>NC_088854.1:15172712-15836462 GCF_963853765.1 Magallana gigas | reverse complement strand
GAACACGGGATCGGTTTTCTTGAGAAAGCAAATAAGTTTCGGTAGAAAAATTGAATTTCCTATGAAAAAAATACTACATAAATATGACAACTTGCTCTGTAAGGTTGATTGACTGTTTCAAAGACACTTAATCTAAAATGTGATCATAAGATGACCTCAAGTTATTGATAAATACCAACTGTATTTTTTAAAAACTATATCAAGCTGGCAGTTTGCTTACAAGTGATATTCATTTTACAAACAATTTTTTATAGAGTACCGTTATGTTGGCGAAAAGAGAGCTAGTTTTAAACATTGCAATGAATATCATTGGACCCTACATTCCAAGTCAAATATCGACTTTTTTTAATGCAAGGGTTACGTACAAGTTTAAAGTTCTCTCATTTATTCAACGAAAGAACCATTTGAATAATCTTTTTACTTAGAAAAATATTTTAGAAAAAGGTCTTCTCTGTCACTTTCTTTCTACAGTACTGATTGTCCTCGGGTTGTTGTGATGTAAGTTATTACTTTTTAGAATATTTCTGTATACTTAATATGTATGAAACAACAGTAAAAATGAAATGTATTACTTATATATAGCACCTGTTAGGTGAAACACATTAAAAACAAAATGTGATATCATACTTTCTAAGTCTGTCCTATGACATGTGTAGCTTGAAAGAAAACGGCGGGTGCAAAAACCTTGGGATTGATATTGTCATCCGGCTCTGTGTATGTAAAAGGTTCGTAAAAAATAATCTCAAATTAAATTTTAAAATGAAATTTTTTCCAACTCGGATGTGTTTCGACTGGAGGTGATCTCTCATATTGTAATTAGATTTTGTCTGTGTCCTGTATTTTGAAAACAAAAGATGGATTATAATTACTACCAAGTGAAGTTAAGTCAACTTTTGGCCGGTTTTTTTTTAATTAATTACGATCACATGATTGATGCAGTAAATATCATAGGTTTTAAAATCGATATAAAGGTTAGATTTTCTACATGGAGATAGATGGATCACATAACATGAATTAATGATCGTAATATTTTCCTTTCACTCTCGTACCTAATTTCATTAAGCTGAACTCGTAAATAAATCTATGTGATACGCAAAATCTGGGATTTCGAATCTAAAATACGCCCAAGTCACCTATACTGGTGACTACCTCCCTTATTTGTAAGCTCCTCACACTATCAAACAGTGTAGCAATACAAATACTATCGGCTCTGCGACAAATTGCTCACAAGCTCAATAAACGACCTCGCAAATAGATGGAATTGATGATGGTAGATCCGATTCTCCTTATCTTCCATTGATGTAAATGACAATCACGTTTTTGCATTTTGCAGAATATTATCTGGAGGAATTCATTTTAGTTTTTTTCATCTTCTACAGATCAGGATGGGAATCTATTCGTATTTTCTGATACTGGTTTTTCTTGTCGCTGTGTGTGAATTTGCAAGTAAGAATTTATTTCTATTTCTTATGTGTAAGCGGTTTGGCAATCAAGTTAAAGTAACTGAATTATAACATTTTGTTTCTGATA
Source organism: Magallana gigas (assembly GCF_963853765.1). Classification (NCBI taxonomy): domain Eukaryota; kingdom Metazoa; phylum Mollusca; class Bivalvia; order Ostreida; family Ostreidae; genus Magallana; species Magallana gigas. The sequence goes on along the minus strand of NC_088854.1, from coordinate 15,834,932 downwards.
AGATAATGAAAGTTTCAAATTGAAAAAAAAAAAATCTTAAATGGTAATTGTAAAAATTACAACAGAATTCTTGTATTTTTTCTTTGAACAAATGAAACATTAGTCATAAAGCACTCTCGATTAACGACATTTTAAGTTTTCTTTAGAAGGACTTAAACACGATTTCAGCTCAAATTTTAAAAAATTTATTTTTACAATTTTAATATTCAGAATGGTCAGTATGAATGTTATTAATGCTTTGACAAAATTTAAAAGTTAAATATCGAGTTTCAAGCAAGTTACCAAGTAAAGAATTTAACGTGCCGTAAACAATGTTCAAGTCCTGTTATTGTTTACATATGTGTTGTATTGGTATAAGTTTCAATCTAATGTTGCTTTTTGTTGTTGATTAAATTATCTATGAACACATTGAATCAGTTTATCTTGTTTGTCACAAGTTATTTTGTCAAAGAAATGGTAATTTGTAATCAAATTAAAACTCGAGCTTTTTTTACACAACGACTTCTTTCCTTTATATCTCGCTTGTGGTGTTCTAACATTCAAATTTTGGTCAATCATTCAAAATACACAAGTAAATAATTTTATACATATAAATTAAAAATAAAATTTTCAACCCAAATCGTGTCTAGTTCTTTGTTTTTGCAAAAATATATTTATTTTCATTAGAGAACTTTATCACTAGACACCACCTTTTACAATGACAAAAAACCTCAATTAAAAAAACCCCACTATTTACGACCAACGACATTTATTATATATCGTTCAGTAAAGAAAATAAAACATGTCTGATTAACAACAAGTCCGCTACGTGTATCTACTATATATACTGGATGAAAATTGCTGTTATGATTTAAAATGATTGTCGAAGGTTGTAGACATTCATATCGAATTAAAGAATAGAGAGATAGAAAGATAGAGAGAGAGAGAAATCCAACTGGTTTGATCTTTCTTCAGCTTCTTATCCCGCGGACTTCACGGATTTAGACGATGTCGACCTCCTTCTGGAAGACAAAAGGAACTTTGTACCAACTGACCCGGAAGCAGACTGGATTCACGCAGAATCAGTACCATTTAACCGAGACAACCTGATGACGATTAACCGCCGGTCTGTGTTTAACTGGCGCAGACCCGGGAGTCGGCCTCAATTTGTGATTCCTTTTTACCGGATCGGGGACGGCATTAATTACCTGTTTGACAGCGGAGTGCGGCCGACCAGATTCGGATCCTCCAGGTCGAGGATGGCCCCTTATCGCGGCATTCGACCGTACTAAAAAGCTGACAGAATGAAATCTTGCAGAAATGACTGTATATACTTATGTCTATTCTATTTATAAATACTTTTGAAAATGAGGCTATTTTGGTCATTTAATTAAAAAAAATTCAAGGTTTTCTTTAACAATTGATTTGTTGTAAAATTTGTCAATTTGGTTCAGATTTTATTTTTTATTCTGTTTTTTTTTATGTTAAAAAAACGTTATCATACAAGTTTAATATCTTAAATACTATGATTTTTATTGAAAACGAAATATATTTTAAATTAAATGAAAAATGCCAATGTAAGACATAAAGGGGTAATGTTATTAAAAGTGTTTTTGAATTTAAAAAAAAATTAACATTTATGAATCGAATATGTAAGAATTATCATTGCAAAAACTTTGAAAAGATATATTTTAAAACTTTGATATGACTAGTATTCCTAAGTACCCCATTTTCTGTAAGAAATTTTCTTAGACTTAAAATGACTTTCTACAGTTTGGATATTAAGTGAGCTTTTATTCAAATCTTTCAACTAATATAATTTTATTTTTGCGACAGTTCAATCTGAAAAACATTAAATTCGACTTTGAAAAAAAACCTTATAATCTTACAAAGATCCAAGATAGTATAATCTTAATTTTTTGTTATCATACAGTCTTATCAAGGGGAAAATCGAAGGCTTCAAAATTTGAAGAATTTTCACCATTTAGTATCCTAACAATCCATTGTATGGGAATCGTGGACGGATCTGTAATGAAAAAGGAATTTGTTGGAGAATTTTTGAGAATGATAACACAACTGTAAATTATCTATAGAAGTGAGATAGTTTATCTAATTTGCCCTACAATAGAGATGTACATATACATGTAACATTAGGTTCGTCTGCTATCAGTGTGATTGGGTCGAGATAAAAGATCAGTTGTTCAATAAGTCAGCGTATTCCGGTAAGCTTATCATCCATGTACATTATCAATGTTTTATATTATCATATCCAAATTTTTAAAAAAAATCAAAGTTGTCAAACTTGATTAGATAAATTCAAATAATAACAGCTGGTTGTTTTGTCCTATATTATTGATTTGTAGCTACAAATAATGATATTTTTAACATGGTGCATAGTCAGAATGTTGAAGTTGCTACCAGGACTGTTCCTTGCAACATGGCTGGGTATTGCTCGATCGCAACAAGAAGACCTTCATTATATTGGTGTTGGATACAATATGTTGACCGGAAATCCAGACGGTAGCTTGGTGACAAACGGAGGAGTCGATCCAGGTCTGCTGTACACTCGGAAAATTCTGGAAGTTACCGGGCATGACTCGCCGATGAGAGTTCAAATCGAACACCGCCACAGCTGTGCCCAGCAGAATACTACCTCCATGTATTTTGGGACAAAATCGTATCAAGACAAATTAAAAATGAACTTTAAATCTTCAGGTTTGAAAATAACCTTGTTTTACAAAACGGATTACATTTCTGGTTCTCTGACACAATAAAAACATAGTGCCTTTGTTTTTAGCACGAACCACATAAATCCGCTAATCTATGATATATAACATAACATTGCATCTACTTCAATCAATGTTCGATACTACAAGTAACGTACAAACTTCATTTTTGATGCTTTTTGTCAGCTGTTTAACTCTATACAATACCGATGTAAAAAGAAATTCCAAGTCTGTCGATTGGTTACAATCCACCAAACTCTTCACTCGGATACATGAATAATTCAAATATAAAAATGGTGCTTAAATATACAAGATTTTAAAAAGCATTAAGTATGAGAACTGTCTCTTTTCAGGGGGTGGAAATTTCGGGCTGGCATCATTTTCATTTACCTTAAGTGCGAGTGAGTGTAATTTAATATCTTTAACGAAAATTTTGTTTTAAAACTAATCACAGTCATTGATATTATAAAGCTTTTTTTATTTTCTGACAAAAATGTTTTTGTAGGGTATCAAGAAGCTCACAATCAAACTAATGTCGAGCGGAATGTGATCCAGGATCAGCAGTCTGTGTGTAATTTGGGTCGTGTGCGATACATGTCAGAACTGGCCAGAGCACAAAAATTTCCCATCACGCCCAGCTTTGCTGCCACTGTCTGTTCTCTTCCTGTAACCTACAACCAATCAGAATACATGGATTTCTTGGATCACTGGGGAACGGTCTGGGTTTTTTTTTTTCAAGATACAGAAAATTACATTTACAACCTTTAATTATATGTGTTCATAAAATATGGATTATCCTTTTAAAAATATTATTTCGTGTGTGATCAGAAAATCTGTTGAAGGTATAAAGTAGATATAATTTAAAAAACGATACTAAACTATTCGTTTGAAATTTCTCCAAGCGTTGTTCCATGTGAGACTGAGGCTCGTTTACACGTACTTAAAGTACCGTTCACATGTACTTAAAGTACGTGTATCAGTAAATGTAGCTCTGTTTTATTCCATAAGTGATTTACGCCCATTAGTAAGTTCAAATGATGATGACTATGGTGAGGATAATTGACGATTTTTGATGGCTGCATTCTATACTTGAACACATGCAGTAGCTTGCAATGATCTAATTCATAGCACCGGTTAATTTTGATGCTATATTAAGCTACCAGTATCCTCGTTTACTTGATATGAAATGAAAGTAAAAAACATTAAAATTTGACACATTTAGTCTCTTCTACCATGTGATTTATTTAAATTTATGTACATAAAAGTACTCGTAGAATTCCTTGCCTAACGAAGGTAGCTCGTTTTTCAGCATGTGACTACGGAGGTAGAATTAGGTGTGAAACGCATCAGTCGGTCTCGAACCTCGCTCACCAAGTTCATGAACCAAGTGATGCACTCAGTGAGTTGTTAGTCTTTACTTTGTGAGATCGAATATTTGATATGAAATCAAGACAATCCTGACAATGTATATAATTATATTTTGTTTTCGACTCAATTAGATACCGATGACAGATTATGATTGGGATGACAGTTATCTGATCAAAAAGCAATGGGTTTACAAACAAACTGTTGACATATGAACATCAGATTATGGTCTTACAACGACCTTCAATATCATATCATTTTTTTCCTTCAAATTAACGAAGAACGATCATTTAAAGATACAATTAAACTGGTAAAAAATTTAGATAAAGGAACCGATCGTATTAACTGATACTGGGCATACAAAAACATGATTACCATCATAATGAAGAATAATAATGCTTCAGGGCGGTTTCGGAATGGAAGTTGGTGGCTCGTACGCCGGATTTTCCGCCTCCGTTGGAATGGACTTTGATAAATTCAAACAAAGCGACACTTTTCGTCAAAATTATGGGAGTCATCAATATACATTACAATCGGGGTCTGATTCTCTTCCGGAACCAATCAGCCTCAAACTGGAGACCATCGATCTGGCTTTGGATCCAATCTACTGGCAGAGGTACGATGAGCTGGTTGCTTCTGGGATATGTGCATCGGATGACCAACAGCACTTGCAGACACGAAAGTCGAACCTTGAACGAGCGCTCACTGAATACGCAGCTTATAAGATGGCGCCAACTCCCTCTGGTAAAAAACAAATTAATCGTGATTCGTTTTAGTCCAATTCACACATTTTAAAAAAGTGAATTCGAGTTTTCCCTTTATGGTCAACCCAAGGTCAAAACGGGCTTATAATGCTCTCAGATATTTGGGCGTTTTTCAATAATTCTATATCTTTTAATTTATGAATTGAGGAATTCAGAATAAAATCAGAATAAAATGACTAAGTTTTGACCCTCAAAACTACAAATACTACTGTTAGAATCCTATATGGTTTTGCTTTCTTCCCAAAATGCAAGTGAGTGTCCTGTCAACATGTCATTTTTCACGTGTTTGTCGCCTGTCTTTCTCGTGAACATGAATATTTCATTTTTCTAATAAGCCGCTATGCCAATGGGAATTTAAAATTCAAAAGCACATCATTTTCGAACACAATTCAATTCGTCTTCAGTTTTGTAATTATTGGTAGAAAATTTATTTAGAATAACATTTGTTGCCTTTAGCACTGTCTCGTCTGCAAATCAATTATTTTAATCAGGTTGGCTATACAAAGTATATGATACATTTGATTTTCATATTACATGTAATTTCCCAAAAGCTGTCTACAAATATACTGTCAAACCAAGATCATTAGGAAACAGGGCAACAGTATAAATCTTAAGTACGTATTTTAAACAACATTTTTTGTTTACCTAGATCCCGATTTGAAAATTCCGCTCGTGTGGCCGAAGGGTACTTACGGACTGATGATGACGATATACGGGTGCCCATCCCATGAATCCTTCACGTGGCACCAAGGTTACGTAATCCAGGACACAGAAGACAGGCACAACAAAAACGCATGGACAACGCCTTCTCATGTCTACGGTGCGTGTGTTTTTGTCTATGACCAATCCGGTCCTTATAACAACTGTAACAACAAAAACACCAGAAGTCGCCTTCTTGTCTCTCAGATCAGTATTGTTAGGTATTACATGTAGTGAAAAAAAAAATGAATGAAAAAACTATACTTGTTAACTAAAGTTCTAAAATTTCATGTCTTTTTTCTGTTCGTACATCTGGTATATTTTTGTTATATAGGTGTGAAAGACGACAAAAGAATTCAGACTGGGTTTTGTATAAAAGGCGTTACCCAGGTGTCGAACTATGATATGGATTGGCCAAAGGGAGACTACTGCATTCTGAAATACGGAAATCAGTGTCCTGATGGTAAGTTAAATGATGAAAATAGATTACGAAGATCATGATGAAATCAAAGAACGGATACTAGTATTTTACAAAATAGTGACTGACATCATATTTATGATGGCCTGGACTCGTCAAACCGTCATTTGATTTTAAGAAGTAACCAGACAGTGAGTGCATACTATAGTATACGTACTCAATTGCGAATTGACGAATATTGACATTTTACGAACATTTAGCAGCATTATATTACCTACTAAAACGTGTATTCTTAATCTACGTTTGGTTGGCGATTTGTTTCTGTAATATTAATTGTCGATCATTCGCATGCGTCAAACTTGCTTCATTGAAATTGAGAGTTCAAAAAGAAAGAATTTGATATCCTCAAGCTTGTCACTAGTGCTTCGCTGATTGTTTACCTTTGTAAAACTCTTTTAGAGAGAGATGGTGATTACAACTTGTTTTCAGTGTAAGGGCGATGAGGGAAATCAACAATGTAGTTTAACGATGCCCATCCTTTCTCAGGCTTTCACCGTGGTTCTATATACTGGGACGATGAAGACCCAGGGGACAGAAACCATAGGAGTGGAACTCTGCCTGATGGTTACTTTGGGACAAATACTGAGGTCGAATACTGCTGCAGGTTGGTAGCTGTGTCAAATAGTTCTTTGAAATACGAGAAAACGGATTTTTTTCAAAATAATATTGCTTCAACTAAAGCTGAGATAACTCAAAAATCTGTGGAATCTTTAGCTTGTAGCTTTAATTTTCTGAGACCATAAAAGGTACATACGATAAAGTGCCTTTAAAAAACAGTTGTTGTCTTTTATGTTAATGAACATCTTTGTATACACTATTATCTATTTAAGGAGGAAAATGTGTTAGTTAGTTTTTTTTTTTTATCTTAAAGTTACTTTTCATGGAGAACCATGACACGGAGATTTGCAATGGGAAATGTTGACATCTTAAACCATTTGAAAGTCATGCATTTCTTTACGATATCATAAGGGTAATTTCATTCTGTTGCAATGCCTAATCTTCGCTGACTTTTTATATTTAGGCGTGTATTGAAACCTGACAAGCTAGAGGGAGCGTTTCAATTGAGAAGTCTTAAATTTGTATTTATAAAACTAACCATTTCATTCAAAAAGTTGATTTTAAATTGTAGAGCGACCTTTCATAGCAATATATATTTGACGTTAATCATTAAAAACCTCCAAATATGTTCAACGTTTATAAAGCGATGTAAGAATATTTTTACGTTTCTGTGAGTTTTTCCTGGTACAAAAAATGCTAAAGTGTCAATGAAAAAAATCTTTTTTGTTTCATATTTTACCCTTTCGTTGATTACAATTCTACCTAATTGGCAGGTTCTTGATTTAAGAAAAATCGTTTAAGCTATTAAAAACTATCCATTATTGATATCCCTCTCGAAGGTATGCTCATGCTAAAAAAATATGGCTTTACTTATGTAAGGGCTGACGCATTACCTTACGAGGCGATCGCTTTGCCCAATGAGAGGCCATTTATCCTTCTACGTCATCGGAGAGGCTGTCAGGTCGTGCACGACATGGACGTGAGAGAGGAAATCATCCAATGGGATACGGAGGATGACGACAACAACAACCATATGTCTGGAGACCACCCATACGAGGACGGCACTGGACACATCAGGCTGCACTTCTGCGTTTACACAAAGAAAGACACTATGTCGTTTTCATCCGTGGTAGGGTGACAATGTAATAAAAGTTAATTGGCAGAATGTTTTGTTACTTTTTTTTCAAAATTCAAATTTTTTTTTTAAACATCACACCTAAGTATTAAGGAAATACAAAAGTACAAAAAAAAGTTGAACTATTTTTAACTTTCATATTGTTGCTAAGAAGGACTTTCAGCCTGTTTTAATTTATCTATTTTTACATTCAGTGTATAGTTCCCCTTATGATTGCATTGGAAATCTGCGACATTCTATTTCCTGTAAAAATACTCAGCCTATTCACGATGCATTAGTACAAATATAAACGTCATCACGCGTTTTGAATATATTATTTATTGTAAGATTGAATGAAATTTACATATGTACATAACCAATTAGATATGCACTTATTGAAAAAAGTCATTAAATCATATCTATTCGTAAAAAGAAAGATTTTTCTCTACAAAGTCTCTGGCACTATATTTTTATACACAAATACTTTATACAAATAAATATCAATATGAATATCTGGATGTCATCGGTGCTATAACACACCAAGGCTGCGCAGACAAATTATCATTTCGCGCTAACGCTCAGTATTCAATTTGTTTGAACAGCCTTAATGTGTAAATGATAGGACCAACGGTATTCAAACATAAGTACTCAAATGCCTAAATTTTACGCATTCATTAACAATAATACGCCTTAAGAAGTATAATTTTGAAAATATTTTTGCAAATGAAATATTCAGAACTGAATTATGAAAGCAATGAGTAATTGACCTTCAGTTAGCCATGTACCTTGCTTGGTTGAGAAACTATATTTTCAAAATGTGTGCATGTCCTATTTTGTCTATATTACTACAGCTTGTACCATTGTACCAGGAACATTGGTGTTTGCTTAAAATGGTTCACAGTTGAGTTTTTATTCAGTTGGGCAATATGGCCCATGAGCGTCGTCATCAGTTCTAATTTAAGCCCAGGAAATTCCCATTCTATTTTGAATGTAAATTTTCAAGGATGAAGTTGAGCAAGAAAGAAGATTAATCTTTCTTCCCTAATAATCATTCGTAGGTATCCAATGATAATTTAAAAAATGCTTTGATTTAGACAGTTTATTAAGATATTTTAATGTCATTTTGTATGTTTTGTTTTTGTTTTGAATTTTTAAAAAATATCCAAATTACGTGTTCATATTATTATAAGTTTGCATGTTTAAAGAAAATTTTAACAAAATATTATGTTACGATTTTTTTTTTACATTTTGACATTTCAAATTGAGATGTACTTTGCTAAGATTATATTCTAATGCTGACTCGATAATTTTATTTTCACCTGGTTGTGAAACGTTTCATGTACTTTCGATTTAAATGATTGATCACAGGGGCTCGGTTGACAGATAGTGCAGTTCTTTATTATTTGTTCCCGAAGACAAACGTGATTGAAATTGTGTTAAACTTTTAGGTATTTCTGTATATTTAATTAATTTTGCAAATATGCTTCCTTATATGAATCCATCGAATAGCGAAAACGTTCAATTCTGTATTTTTACATTTCACATATTTTTGCTTGTATTGCATTGAATCATACATTTTTAAAAAGTAATCTCATAATTGCAGCTGTGTGTGCATATAAATTGAGTAACGTGCGTTTGAACTTTCGGCGAATTAGACTCAATTTTACATTTTACATGCATCTCTATAATTGTTTTATTTAGAAATATGTTTGTTTTGAATAAAGCCCATGCACGTGCTTTTCAAGGGCGGATCCACCAGAAATTTTCGAAAGGGGGGAGGGGGCAAAATTTTTTCAGATGGCACTTAAAAGCAAACAAAAAAAAGGTCCCGAGAGCTCCTGCATTTTCTAGATTTTTACAAAAATAACGAAAAGGTATACGAAATTAAGCCAAAAAAAAAAAATCAAACGGGTCGAAGGGGGGGGGGGTCAAGGGATCGGCGCTGGATTGAAAAAATCATTTGCTTCTGTTGTACTTCTTTATGGGTACATTGGACATATTCTTTTAACATACAGGCCATTTTGCTTCAAAGAATTTATTTCATGCCACGTGTTTATCCGATGATCATGTTTCAAAATCGTGTCGTAAAAAGTGCGAAATTAGCAATCTTTGAGTCTTCCCTTTTTAGATCTCTATTGTGTAATTTCCGCATGCATATATTTCACGATCCCGAGGTGCTCGTCAAGAAAGCGGAAATCGGATACAAGCGTTAAATTGCTGTAACATAAGTATATTTATTTTAATATAACAACTAAGTTTAACAGTATTTCCCTAAATATGGATAAAATGTGGAGCTAGGAATAGCTCTAAAATTAGATTTTCTTTTTTCTTTCTATAAGAATACAAGAGCTGAATTTTTTTGCCGAGAGTTTCATTCTACATTAATAGTGTTCCTGCCTCCAAGTTATTTCTGAACTCTTCCTGGTCGGTAGGAAATGATAAAGAATCAAAAATGATTTATGGATAAAATATCAGTTATATTATTTGATTTGAAGTTAGCACAATGAATGCCATAATTCGTTTAATTTGAATCCTTTGGACTAAACAATCTAAAGGTTAGCTCATTGGGTATTTCTTCTTTACATTTCTAATTCATTAGTGAATTAACCATGTCATTACATGTAGTTCATAATGTATTTAGCACAATCAATTGATGAATCATATAGTATTGTTTTGGCATTTTTACCAAATTGTAAAACTACCTAGAAGAAAGGTTTTACAAATTGTAAACGATGTAAGCATGCAACAACGGAAGGACGGGAGCAATAGCAGACTGAATGTTTAAAGTGTTTCAATTTTTATCAGGTTGTTTTTGGGTAGGTATGACACTAGCTCCTTTTTTCATAAACAAAGAATTGTAAAACGATACTACTTGCCTCCGATATAAGTATATCTGAGTCTAGATTTGCCATTTTAACAATTTCCGAAATTCATTGGCATATTTATTGATGGCAGTAAGAAATTACCACAGGGCAAATGAAATGCTACACACGAATGAGCAATATACGAATTGGAAGTAGTACAAGTTACACTGTATAAGAGTGTTTATTTTTCAGCTAGCCCCCAATATTCTTTAAACTACGGTCTTGTAACATTAAGAGAGCCTTTTAGATTTTGATCCATAAGCAAAGTAGTCTCGATACAGACAATTTCTTTTGCTATTCAGTTCGATAAACGAATTTTGTATTTTGTCCAATCATATTTTTTAGATGCGTATACAAATGTACATGTGCATCTAATCGCTGTTATCCAAAGACCTACATCATGTCCTCCGGGGGAGCAAGACCTAAAAAGAGTTGTAAGTGGGTTTTTTTAAAATTTAGTTTTAATGAAGTCACGCATCGGTAGAGATTAATAATAACAATTTTATTGTATTATTCTAGCTCATAGATACCCATCGTCTGTAGATCGTTCCGTTCTTCCTGATGAACTTCAGAACAATTTCTATCCTGATGTCTTACTTATTTATTCGCAAGAAGATGAAAAACTTGCACAATCATTCCTTACTGAAACCCGAAACAAAATGAAGGATCATAATTACATTGTTGCTGGTTATTTAGACAAACAGGTATGGGTGAACCATGCAGATGGACTTCCGGACTATAAAAGATGTTCTGCTTTTATGTATTTATTCACAGGGAAGAAATCTGTGAAGTACTATCTCGAGGTAACAAAACATGGTCATCTAGGAGATCTTTTGTACGAGGAAAAATTCATACCAGTGTTAACAGAACCCGAGGGAGACTTGGATCTCCCAATGTCCGCTACTGTTTCCTGTCCTCTGAGGTTCTATAAGCAACAGACGTCAGATTGGGCGCCCGCTATTAAAGAGTTTCTAAAGAAACACGCAAAAATCCGAAAAGAAAAGGAGAGGGAACATAAGAAAAAGGAACAGGCTTTTCTGGACAGTATAGAGACTGATGCACCCGTAACATTCACAAATGAACCAACGATTATACTAAAGTCTAAGTTTACCATTATTGGAGACGGTGGCAATATCACAATGAATAAATATACACGTGACGAGAAGGAGCCCTCCATGTCACAACAATACCAGAATGAATTTCATGGTAATCCTTTAAAGAAAGGAGAAAGTATTGGGTCTCCGGAGGTTGTCGATGAATTAGGACCACAATTACGGGACTCAAGAGGCAGCAGTCAAACGCCTTGGCACTTACCGGTGTCTTTTGAAGGCAAACATAACAGCTATCAAAGCTTTCAAAATAGATCAAGCACTCAAGTTGAAGACTTTTCTCTTAGACGCGAAGCCACATTAAATGATAGGCCGTTATCGGGTAGTTTGAATGACGTTGCTTCGAATGAGATGAAACAGTGCTCACCTACATGTAACAATCGTCCAGTTGCAAGAGAAATTCCTACGGAGGCGTCTTTTCCAGACCTCCCATATATTAGCAGCATGGCGAGTCAAAAGCCGAGCAACAGTGACGTCTATAGGAGCAGAGGCGCTCCGATCGAATGCGAAAATCGCCCGAGTCCTAAAGAAGTTTGTTGTACAATGTTTTCGTTTTCTAACATTCCTGACTCGTATGGACCACCATCGGAGACCAACATCCCAATACCCAATCAACAAAAACGACATACCCATGCGGAATGCGTGGAAAACATAGCATCACATGATTCTTTGCAATCCGTTTTGCCAGGAGAGGGGTTGAGTCTTGGTTCATTGCAGGACAGTGATTGATATCGGTCTACTGTATTGAATAAGGACTACATACATGGTATTTACATAATTCTCCAAAAGTGGATGACAGTTCTAGTCGAAGCTCATTTTCAGTTATTCAGAGGGTTTCGTTGAGCCATTTGATTCACCCCTCCCCTTAAAAAACCAAAAGAGATGTATATACCAATAGACAAGAATTTCTCTTTGGTGACTGGAATAGACAATAACTTATGAGTTACATGTTATACGTTGGGACAAAAAATGCGAGAAAAAGGTAGAGGGTCGTCAGCAAAAGTTTTACTTGATCAAGATTATTTACTTTATTACAGTTGATACAATATTTATTCAATGATCAACCAATGTGTCAGTGTCCGTTTGAAACGAGATACAGGATACAGAGCCTCCAATACCCGACAATGGTACCATGCTTTTGTTGAAAATTAGATTGCAAAGTGAAATTTATTACTAGATGAAATTTACATACACTAGAGTTGTGAGCTGTACATATCTTTTATAAATCTATATATATATATGATTTGGGTTAATCATCAGAAAAACCTTGTGGAAACATTGTAATACAATAAAATGTTCTGTTATAATGGTGTCAGTGCCCCTTTAACCTTGTATGATTTATGCTCGCACAAACAAAGATGTATCAAAAGTCAGAAATGAGATTTTTCAATTTGACGATTAACGGATATAATTTTATTTGATGAACGATTTGACTGAGCGATAGTCGATTTCTTAAATTATACAAAATATGCTTGCTAAACACAAATGGCCCCTAAACCTTGCTAAATTTTGTCAAATTGTTCATAGACATGCATTTTTGTAATATCTTTTTAATATTGAAATATTACACTATGTGATAAAAATTATATCTACTATTTTCGTTTTTACATTTGGTTATCGACATATATTTATGCAGTTGTATTTGTACGTGCATTTGATGAGACGATTGTACACAGTAAACAAAAATAATGGTTGATTATTATAATTAATTTTTGTTATCCTTGAATTCTGGTGTTCAAGAAAGAAGTTTGTGTATCATTTGGTAAAAAAAATTTCTACGGTAAATAAAGGTTATGAGTCTATTTTTTAATTTTTGAAATGATACGAAAAGATGGACATATTTTGAAACAGAACAGAATAAGTTGAAAAAGCGATTGTGTGATATAAATAAAAAAGTATACAGCAATCTTTAGGGGGAAATAGTAAAAGATATGTTTTGTGTTTTGTGTTTTTCAATTTACAATAAGATTACATAAATACTTTAACACCTGACACTTCTTACAAGACTGTTACTAATTGAAGTAATAATATTTCTACTCACCACAAAGCGTCAAAATGGAGAAAGTTTGTATTATTATGTAAGTTAAATCGTGAACTTAATGAATATAAGACATCCGATTACGTAAAGTTTTGTTTAATACAAACACTGTCTGACTATTGGTTTTGCGAGAAATTATCTGCTAAAACCACAATTTATGTAGATTTCGCTGAAAATTTTGAGGCAGGTGAAAATTTTCAAAGGGACTTAATCTGACGAACATCGTGATGTGTATAAATATCTTTTCAATATTTCGTGGAAATTTTGAATTAGTTTCATTTCATGGTATGACATGTTTATAAAATGTTGGGATTTTATCTCAAATATTTTCATGCACTTTAAAAAGTAGATTGATAACTGTAGGACTAGGACATCGTCGGAAACCCACGGCCAGTCTCGCATACGCTTACTGAATATTGATTGCGTTGTTACATATATGTTCAATAATTTGTCTTTTGATAATTTTTCCACACCCTATTTATACATTTCATGCATATGGTGTAAACAATAACAAATACATGTACACATAAATTTCGAGTGTAATAACCGTTAAGAATTTTAATAATCTAAAAATGATTTCCGATTTTTTTTTTTTCAAGACAGATGCTACCTTTAAGAAAAAGACTTCACAGAGTTTCCTTTCCTAAAATTGCCTTTATTTCGTGTTCAATGTAAAGTTTTAATGAAAGAAAAGATCGTTTTCCAATTCTAGGTTTTAAACTCAACACTTTCAATAGTTAAGCAAAGAACACTTACATGTATAAAGATTTAGATAAAGAGTCTATTTTTCTCTTTTTATTCTAAAGGATTTACTCCTCTTGTTACTTTAAGCCGTCCATTTGCTCACCTTTTCCACTATTTTAAATGCAAAAAAGTAATCATATGATTTTTTTTTCATTCTTATGGTTTTACTCTGAAAAAACTATTTAATTAAAGGGAAATGTTGATTAAAATATTTTTTTTAGGGGGGGGGGCAATACGTGTACTAATATGCTTCAAAATTATTTAATACTTATATCAATATTTGATCGAATCTGACCCGCTTTTGCAATTTCAACATAATTGAGTAATAAAAATAGCATCGGATTACTGATTCACATATTCCAGTTTGAATTCAGCAAGGACAAAGATATTTTCTGGGTTTGTTAAATCATCCCTTCGTAACAACACTTTTATACATTGACTTTGCTTCAAAAGTCACGACATCAAAAACCGATGGCACATCTCGCATATGCTTGCTGATTATGAGCCAACTCATTGAACTTTCCCTTTTTTCATAAACATCTTCCATTCTCAATCGAAAAATTAATTATCAGATCTCTTTTACGCTCAAGATTTGAAAACGTCATAACAAGAAATAATGAAAAATGTAGCTAATTACAATATAATCGCGATTGGCAATTTATCCTTCTCAAAATATTAAGGGTCTTATCGGAATAAGGCATGTTTTTTTTTATTGAGACAAAGGAGGTTTTTTCTCATTAACCCAGTTTTAAGGCGCATTTAAGAAGCCGAAGTCAACAACGAAGAAAGTCCTACTATACAATTAAAGCTGAGTATTAAAATATACAGTAAAAATCGTTACTTGATAACATTGTGATGAATTTTTTAAATTCTAAGGATGTTTGTTCAATACCTTGTGATGAATGTTAATGATATCATAAAAATGTATTTTGATATGTTCAGATGTAATTTAAAACTCCTGTGGTAATTATTCTATAATTGTTTGATGTATTTTGATAATCATGTAATTTTGTAACTGTATTCTGTACTTGTAATGTATATTTTATATACAACACTTTGCCGGTGTAAGGAAGAATAATGACCCCCGTAGAAAAAAGACCGGGGGTCATTTTTTGACGTAGAAAAATGATCCCCCGGTCATTATTCTACGCAGAAAAAAAATCGTAAAAAATGACCCTTTTGTCTGAAGAATAAGTGTCATTTTCATAAAAATGAACACACTCTACATGAAGAAAAGTGACCCCTGAAGAATAATGACCCCCTTATAGATTAAAGTTTTTCAGTATAATTTTTTATCAGTTGTGAAATAATCTTTACAATATTGTAATTTTAACTGCAGTTTACAGAAAGTAACAAAAATTATATTTATGTTCAAATAAACTTAAAGTGAAAGAAGGGGTATATCTTAGAAAATAAAAGTCCTTCCATCATAACAAGATACTGACGTATTGCACAGGGGTATGGTTGTTATCTTTTAAAACGAATTACATTTACCTGTATATCTCATGTGTATATACAAGACACTATAAAACAAAATTCTGTTTATTAGCAATAAAAGAGTAAACTCGATATAGTTCATGAATTATACTTGCATTGACGATTTTCCCCTAATATAAACTACTGGGTATGCAAGTGCATCACCCAGAATTAATGATGAAACAAAATTATGAAAAGTTTACTCCATTGTTAGGCATTATAACTATGCTGAAGTTAGCAGCCACTTACAGCAGCCATTCAATAAGGGAAATCGTCAAAGTACTGAGAGAACTCGAACAGAAAATATATTTTACTTTATCATCGGCATACTTTAATTAACATCAATGTGATTAATACAGCAATAGTTTGTGAGAGCATTGACAACTTCGAAGGCAGTGAAGATCGTGTGATCAAGATCAAGGGAGATATAAACTCCTCGGAATTACCTGGTGGTACCCGTACAGCCCAAATTTTGGACCAGGAAATAATAGCCCTAAAGATCACCTGCAATGCCCTGTAATTTGTTTGATGTACACTATAAAGAAAATGGAGATAACGGCCCACAATTCACCACAATATCGTATTGAAGAGTTAAAAAAGACAAAGTTCTTGTAAGCTAAATGGACACATTTAGATATGATAGAAGCCCTCAGACCCTTGTTATCATTATTCAGAAACTTCCTTTACTTCACGCGTGGATTTCTAGGTTCATATGATCAAAATCAAGGGAGATATAAACCTTCAAAATGAGCCCTTAACCCATTATCAACGCTTATAGAAATAATCACTTATTATATTCGATCAATGTTTATTATCTATTTAAGATTTACTATAGTCAGGTACTCTTCACACATTTGCTCTGAAAAGTATTTTCATGATCACAAATACAACATTATAACAAATGTTTAGAATATTGATGTATATTTATTACATGTACAGCTGTACATTGTATATGTTCGTAGAAGAAAACAAAACTAACGTAAAATGTTTCTTTTTAAGGTGTAATATCCCTCCGCTATTAATTTTATCATATAATTTTTTTAATTAGTTTTGATTTTCATCAAAGTCAATACCAAGGGATTCCAATGAAACATAGTTAACGAGATTAAGCGCTGCTAGATTTCTCCAAAATTGACAATGTTTGTAATCATGATATGAAGAAAATTAGACAAAGTGATTAAAAATCAAAACTTTATTATCGCAGCATAAAATAAAAGAATAATAAATGCATATGAAAATAATATATAGTTATATACAATGTCAAATCATCTTACAAAACATAGTGAAGTGCTGCTTTTTAGTTCTGAGGAACACTTTGTTGTTAAGGTTTGTAACAAAAACTGCTTCAAACAGCATGAGTTATCTTTCTTTATAATTAACTTTTGAAGGTTTTACATACAGATTTTACATACTGTATATGATGAATTACAATAGTTTTTAATTTTTCATAAAAAGGCTTTCTGTTTTTTAAATTTGGATAAGATAATAGTAAATGGATCCATATGTTTTAGAATGAAAAACAAATCAAACCAGAGCTTTTTGTTTTATATAACACATCAAGGGGATCAAATGAATGATCTTCTAGTAATTGGTATAATCTCAATATAGGGATATATATTATCTTGAATAAAATTGGATATTATTCTTTTCTTTTTTTAAATTTGTCTCCCCATATCTGATCTTTTAAAATAGTAAACCCTGAACCAGTTTTAAACATTTGAAATGTTATAAGTTTCAAATAATGACGACTAAGTCTAGAGTCCGCAATTGTCTTAGCATGTTTTTCCTTAATTCTAATTCATTTACCTAGTTTGTGAACGAGTGATTAAGAGAGAAATAAAAATCTTCCATCCAAAGATTCCCTTGGCCTTAACCATCAAACACGTATTGTTGATAGACTGTACAAGTACATATAATAAATGAATATTTTGGGGGGAAAGCAACAGCAATGCATTGGAGGATGGGAGAAGGGGGGTTATGGATATTACCTCACAAAACTTTATCAATATGATTAGTTTAAATTTCTTGGAATGTTTGGTAAAACATATCAAAATTTTTTGCCCCCCCCCCCGAAAAGTTGGGATTCAGTTCGTTCTGTTCAAATTTAAACTTTTAATATTTGAATTAAAATAAATGTCGCCTTCCAGCTAAAATGGGGCCTATTACGTACCGCCTCCCTTGTTGCTTGTTGTCCTTGTTGCCTTACTAATTATGAGTTATCAGAACAAAGTCTCTACAGAAGTTATCCCTCTTATCACAGGGACATTCAACCTTAAAAATCCCTTTCCCCAGCACGAAAATGTATATATCATTCTTTGTTTGACCATTCATTCATCAATGAATATTGCTTATTTCATTACAACAAATATTCTTTCATGATTGTTGTTCGTTATTAATCACACAATTTAATTCCTCAATGTATATAAATTTGTTTTCATTTGTTTTCTTTTTTAATTACGGAATGGCTTTGCAACAGTAGCACCACCTGCTCAGATTTCTAAACACACACGAGCAGACCTGACAAATTGTTGCCGATGCAATTGTAAAACCGCGATATATAAAGTTAAGCAAGCTGAAGAATCAAGTATAGGTCAGCAGATTTCTACACAAGTGCATCGTTATTTCCCACCATACATGTATGTCGACCAGAGAAGAGACGCAACTGTAAACAATCAATTTGTGGCAATGTAAGTGTGTTTGTGTGTGTGTGTTTGCTACGGATATGAAAAACTATATACAGCGATTTCTTCACGTTAAACATGAAGAAGAATGACTCCTGGGTCTTTTTTCTTTTAAAAAAAGTCCAATTATTCTACTGCAGGGGGGGGGGGGTCATTATTCTACGTTGAAAAATGACCCCGGTCATTATTCTACGGGGGTCATTTTTCTTCATTACACCGGATAATTATGCCAGAGTGAAGGTGACATTTTTGCACCCGCCTGAGCTGCATGAATAGAAAAATTCAAATGTGCCATAAAATAGACCATTGCTCAAAGAGTGAATACCCACCTTTGCTATCATTGTATCTCAACTGTCAGACGAGATGTTTACCTTTCAAAAATAAAATCCTACAGGAAAATAATTTTTTCCATAGGAAAAACGATTTTCCTGTAGAAAATTTTAAAAAATTACTACCGAAATACAAGAACTTCCTAAAGGAATTTAAATTCCGGTTGGATTTGGTAAAATCCGCTAGGAAATCTCTGTTTCCTACAGGAAACCTACCTGTCTGAATCAATTCCCTACAGGAAATACCTTTCTCCTAAAACTATAAGAAATACCATTTAATTGTCATGTTTCCTTTAGGAGAATCATTTCTCCCATAGAAATTATCATTTTCCTGCGGGATATTAATTTTTAGAGGTAAATATCTCACCTGTCAGGTGAAACACACTAAAAACAAAAAAGGAAATATACTCTCTAGACCATGGTCTATCATTTGGAATATATGAGTTTTCCCGAAACTGCATCTTGTGTGGGTGCAAAAATGCCACCTTGTCACTGGCATGATTATCCGACACAGCGTTAATATCTTGTGATGTTTTTTCAATATCTTTTAGATGTATATTTAAAATCTTGTAATGTGTTTTCAATGTGTTGATTTATATTTCATAAATTGTGAAGGATAGTCGATAAACATTGTATCGTAGGTAATATGTATTTATTCAAAAAATTATTTTTATTGCGTGGACCCTGAGGTCCACGCAGAAAATATATAAGCGAGGTTAAACCGGATGCTATGGGGAAAATTCAGCCTGCGCATGAGCTAGCCTGGTTCCTGTGCGTAATGGGCAGCTCAGGGAACCAGGCTAGCATACGTTTATCTGAATCGGGATCGGAATTCCGTGCCATACGCACACATAAGTTCAAAGGCGCTGTAATTGTAAAGTTGTTCGGTAAACAGTACAGAAACAAAGTATTCCTTTTAAAGAAATGATTGGCATGTGATATGAACTATCAGTATTATGAAATAAGTAAATGTTATGCCGAAGCTACAACATGCATCAAATAGCATAATTTGCAATGTTTTGTTGTTTTCCGAATACACATGTAACTTAACTTTACTTTTATAGTAGGCGAAGCTAGAGTACTTCCCGATTAAAATTTTTTAAGCATTTTAGTATGATTGAATAATTTTGTCACTATATCAAAGTTTAATCCTCAAGAAAAATGCATCAAAATATGAAATTTTCAATTTACACAAAGCTGTCACTGCATAGTTGACAAAGTAGTGCGAATCGTAATGTGTGCGCAAATAGTAGAATTCACCGAATGCCTGATACTATACATGCAAAATTCATTCATAGATAGATAATTATTTTAGAAGTATGAACCCTTTAAATTCTGAGATAAAAAGTCAGGGCTATACATACATGTATACGTAAGTACGTAACAACGTACAAAAGTGGTTAAAAGCAGAGGGATAGAGTCGGTGGAATCTCTGATAATCTTAAGGCCTTCATGTTTTCGTTGGAAACACATGCAAATGGTCCACGTATTGTAGTCCTTTTTTAAAGGACAGCAACTTGTATAATATATATGTTATATATTTGCCCTAAAATGTGAGCATGCATGTGTTAGACTTTGGCATTTCCTTATGATAAACCGATTGAACAAAGGCATGGTGTATCCAAAACATAACGTGTTAATCAACCGTTTTATATAACAAAAAATACAACGAAGTATTGCTAATCAATCCTTTTATATAACACAAGTTTGTGTTATGCAAAAGGATTGATTAACACTTTATGTTTTGGATACATCATTGGTTCAATTGTTTTATCATAAGGGAATGTCAAAGTCTTATACATGTATTATGTGGGCAAATACAATTAAACACCATCATTTCACCATCTAGAGTTTTCTCTCGCTAAGTTAAAGAGCACATAAAATTTCTGAAAATTTTGTCAAAAGCCCTTTGATAATTAACGAACTCAAAGTATTTTCTCTTTCTCTTCGGCAAAATCGGCTGATATTGGTGTATTTGGTTGTTACAGGGTGTGATATGGAAAAGGGCACGCAATATTTTCTATATAAGATTATCATTCATACATATACGAGTATTTGTTTTTATTACTTGCAACTATCAAAGGATAAGTTTTATTTTTGAATGTTGACTCTGTATTTTTAATAAAAAAAAAAATTGCAGGAGAAAAGCTTCAATTTTTTTTAAAGGTTATGATCGATGGCCCCAAAACAAAACAGAATCATCAATGACTTGGTTCGTTTATAAAAAAAAAAGAAAGAAAGCCAGATCGACCCAAAGTGGAATTTTGTAGTTATCGTAATTAAAGAAAAATGCTCGTTTAGATCACAGTGATATCTATTTAAGTTGCTCATTTAATTCTTATTTTATGACTCACTAAGACATCAGACATCAGAAACCAAATTGAAAATAACAGTCATTACAGTGGGATATTCCATATTGTGAATTCAAATGCCTGTTTAAGTTACCAAAACAATTTCATTTGTAGATAACACTGCCGGATAATTATGCCAGTCCCAAGGTGGCATTCAAAAATATTTATACCAAATTATAGCCCATTATGTAGAAAGGGTATAACCACTTTTGTTTTAGTGTGTCTCAACTGACAGGTGAGATATTTACCTCTAAAAATTAATATCCCATAGAAAATTGATAATTCCCATAGAAGAAATGATTCTTCGACAGGAAATATTTTCAATCCTAAAGGATTCTCTAAAAAGTTCTTGTATTCTGATAGGAAATTTCAAATTTCCTATAGAAAGTTTGCTTTTCCTATGATAGATATTATTTTCCTGTAGGAATTTATATTTGAAAGGTAAATATCTCACCTTGCAAGTGAGATACAATGATATCAAAGAGGGTTGTAAACTCTTTACCCATGGTCTATTATATGGCATATTTGAATTTTCCGATGTATGCAGTTTAGACGGGCGCAAAAATGTCACCTTGACACTGGCATCATTATCCGCACAGTGTTGAAGATAATTGTATCTTGCATAACTTTTGCTATTTAACGTAGTATGTTATTGGACAACTGGTAATAAAAATGATCTTTCAGGCCAGAGTCAATACCGGAACAATGGTTGCTTACTCCTGCATCTTGCATGCAAGATAACTTATGTCAACATGCAAGAAAAGTATGTCGACATGCAAGATAGTTATGTCTAAGTGCAAGATAATAATGTAAACACGAGTCTTATAAATGTCTAAATGCGATTATTTGCAGTATATGAAATGACAACAAAAATTATGTTGCATGTTAACATAAGTTAAAAGAAAAATAAGTATGAAACCATTGATTCGGGTTTTTTTTTTATTTTTAAACCAAGAATATGGAAACGTCGTGGGTGTAATGGAAGATGCATACGGCGTATGAAATACAATTGAAAGATCGGAGAAAAGCAACAAGGAGCTTGTTGACATAAATGTCGAAACCGGGAGGAGACGCTAGTAATATAGTTAGATCATGAGCTAAAAGTCAGATAGAGAAAGGAAAACAAAATGACCTATGGAGTGGCTGGACTGGACCAAAGGGCACTTGGAGGAGAACCATTGAAACAGAGATAAAGACAGCAAGGTATGAACAGAACAACATCACCAGAACCATATCTAGAACCATGATAGAAGCAGAGGGCGAGACCTGGTTGCAGTCTTTTGTGCAGAAGTTAATGAAAGCATTAAGTTTAAGAAAGCACTTTTTAATGCCTTAAAAGCAACAACTTGCTTAAACCTGTGTGCTCTTTAGCAAGTATGACTTTAATTCCGACAACATACGTAAAAGGGTGTTTCAGCGAGTCATATTGTTTAAAGCTTTTCACAGGTATTCTAAGTAGATTGGAAGTCTACTAACTGCCAAAATTTACACCACATGATTGTGTTCATGTGCCACTTGTATGTCGTATGTTAGGCGATAAGAAAGTATTCTGAAAAGATAAAGTTTCACTATGAATCTAAAAGTCATGATCATGAGTTCGAATCCTGCTGGGGTTTTACAATTTTTACTTCTCCAAATAATTTTAAAGATATTTCTTTGTTAAATATCGTAAAGTTTGAAAATTCAAAACCGGTGAAAGTATTTTAATCATAATGTACTTTATTCCATCTTAGTATCGACAGATGTCTCATAACACCTAAAATTTAATTCTCTTAGGAAGTAGGGTAGGAGTCCAAAAAATAATTATCATAAATAAAAAATATATATGTGAACTTCAATGTACATGTACTCCCATAGACACAGACAAAATATTTGAATTGATGCTTTTTGACACCCATTTTAAGAATCGGGTACCCTCAAAAAGCTTACACAGGTGATGATCCCGTATATTATTGAAAACTCGATAAGATTTGTTGAAATTTTTAATTCATACTTTAAGAAGAACCTTCAAACTGATCATGGTTTCAAGTATAGAATAATACTAAGGCTATTTGACGTAATAATTCTTTAGGAGTTAGATTAAAGAGTACATGTATTATTTTATATATATGGAGATTCTGTAGTTTTTTATTAGAGTTCGGATGTTCATTAAAAGGAAATTGCGAACGTGAGGTATGTCCTTAAATTATCAATAAGAGGTCCATGGGTCACATCGCTCACCTGGGGTCAGTAGGTATGATAAAATCATAACACAAACTATCTGGACAATGATGTATTATACATGTAGATCCTGTATAAATAAAAATCCATTTTCTCTTTGGATATTTTTAATATTATTATTATTATTATTAGTCCCTTTTCTAACAGGATAATTTTATATTTATAACACATGTTAAGCATTGCATTTCTGAAAAAGATCCTAAACAGTTGTATATGTATATGGGATATAAACCTACATCAAACTCTGAACCCTTTGTGACGCCCAAGAATTGTCAAGGAGCCAAAGTATACACAATTTAAAAGAATCATCCGTCTGATAAGTTTCTGAGAAGAAGATTTTCAAGATTTACTCTATATAATCCCATGTAAAAATCAACCCCCATTGAGGTCCCACCCTACCCCCAGGGGTCATGATTTTCACAATTTTGAATGTACGTTACCTGAAGATGCTTCCACATAAGTATCAGCTTTCCTGGCGAACTGGTTTCTGAATAGAGGGTTTTTAAAGATTATTTATGTCTATATATCCGCCATTGTGGCACCACCCTACCCTCGGAGGTCATGATTTTCACAACTTTAAATCTACACTACCTGAGCATGCTTTCACACAAGTTTCAGCTTTCCTGGTGAATTGGCTGCTGAGAAGAAGATTTTTAGTCCTTTATAAACCTTTTTAAAAATCCGACCCCCCCCCCCCCCCTTTGTGGCTTCTGTAAAGTGTTAAGTTGAGGACAAAAGAAAGAAATATAATGACTTATGATGATTTGTGCGAGGATTCCCTCTTTGCTAATTGAGTAAACGAAAAAAAAAACACATTTGGAATAATTAATATAGGATCTCTTATGATTTGCGATGGTATATGATTTTACCCAACGAGTTGTGTGTTTTCTATTCCCGAGCGATGGCGAGGGGTTAGAAAGTACACAACGAGTTGGATAAAAATCATATACCATCGCAAATCATGAGAAATTATTTTTATGACATGTTTTACCACGTTTTTTTTTTTTTTTTTTTTTTTGTTAAGCCTCAATTTTTCTATAAAAATTAAATCGTAAGCCGCACAACACATTAACAACAAGACGTAAACATTGTTACGCACGAAAAAAAAATTCCTTAGAGACTAAAAAACAAACTTTTCGAGCATGCTATTATCAAATCATGGAAAAAAATTTAGAACAGCATAAGTGCTTTACATTTAAAATTCTACACTTTTCAACTGAATGGTTTCGATACTTTTTCATCTACGTCAATCATCCGACTGAAACTACGTAATGTTAAATTATGACGTCACCGGCGCAAGAACACACAGTGGAATATCAAAAACTTATCCTATGAGTGATATTCACCGCACATTGAGATAAACATGTGATAAAAGACACTACATAAAGAAATTTAACAACATTTCAACAGCAGTGGAGTATTCTGATGTGATAATTGGATTGGTATTTGTGTCTTCGTGTTCAATCCACAAAGAAAGACAGATAATAAACAATAATGAAACGTCTTGTAAATCACGAACATACGACCTGACAAATTGTTGCCGATGCAATTGTAAAACCGCGATATATAAAGTTAAGCAAGCTGAAGAATCAAGTATAGGTCAGCAGATTTCTACACAAGTGCATCGTTATTTCCCACCATACATGTATGTCGACCAGAGAAGAGACGCAACTGTAAACAATCAATTTGTGGCAATGTAAGTGTGTTTGTGTGTGTGTGTTTGCTACGGATATGAAAAACTATATACAGCGATTTCTTCACGTTAAACATGAAGAAGAATGACTCCTGGGTCTTTTTTCTTTTAAAAAAAGTCCAATTATTCTACTGCAGGGGGGGGGGTCATTATTCTACGTTGAAAAATGACCCCGGTCATTATTCTACGGGGGTCATTTTTCTTCATTACACCGGATAATTATGCCAGAGTGAAGGTGACATTTTTGCACCCGCCTGAGCTGCATGAATAGAAAAATTCAAATGTGCCATAAAATAGACCATTGCTCAAAGAGTGAATACCCACCTTTGCTATCATTGTATCTCAACTGTCAGACGAGATGTTTACCTTTCAAAAATAAAATCCTACAGGAAAATAATTTTTTCCATAGGAAAAACGATTTTCCTGTAGAAAATTTTAAAAAATTACTACCGAAATACAAGAACTTCCTAAAGGAATTTAAATTCCGGTTGGATTTGGTAAAATCCGCTAGGAAATCTCTGTTTCCTACAGGAAACCTACCTGTCTGAATCAATTCCCTACAGGAAATACCTTTCTCCTAAAACTATAAGAAATACCATTTAATTGTCATGTTTCCTTTAGGAGAATCATTTCTCCCATAGAAATTATCATTTTCCTGCGGGATATTAATTTTTAGAGGTAAATATCTCACCTGTCAGGTGAAACACACTAAAAACAAAAAAGGAAATATACTCTCTAGACCATGGTCTATCATTTGGAATATATGAGTTTTCCCGAAACTGCATCTTGTGTGGGTGCAAAAATGCCACCTTGTCACTGGCATGATTATCCGACACAGCGTTAATATCTTGTGATGTTTTTTCAATATCTTTTAGATGTATATTTAAAATCTTGTAATGTGTTTTCAATGTGTTGATTTATATTTCATAAATTGTGAAGGATAGTCGATAAACATTGTATCGTAGGTAATATGTATTTATTCAAAAAATTATTTTTATTGCGTGGACCCTGAGGTCCACGCAGAAAATATATAAGCGAGGTTAAACCGGATGCTATGGGGAAAATTCAGCCTGCGCATGAGCTAGCCTGGTTCCTGTGCGTAATGGGCAGCTCAGGGAACCAGGCTAGCATACGTTTATCTGAATCGGGATCGGAATTCCGTGCCATACGCACACATAAGTTCAAAGGCGCTGTAATTGTAAAGTTGTTCGGTAAACAGTACAGAAACAAAGTATTCCTTTTAAAGAAATGATTGGCATGTGATATGAACTATCAGTATTATGAAATAAGTAAATGTTATGCCGAAGCTACAACATGCATCAAATAGCATAATTTGCAATGTTTTGTTGTTTTCCGAATACACATGTAACTTAACTTTACTTTTATAGTAGGCGAAGCTAGAGTACTTCCCGATTAAAATTTTTTAAGCATTTTAGTATGATTGAATAATTTTGTCACTATATCAAAGTTTAATCCTCAAGAAAAATGCATCAAAATATGAAATTTTCAATTTACACAAAGCTGTCACTGCATAGTTGACAAAGTAGTGCGAATCGTAATGTGTGCGCAAATAGTAGAATTCACCGAATGCCTGATACTATACATGCAAAATTCATTCATAGATAGATAATTATTTTAGAAGTATGAACCCTTTAAATTCTGAGATAAAAAGTCAGGGCTATACATACATGTATACGTAAGTACGTAACAACGTACAAAAGTGGTTAAAAGCAGAGGGATAGAGTCGGTGGAATCTCTGATAATCTTAAGGCCTTCATGTTTTCGTTGGAAACACATGCAAATGGTCCACGTATTGTAGTCCTTTTTTAAAGGACAGCAACTTGTATAATATATATGTTATATATTTGCCCTAAAATGTGAGCATGCATGTGTTAGACTTTGGCATTTCCTTATGATAAACCGATTGAACAAAGGCATGGTGTATCCAAAACATAACGTGTTAATCAACCGTTTTATATAACAAAAAATACAACGAAGTATTGCTAATCAATCCTTTTATATAACACAAGTTTGTGTTATGCAAAAGGATTGATTAACACTTTATGTTTTGGATACATCATTGGTTCAATTGTTTTATCATAAGGGAATGTCAAAGTCTTATACATGTATTATGTGGGCAAATACAATTAAACACCATCATTTCACCATCTAGAGTTTTCTCTCGCTAAGTTAAAGAGCACATAAAATTTCTGAAAATTTTGTCAAAAGCCCTTTGATAATTAACGAACTCAAAGTATTTTCTCTTTCTCTTCGGCAAAATCGGCTGATATTGGTGTATTTGGTTGTTACAGGGTGTGATATGGAAAAGGGCACGCAATATTTTCTATATAAGATTATCATTCATACATATACGAGTATTTGTTTTTATTACTTGCAACTATCAAAGGATAAGTTTTATTTTTGAATGTTGACTCTGTATTTTTAATAAAAAAAAAAATTGCAGGAGAAAAGCTTCAATTTTTTTTAAAGGTTATGATCGATGGCCCCAAAACAAAACAGAATCATCAATGACTTGGTTCGTTTATAAAAAAAAAAGAAAGAAAGCCAGATCGACCCAAAGTGGAATTTTGTAGTTATCGTAATTAAAGAAAAATGCTCGTTTAGATCACAGTGATATCTATTTAAGTTGCTCATTTAATTCTTATTTTATGACTCACTAAGACATCAGACATCAGAAACCAAATTGAAAATAACAGTCATTACAGTGGGATATTCCATATTGTGAATTCAAATGCCTGTTTAAGTTACCAAAACAATTTCATTTGTAGATAACACTGCCGGATAATTATGCCAGTCCCAAGGTGGCATTCAAAAATATTTATACCAAATTATAGCCCATTATGTAGAAAGGGTATAACCACTTTTGTTTTAGTGTGTCTCAACTGACAGGTGAGATATTTACCTCTAAAAATTAATATCCCATAGAAAATTGATAATTCCCATAGAAGAAATGATTCTTCGACAGGAAATATTTTCAATCCTAAAGGATTCTCTAAAAAGTTCTTGTATTCTGATAGGAAATTTCAAATTTCCTATAGAAAGTTTGCTTTTCCTATGATAGATATTATTTTCCTGTAGGAATTTATATTTGAAAGGTAAATATCTCACCTTGCAAGTGAGATACAATGATATCAAAGAGGGTTGTAAACTCTTTACCCATGGTCTATTATATGGCATATTTGAATTTTCCGATGTATGCAGTTTAGACGGGCGCAAAAATGTCACCTTGACACTGGCATCATTATCCGCACAGTGTTGAAGATAATTGTATCTTGCATAACTTTTGCTATTTAACGTAGTATGTTATTGGACAACTGGTAATAAAAATGATCTTTCAGGCCAGAGTCAATACCGGAACAATGGTTGCTTACTCCTGCATCTTGCATGCAAGATAACTTATGTCAACATGCAAGAAAAGTATGTCGACATGCAAGATAGTTATGTCTAAGTGCAAGATAATAATGTAAACACGAGTCTTATAAATGTCTAAATGCGATTATTTGCAGTATATGAAATGACAACAAAAATTATGTTGCATGTTAACATAAGTTAAAAGAAAAATAAGTATGAAACCATTGATTCGGGTTTTTTTTTTATTTTTAAACCAAGAATATGGAAACGTCGTGGGTGTAATGGAAGATGCATACGGCGTATGAAATACAATTGAAAGATCGGAGAAAAGCAACAAGGAGCTTGTTGACATAAATGTCGAAACCGGGAGGAGACGCTAGTAATATAGTTAGATCATGAGCTAAAAGTCAGATAGAGAAAGGAAAACAAAATGACCTATGGAGTGGCTGGACTGGACCAAAGGGCACTTGGAGGAGAACCATTGAAACAGAGATAAAGACAGCAAGGTATGAACAGAACAACATCACCAGAACCATATCTAGAACCATGATAGAAGCAGAGGGCGAGACCTGGTTGCAGTCTTTTGTGCAGAAGTTAATGAAAGCATTAAGTTTAAGAAAGCACTTTTTAATGCCTTAAAAGCAACAACTTGCTTAAACCTGTGTGCTCTTTAGCAAGTATGACTTTAATTCCGACAACATACGTAAAAGGGTGTTTCAGCGAGTCATATTGTTTAAAGCTTTTCACAGGTATTCTAAGTAGATTGGAAGTCTACTAACTGCCAAAATTTACACCACATGATTGTGTTCATGTGCCACTTGTATGTCGTATGTTAGGCGATAAGAAAGTATTCTGAAAAGATAAAGTTTCACTATGAATCTAAAAGTCATGATCATGAGTTCGAATCCTGCTGGGGTTTTACAATTTTTACTTCTCCAAATAATTTTAAAGATATTTCTTTGTTAAATATCGTAAAGTTTGAAAATTCAAAACCGGTGAAAGTATTTTAATCATAATGTACTTTATTCCATCTTAGTATCGACAGATGTCTCATAACACCTAAAATTTAATTCTCTTAGGAAGTAGGGTAGGAGTCCAAAAAATAATTATCATAAATAAAAAATATATATGTGAACTTCAATGTACATGTACTCCCATAGACACAGACAAAATATTTGAATTGATGCTTTTTGACACCCATTTTAAGAATCGGGTACCCTCAAAAAGCTTACACAGGTGATGATCCCGTATATTATTGAAAACTCGATAAGATTTGTTGAAATTTTTAATTCATACTTTAAGAAGAACCTTCAAACTGATCATGGTTTCAAGTATAGAATAATACTAAGGCTATTTGACGTAATAATTCTTTAGGAGTTAGATTAAAGAGTACATGTATTATTTTATATATATGGAGATTCTGTAGTTTTTTATTAGAGTTCGGATGTTCATTAAAAGGAAATTGCGAACGTGAGGTATGTCCTTAAATTATCAATAAGAGGTCCATGGGTCACATCGCTCACCTGGGGTCAGTAGGTATGATAAAATCATAACACAAACTATCTGGACAATGATGTATTATACATGTAGATCCTGTATAAATAAAAATCCATTTTCTCTTTGGATATTTTTAATATTATTATTATTATTATTAGTCCCTTTTCTAACAGGATAATTTTATATTTATAACACATGTTAAGCATTGCATTTCTGAAAAAGATCCTAAACAGTTGTATATGTATATGGGATATAAACCTACATCAAACTCTGAACCCTTTGTGACGCCCAAGAATTGTCAAGGAGCCAAAGTATACACAATTTAAAAGAATCATCCGTCTGATAAGTTTCTGAGAAGAAGATTTTCAAGATTTACTCTATATAATCCCATGTAAAAATCAACCCCCATTGAGGTCCCACCCTACCCCCAGGGGTCATGATTTTCACAATTTTGAATGTACGTTACCTGAAGATGCTTCCACATAAGTATCAGCTTTCCTGGCGAACTGGTTTCTGAATAGAGGGTTTTTAAAGATTATTTATGTCTATATATCCGCCATTGTGGCACCACCCTACCCTCGGAGGTCATGATTTTCACAACTTTAAATCTACACTACCTGAGCATGCTTTCACACAAGTTTCAGCTTTCCTGGTGAATTGGCTGCTGAGAAGAAGATTTTTAGTCCTTTATAAACCTTTTTAAAAATCCGACCCCCCCCCCCCCTTTGTGGCTTCTGTAAAGTGTTAAGTTGAGGACAAAAGAAAGAAATATAATGACTTATGATGATTTGTGCGAGGATTCCCTCTTTGCTAATTGAGTAAACGAAAAAAAAAACACATTTGGAATAATTAATATAGGATCTCTTATGATTTGCGATGGTATATGATTTTACCCAACGAGTTGTGTGTTTTCTATTCCCGAGCGATGGCGAGGGGTTAGAAAGTACACAACGAGTTGGATAAAAATCATATACCATCGCAAATCATGAGAAATTATTTTTATGACATGTTTTACCACGTTTTTTTTTTTTTTTTTTTTTTTGTTAAGCCTCAATTTTTCTATAAAAATTAAATCGTAAGCCGCACAACACATTAACAACAAGACGTAAACATTGTTACGCACGAAAAAAAAATTCCTTAGAGACTAAAAAACAAACTTTTCGAGCATGCTATTATCAAATCATGGAAAAAAATTTAGAACAGCATAAGTGCTTTACATTTAAAATTCTACACTTTTCAACTGAATGGTTTCGATACTTTTTCATCTACGTCAATCATCCGACTGAAACTACGTAATGTTAAATTATGACGTCACCGGCGCAAGAACACACAGTGGAATATCAAAAACTTATCCTATGAGTGATATTCACCGCACATTGAGATAAACATGTGATAAAAGACACTACATAAAGAAATTTAACAACATTTCAACAGCAGTGGAGTATTCTGATGTGATAATTGGATTGGTATTTGTGTCTTCGTGTTCAATCCACAAAGAAAGACAGATAATAAACAATAATGAAACGTCTTGTAAATCACGAACATAAGCGCAGAGTTAAAAAGGGTGTTAAACACTATACGATTATATTTCATTTTTGAAGATACATCATACCAAATCCATCCAAGGCCATCCTTTTTCCCTAATTTAAGTATTTTTTCTCTTCGATTCACTGACAAATGATGTTTTTGGTCGTATGCATTTTAAAAGAGAAATCATTATGTCATTCTATGTGCAGCACTCCATTCTTAATTTAAACAGCATCCGAGATAAGCATACTGACGCTCTGATAAGAATTTTAATTAACATGAATAAAATATCTTTTGGGTTTTTTTAATATATATTTCATGCTGTTTGCAGATGCATTTTTGGGCAAATTTTTCAAAAATTGTTTACAAAGGAACAAAAAAAAAACAACGCAGGACGCAAGACAATGTATGGAATACGAAATATTTGAAAGCTTGCATATACTGAAACTACATGTACATACCGCCCCTAGGAGGCAGTTAGAAGTATCTTTGTGTTTCTGGGGAGAATTTAAAAAAAGAAAGAAAAAGAAACAGTTCATAACAACATTAAACAGCAGTTGCATGTGATGCTTTTTGATCGTCCAAGGAAAAAAAATTCTTGTAATTCAATGGAAACTCTTATCAGAAACGGAAGAAAATAAAGCTCAATGCATGTTAAATGAATATCAAATATCTGTTCTCTTATTGCTTTTTAAGAATATTAAAGTCCGTAGTTAAAACGACGACAAAGAAAAATATTTCATTCTCATGGATAACTTCGTCGAAAAATTGAGAAACGAATCCTGCAAAAGGGTTCATTCAATGGTCGTAGCAATTTTAAGACTACATTAACCTCCTTTGGAAAAGAATTCTATATAAAGTTTAAAGAAAATATTCAAATTTCCAAGCTGTAATATTTAGAATACATGTACGTGTTTTCTTAACTAAATGACAATTTATGGCTTAAGGTATCCCATCCATATTAGGACCAAATTTTTCCAACCTTGAATATTCATCATGTATTTAATACTTTGATATCTATATTAAGCATTTAAGAATAGAAAAAATTACAGAGAGAAATTTTCAAAAATATTATTAACTAAGCAGTAATTATTCATGAAGATTGCATTAAGGTCTATGGAAACAAGCACATTTTTTAAAAAAAGTAATTACAAGGAATATCAAAAAATGCTTTGGTGGAAAGATGTATTTTATCATTTGTAATACAAAAACTAATGAAAATGAATTTTATACCGTGTATATTTTTTTAAAATTATTTTTTATAGAATAAAAGCAAAGGGGGACAACTCTTCAAAAAAGGAAATGTCATTAATTAGGACACATTCCAATTTTACATATTAATACTTAAAAAGGAAAATAATGTCCAAGTTTACTGAGTATTAAGCCTATACATATATGTTATGCACCAAGGTTCATTGAATCTGAGGCTATTATGGATCAGATACATTAAAGTATCATAATTTTTTTTTACCATATAGATACTTAAAATGATACACAGTATGATCAGTTCTAAATAATGCCATATATTGAAATTTTGGTCGGTTCATTTGAACTAAGGATTCCTACTGAAAATTAGAAACATATTTTTTTTTAAAACGGTACATAACTCTTTTTAAAAAACGTAAAATCTTTAAATCGAAAAGTTGTTTTCTCACTGCTTACGGTAAAAAAATATTTGTTTGAAAAAATATTTGTACAAGGCTTAATAAAATAACGTATTAATGATTAAAGCAGTCATCAATAAATTAAAGTAATATTTTACCTTTAGTTAATCATATTAAATTATGTTGATATTTCATACTTGTAATTAAACTTTTGTGTTATTCCTGTGATACATTAATTATACAATTAAACTGAGTGTTTTGTCTACATGCGCGGATCCAGAAAATTTTTCCAGGGGGGGGTCCGAAGGATAATTGTGTTTGCCAGGGGGGGTCCGAGGCATATTTTCGCGATAATTTTACTATGTAAATTTAATAAATTTTCATTTTCCAGGGGGGGTCGGGACCCCCCCCCCCCGACCCCCCCTCTAGACGTAATTATACTGCGTTGTTGATGTATTTTATTGTGTTTGTTGATGCAAGGATAGAAAATTGTATACATGTATATTAGTATTTTATCAAAAACGATTTACGCAAAACTAAACGCATTACATTATCACCGCGTATCGATTTTACTTACTATAAATTCTATCTGTGTAAGAAGTACTGGCATAAGTTCTTATTGGCTTTATTTGACCAACACGGTAAGTCCGTACTGAATATAATTTATTGAACTGTAATTTACTAGTAGTTTCAAACACCTCTCAACAAATAAACAGTTTTACCTTCAGTTGTTTAGTACATTGCAGACAATTAGATAAAAAAAATAATGCATTGTTTTTTGACTTTCACATAAATGCAGTTATTTGTATTAAACAGAATGCTATAGCTACATGTAAATGTTTATTCCTTTACCTGATCAAAGTCAATCACTAGTTTATGCGTGCTGAAGTTTGTTAAGAACCTTAGATATATTAGTTCTTTAGAGAAAAAATAGGAGAAAAGCTTTCGAATCCTATTTGTATTCTGCATTATTCAAGAAACGATTGTAATTAGACTTTTCGCTCTCATTTTGTTAAATTTGCATCACTTTGAAATGGCAATAATTGCGTGCATTTCATTTGGGTTTTTATGAAGATAAAAAGCAGACATATATTTTAGTTCCAACATATTGATTTATTGCACAGGGGGGAGTCAATAAAAAAAAATTATAGCCACCTCGATCAAAGTATGCATAAATTCCTTCAAGTTAACAACGAAGTGAATTTCCAACAACTTGCTTGGTATTCCGTATTCTTAACGCTTTCCTAAATGGACATTGCGCTAAAACATTTATAATAAAGGTAGGTATAGTATAGTATTTTTACATGTATATTTAACATTATTTTTCCGACAATTTCTTATTTGTTCATGTGTATTTCTATATGTAATTTTATTAAACATAATTTTTTAGCCAATTTCTTATTTGTTCATCATAAAAAATAATTCTAACGTCTGAAAGTGTTGTTTGCGATGATATAATCGGTAAAAAGATTAACATTAAAATGATGCATTCTGAAACTTTAAAGCTTTTCAAAATATATGTGGAATAGATATCCTTAACAAAAATGAACATAAATGTGCGCTCTTCTATTTTTTGTTTTGTTTTGTTTTGGTTTTGGGTTTTTTTTCCTGTTGTTTTATCTGTTTGGGTTTTTTCTTTTTTCTTTTTTAATCGTTGTTATTGTTAAGGTTTTTTTTTTTTTGGTTTTTTACCCATCAATTTGATTTATTTCAATGTAGTTCTGCTTGTTTGCGTATTGAAGATTTTCTTTAACTTTATTTAACTGCCTGGAAAAATAATAGAAAATAAAGTCCACTCATATATATTTATTACATCATTTTTGAACTAATTTGAACTAATTAAATGATGCATTCAGATAATGACAAGTTCATTAACTAAATAGTTAAAAGCAAGGGTTGGAGAATGAAACTTGGGTTACTTACTACAATATCTTTACACCCAATGCCGATAACAAAAAAGTGAGAATTATTTATTTATGGTAATGACACAAATGTGATATTTCTATATTTCTATAGTATTTGTATACCTGTTCATTAATCCACTTTATTCTAGCATCTGGGTTCGGCAACTACAAGTAATTATACGATGTCTAGCATTCAGCTCAGGTCAATGTCAAATGTATGCATTCCACTTCGGATATCTCGGAGATTCCTTCCATGTTATCTGACACGTTACATCAATTAACACTACAACTTTTTAAATCAATACCGCTGTGTTATTGGTCTGTTTGACCTCTGTATCTGTCAAACCTCTACAAAGATACAAATATTACAGGTGATTTTTCTATATGTGCTAATGCTATTATAATATATTAGCGTCTCTTGGTTTGTAATTGAGTGTTGTAATATACTTTTTTATGAGTTTTCTTTAAATTTTAATTGATACCAAGAGAACAAGACAATTGCAAAAATGTAATTTAATTCATACTGAACTATTTACAAAGGCTAAAAAATTCCGTAACAAAATCAATGTATGTAAACTCAATGACAGTTTACTCGCTTATGGTTCAGATGTTATGTGTATTATATACAGTTAACCTTTTCTATTAATTTGTACTTTGCAGGCACGTACATGTAGCATCGGGGAGGGGGCGGGAGGGGGGCATTTTTGCATTTGTACACTTTCCCAATTTTACTTTGATTTGAAACTAAACTATAAAGAAAACAGATTTCAATCATCTATCATATTCTAACAATTGAATGAAGGACCGTTGAATTGATACTTTTCGTAGTTTTCCCATAATTTGTTTCGTAACTTTTGTAGATTCACCGTAAAGGAAATTGTATCTGAACTTAAATTAACATGATTTTTAGTTTATCACTTGTATGTTTATATTGATCAGAGCAATATGAAGAGAAATCGTTTCCTTTACACCTAATTTTGCCTTATTTACAAATATGTGGTTTAAACATGATTTATATAGCAAAATTGAGCATCTTTATAACGCATATGCTGAAGCATATTTTGATTTGTTATACATGTATATATTCACGCTTTATATTTATTTATATATGTTTTGCAAACGATATAGTACAAATCGATGAAGAATCGTCATTCTGTTGCTATGTCATCTTATTACACCCAACCATCTGGGCGTTACAATTTTTTTCGTTGACGTCTTCTGCAGTAAGAGCGTAAATAAAATAAAGCAAGTTCGTTTTGATCCAAAATACATGAATCAGAGACAAACCTTAAGCTGTTGCACTGTATATTGAGGCTCTTACGGAAGTTGGAACGAAACAATCTACACAGTGCACGAGATGATTCCAAAGTGCCTAAATCAGTATGATTGTTCAATTGCCGTAGAAAGAAAATGCCACTCCCAGTTTTAACATTAAAGTTACCCAATTATAGGTCGTGATTGATCGTGGTCCGAATCAGTATAATTACTTACTACAATGTAATATCAACTAAAGTCGCCAAAACGCCAAAAACTATTCACAGATTTTTGAAAACCAAAGAGGTTCGCCGTCAAATTGTACATGTCTTACAATACAGTCAGAAAAAGTTTTGGTGTTATTAACTTATTAAAACCACTTTCACAACATGATTTTCATAGTTGTCTAGTATTTTGCAAAAGATGTTATTTACAACCTTTTTACATTTAATTTTAAAACAAACTGCTGATGAAATAATTGTTCTAAGAATGATATATTTTTAGGGGGTATCTATGGGCAGCGGAAAGGGCAAAAAATACATTTTTACAAAACCAACGATAAACTAAATTCAGCAATCTAAAATAATATTATCAATGACCATAAATGCAAAACCAACAGTCTTCTTTGCAAAATAAATGTACATAAAAATCAACCAAAGGTATTTAAATACAAATCAAACACAAAAAGTAAAACCAACAGACATAAATGTAAAACGAACATACATCAACATGAAACAAGCGGACGCACAAATAAACGCCAGGTGGCGTTTTTTGGGAAGCAATATACGTCATCGATTATTGGAATCCGGGATGGTTTGCACCTATTCTGTTTCGCCCTGAGATGTTTCCCACGTCAATGTTTCGCACCTGCCTCGGAGCAAAACATCTTACTGTAATATAATGTAATGTAATGGAGTGTTGATGTAATTAGAAATGTACATGTATATATAGTTAGCATAGGTCTATTTTGGGGACCATTTAATTACATAAATTACCGGTATCTGCTTGAACTTTACATTACCCAACTGCATCCACTATTTAACTACGATTTTTACCAGTTTTATTCTTATAGCAAAGGTGGGGTTAAATATTATTTCCATTTCCATTTATTTATTATGATTTATTTAAAATTATAAATAATATTTTAATGACCTGTTTATACTCGTACATTTGTTCCAAATTTCATATTCGGATGAAAACATATGTATAATCAATTATTGTACAGTCTTATATAAAAAAAAAAGTCATTTATTTGTTACCCATAAACATGATGATATACAAATATCTGAAAAAAAACATTTTTAAAATGCTACAAGACATATGTACATTGTGAATTAAAATCAAGTGCATGTATCAGAATACTTCAAGCTTATCGACACATAGGCTTCGGAACTAGGTCGGGGGGAGGGGGGGGGGGCTTTTTGCAAAGTTAGACCTAACCATTAGGCACATAGCAGAATAGACGGTTCAGCCCCCCCCCCCCCCCCCCCACTTTTTCTCGCAGGAAATATAATTGTTCCTTAATGTACCTTGAACGATTGAGAAGTTGGAGTCTTAGGCATACTAGCCCACCCCCCACCCCCCACCACGGATTAAGATTTTCATGTTTTGGAGGAAAATAATTTTTATGTAGATTAGATTTTTTCTTTTGGAAGTATAGGTTTACTCCCCCCACCCTTACCCCCCCCCCTCCCCCACGGATTAGGATTTTTATGATTTTGGGAATTAGTTTTTTCTCTCTCAATATTTCTGAGAATCAGTCTAGCCCCCCCCCCCCCCCCCCACACTTTCAATTTGCTTCCGACGCCAGTGCGACATGAATACTGCCATGCCTTAAATTTTCTTCAAACTACTTGTACAGACAATGCATAAGACTGTAGGAAAATAAATCAAACTTCGTTATAGAAAACATTGTATGCATTAATTAATGCATATTTGGTGATAACAATTTAAACAAAATGTTTATTTTATGACTTTCCGTTTCCGTCAGGCTATGGCACATCTATATAGATATTTATAGCAAACCAAATTTTCACGCCTCTATTCACGTACAATTTGTCAGTCATTTGTTGCATTTCGTATCACTTTAATTTTACTGGGTGGAAGTAA
The DNA here is from genome assembly GCF_963853765.1 of Magallana gigas. Classification (NCBI taxonomy): domain Eukaryota; kingdom Metazoa; phylum Mollusca; class Bivalvia; order Ostreida; family Ostreidae; genus Magallana; species Magallana gigas. Next base: position 15,796,477 of record NC_088854.1, on the reverse strand, counting down.
TGCAAAATTTACAACTTGACATCTTTGTAAATTTTATTTTTACTGCCATCCGGTAAATAAACAATTTATAGAATAAATAAAAGTCGGATAGAAATAAAAATTTTAACGAGTTTGACTTTTTCCATAAGAATAAGACTGGCAATAGGCGTAGTTTAAAAAATGGATACAGGGGAGGGGGGGTGGGTAATGTAAAGTTCAAGCTGATAATTTATGTAATTAAATGATCCCCAAAACAGAGCTATGCTAACAATATAATATTTTACATTTGTAATTAACATTACCAAATTTTTCATTATAAAAATACAGGTAATTCTCAAGTGAATGACAGGCTATAAATGTTATAACAACACAGTTCACACCTCTTGTTCTGGACCATAAAAAACTACATGGCTTAATAAAATTAGTAAATAAAAATCCTAATCAAGTAAGAACGCTCTCTTAATTGGCGGTGCATGCATAAAGACAAGCACTGTTTCAATAGGTTTTTAAAAAAAAAAAACATATTTCAATTCTTGTATAGGTAATAATTAATTTCAGAGGAATGATAATACGAGAAAAATATTTAAATACAGTGAGATGTTTCGCTCCGAGGCAGGTGCGAAACATCTCAGGGCGAAACAGAATAAGTGCGAACCATCCCGGATTCCAATAATCGATGACGTATATTGCTTCCCAAAAAACGCCACCTGGCGTTTATTTGTGCGTCCGCTTGTTTCATGTTGATGTATGTTCGTTTTACATTTATGTCTGTTGGTTTTACTTTTTGTGTTTGATTTGTATTTAAATACCTTTGGTTGATTTTTATGTACATTTATTTTGCAAAGAAGACTGTTGGTTTTGCATTTATGGTCATTGATAATATTATTTTAGATTGTTGAATTTAGTTTATCGTTGATTTTGTAAAAATGTATTGTTTGCCCTTTCCGCTGCCCATAGGTATCATTAGGTATCATAGGGTATCATTGGGGTTCATTGGGTATCATTTGGGTTCATTGGGGTATCATTGGGGTTCATTGGGATAAAAAGGCGCACCGTATTTCTTTAATTCGTATGAAATTTTTTGACAAATTTCATCAATAAACACCAATAGAAATACAAAAATTGTCAAATATAAATGAAAATGTGTACAATTGATAACACACGTGTACACATGTCGCACAGCGTCAGGAAATACGAGGTTTATCAAATCTTTCTAGAAATGCGCGTTACATACTCATAGTACATTTTCTTTCTCATGTATTTTTTTTAAAATTTACTACATCCACAATTTATACATTGTAAATGAAAAAGAAATAAATGTAGATAGAACAATAAATCAAGAAAAACTCTTACTCGACTGGCTCATTTTTGTATTCTATAGCTTGTCGGAACTATACATGTACAGTGTATATACATTCTTGTTGATCTGACTGTCTTTAATCTAAACAGTTTCAAACCTTCTTTGGAAAAGTGTTATTGGTTGTGAATTATACACAATATTACACGACTTTTTAAAGGTTTATTTGTTTCAATCACGCTGAATACCAAAATGGTTTGATTTATCGGATTCTGAACGTGTTGGCGCTATAGGAGATTCACTGTAATGCTATACTGGAGAATCCATTGTTTCTCGTTTGGTTTTTTAAGAAGACGATAGCACTTGGTATATTCATCCCTTGGTCAACATTTTAAGCACGTCTTTTAAAATTGTTGTTAATGAACTGTCACATTGTTAAAATTACTTCTGTAACCAGAATTGTAAGAAAAATTTGTCTGAACTTTAGGATAAAAATATCAGGCATTGCTCGTTAGCAATTTAATAGTTATTTTTACTGTCTATAATGTGCTCTAAGGAACCTTTCATCTACTGGTTTTCTAACAAACAATGCAGCACAATCTAGAATCAATGACAATGAATTCTATTTAATCTGGCTATGTATTTCTCGTTTTCCACCATAGAATGGCTGATCCGACACTTGTTTACAGACGTTACCATGGTTATGTCAGCACCATTATTTGTGTGACTGGAATTGTGGGTAACCTTGTAAGTTTGATTGTCTGGAATCTGAAGAAGTCTCAGAAGCCCACCTACGTCATACTTTCCTCCCTGGCCATTGCAGATTCTCTCTGTCTGCTGATGTTCCAAATCTACGTCATTTGTTTCTTTATGGTGATGTCACCAAACGACGAGGAAACTTACACAGAAGTAGGCATGTATATTGTGATGATTAGCTTCCATCTGTTCATTGCATTCCACATGCTTTCCACGTGGTTGACGATCACAATGATGATTTTCAGATACATTAAGATTGTGAAACCTACACTTGCGTCCAAGGCATGCACAATTAAAAGGGCAAAGATAAGTATTGCAATCGTCACTGTTTCTGTATTCTTCGCATCGTCTGCAAACTACCCTTTCTACAAAGTTCAGAAAATTTCGAACAATGTTACAAACGCTTCGAGTTATTTTCTTGAACCAACGGAGTTTACAAAATCCCATCCCGAATATCCGACTATTTTGCTGTGGATTTATGGCGTGGTAGTGAAAATCATCCCCATCTTGACGATCGTCGTCCTTTGTACGCTGATAATTTGCTTCATTCAGAAGGCCAAAAGACGAGTCCAAGATATCACGGGAGGTGTCTCATCCGGGGACGCATACAACCAGACGACCAAAATGCTCACCGTCATTGCCTTCATTTACGTCTTTACAGAACTCCCTATTGGCATCATGTCTTTTATTTCTGGTTTCCATGGCGATGACGGACATCTTTTTTACTTTCTTCTGTTCTCAGGCGTCGGTGATTTGCTTGACTTATGTACCTTAATCAACAGTAGTGTAAACATTTTCGTGTATATTTATCTGAGCCCCGATTTCCGAGCTATTCTACTAGACAGAATGAAATGCAAAATCAATCAATAGTAAATATTCATTATTCGCTAGATTGTGGTTTTCTGCCTTCAAAGATTTCTTTTTGTTTTTGTTCTCTCCATAACATCAAAAAATGGCACTGATGTCGTTTTTAGATCTAAGATTAGTTTTTTTTAAAGTGTTTTATACAATTACGTATGTATTTTTTGATTCTATTTTCATTCTGTAAAACGTACATATTCACGGAAATAGACAATTTCCTGCGTTTGTTGTTGTTTAATCATTATATGACCTTTAAAGCTGATGTTTTACGTTGTTTTAGCATAATTGTACAACATACTTCAGACCAAAAATAAATTTGAACTGTATCAAATGTTTACTGATATGAAAATTCTCCTATTTGTCTACCAAAACAGCTCTCTATCTTATCACAATCTATTTTTCATGTTTGTTTATTTTTGATGTTCGTGAATAAATGCAAATATATTTTGTTTCTACATGTCACTTATATCATGGTAACATGCAACCCTGTGCAATTTTTGCTAATAGAATAATTTTTAAAAATACTGAATAGGTTATCGCCTTTGAACAAATTGAAATAGGAATGCATTTCATTATTGTATTACTTTTGAAAACAGTGAACATATGCATAACTGAAAACTTTCACCCGTTTTATTTTGGCCCAAACAAATCTTTTCTTTAATCACAACAGTTTACTGTGTATAAGGGCGAATTTAAAACAACGCCAATCAATGATCACCGGTGATTGGAAAACAAACCCGGAATGTATAATCCACTCGTCTTTGTGGAGTAATAAATGACCTTCACTTCTCCCTCCCAATAGCATATTTTTTTTTACCCGTACCCCTCCTTCATTTGAATACTCCAAACAATCGAATTCATTTAGATTTTGAATGTGATAACCGCTTTCACCTCCAAATCCCCCCCCCCCATACATAATTTAGATTTTGATGACCGTTTGAACCAATGTTTACAAGAATATGACATTTCTAATTGAAGTATATAAACTATTACTGTGTTTTATAATTATCTATTAATTGATCGATACACTGTTAAAATGATAAAGGCCTGCCTGAACTGATAAGTAGCCTTTCTGTTTGACACAAAGTGTACATCTAACATGACTGTCGCTTTCTTCATTAGTATGATTCCAGTGAAGTAGGAATGATTACACCCTACATAAATTGCCTGAAAATGTGTACCAATATGATTCCTTTGACTCGGGTTTCATTCCAATACCATAATTTAGATGGTCTAATCAAAGTGAACATTCGGAAGACGGTGTGTTCAGATCAGGTTCCTGGTATGTAATCTCGTACATGGACCCATCTAGTCATTAATTATATATATACATTGGGAGTAATTCTACTCCTTTAATGTAGCTTATGTTCCACAATTGAACACAAATAAGTGTAGAAATGCCAAATACGTATATGTATAAGGTAAGTATCAGACTTAGACTTCCTACCGAGTGTTGACCCAAACACACACCTACCATAGAAGTTCTAGGTGCATCGACACATACTGAGTTTATCTGGGTTTTTCTTGTTTATCAAACGAGTCATGGCGTTATTAACAACACTGGACATAAGCGGGGAAAGAAACAGCAATTGACATAAACACGTGCGTATACAATTCAAAATCTCTCATTTTTGTCAAATATTAACCCGAGTAGGAAATATATATCGAGAAAACGATATTTTTAAGCAATTGACTTCAAATATAAAAATTATATAAACACAGAAGAACACGTACGTTAAATAAAGTTCAGTATTGTTACAATTTTTGAACACGAAAAATAAATACCTATAAGAAATGAGAGTTTCATATAATGACATATTGAAACTAAAGCATACATTGTACTTGTGCAAATATCATATTCTCCAGAAGATAAAAAAATCATAAAAATTATCTAAAAATCGTGGAGTAAGCGTAAAAGTATTCGTATTCGATCTTGTCTGAAATCTTTATTTGGACTCATGTAACCCTGTTACGTTTCATACAAAGGGGCAATAATGATTGAAAACTAATTAACTATATCAAGCACAAAGACAACAATAAGTGTCCAAGGTATTTATCTAACTGTTTCCGGGACAAGTATGGTGGGATAGGTAATCGAGACGTTTACATCAAAGATATATGTGGTGAAAGGCTCCAGATAATTTCGCCATTAACATCATTATACACGTATATGTTTATGTTCTTAATTTTGAAAAAGGGTAAAAATATTGTAAAACATCCATAGATAAATATAAGGAGATTGGTTAGAGATTGAAGGTATCTATAGAGCTGGCTCAGAAAATGGGCTTGGGCAAGGATTAGTGGCAGCCACGGTGGAGCCCAACATTGACAAGGACGAGTTCTGTAACCTAAATGGCATTTTCTTGCCGACCGAGGTAATAGCAGTTCCATGTTGCTCAACTGTTAAGTGGAGGTAAATTGTTACCAATTAATAGCATTTTATCTTTCATCGATTGCCACAGCTTCAGTTATAATTGCATAGATAATTTTGACGATTTCTGAGCAAGCTTAAATGCCTATTTGCCCCTTAACAACAATTGGCATCTAAAGAATAATGGAGTCTATATTTTGGCAATTAAATTTATTAAAATCTTGGAATATAGAAACATTTTAACAAGACTTTAGACCTTAAGGAAGGAGTCTTTTCTGGTTTCGACTCGTCAAACGTAAATTTGATTAATTGTTCATTAAATGAAGATGGAAGGAAATTAAAATAGTATATTTTTCTTTCTTTTTTACTATCATACAACTTGGCATAGAAATAGTTATCAATGTTTAGAATCTAACATGGACTATATTTTTGGCGGAATATTGGCGTAGGAAAATATCACATGTTTCGCATTTCAGAATTGCTGTAGATTAATGAGTCTGTTTTAGCACTTTTTAAAAACAATAACATTAATGTTGGATTTTTAACTACTGTGAACTATTAATATGATACTTGAGTTTTAGAATATGTTTTTAAAATATGATTTACCTCTCAAATTTCATTTTTATAAGCTTTTTTAAGCGTCCATTCTATACATTGATTTGTGTGAAAAAATTACTAAAATCATTTGTTTTCCCTTATCAAATGGTCAATATATTAGATTTTCTGTCAATTAATATCTTTATGTAAAGTCTTTATAACTTGTAAAAATCAAAAATATTTTAATATTGGAAGCATGAAAAAATAATCGAAATATCTTCAAAATTTAAGAAAATTAGAGGAAATGCGGGCTAAGCAAAATCAATTCCAGTTTAAATAATCATTTCAGTTTAGTAGTGTAAGTTGGTAGACATTCTGATGTTCTATCATTTCATTAAAGAAAAACATCTTCATATTTTAATTAGATGTCTACATAACTGCAAACAAACTACATTTATTTTTTCCTCTCTTAAGGAAAAAAGGTAGTGACCTTGACCTGACTTTTATGCGAAAACAAGGAAGTCATTTGATTCAACTGATAGAATCATTTAGAACTCCTTCCTTAGGTAGGACGTTGCGTAAAAACAAGTTTAAAAATGACACGGTTTCAAGCGAAATACACACCGATTGCGTAGTCTTTGCTTAAAAGCCAGAAAATTCGTGTTGATTTCAAAGATCCATGTCTGTGTGGCTGGCAATGAAATAGACAAGCCTACGTCGTGCATTGCTGTTAAATACAACGACCTAAAGTCAAGCTTTTCGGTTGTTAATTAAGATATGGTTCTACATTTCCCTCATTTAACGAAGCTGGTTTCAATAAGTTTGCTTTCTAAAGTCAAGTGTAGGGTTCCCGGCGTGTGAGACAACCAATCATTTTATTGATGAAGTGTGTGGGCAAGTGAAGTGTAAATTGAGAAAAGAATTCGTGGTTTCAATTTCTTAATCAAAACCAGCAAAAGAAGTCATGAATTTTATATGAAAATGAAAATATTATGAGTCAGAAAAGACAATTTAAAGGAGGATTAACACTTGCTAATATTGCTGTTGTCAGAGTGAAAGACTTACAATATCTAGCCGATATCCCCAGCACTAGACATAATTTCTTGAATGAAGAATCATGAAACTAAACGTAATTCAGGTGAAGAATTCTATTTAAAAGCCTCGTTTGGTAGATGTAATTCAATTCAAATATTTTGCATTAAAAATGTGGGTGCATTCTTCATAACAATTTATCTATTAATGCATGAAAAGAACTTCTAGACTATGCATGAAATACATAACACTGTGCCGGATAATTATGCCAGTGTCAAGGTGGCATGTTTGCACCCGTCTGAGCTGCATTAATAGAAAATTTCAAATGTGTCATTAGATAAACCATTGCTTAAAGCTGCTTGGTCCGATTTTATATCAAATTTTATGCACGCTTTTAAACGATGGCTATGCTCAGTATATGTATAATAATAGACATTGCAGTAGTTATACCCATCAATTATGCCAAATTTCAATGAAGAAAAATACGTACAAAATTTGCTAACAAAACAAACGACATTAAAAGGTACCGCGTTATTTCGCCTCATATTAAATTTCAACCCTGACGACGAGACGGGTATGGTTGTATTACGACTTTGACATCGCTTTAAATAAAGGTCGAAATGATCAGACAAATTACAAATAAACATGTGTACGTTTTGTTCGCTAATATTTCCAAAGTCTGCTTTCTTTACAATCGATGCATAGCATGCGGGTTTAATTACTCCAATCATTCGGGGGACGAAACCAAGCGGTTTCCTTTTCTAAACATTCCCGAGATGCATTTTGGTTTGTTTTTTCGTTTGCCCAAAGAGAAATTATTTTTATTTACTTTGAATATTTCTAACTTTGAAAGGAGACTGATTCTGCTGGTGTAAATAGGAGAAGGTCCATAACTTTCTAAGGTAAATGATTTGTATGGAAAAAATATTGATACTGTAATTACAAAAAAATCGGACCAAGCAGCTTTAATGAGTTTATAACCATCTTTGCTATTATTGTATCTCACTTATCATGTGAAATATTTACCTTTCAAAAATAAAAATTCCAAAAATAACGCGGTATTTATTTTTCCTGCAATGTCGTTTTCCTCATATCCCGCATGATTCACCCAATAAAAAGCATTTTTATTGTTTAAATATATTGTTCTGCAGAGTAATTGGCCGGAATCCCTGTGATTCAAAAGGTTTAAAGACTATTTCTGTTACCGTACTAATGTCACGCGCCTATAGAATCGGATCCAAACCGTGGTCCTCGGAAAAGGAAGGTGGTAATTAGGAAAGTGTGAGGGAGGGAGGGGGGAAGGGGGGCGCAAAACGTGTATTATCATAACATGACAACACAGAACTGGAGTTTCCGGATACCTGTAGTCCGTTACAGTGGTCGGGTTAAAAAAAATCCATTATTCTCATGTACGCAGCAAACTTAATAGCATCTGATAAAACTTAATCCCAAATGAATTTAGCTGATGAGAAAACAACTCATAACATTGTGCAAATTTAGACGATACTTACTAGAAATCATAAACCTACTGTTAATAAAGTTGATGAATGTTGCGTTTTGAACGCATAAAACCTATCATTTTTGCATCACTAGGCGACAAATTAGAGTTTGGTATCAATAAAAATTGCCAATTATTTGTCGAGATTTAATCTTTAGCACAATTTCATGGTGAGGGCTAATTTATACCGTGTCACGAAGAGCAAAACAGGCGGGCGAGATGAGGGCACTTGATTAGTAGGTACTCATACCTACAGAAATCCCTTACACTTCCAGACTATTGATCGCATGCGCTCTTTTGGAATCTGCATCATTTGATGCAATTTGTATTTTGCATTCCAGCGAACAATGGCTCTTTGCAGGTCGTCGTAATTAAATACACTGGAACATTACAACTACAGCTAGGATGAAAGCAACTTTATCTCGAATGTGCTATTATGATGATTTATTATTGATTTTAACACTTTATACATTAGTATTAATTATCTTTGGTGTTTGTTCTCAAATGTCCTTCCTGGTATAATTTATTACAGCAAATAAAATATACAACATTTCTATCTTCAATAGATATAATTAATCTTACGTACATAGATGAAGACATACTCACATTTTTAATTACTTAAATATTTTATAGCAAAGAAGATGGGTGGATAAGGCGTGTAAAATGCCCATGCACGGTCGAACAAGATACTGAAAAATCAAAATATCAAATCAATCTAATATTTCTTAAAATATCATTTAAAACAATATATATTTAACATATCATTGATTTTTAACCTATAAATATGTGCAATACCGGGAATATGTTGACTCAAACAGGCGTATACGTATCAAAACCTGCAAATGGTGTCATTTTTTAGAACTTCAAGACATTTTCTTATAAAGAGTGGGTCTGTGCTCCATATTTTTCTCATAGCTAAATAAGGTCTAAAGGAAAACAAACCAATTTCAATCAACAAAAACGTGGAGAGGTAACCTACTATACATTAAATATCATATTGTATCCCAACAATTGAACGTTTTGAAAAAATAATACAAGTCCGTAAATTCGAGCCCAAAGTGGCACATAGTATCTAAACACGCTACTTTGTTGTGTCTGAAACGGCTCAGTGGTTAGAGCACCCGCCATAACCTAACCTTATACATCTAGGGTTTTTATGTTATGGGTTCGATACCACAGAAATTTAAGGCGCGAAATTGTGCTTTTGCAAACGAATTAAAATTAATATATTTGAATAGATTCAATTGGAAAAAAAATAAATTCAAAATTGTATTTTACGACTAAACTGAATGGGCATTTGCGCTATCTTATCCCCCATCTTCTTAAAAAAAAATAATTTTTGGCACATTTACAGCAAACTATTAGAGAAAATATTTAAACGTAAAAAGTTAGTTCTATAGACACATTTTACGTATGAGTATTTTGGTTAAGAAAAGTGTGAGAATTATTAGAACGCGTGTGTTATATATTGAGATATAAAAAAGGGAATAATAAATGACCTTTATTATTTACCTCATTGCTGGCAGTTTGAAATTGTGTCACATATAGCGTTGTATCATTTCTATTCTGCAAATAAGGGGAAAAAAGACTTCCATCGCTCACCCGAGTAACTCGCAAAACTTGGAGGAAGTTAGGAAGTTTAAATTTTGGTCATAAATCATTTTTCCGTTTCTATTAAATGTTTACATTGCTTCAGTAAGACATATCTAATACTCAACCGAAAATCAGTTTTCGAGTTATAAGCAAGATACAGAGATCACAATTCTTCCTTACGTAAATAAAAATAAATGTTTTTGTTTACATTTGACTGGAAAAAAGAAATTTCCAGGTTTAGACCTAAAATGAATGTGACAAACGCTATAAACTGTTTATTTATGTTCAAAACCAATCAGCAGATAGAAAATCAGCTTGGAAAAGAACTTTTACCGGTATATTGAACCAATGTAAACAAAACAAGGCACGCGTTTTGTTTACATTATAAAGAATTGTCAGCTCTTTATCTTGCTTATCACTGTAATTTTAGTTGATCGTAAGAATTGCATTACCAAAGCAGTGAAAACATGGTAAAATAAGATTTGGCCAGAAGATGGGTGGATAAGGCGTGTAAAATGCCTATACAGGGACGGATAACGCACTGAAAAATTTTAATATCAGTAAATCTGATTCATGAATAAAGCGATAGTAATACAAGAGGCCCAAGAGCCACATCGCCCACCTGAGCAACAATGGATATAACTTAGTTTTATGAACTCTAATGTAAAATATATGGTTTTGTTTTAACAGATTTTTTTTAACATTTGTTCCAGATATTTCTTGATAAGCATAAAGCCCCTTTCCGGCCCTTGTGTTGTTTCAAAAATTAAGAATCAAAACAATACTTGATTTTGCATTTTACACCATTTCTTTTCATATGCTATTAGCCTTAACACTAACTGTATCATATTCAATATCAAATGTCATTAACCTTAACATTAACTGTATCATATTCATATTCAATATCAAATGCCAAAACGAAGAAGTTGTATCACACAGATTGTTACTTGACACTGAGAAAAGCCATCTTACTTAAAAACTCAATAAAGAACAAGTCTGATTCATGAATTAATCATGTATATAAATTATTCAGTACATTCATAACAAGAACAGTATACTTGATTATTGCACATACAGGGCATACCACCGTAACAGAAATCATTTCTTCATGGACAACATAAAATTAACAATTCAGATTTTCAGCATCATACATGTACTCGCTTTATGATGAAATTGTTTCTGAAAATCAATCAGTTGACAATTTGCAAAAGCATGGAACATTTTAGCATCTATTGGTTTTTCATAAAAACTATATACTGTTTATACAATACACATGCTCTTGATAAAATTGTATAATGCCTATATACCGGTAATTCTTCTAGGTAACAACCAAGTACCAATTTTTTTCAGCTTTAATAAATTGTTTCTGGAGGTGAAAAGGTATGAAAAATGGAGATTAATAATGTAAAAGTTTAACTCCACTGATTCTGAAACATTATCGACAGGTTTTCTTAACAAATTTTCTTGGCAATCTTAACATTGTTCCACCTGTAATGCAGTTCCTTTAGCAGAAAATACAATGACTCCTTAATGTGTGTTCACTTTCAATGTTACTTGCATACAACATGAAAGCACAATAAGCAGAAAATAAAAGCACTGCTGTTTCAAATTGATTTTAGTCAAAAATTCACTGTGTAATGGTGACAAGTCATCCTCAACAACCACTTAGTGATTCTGTGCTATCTCTGAAAAGAAGGAAAGAACGTCGTCCACTTTAAATTCCAAGGTTATCCCAGAATCTGGGTAACACTGGTTGATCAGATCTTCGTAATGTTTGATTTGTTTGATGAATTCATCTTGCATGGAGAACCACACCACTTGGAGCAAATTTTCCTCCTCACACAAATCTTTAAGGGTTTTCTTGTAAATTCCATCCAGCCCTTTCTTCACCTATAACAATTGTTTATTCTTTAACAGACTTTCCTGTGATTAAAATCTTTACACAATTAATTTTCCTTCATAAGTTTCATGTAGAATATTCATATTATTTGAGTGATGTTCTTAGACGACCTTAATTAATAACCAGATAAACCCTAATATGATTAATATTTACCTTTGACCTCTAAAGGTATATCATCATTGATAACTTTCACCTTTGCCTCTTAAATTTTTCCTTGATTTTTTACCTTTACCCTTTAACTCTTAACTGAAACCTCACTAATATTGTTAGCCTATCTAATTAGAGAACCATTCATAACTTTAGACCCTTATTATTAAACTGGATTCTCATCAATTTTATTGACCTTTTATTTCATTTATTGAATATTGGTACTAATAGATGATTTTGACATCCCATTCCATCAACTTGATTCTCATTGATAACCTTAAACTTTCATTAATAAAATTGCTTAAGTTTCTAATTGATGAATATTATCCCTAACCTCTATAAGGTCAGACGCGACCTATTTTTCATTTTCTATATTTTCGTATCTCCACAATGTGAAGATTTCCACTTAGTAATTTCATAATTATATTTTTTGTGTTATATGATTTTTTTAAAATTTAGATATAAAGTGTTCAATTGAAAATGTATAGTATGACTTTATTCATAAGCATTCAAATGCATTTTGCATGCTATTTTAAGGAAAATTCTAAATATTCTAGCTCCGAAAAGAGTCTGGTAATGTACCCTGAATTTTTGGGAATTAACAGGTTTAAATGTTAATTTTAAATAGAATCTCATCATTATAAACCTTTACTTTTTACCCCTTTGAATGTATATAACTAAGCAACGGTTACCTCTCACTCTGGAAACTCATGGATGACCTTAACCTGATTGGTTGGTTATTCAATGATGACAATGACGGTCATTAATCTCCATCAATTATACTCCTACTCACTAATACCCTATATCTTTATCTTTTTGACTGAATTTTCAAATTAATTACAACCAAACCTTTCCAATTCACAACTTGTCCTAAAATATTGCTACTACATGTCTCTTCTTTTGTTACTGAAACTATATCACAACTTGTAATTGGCTTTATATAAATGTATATAATTATACATTATGTACTACAACTCTTATACTTGCATCTTTATTGACATTAAGAGACTTTACATACTCTTTGATGACCTTTTGAACTTATTATCTATACTTGCATCTTTACTGACCTTTGACCTTCCACCCATTACCTGGTTTATTGGATACTTCTTGATGAACTTGACCTTACCTTTTAAACTGGATTCTTTATTGTCCTTACCTCTTTCACTGGATACTCTTTGATGACTTTCCTTAGTTCTTGTTTACTGAAGGCTAACTGAAATCCGACCTCCTCTGGTTTGACACCTGTAGCCACACGATTCTGTACGCCCTCAAAAAACACCTGTAACAAGACACAGGTACATATCAGCTCTAAAGCCTTAAGCGTACCTAATAACATGACTAATCCCATTCACATGTATTGCTTATTCCAAATTTAAGCTTTCTGACAATAGGCTTACATGTAATTTTTCCAGAGGCCTTCCCAAAAGATTTAGGGTGTAACTGTTAAGATTGTCCTGATAGATCTGTTTAGCCTCTTTCCGGTCAGACTCCAGACATGGGATTTTCAGAGTGGACAATGTTGCTAGAGAGAGTAATTTTTTTTTTACATTAGCACACAACTTTCTCAAAAGATTCATAAAATTAATTCTTAGAGGTATGTACAATGAAATATAATTTGCTGAGAGAGAGAGAGAGAGAGAGAGAGAGAGAGAGAGAGAGAGCAATCATGCAAGCACTCATTGCTTTTAATCCTAAAAACACTGAATTAATCTGAGTTCAATTACAGGTGCAGTTTCAAAAGAATCCATTAGGGAAATTAATGACAAAAAAGACTTCCCTATATTTTTTAAATTTTCTATTCTCTTTGTTTACTTTGATACTTTTAGAATTTAAATCTGAAAATCTGGGGGGAATATGTTAATGGAATTTGTCAATTAAGGTAGAATTTGAAACCATGCATGTATTGATTTGTTGATAGTCATTAGAAATAGTTTACTTACAATACATATGGTGGAAATTCTCTGAAAAAGGAAAATGTGGTAAGATATTAGAGAATGTTAACAAGATTATACAGTAGATTTAACAGAATTCATTGTAGCTTTGTCTTTGTTGGTTTTTGTGGTACATCTCATATATATACAGTATATTCAGTTCCCAACAAACTATGAAACAATCTTTTTTTATCGATTTTTCATACAAATCCATAAAATTTTCTTATAAAAAAGCAATAAATGAAGCCTAGCTAGCATGGCCCCATGAATTAAAATGATCCAACTTTAAATGAATCTTATCCAAGTGTTATTTTGTGTGGCTGATTCGTGTTTGGAAGTAAGATAACTTACACACAAACATATTACACAATAAGTGATGCTTAAATTGTCCCCTCCAAGTTGTGTGAGGGGGATGGGGGGAGGGAGAAGGTGAATAAGTAGGTAAATACCCATCATGACAACATCTTTTGGTGTCTTCTGGCTCTCGCTGGCTACACGGACAATTTGTTCATAGATGACCACCACCAAAGCTTTGTAGGACTTATCCAGATGTGTGTGTCTGTCAGAGCCCTTAAATATACTCTCTGCTTGGTTGGCAAATTCCTGTTACAGATTTGAAAATAATCTTCAATAAAAAGGTTTCATTCATATCTTAACAAGCTGGTACTGGTTAAATAACATTGTGACACTGCATTGCTCGTAAATATGCAATGTCCGCCATATTTCTCTTTCGTCACTGCTGTCCCTACAACCCGTATATAAGGCGCAGACCTCTAATCAGTTCAAAATACTTGGTCTCACCGCGTTACTCAGTCGTGATGAAATTATGAAATTCATGCACTTTTTTCAAGCCAGGAGAATACTAACATCATACATATTGGTCAATGCATTATTTACAAACAGAATATGCACGTGAATAAGAAATAAATGCATAAAATCCAAAGACCATGAAAGAAATACTACACGTCAGCCACGAGTTTCAGGTGTGCAATTGGGTGTAACGAAATCGAAGGGCTTTATATACCGGTACCTGGTCTGGGTGACAATGCCTATTTACGAACGGTGTTCAGCTTTTACTTCTAAGAGGGTTACATTCTATCCTAACAATCAGAGTAAATCGTGTTCTGACCAATTACCTCAAAGTTATGGACAAAGGCTATAATTCCACATCGACTCTTCTTGGAAACTTTAAAATCTTGAATGGCTTTTATCTGGTTTGCCTAAAATCACAGATAATTTCTTCTTCTTTAAACAGGACTTTGTACAAAATTTTAAATATACATGTATTATACAATGCCTACACAACATATTTTCTTTCAGTACATGAACAATCAAGAATTTAATACAATATTTTGGCTCTAAGTATTCATAAAACATTGTAGCTTTAAAGAAGCAAAATTTTTCAATAGGGTATCAATTTCTTTGAAAGATACATCATAGATGAAATACAATGTATGCACAAAACATTTTTTTTCCATGGAAAGAGTATTTTAAAAGTAGCAAATTTTTGCAAGAAGGACAGAAACTGTTAATCTTTATTTCTAAATCAAAAGCAATAAGAATCAAAGTTGTGTTAAATTTAAATGAGATGTTTGGTATACTCACAATAAACTTGTCAAAGATGTGTCTGATTAAGGTATACTCACAGTAAAAGTTGTCAGAGTTGCGTTTGATTTTGTGAGGTGTATCGTTTACTTACGATGAACTTGTCGAAGTTGCATTTGATTTTGACGAGGTGTATCGTTTACTTACGATGAACTTCTCAAAGTTGCGCTTGATTTTGACGAGGTGTATCATTTACTTATGATGAACTTGTCAAAGTTGCGCTTGATTTTGTCAAGGTGTATCTTTTACTTACGATGAACTTGTCAAAGTTGCGTTTGATTTTGACGAGACAGCTGGCAAACATAAGGCTGAGGAAGGAACCGGTGTCCTGGGCATTGTTCACATGCTGACTCATCCGTACCAACATGTACATGGAGTTACTGCAGACAGAAAGACAGCACCTCACAATCAACATACAGTAGAACCTCAGTACCAAAGTAATAGAACACAACATGGACACAGGTGTTACAGTTCAGTTCTCAAATTACATTGCTCAATGATTAAATTTTTGAATAATTTGTAAGATGTGTAATATTTCAGTATGAAAGTATGAGTTTTAACTCTAACATCAAATTTGTTTTATTTCAAAGATAAAAAACAAAATCATTTTACTGTCACTTCTACCGTTTACCAGCTTTCTTTTTTTACATAGATAGGTACTACATGTATCTAGTGATAATTGATATTCATAATAAACACTGACAGTATATTTGTTGTCTTATGTAGTGTAATATTGGAAAACAGTAAAACATGGTTATAGCAAATTGCCAGGGACAAGTCAATCTGATATTTTACTGTAAATTCCTTATTATACACTAGTACTTAATTCCGCAATTCCACTGTTTTGCATTAAATCGCGAAAATATAAAATCGCGAGCACAAATATTTTGTTTTGATTTGAAAAAATCATATAGCTCAAAACTGTCTGAAAAATGTGAGCAAGATCTTAAAATCTGCAAAGACAGCTTCACACAATTTTTCCTGTAAATTAATTCCTCACAGTTAATAATGAATTTACAGTAGTACATAATATAAACATTATTCTTCATATATGATAGGGTTATGCTTGAATTTTTAAATCAAAGGTATGAAACTATAATTTTGCATAAGTGTGAATTCATTATAAGGGAGTTTGCTCTAACCATGTTTTACTGTATGTATCATAAACATTGAGTCTATTGTTTAGTGCAGTATTAACTGATTGTTAATCTGGGGCTGTTCAACCTCGTATGAATTTAACAGTCTTATAACAGAAGGGGGATATATTACATTTCACAATCAAGCCAGAGCTACAAGGAAATCATGTCATCACTTTTTTTTAACATTCATACAGCATCCATCATTAACCTCGGTAAGTAATTCAACACTGTTAAATAGTAATTTTGACTAAAAAAGATATGATATATATGTATATATAAAGTACAGAGACAGAGTGAGAGATTTGGGGTGGGAAGGTCATTACAAATTTTGGCTTATATACATGACACAACATTATATAAATTATGCCCTTAATATAAAAATTCTCATCCATTGTGTCATTACATATTGTTATCTTGCTGCCAGTATCTTTCATACTCAGAATTTCTGCCGTTCCTTGAGAGTAAAAAGTTAATATTTGTTAAATTCCCTCATGTTTCAATATCTAAACACCATCAATTGTCAATGTTTGATCCTGAAATTGAATAGCAAAATATTTCTTTGGATAATATTATGAATCAAAAACCATAGTACAGGTCTCCATATCTGTACAAGCATGCTGATTATTTGCTAGTCAGAGTTATTTCTCCTTCTGAAAATATACTACAAAAGTCTTGCTTTTATCAAAATTAAAATTAAAAAATGTATAATATTAACCAATTGTTAATTACAACTTGTATTTACTTACAAACCATCCAATCTATCTGCATATGACACAAATGCTTCAAGCTCTGATTCCAGATTTGGAAACAACTCTCCCATCATCCTTCTGACTTCCTCATTCATATGTCTCCTATCAAAAATTCAAAAGTTAAATAAATATTTATTCAAACTTTTTTTTTCTTTATTTAATCATGAGTAATGAGTTGATGCTTAAACATAGAAGAATGAAACATAATGTATGTTTGTTTTTTCAGCCCACATCAGATATAAGGCATTTGTTTTCTCTTTGATGCTTCTCTTAGTTGTTCATGTAATAAAATATATAGTAGAATATCATAGAGACCTAATGAACCCTCCCCCCTTCTCAATGCTACCCCATTCCAGCATTACCTTATTACCGGTAACCTTTCCTTTATGGTTTAAACATTCAATCAAACCAATTTCTTTTTAAATTGCTATTATTAAGTATGAGAAAAAGAAATATTTTGGGGACATTTTTTCATTGTTTGTAAATGTACACCTTAATTTTTAAATCTTTAGTAGATCTTTTTTGTAAAACGTAACTTCAAAAAATTGCAAAAAATTGCTAATAGTATATTTTTAGACATGTTTGCTTTTATAGTATTTGTGTCATGCAGTCAAAGATTTGGTTTAACCTATAGAACTATTGTTATACTTGACTGGTTGGTTCTTAAATAGGACCAGTAATGGTAAACATCTAGCTAATGGTAAATTCATTCCAAAAATTGGATAAAATAGAGATTGATTTTTTAGGACAGGGAAGGGTTTGTTGAGGGATAAATAATATACATGTGTATTGTTCATATGTGCATGGTAGGTTTGTTGATATAATTTTACCTCTACTGAGTAAATTCGCCCTTGTATCTTTTAAAAGAAATCTGATCTTAATTATACCGTAGACAATGAGAAACCCCTAATTGGGAAGTTTAAACAATTCTTTTTATATAAACATATGGATTCTTTGAATTTTTTAAACATAATGACTTTAAATTAGGTAATTACCTATACTAGAGTTATTTCATGATCATGATCAAAACTTTCCCTTCAATGGTAGCTAGTATAGAGACTGCAAAGACATCAGACCAACAAGTTTGCTCTAATAATTTATCATTCAGAAAACCTCTGCTACTGATATATGTACTTCTGCAAACTTTATATGTATAAAACAAAAATTTGTTTAATTGATATACATATACTAAATGTTAACGGTGAAATGCTTCCTTTGTTGTTTCATGCTGGCTCTGAAAGTACCCATCATTGCAGAAAAAATTACATAACACGTGATCGGCTTATGCATTTTCTATAATGTTTGCTACCTTTATACCCAAAGAAAGCATTGTACTGTGTACGTTATGTCTGATTCAAATTACCTAGTACAATGTAGATATCATTTAATGGATCATTTTCTGATCTTGCCGATTACTACCCTCAACTAACATTGTCATAATATATTTGCACATAACATCATCAGTGATGCAACTTGCATAAACATATGTACGGTAAATATATTATTTTCATAATTAATTTAATTGTATTAATTTTCACAATACCCTTTTCTTGTTAGTCACATCAACCATTTGAATCTATATTTTAGTAAACTTGCATGCCTCATACATCTTAAATGTGGTACAGTTACAACATCCTTAATATTGTAGTAACAAGCAAATTGTGCCTCAAAATAGAGGATCAAAGCCTAAATGAACAAAATCCTCTAATTTACAACACAAATCAAATGTGTCAATTCTCCTGAAAGGCATTCAAGTTCTGTCATAGATAATCATTATCAAAAACTGCTATTGTTCATAACACAATTTCAAATGATTGCATTGGTAGAGAATTTTTCATCTCAAAATCAAGCTTCCAATCAATGCCTGCGTGTTGACATGACAACAATATACACTACTTATTGCAAGTATAATGAGTATTTCATAGAACTGGGCATTCTCCAATAAACAACATAAATAAACTCATATCGTCATGGCAACAACATGGAGATGCTTAAATGAAATTGTCTCAACACTGAAAAATTACATTCCAATTGTGATTCTTCATAATTTGTAATCATCTGAAACATAAGAAACTTTTGGTGGTACATGCTCTGTTGAGACAATCACTAAATTCTGCAATCCTGCTTAAATTTAAAAAAAACATCAACAAACTTAAGACAAGGCAAGGCAGCATAAATCAGTACAGTGGTGGCATGTGGGTGATATGAAGCGGAGAGGCAGGCAGGGCAGGGCTGGGTTGGGCCCACTTACAGCTTGGACTTGGTACGACGCCTCTGAATCTTAAGACCACCACCTAAATTCTCCTCATAGAACTCCCTAAAATAGTCAGTAGCCATAGAAACGTTGACAGAATCAATATCTTTAAGAACAAGGCCCTACAAACACATGTGTATGTATACCAATAAAGGTAGAAAAATATATCCTTGTTCTTGGAAACATAAGAAACCTCTACAGAAAATGAAAAAGATTGCATCTTTAATGAATTCACAAGAAAATATTAAAATGTGTATTAATTCTTTCTGAAAAATACCATATCCATCTAATTTCAACATCCCTTCTTTCTGCTTTACTACATTTATCTTGTACTCTGAATACTTACACAACTTCAGGTGCAGCAGGTTGAAGTGGCTTCCATACATCATCAGATTCTTCTTCCTGTAAATCATGAGCAGAAAATGAAGCTTCTCAATAAAATAATTAGTGATTTAGAATGAGGGTCAAAAAAATAATTTGATATGAAAAATATGTTTTATCCCAAATTATGAATTTTTTTATCTTGCTTAAGAATTTCCTTTTTATTTCTCATTGACTACTAGAATTAGAATGAACAAGAGGCCTGAAGGCTACACAGCTCATGTGTGCAACAAAACCAAAATTACAGCTTTCATATACCAGTATATCAAAATAATATAAAAATGTCTTTACAATTTTGCAGTTTTTTTTATTTTAATTTTTGGCACATTTTTTAACATTGAGCCCCAGATAAAGAATGGAGATTTTTAAAGATTTCCCCCCAATATTCCTACGCTAATATTTGCCCCTTCCCCCTATTGTGGCCCCACCATACCTTAGGGATCATGATTTGAATAAACATGAATCTACACTATCAGGGGATATTTCCACATGTTTTAAAATTGGCAAAATGGTTTTTGAGAAGATTTTAAAAAATATGTTTCTATGCAAAAATTAGATATCCTACATCTCCCTCTCAATTGTGGCAGACTCTACCCCCTTCAATACCTGTGGAAGTTTCCATATAAAATTCAAATTACTAGCCAAATGGTTTTTGAGACAATTTTTAAAATATAACATTTCTGGTATTCATATGTATTTGACACCCCCCCCCCCCCCCCATTGTGGCCCCACCCTACACCCAGGGGACGTTTCCTTATAAAACCCAACTTTACTAGTCAAAGGTATTTGAGAAGAAGATTTTTAAAAATTTAACATGTTTTGATGTAAAGATTTGACACCACCCCCTCCCATTGTGGCGTAACCCTACCATCAAGGATCACGATTTGAACAAACTTGAATCTTGAATACCTGAATATGATTACACCAACGGTAGGTTTCAACTTTTCTTACCAAATGGTTTTTTGAGAAGAAAAATTACTCTTACAAATTCCAAAGTAAAAAAAATAATAAGCCAAAGGTATTTGAGTAGAAGATTTTTAAAAAATTCTTACCTAAAATTTTACCCCCATCCCCATTGTGGCCCCCCTCTACTCTACTCCATCCCCACCCCCACAATATCTATCTGTCTGTTTCATCATGTTTTTACCCAATATGTGAAACTATTTATTTTAGAGGCTTTTGGACACTGATATATAATAACATTATTTTAATTTTATTTTGCATTACAGTTGCAACATCATGGCAATGTATTTTGAAAATTTATTGAGGCAGATACTTATTCAATTGCTAAAAGAGGTATAACTCTTTTATTATGTCCATGACAGAAGTCTGATGAAAGAGTTACCTAACTTACGTCACCTCATGGATTGGTGATTTATAATACATGTACACAAGCACCTGACATTTTACATTTTTCTCATCATAAAAAATATATACCCTCTCCTTATAATAATCAAGATACCCATCGCCACCATCTTGGATTGATTTCAAATTATCACATCCGGTGGAATTTTTTATTAAAACTCATTTGGAATTAATTTATTTTGCGAGCCTCTTCGTCAATTATTTAATATATAACGTAAGCTGCCAGTATAAATTTACTAAATTTGTTTATATTTATTGTCTAGTAGTTTGAGGAAGAACATACCAGTGTTAGAGTTAATCACTGACCAATCAAATTACAAGGAATCAAAATTGGCATCAAAAGATAAGTTTGCATGAACATTTTCTGAGAGGTAAAAATAAGGTAAAAATATAAACATAAACATATTTAGACTATATAGAGTAGTCATTGTGTCACTTCATATAGAAAGAAATTTCACACAACCATAATTAGTACATATACATCTAATCATGCCATTCAAATATTACCAAAAAGTTGCCAAAAAATCTGACTTTAATACTGGGAAAAAAAACACAATTTCAAAATAATGTTTATAACTTTACCTGTTTAGCCTCCTTGTTAACAGAAGTGTCCCCTGCCAGATGGAAGAATCGGACACAAAAATCCTGTTCTGCCAGACAAACAGGCTCAAGTTCACTGAGGATTTTATCAATGATCTGTAAACACAAAGCATACGATGAATAGATCCCTCAAGTTCAATGACATTATTAAAATATGAAATATTTTGCAATACTTATATTTTCCAACTACTAATTATCTATGCATTTCAGTTAGCGTTTTCTTCAAATTTGTAATGATTTATTCAAGAAACATGTAACTGAACCATACCCAGCATAAAATCAAACAAACAAAATACAAACACTATGGAATCCCTTAAACTTTGGGGGTTAATTTTCACTGATCATTAGATTTTTAAAGATGTGGCAGATGTGATTTTGAGGATTTACTTGTATGTTAATAGAATAAAGACTGAGAATTTAAAATATTTTGGAAATGTCAATTCATGGGTAAGAGGTTCCCACAAAATGCATGAAAATTGAGCCACAACAAATTCTTATGATTTAAAGTACTGTTTACCTGGTCAAATAGATGTCTCATGGCAAGATCATGGCTGGATCCATGCATCGAGATACTGTCCGAATTCAAACTCTGAACCGAGCCTGACATTTTCCGGTTCAGACTGGAGGAAGAGCCAGAGAGAGCTCGAGCCTGTGCACTCAGTCCAACACCTGGACAATGAAATGATGGATCAGAGGTAGAATTTACACATACTCTTTAAGAACTATTAGGATTATTAAATGCTGTAGATAAACTTTTATTTCTGTGTGAGAAAATTACCGTATTTTTCGGAAATTAGGTCGATACTTTTTTTCCAGACACGTGGACCTCGCCCTATTCAACGCTTCGCCCAATTTATGTTGTTTTTTTTGGTTGGAAAATTTGATATGAAATTTTGCAAAAATTTATGCAACCCTCCAATAAAATCATGAGTGTTTACTATTATACTGCTTGAATTTCTGTGTAAAAATCGTATGGATTTTAATCAATATATTGTAGTAATTTATCATTTAAAAAAATTTAGATGTAAATAGATTTATTTCTTCTTACATTTCTTACTTAGATCACTGACTGAATCATCTTTCGATCATTATTATATGCTGTCATGCAGTTTGATCGCTCGATCGTGTGCTTACGATAAACAAGAAATCTATTTCGCGCGGTAAAAGTAAAATGAGAACCGTACAAAGGGTAATTACAGGGGTAAAATATTGTCGGGTAGAAATAAAAAAAAAAAAACAATTTGTTTTCGTAATAGAATACATGAACAAGTTTTCTGTATATTCAACGATGAAATTTTAGCCAGTTGTCTCTGAAATCAGTCTGGGTAGCGCTTACTTTGTTTATACACAGTTGAACTCTCGGCACGTGCTACTCATGCCCGCAGGCTTCAATAAAATCAGAGGTTGACTCGTGTGTATATACACAGTAAAAAGTCACACAGAGACACAGGGTGGCATGTGCTACCGTAGTCATGCCTCCAGGCTAGGTTACTATCCCCCGGTTAACACAAGTTTGCATGTACACATGGCAGGGAAGTAATAAAAAACGATCTTAAATTAAAACCAGTCGTACTGAATTAATTTGTTTGAAAATTTTGATGCAATTTCAGACATTTTCTTACGATGTTTTCAAGAAATACATTTTATTTCCCTTTTGTTTAAAACTGTGAAATAAGGTTAAAGGCTACTATATGATAACGTTATTGGTTTAAACCATTTATTCATTAGAACTAGCGGTAATTTTTCGACCAATTCTTCAAAGTCGACCTATTTATACTTTTTTAAAATTTTTTGGCTAAAAACGGCCTCCTTCGCCCAATAAACCGTATCGACCTAATTTTCGAAAAATACGGTAATGTATCCTGAAATTGTTTGACAATAACAAAAAAGAATTGGCTGCAAATAATAGTTGCCAAGACCAAGTCTAATATAACTTAATAAATGCAAAATCAAGGCACTGTGATTAAAACTTGAATAACAGTTTGCTGTTCTATGGTTAACTAATGGAAGAACACATCCAGCATCCTACCTAATTTATTCTTGTCTGGTTTGGTTCCTAATTTCTGCTTGGCCATCTCCAAAAAATCTTGTATTTCTTTATTGTAGAGCTTACTTAAATTCTGGGTATAAACCTGTCAAAATCCATTTAAAGATCCAAGATTTAATTATTGCACATGCATGTTATGAATTTATCTGTAAATACAACTGTATACTTGAGATTCTTGAGATACTTGAGAATATTAAGTCCACCAGCTATAGGACACTGAGAGATAGTCATTATAATGTAAGACAACTGAGAAGTCATCATATTACACATCAGATTCATCAACAAAGGACTATATATGATAAGGGCCTAAAATGGCCCCCTAAAATGAACATCATCAATTTACTATCATTCTTTGTTTTCTTAGTACAGATATATATGTGATGTGTTTACATAATATTCATTTTGGTTCAAGTGCCCACAATTTAGAAATATGACATTGTAAAGACAACCTTTTCCCGCCATTTTTGCATTTTTAGCGTAAAAAAGCTTGTTTTCAAGCAGTTTTTCCTTCTGAAAACATAGAGCGCATTCTTGAACAAATAAAATATTTTAACCAGAGATGTATCTAGCCAAGACTAATAATTGAGAAAAAAATTGTCCTTGTTCAAGCATGCACTCTATATTTCCCATTCATAAATAGATAAGAAAAATGTCAATTTTTGACTGAGTTTGATTGAATTATAGAAATGGCGTCACTTTTATATACTGCCAGTGAGTGCAAATAAATCAAATAAATAGATGAAAAATATATCTTATATCAACTCTTCTAAAAATTAGTTAACATTTTATTGAACCCCGAAACACTTAAAAAATGGCGAATTATGGGGGCACAATTTAACTCTTATCATATATAGTTCTTTGAATATTGTTTTTCTATTCATAAACTAATTTTGGTTAAATCAAAAGTCCTGACTTTAAAATTCTTATTTGAAAAGTCTAAAATGTCAGCATCCAGCCCTTTTACCAGAAATAAATTTTTTTTTTCATCATAAAGAATTGCATGACATCTGCATAAAATTTTCAGCAATAAGCAATATTCAATGAAAATTTTTTTACCTTTGAGAGCTGAGTGAAGCAATCAAAGTCCGAGTTCTTTAGCCATAGCATAAGGTCAGCATACGGCGTCAGGTCGCGGTGTGCCGAGTGGTGCGGTGGAAGTTTGAATTCTGGTACCTGACGACTGAGAGTTTCCCCTAGCACATTACCCTGGAAAAGTTAAGATTCTAATACAGCTTGTATATCTAGAGAATTGTATGTATGAACAATCAATGGAATTAAAGCAATGTTTTTTATGCTTATGTATTCTTATTAATTACATGCAGATATAAATTGACCTGAATACACAAATGAATACTCTATCTAGATTACCTGCTGAATGAAAAGATTATTTAAGTGATAGGCTAATCTCTTGCCGAATTTATCCGAGAACCTTGTGAATTTTCTCTGTTGTTCCTCAACAGCAGCCATTTGATTCAGTGCTAAAAGCAGCAAAAAGGAAACAGTAAAACATACACAAATGAACAAACTATTCCAAAATCAAGGTTGCTTCAATATTATTTTATCACCATGTGTCAATAATGAAAAAAAGTTGCTTAATATGTTTAACTTCTGTATACAGGGTTATTTTCGCCCCATGTAATTTTTGCCCTTATACACTTGCAAACAGTTTCGCCCCATATTGAATTCGCCCAGACACAGCTGTGTTTAAAAAGAATAATTGAAGGCATTGGAATTCGCTCAGTTTTAAATTCGCCAGATGACAACCAGGGCAAAAAAAGGAGAAAATAAAATGGGGGCAAATATTTCCTTGTACACAGTATTAAGTATCAAAACAATCATTTAGTAAATACCAACTCCTAACATAGTAAATTAAGAATATAGCTAACCTGGATGAATATCCGCGTTAAGACAACGCTGTAAGATATGGGCCGCTGTAGTACACTCACAGATCCCCCCAGGGGTGGACAGATCCCCGTCTGTTAGGGCCTTCAGGTGCCTGGTGTCTATATCCAGCTGTTTCTGTAAACAATTGTAAAAACGTCACATCAACAGAAATCTGCCCATAACATTTGGTCACATATCACTTTTTTTTATCCCTTTCTCATTGAACAAGCAAGTATTTCTATTCAAAGAAATAAAATCTAGTTTTATCATGATAATTTTAAAATTGAAAAGATTTGAAAAAACAATTTTTTTTTATGAATGATGTATTTCCCCATAAAAGTTATTTCCCTTTAATTCCGTCTTCAGGCAAGTGAATTTTCCTGATTAATCAAGCTGAAAATATTTAATTTTATTTTAAAAAGAGTTTGGGAAAATATTTGTGAGAAAATCACTTAAAACACTGCTGTGGTGTCATTCCTTTGTTCCAGCAGTCTAAATTTTTACCTGTGACTGTCTGATATTAGTGAGTTTTTAATATCAGACCGTAACCAATGGTTAAAGTACTGATATCCTTGAAAATCTGACTGTCTCAAGTAAATCAACAATGAAATTCAATGGCTGTGTTTTAAGTACTATATATGCCTCAAACACTTCTGTATAAAAAAAAACCCCAGACAGTTTTCGGCCCTAAAGACCTCGAAACTGTCCGATATTTTTTCTTCCAAAACTGTTTTCAGCATATATCCATTACGTATCAAAATTACCAGCATGTCTTGTTAAAATTTGTTAAAAAATGAAAGAATCTAGGCATCTTGACCTCTAATATAGCAGGCAATGGAAAATAACCCCATATTATATTGGGTTTATCAAAAACTATCTATAAGAGGCAAAAATATTTGTGTTCCAAGCCCGCATGTTAAAGTTATCAGGTCAGTATGAAAACTTCTCTCCCCTTACTTGCACTCTATTAAAATGACATGCTACATCAATTTACACATAAATGTGATTAAATACACAACTCCACATAAGCACACAGTGCAGTATCTGTACTTAAATCAAGTTGATGTCTGTTGATATCCAATAAAGATTTTTATTTTTTAAAAAGCTTGTTGATCTTTTCCCTCTCCACTCAATCCATGTCTATCTATACCTGGTGGTCACTCTGTTATATACCTGTATGAATCAACCGTTACTTTCGGTTGAATTGACTGTTACTGTTGATTGATACTGACCACTAAGTTGACTGTTACTGTTTGCTGATACTGACCACTAAGTTGACTGTTACTGTTGGCTGATACTGACCACTAAGTTGACTGTTACTGTTGATTGATACTGACCACTAAGTTGACTGTTACTGTTGATTGATACTGACCACTAAGTTGACTGTTACTGTTGGCTGATACTGACCACTAAGTTGACTGTTACTGTTGATTGATACTGACCACTAAGTTGACTGTTACTGTTGGCTGATACTGACCACTAAGTTGACTGTTACTGTTGATTGATACTGACCACTAAGTTGACTGTTACTGTTGGCTGATACTGACCACTAAGTTGACTGTTACTGTTGATTGATACTGACCACTAAGTTGTCCAGTTCCTCCAGCAGAAGCTGGTGATTCTTGTTCCTAGTGTTAATCAGAGCGTCCTTCTCTTTCATCACCTCCATCTGATCTTTGACATTCTACAATACAGAGTAAACAGTTTCCTTTGTTAACAATCTTAGATAAGAGCTTAACATTAGGTGTAAAATTGTAGATCTTTTGGACGAGAATGAAAAAACCCCATAGGTTCTGACATTTCAATAGGATTAGATTCCCATAACTTATTTGAGAATTTGTGTCAAGAATTCTCAAAATTGCTAAGACAGGTAAAACTTGTCAACAAAAATAGGCTCTAAAAGAAATGATCTGTAAAAATACTGCATACCTGCAAAATGCTATCATAAAAGTCTAGTTTATCCTCAATTGTCTCTGCAGATCGAATGCCATCATCCAAAAGTCTCATAAGGTTCAGAACTTGATCCTCAGATCCCATAATGGAATGAATATTGGCCTGAAAATACCAAAATAAATACCTACTATTATCTTTTATGCTCTATAGCACCCTAGTGCAGTACTATATCTGTGAGAAATGACAAGCATCAACAACATACAGGTCTTTATAGGGCTATATTTGCATTTCCATTGTTCTTTCCCACTGTAAGCCCATACGAAGGAGTTGCAATTATTTCTCTATAATCGCAATTGCTCTGTCAGTATACTATGATGTCATAAAGGTGTAACGTTATATATACTTTTCCATGACGTTATAGATTTAAACCACTATACGATACATGATGTGTTTTTCTCCAACTCCATAAAATTGATGTATTTAATATTAAAACCTGTCTTATAATAATATTTTAAAAGAATTACTGTTATAACATATCATTGATTCTGTTAACAAATCTATGTGAATTAAAAAGATACATACACAACAGTCTGAATGATTAATTTTGATGCAATAGCTAAAAGTTAAGGTCTAGGCTAATACAGGGTATTTGCGAGTGGTAAAATGCAGATATAAGTAATAAACAACGATTATTTAGTGTACATGGCGTTATGAATAGCAACTGCTCTGCTGGCATATTTTCCATGATGCGCTAGCGCGCATCATGGAATATGCCAGCAGAGCAATTGCTATTCATAACGCCATGTTCACTAAATAACGCTGTTTATTTCTTAAATATGTATGTCTATAATACGAAGAATAACAAGAGGTCCATGGGGCCACATTGCTCACCTGAGCAACAATGGCTTTATGTGGGTGTTCAAAGGATATTGTGCCATATGGCCCCTCGGTAGAAAAACAAAAAAAGAATACCATAAAATTTACTGTATCCAAATTTTACACTCATTTTCCAACACTTAATCTTTGAAATACCATTTTACCAAAAATAAGATCCTATGCAAGATATAAAACTAAATTTTTGGTAGGGGTACACTCTTAACTTCCAATTCCCTTTATTTTAATTCAGCCTCACTTTATAAAACAATCAAATTATACATGAGAATATGCATATAGGTACATATTCATCTTCAACTACATTGTACTAGCTAGTTATCGTATTTTAATTAAAAAAAATTCCTATATGTGAAAGAGGAAAAATTGTACCTCAAGGCGCTCAAAAAACATTCAAAAATTTAATTGGTCTTCCGCATTATAAATGATTGTTGTTTACCAGGTGTGAACTCGTGCGACGTTTTATATCCTTACTCACTTGATCGATGAATACCCTCGAATGAAAACTGTTGTCATGTGATATGTTAAAGAGCTATTTTATGTATAATCGATGCATAGGTGTCGAAACTTGGTGAAGGGGAGGAGGGTTCCCCCCCCCCCCCCCCCCCACTTTCTTTTTTTTATGCAAAGTTAGACATTGCCTTACTCAAAATCGTTTTTTGTTTTTTTTTGCTGGTCAAGATTTCTGATAAGGTCTAGCCCCCCCCCCCCATCCCTCTCAATGAGCCTCAGACTGCAATGTATTGACAGGCATATTGCTCTATTTTACTAAGGCCCACCCTTTATTTTCATCTTTATTCAAAATCAACATTATTTAACAAATGGCTACAAATCAAGATGAATTTCCGCTATAATTTTTTCTTAAGAATAGCGATAATACATTCATCCCCATAAAAGTAATGTTTTCAACTGTTTTAAAGAGGTCGTTTTTATTTAATTGTGTCTGAAAAACCAACAAAGTTTCATTGTATAAGGAGGGAGCCCCAAAAAGTTGTTACAGCAGATCATCCTTTAAATTTTTCTGTACAAGTATTTAACGTTTATTGACATTTCTAGTGATAAATCAAAATTTCAGCGTCAATCATAGAATTATAAGCAAGATACGTTTAAGTCAATTTTTTGTTCACAAACGTTAATTACATTCAACTTAAGATTTTTAAACTTGGTATTACCTATTCAGAATGAACAAAAGCATGGCCTCAGTTCTGTGAGCAAAGCTCTGTATCTTGCTTATAATTCGAAACTTGACACAGCTGAATATGGTTAATAAAGAGAAAATTGTAAAAATTAGAACAGAAGAAAACATGCACTAAAACAAAGCAAAACAAGAGGCCCATGGGCCACATCGCTCACCTGAGGAACAACAGGTATGATAAAGTCAGCTAAATGGAGTCATAATACAATCTGGACAATGTACATTAATACATGTAGATCCTGTATAAATAAAATCCATTTTTTCCCCTTGGAACTCGGATAGCCCTGATTGCTGCCAATATTTACAAGAGCAGACTTTAATCACCGCTCCTGCACATATATAGGGACTCAACGTTACGCAGGCAGGGATGACCGCACACCTACGCAACTCAACAGGTACCAACGTTAACGCAAGCAGGGATGACTGCACACTTGCGCCAACAGCTCAACCTAACGCAGGCGCCGCAATCACCACCAATACAAGCAGGTATGACCGCACACTTGTATTAATGCGATACAGGGCAGAAATGACCACACATTCCTGTATCGTTGGTTAGAAAAACACGAAGATTAGATAGACCAGGGATGTTAACACCCTCAACCTCTCCGTACCTGTTCAAGTTTAACCCCAAACAGTCACTCAGTCCAAAGCAATAGACACTGTCCCTATATATGTGCCGGCCTAAAATAATTCATAGTATCTAAAAATTGGAAATCAAAAATAAACAAACTAATCCAGCCTAACCCAAAACTACTTATGCAAAACAACTTATATACATTGAATATTTATTATTGTATAAAAATAATCATCACAATAATTGGTTAACAGTGGATGCATTAATTAAAATAATCAAGAATCAATAAATCAAGGGCAATAACCCAAAACAGTAATACAAAAAGATTCTACTGAAAAAATAGCTGCCTGCTTCAATTTTATAGTCATATCACATGTTGAGTATTGCAGTTCTCAAAAAGATCCTTTACAATTGTTTATATATGGGATATTTCGCTACATCAAACTCTGAACCTTCTTGTGAGGCCGAAGAATTGTCCTGGAGCCAAAGTCTTAACAATTATAAAGAATCATCTTGCTGATTAGTTTCTGAGAAGAAGATTTTTAAAGATTTACTCTTTATTCCTATGTAAAACTTTAACACCCCCCCCCCATGTGGCCTCACCCTACCCCCAGGGGTCATGATTTTCACAACTTTGAATCTACACTACCTGAAGATACTTCCCACAAGTTTCAGCTTTCCTGGCTGATTAGTTTCTGAGAAGAAGATTTTTAAAGATTTACTCTATATATTCCTATGTAAAATTTTAACACCCCCCCCCCCAATGTGGCCTCACCCTACCCCTAGGGATCATGATTTTCACAACTTTGAATCTACACTACCTGAGGATGCTTCCACACAAGTTTCAACTTTTCTGGCTGATTAGTTTCTGAGAAGAAGATTTTTAAAGATTTACTCTATATATTCCTATGTAAAACTTCGACACTCCATTGTGGCCCCAACCTAACCCCAGGGGTCATGATTTTCACAACTTTGAATCTACACTAACTGAGGATGCTTCCACACAAGTTTCAGCTTTCCTGGCTGTTTAGTTTCTGAGAAGAAGATTTTTAAAGATTTACTCTATATATTCCTATGTAAAACTTCGACCCCCCACTGTGGCCCCAACCTAACCCTGGGGGTCATGATTTTCACAACTTAGATTCTACACTACCTGAGGATGCTTCCACAAAAGTTTCAGCTTTCCTGGCTGATTAGTTTCTGAGAAGAAGATTTTTAAAGATTTACTCTATATATTCCTATGTAAAACTTTGACCCCCCATTGTGGCCCCAACCTAACCCCAGGGGTCATGATTTTCACAACTTTGAATCTACACTAACTGAGGATGCTTCCACACAAGTTTCAGCTTTCCTGGCTGATTAGTTTCTGAGAAGAAGATTTTTAAAGATTTACAATATATATCTATGTAAAACTTCGACCACCCATTGTGGCCCCACCCTACCCCCGGGGGTCATGATTTTCACAACTTTGAATCTACACTACCTGAGGATGCTTCCACACAAGTTTCAGCTTTCCTGGCTTTCTGGTTCTTGAGAAGAAGATTTTTGAAAATTTCTCGAAATTTTTCATTAATTTCTAATTATCTCCCCTTGAAAACGGGTGTGACCCTTAATGTTCACAACTTTGAATCCCCTTTGCCTAAGGATGATTTGTGCCAAGTTTGGTTGAAATTGGCCTAGCAGTTCTTGAGAAGATGTTGAAAATGTGAAAAGTTTACGGACAGACGGACGGACGGACAGACGGACGGACAGACGGACGACAGACAAAATGTGATCAGAATAGCTCACTTGAGCTTTCAGCTCAGGTGAGCTAAAAAAGCACAGATTATTTTTCATAAAACAAATATACCCATATATCTCTAGCAGCAAAAACAATCTCCGTTTAGACTGAAAATGCAAAGCATCTTAACAAAACACGACAAAACACATTGCATTATAATCAAATAAAACGTACTAGAGATCGTACCGAATTACCCATAAAATGTATAATATTTATAATATGTTGCTAGTGCATCAGATTTTGCTCATTTTGCGCAGGTAAACAATTAACTGTCTGATTTACCGAAGTCTACATTTGATTTGATACGTAAAAATTCCAAAATACAGGCGATATATCCCCTAAGTTAAAAAGCATAAATGAAATTCAAAACAACGTAAAACCACGGTCACGAGTCAAAAATGTCAACGCATTGTAAGATTTAACCTCAATTCAATTCACGAAATCGGCACAAATATATTTAGCATGTTCCAAGTATCCCATCCATGTAAACTGTTGCACAACAAGCAAATTCATCTTTGTCAGATTGACCCGTTTATCATGCGTCAACATTCAAACATGGCTGCCTTATACAATGTACTTTCGTTTTCAATATGGAATACCGAACCCGAAGTTATAAAATGATTGACAGCAATTATCACTTTATTTTTATTTTCGTCAATTACTCAAATTTGAAACAGAATTTGCCGATAATTTTTGCAATTTATATTTTCCTTCCCATAAGGATTATCTATGCAAAATTACGTTGAATTGGACTCAGTAGTTCTTGAGAAGAAGATTTTTTAAAATGCACCCCCCTTTTTCTACAGTTTCGAGGTTTTCTCCGTTTTAAAAAACGATCGGTCTTTTATTTCTGCAATTTATATTTACCTTTCTATAGGGATGCTTTGTGCCAAATTTGGTTGAAAATGGCCAAGTGGTTTTAGAGAAGAAGTTTAAAACGTGAAAATTTTACAGACGGACAGATGGACGACGGACAAAATGTGATCAGAAAAGCTCACTTGAGCTTTCAGCTCAGGTGAGCTAAAAACTTCAATCATTTATGGGTTACTAAAGCTGGAAAATGAATAAGTTCACAGGGATACAAACTTGGTTGGTCAGGCAATCAAATTCTGTGCCGCCCAAAGGGCTTATTTCTCAAATGACTTATCATTTACAAGTCAAGCTAATCTACTATATTTTATCATTTCTTACATTTACATTTGAGAAAGTCGAGCCATTTAGAATTATATACAAAACCATGGTTTAACCATGTTTTTGTGTTCATAACGCAATAGTCAAACAATAACCTCTTTAGATAATTATTGTTGACATTCTAAATACCGATACTGTATGAACTCTTGACACATGAAACAGTTCACACAGAAATAAACTTTATTGCTCTTTTGAAGGTTCATATAAGGAAAGATATTTGCAAAAATAAATATTCATTTACTTGAAAACTCAACTCTAAATCATATCATACAATAAGGAAACAGATTTTCAGAAACTAAACCCACCCCATCCAGAACAGAGAGCTGTTTGGAGAGCTGCTCGGCAAACAACTCGGCATTACTGATGGCGATCTTACACTCGGACATCAGCTGGTCAAGGTCAGTCTCTTCCTTGGAGGTCAAGGCCTGGTAATCGTCCTCCATGGTGACAATATCATCCTCCTGCTGAGTGGTCTGTACAGATCCCGTTGGTCTGCTCACCTCTACAGAGCAAACACAAAAAAACATCAATTTATTGAATTTTTTAAATACATGTATGTGTTGCCAGCTGTAACACGCAAAAAATGAACACAATCTAATGATTTCATGCCAGTTTATTCCATGAGTGTATCAATGCAAGGTTGAACAAAGACTGACTAAAGGATCAATTGTTTATTACTATTACAACTGAAATGACCTATAGGGCTGATGTTGGTTTCTGTCTTTACAAAAAGCATAACGATTTCCGTTCCTCTTCTTGATTTTAGGCCGTACACAGTATGTATATACCAGCAATGTCTAGTGATCGAAAAAAAGTTTCACAGTCGTTGTCCGAGCAGTATGAGAAATGAATGCTTTTTTTACTTTATTATCTTTAAATTTTATTTTCAGTTTACTTTCTATAATCCAGCTAGCCATATATGTACTTTATATGCTTTTATTTACAACCAGGGACATATTAGCAACTATGGAAAGTCTCACGTGACGCGATTTTAAAGATTGTTTTATGCATCAATTTTTCTTATTCTATTGAAACATTAACACAATATCCTTTAAAAAATAAAGAACATTTTTTTTACTTCATTCCTGTGTAGGATCATAATTACGATGACTTTATTCTAACATATTCCGTGTCCACAATGACAGTAAAATCAGGTATATATTTTCCTTAAATATCATTCAGTTTTGAACATGATAATTCAATATTTATGAAACAGATCCGTATCAGCAGGAAGAACACATTAATTTGCTTTAATCCGTAGCAATGTTTTTACAAGATTTTTTTGTATTTGAACCACAACAACTGAGAAGTAAGTTCTTAATTTAATGTCTCTCGTTGGTACGAATGCTTTACGCATCATGGTCCTTAATGTGGGAGGATAAGGCAAAATTTGTAATTTTTTCAAAACAAGCATGATATTTTTTTAAAGTTAAAATGTAAACATGGGAGTAAAGAAGTTGCTAACCCCGTTAGTGTACATACATCCTTTTAAGTACAACTAATTTCTTTGAAGATGATACATTTCATTTCGAAAAATGTCATTGGTGTAAGAAATGCAAATTATAAAAAAAAAAAGAAATTTAAGAAGTTTTGTCAATACTGAAATGTAGCCCTACAGCTTAAACAGGATCAGATTATAGAATATTGTCAGTTAATTATTAAAAAATTAGCAATGCTTGTTGTCAATTGTCTAACTGCCCAATCCACATTTTTTTCTAATCTATAAACCTTCCTACTGCATTTTGGCATAAGATGTCACCAATGCACACATTCTTTGCAATGAACGAACTGCATCTACATGTACTTTGCAGTACTTCTCCCACAATTCTACCATTTCCTATAGATGTTCTTTCTGGGAAGGCAAACGCAAAATCTTTGATGGGCATGATTTTTTTTACGTGGCACCTGTTTCGAGTAACACAGAGTGAATGATTCTTGTCCTCAACCTTGCTTACTCTAAGGTATAGTTACGGTTGAGTGCTTTCAGTTCAGGACATACTTTGTCATAAATTTCTGCAAACGTGCATGAAAAGAAGAAATCTGAGTAAAATACAAAAGACACGATCGATCCTGTGTTTATACAAAAGTATGCCTACATATGGAATCAAATCTGGACACAAAAAACAACCTGTGTAACATACCCAGCGGTTTAACCTAATAAATATAGACCACTATGATATAAATCAGTTTCTGAAATTTTTGTCGTTTTTTTTCAAAATTCAACCCCTGGGCTGGGGTGCCCCTAAAAAAATTATATCTTAATTTATTCCTTTGAACAAAACTTATCAAAATATCTGAGATTTTTTTAGGGGCATGCAGGTCCTGAAGGATATCTAAGCCAAAAACCATGCAGAAATAAACCATTTTATTGAGAGAATGCTGTTCTAGCTAACTTTGAAGATTAATAATAAAATTGCAAGAGCAATATGATAGGTTCAAAATGCACATTCAAAAAATTTACAAATATGTACGATAGAAAATAACAAAAAAACTTCACAATAGATCCTTTCTCATACAATATCTTTTAAACAGAAATAAAATGTCATACCGTATATCCGTGGGGTTTTTTTTGGTGTCACAAAATTTGCGAAAATGAGGGAAACGTGTAGCATTTTTTTGCGATTTAAAAAGTTTCTGATAGAAAATGATACAGAATATAATTTCTGCGTATTAAAAAATTTGCGATTTAAAAGACATCCCAAAAAAAGCGAAAATTAGATCATCGTGGAAATTACCGGATATACGGTATTCCCATGGACGGAATGGAGGTAATTAAAAGTTAAAACAAGAGTAAATTGAAATTGCCTAGCCTTGTTTTTAATCTAAAATTTAATTGGAATAAAATTCACTAAGTCGTACGATTTTAGTGATAAGGTGCGAAAGTGAGCGGGGAGAGCTGTCAAAGCCATTCCCCCATTCATAATTTACATCCTTTGCTGACCTTACAAGAATTTGTATAATTCTTACTACAATGAAATTAAAGTTAAAATTTACTCTTAACACCAGCAGACTTAAAATTCTACGCCATCCCTCAAAATTTCATATAAAGGAAATTTAGTTAAATGTCTTTTGAGTAGATGTCAGAAATCATACCTTCCAACAAATGTCTAGGAACATTCAGGAAATCTGGCTTTTGGATCAGGTATCTTTGGCTTAGCTACAAAACAGTTCATTCTAAACTGTTAACAAACAAGATAATTTAACATTAAAAGCTTCTTTTTGGATGCCGTCAGTCCTATAACACATCAAGTGGTGCAGACAAATTGAATACCATGCATTAGCGCAGTATGATAATTTGTCTGCACCGCTTGGTGTGTTAAAGGACTGTCGACATCCAAAAATAAGCATTCAATGCTTATATTTATATTAATACTGATGTCTATTTGTATGAAATATATGTGTATCATTACTGTAAAGCCAATATATATGCTCTTATTCAAGGGTATGAAATATATATGGAACAGCCAAATTAACATGTTATTTAGTTAGCTTTCACGACTAAGAATATTATGCCAAAAACTTTGTCAAAAAAATCTATTTGTTAACAAATAGATTTAACGATTCTTTTCCATTAGTACATATTAAATTAGTTATGTAAGTTTGAATGTTCCATTTAATCTTACAGTAATAAATAATCTCAAATTTGTGACAACATATATATTTGTGCTCATGGTGCATGAATTAGCTAAGTGTATTCAAAAGAAAATATTTACATCTACCAAGTATTATTCCCTCTATTTCTTACGGAAACTTATAGTTAATTCATATCTCTATAGAAACAGCCAGACTGAAATTTACATGCTAACGCGGGTTATGTATTTTTTCTGCAATGTCGCTACCTTGATATCCCAAATGAATCACCAAAGAAAGCAATTATTTTAAATCCAGTGTTTCTCTACTTGCCTGTGAGATGCATACCTCTAAATTTAATTATATCTAAATCTGTTACCATAATTTATATCATATACTGTAATTAATAATCTATGACCTATTAATAATGAATTTTTTTAGCTGCATTATGCATTAGAGAATAAGTTACTTTTTGCAATATAAAACAAATCATACCTTCCAGAGGCATGAAATAAATGTCTCTTTATCGTGTACACTGCTAGCTACCCATTTGTAGACTTTTTCAAAATGGAGATCAAATTCTGCTGTTTCCTGTACAAAAATAGAAGAAGACTACTTTTCAGAATCTCAAATACATATAGAAGAAATAAAATCAATATTTTGCAATTCTCCGATCATGAAATAATTCCTTCTGCTTCCCTTCACACATTTGGGAGGTTTTATGGACTGAATTTATGTGTGGAGAGGGAAGTAATTAGATTTCTAGTGCTATAAAAACACAACCCAGATGTGTTCTGTAATAGTACTATGTACACATAAAAATAGCCATATACATAAACCTTTGGTTGTATTTTATGAAAAGATAGAATGTTTTTTCCTTTTAACTATCTTTGCACAAATAGTTTGACAAAATCAGAGAAGTAATTAAGGTTCTCCAATCCTCAGCCTCAAAGCATTTTGTTCATTGTAAAAATGGTATTTATTCTTCAAACTTTATATAAAATGAAATAAAATAAAAAGAAATCTTTGATAGTATCCATGTATTGAAATTTTGGCCACGGTGGATATAATGGAATAAACGACGCATACAAGTTGAGATCAAATTAGAAAAAAAAGGTTGTACTGGTGCATCGGCGGCTTAAACCTCTTTACGTTTAGAGAGAAGGTCTCCATAGAGCCACAAAGCCAAGCAGTTCGTTGTATAGCTGAGTGTAATATTAACACTACAAGACTAATTAAATTGGTCTATATAAAAGGCAGATTTATGTTACGAATAAAAAAATCTGGATAAATCAGAGTTATCAAACATTGCTGAGGATCAGAGATCGTTAAGGACAATTTTTCACACTGGATGTCTATAATTCCATTCCCTCTTCACTACCTGCCATCCCCTCCATCCTACCCACCCTCAAAAATATCAACTCATTGTAATCAAAAAAGTTAAAAAAACTTAATAAAAAAAAACTGATGTATAAAAAGATACACATTGAATATTCTCTAGCCTACCTTACTGGAACTTTTTCCATCCACTACTTTCAATTCCCTCAGCAGCCATGTTACTTTCTTTTTGTAGGCCTCTGTTTTGTCAGCCTTTTTAACCTGGTAAACGCGCGCTTGCACTGGAGTCTCTGTACTTACTAAAGTAATTTTCTATTTTTATGTATTTTTTGTATCAATTCCATTTCAAATTCGAATTGTTTGTTACAAATATTAAATTCAAAACTTTGACTATTTAATAGAAAAAAAAACTTACATGCTGCACAGAGAAAGCTAGTTTTCTTCTTTCGTCCAACTTTTGTAACATGAACAAATCCAATCAAGCGTTCATCATTCGGTAGAAATACATCTCTGTTAAGGGTATGTTTAATGGCAGTCATGGTTTAGTGCCACTACTCCCACTTGCACCTGGAGAATCTCTAGGTATTTTTCAAATTACCATGACTAGCCGAACCTTCTGGCATTTAATTGCTGCAAAATAAAAATCATTGGGAATCTTTTTTGTTTACAATTAAGTTTGACTGTATCCATTCTCTGCTGATTCGATAATCTCAGACTTTGACACCAGATATAAAGCACGATATCATCATACATTCATAGCATTTTTTTTCCAATCTTAATATCATCTCTCTATTATGTAAAACTAAATGCCATACAATGGGTCATGACTGGGATTGCCCAAAGAACCAAGTATTGCCAGGATCACCAATGCATAAAAATCAGGCATTATAACTTTTGCAATACCGGTAAATATTTTTTATAGGATGAAATTCATATTTAAATGGGAAATTCTAAAAAGTTTTATAACCTTAGGAAGACTAAAGTATAATTTTAAAATAAATTGCACCAGGGGATTAGTTAGTGTATTCTATTTGATAGCATCAATAGTGGATTGAAATGCTTAAACATGATTTTTTTCATATCAGTCCGGTACATTAACACATACTGTAAATTCCTTATTAAACGCAAGGAATTTATATCCGCGTTAAATCGCGAGAATCATCCCTCGCAGATTTTAAAACCTCGCTATTATCTTTTGAGAGTTGAGAACTATCAGAAATATGAATATATGTCCCGCGTTCACGATTTTATATTCTCGCGATTTGATGCAAAACAGCAGGATTGCGAATTAAGTACTTGCGTTATATAAGGAATTTACAGTAGATAAGATTGAAAGCATCCAAACAGATTTATTCTCTCACAGGCCTCTTAATTTCTATCCGTAAAATGTATTGGAAGAAAGATTATTCTCTAGATACATGTTTATATAAATACATCAGGCGTATTTATATATAGATAGGTTAGGATAGGATAGGGTCAATCTCTCTCCCATACATTTAACGACACCGGGTACAGTTCAAAAGCACATGACCGTGCACATCTTTTTATTTTCATGCAGCCAAAAGTGCAAAGTTATAACTTTCGTTAAATGTCTATTTGTTGAAAAGTTATGGTTATGTGAATTTGATTTAATAAAATGCTAAAACAGCGCTTAAGTGTCATTGTTTCCAGGTATTTTAAACTTTGCATAAAGCCAAATAAAAAAGTATTATTTGCTTATTCATTCATGGTGGAAATGAATTTAAAAAAAAAAGAAGAATATATTGACATAGCATTAAGAGAAACATTTAGCATTTGAAAAGTGTTATTTCATTAATAATTAATTATTATAAACCAATCTATCCCCACAATATGCCCTTCTTTTTTTTTATCAACTTTGATATTATAAACCATGGGGTACATGTAGTGACAATCCCCTAAGAAATCGGGGTGATAAATAAATCATATTTGGATCTTAAAATGATTGACCTAGCATTCAACTATAATTCAAATATCAGGGACGTATATACTAAGTATATACATCCCTGCAAATATCTAGAGAAGAAATAATTAGACTCAGCCTAGTTTTCGGCTTATTATGATAGAAATTTAGAAGCCTGTAATTCTCTTTTCAGAATGGACAGCTATATCATTAAATGAATATGTATAGTATAATCATTGAGGTACTAATTATCAGCCACAAAAAGGTAGCCTTATGCATACTGTTGTCACAGTTGATGACAGTAGTATAAAATTAATAGGGTCGTCCGAATATTCTCTGTTATCACATGATAAAAGTTCCAGTACAAAGAATATTTGTGAGTCGCATGCACAAAATATTTCTTTATTTGAAAAGTTTAAAATAAAACAAAATTAGAAATACATCCTTAAGAAATAGATTAACGACAACTTCCTAATTATTTTGATTTCTTAAACGAGGGTAGGAGGAAACTTACCACCGGAAATTTGAGGGCCTCGTTTTGAAATGTATTTTCAGTTTTACAGAGCACCTTACTTCCGGTCGGAGACTGTTGCTTAGCGCACGTAAACAAAAAGGAGAACAGGTGCTTGTCCATCTTTGTTTACAATTATCTTTCACTGAAGTGACATAATATGGCAAGTATATAGACAGAACTCTTGAAATATGCCAACGGGTCATGTACTTCCCGGGTATGGACAGCCCGTGACTTATCTCAGAAGAGCCAAGTCAGCCTATCCATTAGACAAGTCTAAGATTAAAGAATACGCAGCGCAAAATGTCCCCGCCCCCGAGAGAAACGAACTACTTCGCATAAAAAGTCAGGCCAGGGACCAATGGTTGGGCTTAGATAGAGCAGCAACTACTTACGATTTCCAGTTTAAGTACAGAAATCTAGATCAACCAACTCAGTCGAGACCTACCTCTCCAACCAGAAAAAACAAACCCCATCCACCACTGTAAGTGTGTGTTTTCTCAGCAGATAAAACACAGATGTAATCGAACAGTGAAAAATCATGTATGCATGAACAGGTCAACTGTATATGGAAGTACAAATTTATTACAGGTACATATATATATATACTGTCAAACATTTACTTGTTCATTCATTAAGTGATTCATTGATGTCTTTGCAGAGTCTTCCTAACTAATCGCCTTCATTATGTGCCTGGATATCACAATGCTGATACAACTATCAACAGACCAGTCTACCAAGGTAAACAACACTTACTTATTAGGTAAATCCATCCATATAGCTGCATGTATATGCAACGTCAATTTCCTCTTAAATAATGATTCAGATATCCACTGGGTCTGCATACAACATGTAATACATAAGGATAAGATATAAACAGCATATGGTCTTTTACAATGCATCAAAGTTGTCACACTTTGTAGTCAAATTTATTATGTTTGTATGTGTATCCATCGCATGGTTGAAAATATATTCCTCAGACAGATATGCATGATGCTGTTCTTGCAATTATGCATATTACATGTGTTTAAGATGAATTGTTTTTTCACTAAGTTGATGCCAGTGTTCCATATGAAGAGCAAGCACAGAGATGGGCCTTGAGAGATAAATATATTGGAAAACCCAGTGCAAAAGCCATCAACCAATATACTGATAAATACGTAAGTCCAGTGCCAACTGATAAAACAATTTTTTGCATATGAGTGAACATGATGATTCATTTGTAGAAAGATAAAAAAGATTTCATGTACATGTATTTCTATGAGTAGAACATTAAAATATGATAGAAAATAGTAAAATCAAGTTCAATTTAAGTTTTAGTTTGTACAAATAAGTAGGTAATTGTTATTCCTGAAAACAGAATAAATGTATAATCATGATGAAATTAAAAAAAACCAAACGATTTGAAGCAGGTATTTCTCTTAAAAATGCTTTAATTTTTTTTTGTGGAAAACATATGGTTAACACATTTTTAATATTATAATGTTTAAAATGATTTACACAATATATGTGAATGTGGTAGCAGAGCAAACAATTATTTCTGATGCAAAATAGGAAGAGAAAATTCTTATTTGATTTTGCAAATTGGGGAAAATGATTGATTTAATTGCTATCATGATAGAT
Source organism: Magallana gigas (assembly GCF_963853765.1). Classification (NCBI taxonomy): domain Eukaryota; kingdom Metazoa; phylum Mollusca; class Bivalvia; order Ostreida; family Ostreidae; genus Magallana; species Magallana gigas. The sequence goes on along the minus strand of NC_088854.1, from coordinate 15,754,064 downwards.
ACCTAAGTATTGAGCAATATTTAATCATATCTAAATTACTGTGTAGAAATATTTTGTAGTGTAAATTTTCAAGATGTCTGTATGATTGGATTATGTTTATAAAATGGGGGCAGATATTGGACCTTTTTAAATACGTGTATTAATGTATGCCCTTTATTTGATATTCGTGGGCAAAACGTGTTGTTATTTTTGTATACATGTACATGTATTTACCAATTATTTTGTAATAAAAAACAACAACAACTAATTTAAGGTTCCTCGACACACCAAAATTTTATTTTATGGATCGATAGAGAATCTTTTTTGAAACATGATTCCACAAAACAGAGATCAATATCGGCTTTCAGTTATTTTATACGAATTTTTTTGTATTTTTTCAGAGAAATAGGAAAAACTGTTTTCCAGACAAACAGAATATATTAGAGCTTAAAACTTGTTGTCAATGAATGTGTAATATAATTATAAATAAACTCATGCCAAAGATCGTTTGGTCAAGTGTTTAATTTTTTAAATAAAAAAATATTTCTGAAAATCTAAATTTTAATTCTTTAATGTCTTTTTAATCTATGGATAACATTTTAAAAATAACATATAGTCACATAAACTATTTACTAAACAATGATATTTTACAAAGAAATTGAAATGAAAATGCGAAAGTTTGGGAAAATTGCTATTTATCAAATTTGAACCGATCCCGATTGAAAAAAAAACTGATCCCGATCAGAATTATTTTAAAATTGAAATTTTACAAATAAACTGCAGTTTTTTTCTTATTAATTGATATAATTTATGAAGTTAGTAAATAACGAAACCATTTTACAGCTAAAAAACCTGAAATTTTTGCAAAATTCTGATTCATTCTAACTTTATGTGATTTCGTTCGGGATCAGTTTAATTACAATCGGGATCGGTTCGATTTTAAAATTTTCCATTTTTTTTTTAATTTCACTATTTGGTTTCAATTTCTTGTTGAAATATGATTGTACAGCAATTCTTAAATGCGAGTAACAGTTTATCTGCAGTTTTTATCCATAGATTTAAAAAACATCTACAATCCTTTTTTTCATTTTCATAAATATTTTTTTTACAAAAATATTTTAAAGTTTATCTGGCCGTTTTTGATATGTATTTATAGATAATTGTATTGTGCATTAATTGATAACAAATTTTTAGCTCTAATATATCTTGTTCGCAGCTAAAACGATGTTTCCGGTTTCTATCAAAAAATACAAAAAAATTCATATAAAATAATCAGAGGCCGATATAGGTGTCATTTTTGTATAATAATTTCTCAAAAATGATTCTTCATCGATCCATCAAATAATGCATTGGTGTGTCGAGCCACCTTAAACACAAAATTCTTGTTCAATATTGTTGTTGCTTTTCACCCAAGTTATTTGAAATTAAAGTTTTGGATCCAAAACATTGATTTTAATTTGATTCAGAAATTTCTCCAGGTATTCTATTGTGGTAAGTCTTTCCGATATTATTAATGTGTGTATTAATAGACCTGATAAGAGCTGGTGTATCGAACTCATACTTTCTTCAGGTCACCCGAACATACTGACCTCATTAAAGGGTTATAATTGTATCACCTTATAGGGATATCGAGAGTATTTTGACCCCGTAGAAGCACAAGCTGCAGAGGCATGGACCAAGCTAGCAGACGACAAAGGTTCAAGTCATTTTTTATGATGTCCACTTTTTCAAATGATAAATATATTCGATGTGAAAATAGCTAGTATTTATTTATCTTTCCAAAAATTTTGTTCCAGATCTCTACCAACTGCCAAACGTCTTAGATGAACAGAAAGGGAAACACATCACTGAACCCAACGTTGAGGTAAGTTCTGATTTATAAAAACCACCCACCCACCCCAATGATATTGCGGTTTCAGAGCACATATATAAATACAGTTTACCAAAATTAGAGACACTGTCCAGATTTTGAACTTTTGTGTATTTCATTTTAGCATGGGATACCCTTGCAAGAACCACAGAGGCCCAAAACAGCAATGGCTTCAACTTACCGATGGATGAAATACGCAGGGGCTTCTGGTATGCAAAACACCACAAATCATTTTTTTTAGCGAATTAATTTAAATTCAATATATTCACATTTGCAAATATGCTTCATTTTATGAACCTATAGAATAGCGAAAAAGTTTAATTCTGTGTGAACTTTTTCGTGACTTGCCAATTAATGATAACCACACGCGCATATCGATTGCCGGTTGCAATAATGTAAACTTAAAACCACAATTATATTAATGATTATGAACAATTTGCCACTCTCAAACATAAATATAAGTAATAAACAACAATGTTAAAAAGTTCACCGGGATATGAACTTGGTTGGTAGTGATCAAATCTTCTGAGAAGCCATTCGGGCTCCAAAGGATTTGATCACGTGACCAACCAAGTTCATATCCCATTAATTTTTTAAATTGCTGTTTATTTCTATAAAAACCTGTAAACACAATTTAATTACATTTTATTCAAGCGATCTGTCATTTCCTAACGTTAACTTCATAATATATATTGTGTTGTGAAGTTATATACATGTATAAAATATTCACATCAACTGAAGTTTTTTATTTCGGTATTTCTCGATAAATTACCTTACACCGTGACAACCGAACACCAATCTAACTAATTCCAATAAATTTGCAAACGTCAAACTCAGTGCCTTCAAATAGATAACCAATGCTTACTTGATTTATTCACAAAATTTATTCAAAGGATAAAATTCTTTAGGAGGTTAATGAGGGTATTACAAATGTAGCGAGCATTGCAGATGGAAAACATTTTTTTCTCTGCAATCAACGCTATCTTCAAAATCAGTTTGAAAACACAAAAGAAGGAAGTTTACTGAAGATTCTCGGCGTAGGTCGACGTGCGGGCTTAAATGTAGAAAATAAGACACCATGCATTGAACAATTTTTTTTTATTGACTAAGGGTCCTCAAGGTGCAACAGGAAGATCGTACAATAAACATTCATATAGCACGATGAACACATACAGAATTTTACATTATTTATGATAGGTATTTGAATAAAAGAACTAATTTAGCACACTATGAACTGAACACGTCTGTTTGAAGACATGTTTAAGGTGGTGTTTGAAAATTTGATATATCAATGTAACCAAACGTTTTGAAAACGTTTAAATTGTACAGTACGTTTATATGGCCATTTTCTAATTACAGTTTTTATAATTTCAAGAAAGGCAAAACAAAATAAAATTAGTTATAAGATAAAGGCCCTTGCCGGTTTCGAACAAATGGCAAGTAGATCATGAGCAGTAAAAGAAAAAGAACATGTAAATAATAAATAAACCCCAAAAAAACCTGTAGTTCTAGTTTAGTTTATTCGGAAGAAAGTAAATGTATGTTACAATACACAATACAAATATTCCATACATTCTTTTAAAAATCTAAGCATCACGAAAAATTTATTTTAAACTGGTTAGATCGTGATTCAGCTGTGTTACTAACTATTTGATTATTATTTGGTTTATATTAGAACCATTTTAACAAGAGCTTGGACTTTGGGTAGTTGTGTCAAACAGCAATGTGACGTAGGCCTGTCTTTTTCATTGCTGGCCACTCAGCCATGGCTCTTTGAAATCATCAAGATTTGTCTGGCTTTTGAGCCAAGACTACGCATACCGTGCATATTTCGCTTGAAACCGCGTCATTTTTAACTTGTTTTGACGCAAGAAATAGACAGCTACGTCCAACCGAAAGTCCAAGGTATTGTTATAATGGTTCTAATAAATAAAGCAGAAAATGCTCGGGTGCATGTAATGTATAATTAACTGTATTCTTGTGGCTCGTACTAATACACATTAAAATGAGATTTCATTGCTGTAGAGTTACGTATTATGTTTACTTTCGATATAAAAAAGTTCTGTTTTTCTAATTACAGAAAACATGGAACTACACCGAGCACTGGAAGCCATTAGAAACAGAGGACAAATGCCAAACATGATGCGCTATTCCAGAAACGGCATTGGATCCACGGAAATGCGACGTCGTGACGACATCGAGGCCGTGCAAAGAACGCGGTACGTTGCCAAGCCGTCACGTGGAGACTTCCTAATGCATCCCGATTGGCCGTCCAGTATACCCCACCATCGAGTGGACTAATGGATCAGCTAATGGTGGTGCTAGGATGAAATAATGCCAAGTGTTTTACCTGAAAGTCTAAAAAAAAAAAAATTATGCATTTGTATTTTCGATAATTTTACACCCAAAAAATTTTAACCATTGAAAAAAGTTTGCACTTGAGAAAAATTGGTTGATAGATGAAGAGTTCTATACATTGCCAAACATTAGCATCGATTTCAATTTTTTCGGTTGTTTTGTTTAGTTTTACTTGAAAACGCAGAATATATTTTATTCTGAAGTTTGCTAAGAGCAATGATCTTACTATTTTTCACCTGGTTGGAGTATTTTGATGTTTTGTAAGTCAAGACCGTCTATAGGTTCTTGCACGCGTTTGTTTGGGTAATTAGAAATATATTGTGTAAAGAATATACTTATCTAATAGATTGTTTTTGCTAGGATTTGGATTTTCCCAACTCCCATTTAAAAAACAACCAGAGCAAAACAACAAGACCCATCCTAAAAATTGAAAACACCTATTACGCTTGATTACCATTTATGAAAAATAAGTACAAGTATATTGTGGCCGACATCAGATCTGTAACTGAGACCAACTTCATTCTGATTACGTACAGGTTACTTAACACATACCGTGACAAGCACGAAATGTGGCGTTGGTTTTCATGGAGACCATTACACTATTCATCGCCCGGCATTGTTTACTAGTGTCAATTTTATGACAAGACCGTTTTTTAAAAAGAGCCTTATTTTCTTTAGCTGCTTTATTTAATTATACAAGTGCCTTATATATTAGGTCGTGGGGAGACTTAGCCATAATACATGTTGTTTCAGAGTCTTGTTTTTTTTAATATTTGAGTGGACCTTTGGTTTTTTTTTTCAGTATTACTGCATTGACGTGAGGGGATATTTTAACCCTTATTCCATCATAATGTAAATAAATGTTACTTATTTGTTGTTTGTTTTTTTTTTCTTTTGGTTATCTGCTAAAACTGCTAGACATAGAGCGTACTTGTCATTTGTCGAGAAAATCGATATGATGTAATGAAGAACTTAAAGTTCTAAGTGTTAATGGTATTGATGACATTAATAAAAATATTATTTAATCATGTTTGTTTTTACTGTATTATAAAACCTATATATACATTATATAAGATTGTTATACTTTCATGTTAAATACTGAAATCTGATTGGTTAAGACGCAGTTCATAATCCGTTCTATTACCCTCAGCTTTAGCAACGTACTTAGCAACGGGTAACATTACAAATTGTTACATGCGCGAAAATTATGCGCGTACGGTTCGCTGTAGAATTCACGTTATTCCTATATTAAAACAGTAAAGTTTCTTTAAAATTAAGACATTCAGTATAATGACACCCCTCGAAAACCATTGTCAACCTCCGCTTTGCGTCGGTTGACAATGGTTTTCTCGGGATGTCAATTTCAACTGTTACCCTCCCAAACAGGCACTATTTATATATTGTATGCATATGGTTCAATCATTTTACAATACTGTTTTTCTGTCTGTTGTGTGTTTTTCTAGGGTTACTTAGTTATAGTAACTAATTGCTTTTTGTTCAACATTTTGCATTGTTTTGCCTCGGACTAGAATGTTTCGACGTCATTGGATGAATCGCGACACGTGGTTGCCTTATAAATTTCTTTAAACGGCAAGCGTCAAAATTTGTACGGCAACATGGCGGACGAAACGTTATTTGAGCTGATTTTTTAAACAAACGTTCAACCATACCAATTTTTAAGCCTCAAAATATTTAGAGTGACCCCCTTTGCCCGTGACGTAATATTATGATCCTACAATAGCATCCATGTTTGCACAAACGACTGACGAGGAAAGTAAAAAAATTGAGAATTAAGCTATGAATTTAATTGTTATATATTATCTTTTGTTTGTTTTTATATCAAACTGTAGGTCCTCGACAAAACAAAACACCTATTAGGTTTGTTACTGACTGTTTACAGAAATTGGTGGTGTCGATAAAGTCCATAGAAGGCTCGGCTCCGCCTCGCCTTCTATGGACTTTACCGACCCCACCAATTTCTGTAAACAGTCAGTAACAAACCTAATAAGTATTGTAATATTCAAATGTCACTCTAAAGTTTGAACATACTTTACAAATGTTACCTTTATTATTGTTATTGAAACAAAAAAGCAGCCATTGTGTAATATGGTAACAATATGATCAACAATTTTTTTTACATCACATCGAGACTAGATATATTTTAAGATGCATTTAAAACCCTCTTTTTTACAAACACCTATCTAAAAGACCGACTGAAAACATTCACATCCGATACCAAGTGTTTGATTTCCGTATCTATACCATTCATCTATTGCAGTTGACTGCTAGAAAGAATAATCTTACCGTGACCAGGCTACTATCAGGTCCGTAGGGCATATGTCATTTTTAACGATAGAACATTCTATCTAGTTGACTGCATGCGCGGATCTAGATTGGATGAGGGAGTTCCGCACCTCCTCCCTGAAAATTCAAATTTATTAAAATGGTAAAATCCCCGAAAATAAGCCGTAACCCCCGCCCGCGGAAAACAAAATTATCCCTCGTCGCCCCCCAAAGGAAAGTATTTCTGGACAAAAATGACATTAAAAAATTTATGCTGTATAAATGGAACGTTCTTAATCTTATCGAATTCGTTTTTGGTGAAAGATGCGAATCAACTACGCATGTAAATGGAAAGCATAACACGTGTAAAGGTGTCGAAAACCATTACCATTGCAGGAGATCCTATCATTACACAGGACCTGCTCACGCAAGCTTTGCATTTTTTCATATCTCGCATGAATCACCAAAGAAAGCATTTTATTGTTTACCCAACATCAACATTTTTAGATACAAATACGCGTGTACAGAAATTTATGTTTAAGAAAGTGCCTTCGGTAGAGGAATATTCTATTCTAAGTCATTCAATATCTTCAGGAGAGAACATAAATAGGCATTGTGCCTGCTGTTCAATCCATTTCAATGTATTTATATACTTGAATAAAATACTTATTAAATTAAATTCAATATCTCAACGACGTCAACCCGAATCTCCCGTGGAGCTACAGTTCTGCAGCTTAATTTTTTATACTGTGTCCGAATTTTTAAAAACTGAAATCAAAAAGCATCTTGCCCGATTGAAGAGCGGGCATGAATGAAAACTAAACTGAATTATTGGTTATAGAAAAGTTTCTACGTAATGTTTTAACTTACCTCTGTCCAATCAGATCGTAACTGGGCGGAGATAAGACATTGCCGCTCGTGACTTGAATGAGAGAGAGAGAAGAGAGAGAGAGCGAGAAAGTGAATTGAGTGGTGCCGATGAAAGAATAATCATTAGTTATAAATTTACAAAAAAATTAGATAAGGTCTGTACATAAAAAATTACATGTACATGTATATCCTATATTGGTATAACTTTAAAGCGTTTTAAAGAACGATTATGAATATTTCTTTGGCTGCGCGCCGTCGACAACATGTACATGGATAAAATGACGTAGCTAACCAACCAAATTTCCTAGCATGGAGTCCGAGAATATAGACATTAAATATTTTGAAATGCGAACGAATGATCACATATGAACATGATGAATTTAGATGTAGTGTAAAGGAAAGGCAACGCAGGCGGATGCTTAGTGGAAAAGTAAAACAATGGCGGACAAATTCGTCCTAAGGTAGAGAATGTTTCACACTGAGTAACCATGAAGAAAGTTTTTATACAAAGTAAATTTACAACCTATGTTTAATTCCAGAAAGATTCGGCAAACTTTGATTTGAATATTAACGGTAACACTTGTAATAAAAACAGTTTCTTATATATTCGTACAGTCTTCGATGTTCGACATTACTTCATCCTATTGCTGATCTATATATAGACATCGTTGTTCCCTGGTTAAAGAATTTCAAAACACTTCAAAGTTTCATAAATTTATAAGATATCCTAGACCGTGATTTGTCACTTTTTAGGATAACTATTGTTGATAGATAGTTCGCTCATCTGCGTCAGCTATAATTATTTACTCCATTAACCAGTTAACTCTCTCTCTCTTTCTCTCTCAAATCAAGTAACGAGCGGTAATGTCTCAACTCCGCCTTCTACGATCTGATGGACAAAGGTCAGTCAAAACATTACGTAACAACTTTTCTGGAGTAAATTAAACGCTTCAATGTAGTTTGCTGTAAATTACACACAAGTTTCAGCTTTCCTGGCTTATTAGTTTATGATGAACAGATTTTTAAAGATTTACTCTATATATTCCTATGTAAAAATTCAACCCCCGTTGTTTCCCCACCCTACCCCTGGGGGCATGATTTTCACAATTTTAAATCTACACTATCTGAGAATTCTTCATTAAGTTTCAGTTTTCATGGCTGGTTAGATTTTAGGAAGAAGATCTTTAAAGCTTTGAATCTGCAATACCTGAGGATGCTTCCTAACAAGTTTCAGCTTTCCTGACTGATTTCATTCTGAGAAAAAGATTTGTTTTCCTATACTTCGACCCCCCCCCCCCCCCCCATTGTGGATCCCCCTACCCCCGGGGTCATGATTTTCACAACTTTAAATCTACACTACTTGAGGATGCTTCCAATCAAGCTTCAAATTATTTGGCCAAATGATTCTTAGAAAGAAGATTTGTTAAAGTTTTTTTTTCAAATTCAATAATTCCTGATGAATTATACAGAAAAGGGTGTGGGGTCCTTAATTTTCACCACTTTGAATCCCCTTTGCCTAAGGGTGCCTAAGGGTGTTTTGTGCAAAGTTTGGTTGAATTTTGCCCAGTGGTTTTGTAGAATATGTTGAAAAGTTTACAAACAGACGGACAGACAACAGACAAAATGTGATAAGAAAAGCTCACTTTAGCTTTCAGCTCAGGTGAGCTAAAATTGAAACTATTTGGAGATTTTGGTACGCAAAGGCCAGTTTAAATCAACATTTTCAAAGTGTGGAACATTTTTATGGGTTGAAAACCGATGTTATGTTAAATATACATTGTTTTAGATATTAAAAAAATTAGTTTTGTGGATATTATAATAATTTCGCAGTCTTCGGCTTTCGGCCGTTTGTTCCGTTTTATTGCTGCATCTAGAAAAATATCATTTTTCAACATCTATTTGTATGAAATGTCAACCTGCAATTGTATGCACAAAAATGTACACAATCATGAGGATTTTTCAAAACAGAAAAGGGGGGTGGGTGCGACGGATATCTTTTAGAACTGTTGTTTGTAATGTCAAACTTCGCTCGTATTTTTTTTACCAAAATAAGTTTCTATATATGTAATATTATTTGACGGGTAAGAGAGGGCTTAAGCACCCCCCCCCCCCCCTTTGATGCAACGTTCCGGTATTTTGCATAAAGACATAAAGTTTGTCAACACAATCTGTTCTTGGTTCACAAATTAATAGTTACATGCATGTATGCATGTATGTATGTATGTATGTATGTATGTATGTATGTATGTGTGTATGTATGTATGTATGTATGTATGTATGTATGTATGTATGTATGTATGTATGTATGTGTGTATGTATGTATGTATGTATGTGTGTATGTATGTATGTATGTATGTGTGTATGTATGTATGTATGTATGTATGTGTGTATGTGTGTATGTATGTATGTATGTGTGTATGTATGTATGTATGTATGTATGTATGTATGTGTGTATGTGTGTATAAAGGGTCACTATCAATCTGTCAGTGGTAATGAAAATGTATCCGTCCTGGAAAATTCTTTTTATCAAAATTCAAGAAATGAATTGTCTCATTTCATTTTTTCAACATTTGTCAAATTTAAATTTCTATGTTGAATAAATAAAATGAACCAATTCGTGTCTTCTATTCCCTTTATCAATTCTCGGTGAAAGTATTCATTCTTTACATACATGTAGTCATTCATTATTAAATTAATAATGGAATGAACTAATAATTAATTTCAAGTATATTTTGATACAAAGTACCACTGACTTTGATCCGCCACAGCATTTTCACCATGCACCTATAACTAATTTTTCTTTATACCTCTCTGATTCAAACAGTTTGTCATCTCCAAAAACTAATTTAGATTTATATAACTTGTTTATATAAACTGTTTCACACATGTAACACCAACCGCCGGGCTCCATAAATAAAGAATATGGCTGCGAAGAAGAGCGTATAGCCTTTGTGGGGTTACTTTGATGACGAAAACACGTGAAAGAAACACGGGGACTCATTTTATGTAAGCGACGGAATTTCCTAATTGTTTTCCGCCTTCTGATCAAAACAGAAACGTTAGTTCGATAAAAAAAATGGGAAAATCTTGTCTGAATTTTAAAGTAAAATATACAGAATGATTTATAAGTCAATATGATTATATATGTGCATGTCCAGTAATGTTTGTGATAAATCGCTGGGAATTTGATCGATAAGATTACACTTTTGTAAACATGACATGTCTGCTCAACCATGTAAATACAATGGTGCACATGATATGATAATACAGCATAATTATACAAGTGCACTGGCGTCGGAAGCAAATTGAAAGGGGGGGGGGGGCTAGACTAATCCTCAGAAATCTTGTCAAGAAAAAAACAACCTAATTCCCAAAATCATGAAAATCCTAATCAGTGCACGTGGGGGGAGGGGGGAGGGGGAATATACCAATAGTTCCCCCAAAAAAGTCTTACCTAACCAAATTTCCCCCCCAAAATCATGACATTCTTAATCCGTGTTGGGGGGGGGGGCTTGTATACCTATGACTCCAACTTCTCAATTTTTCGATCTTTTCAAGGTAGATTTAGGTACAATTATCTTTGCTGCGAGAAAAAGTGTGTGTGGTGGGGGGGGGGGGGCTGTTCCGACACCCATGCAAGTGCCAATAGGCATAAGTGAAGAAAAAAAATAAAGGTGTTTGAAAAAGTCGATGATCTGCAGGTGTCACGATACAGAGTTTGGTGTTTAGTACGTGAAGAATAATGATAAATAGTAAGATAAGTTAGACTGGAGAGAAGACTTGCTCCTCGATGTCTATATCCAATTTATTCATTATTTTATTTTGTCGAAGAACGATACATCATATATTTACTTGTTGTATACTATTTTACCGCAATTCTGAATAATTGTTGTGAAACCGTCAACTCTTAATCTATAACTACAGTTATGTACAGTGTAGTCCTCCTGCCCCCCCCCCCCACCCCCCCCCCCCCCACCCCCGTCGTTAAAATAAATGGAGACATCATTGCAGCTTGCCTCCTTCCTAAATGACAATAAAGCTTCACTTCTGACGGACTTCAAACTTTATTAAATCAATAGCCATTAGCATAAATATAAGCTCAAAGAGGATGGGTAAATAAGATGGCGCCAATGCCCATTGTTATATTCGTAAAATACAATTTAATTTTTTTTTAAAGTCTACTTTTAAAATAATGTAATATCTCTCGTAATGAAGAGATCTTTTCTCGTACTTATACAAGATAAAAATATTTTTGTGGCCCTATTTGTCTTTAGTACAGACCCTCTCTATATAATTAAAAAAAAAACTTTTTAAAAGTTCTAAAAAATAGCACTATTGGAAGACTTTTGCAGGCAAGTTGTCATTTTACACCACCCAGTAAATTCAAAATTCACAACACGACAATAATTCCCCGTCCTCTTTTCTAATGATATCAATTACCGTTTTCAAAAATGCATGCACATGTATGTGAGCATTCTTTTAATTATCATTGTGTAACAACGTAAATTATGACCTTTTATGTTCAGTTAAAACCTATGCGTAGGAACGTGATTCCTCCATATTCGTTATTTGAAAGATGAATAAGATGCAGGTGTGTTTATAACTGTGATCATATTGCACACGTGTACACATCATATCAGTTTCAACAAGTGAAAAAAAAATGACGTTGAACAATAAATTTTTTTTTAGCGTTATCGAGGGAATGACTCACCCCATCCCCCCAAAAAGATAGTATAATTCGCCATTTTTTTAAATCAACTTTTTTTCGCTCAGGATTTTTTATCCCTTTGAAACCTTTACACTTCTATTGTTTTTCTTCGCTTTTCTTGAAGAATATTCATATTAGAGAATCTAATCTCATTTCTAGTATCAACTGGCTAAAATCTATTGTTAAAGAGACGCTCATAAATCAGTTTTTACAAGACTGGTTCAGGAGTGTAGAAAATGCACCCAAATGTTTGAATTGCAGAATCTTTAAGAAAAGCTTTGGACAGGAAACTTATCTTAAAAAACTTCCAAATGATTTAAGATTCATATTTAGAAAATTTAGAACCTGTAATCATAAATTACCTATTGAAACTGGAAGATGGAATAACCTAGAAAGATGTCATAGAATTTGTTCATTATGTAATAAAAACACTTTGGATGACGAATACCACTATGTTATGGAATGCCAGGCATTTTCTTTACTCCGCAACAAATTAATTGAAGAAAAATATTCCACAAATGTAAATACTTATAAATGGGAACCTTATGAATACCAATGACATTGATTCATTAAAAAATTGTCCATATTTGTTAAAAAAAATATTAGCTCGTTTCATACAACTCGATACTCTTCCTAACTTGACCCTGCATTTGTACATTTGTAAATATTTTTGTTTTTTGTACCTCATGTACCATTGACATGGTTTGAGAGAGAAAAAAACCATTCATTCATTGTTGCAATATTTGATCTTTAACGTTTGTATTTAAAATGTTTTATTTGTATTTTATAATTGCCATTTGTAATTGCGTAATTTTCTTTAGGCACTGTTTAATTTTTTATTTGTATTGTATAATTTTTCGTTTGAAAGGTATAGTAATTTTTATTCATAAGTTGAAAATTCTATTTGTATTGATTAACTCATTTGTATTGTGTCTTAAGAATTGTTTATTTTTCTTTAATTACGAATGGTATCATTGGTTTGATCTTATTATATACAACACAAATTTACTAAATACGTATAGGAACATTAACGAATACAAATAAAACTTTAAATGCTGTAAATCGAAAAAAAAAACGAATATTGCAACGTTTGTTTTTAATTTACGCTAAAAATGTGTATAACTTTTTTTGATCGATCGAAACTTTAGATACAGTACGAGCAAAAACTCTACGGACTTGCACAAGCTGACCTCAGGCCTCTAACTAGTTGTAGTAACTATGGTAACCTTTACATACGTGTATCTGAAATAATTGGTTGATCAACGTGTTGATCGGGAAAAATAACCCCGTTGGTTTACGTTTTTTTCAAATACTTTAAATGGTTTATTGAAGAAATATAACTGGAAATGATTTCTTTTGTGTTTCATTCGGGCTATGAAGGTAGCGTTCATACATTACCCGCATTTGTTTCTGCAACATACACGCATAAGACGCCGAAGTTGGCATTTCATTGTTAGAATAAATCAATAAACCCCAAGCCAATGAACATAAGTATAAATAGATATCTATTGGTTAATTTTTCCCCCTCAAGAAAAAATACCGGTATTTTACGATTTGTGATAAAAGTATGAAAGCAATATATATACGTACCTCACCCCTGTACAATGGTCAATTATCGCGTGTACAGTCTTAAACTAGAAAAATGCTTATATTTATAACAAAAACGATACAATCAGATAATATTTTTTATGTCATGTTTTAGTCGATATAACTCAGAGTACAAGACGGCATACTGACGTTGAAAATTAGTTAGGTTTTCAACGTCTTTTTTTCAACGTCTTGTAACGTTGTTTTTTGGTTGTTCAACGTCGTCAACCATAATCAACGTATTTTCAACGTTGGTACAACGTTGTATGCCTGCTGGGCATATACTATCAAATCAAAGTGCACCAATAGTTGATCCAGGGTGCCATAAGAATTTTTATGGTTTCATTTCTTTCACGAAGGCGAAGGAGCGAAAGTGCAACGTTTAAATTCCATTATAGGACACATAGGCGTCGGAACCGGGGGGGGGGTGCTTTTTTGCAAATGTAGACCTAACCATTAGGCACATAGCATCATAGAGGGTTTAGCCCCCCATCTTTTTATCGCCGGAAATATAGTTGTTCCTAAATTAACCTTGAAAGATTGAGAAAGAGTAATAGGCCAACCCCCCCCCCCCCCCCCCCGGGGATTAGGAATTTCATGATTTTGGGAAATAGGTTTTTTAGGACTTCTGAGGATTAGTCTAGCCCCCCTCACTTTCAATTTGCTTCCGACGCCAGTGGGACAAAGCGTTTGAATTTAGTTGGAGATATTTTCTAAGAATTTCTTCTATTTTGCCATTCTGTCACTAACATTTTCTTCTTCTTTTTTTGTTACCCGGTAGTAAATCGATGTACATTTATCTCGAATTGTTTGTTATGATACTTTTATCTCATAAACTATAGGCATAGGCGTCGAAACGGGGGGGGGGGGGCGCGAGGGGGGACTTTTTTGCGAAGTTAGACCTAACATTAGGCACATAGCATCAAAGGGGGTTTAGCCCCCCCCCCCCCCCCCCCCCCTCCAACACACACACACACACTTTTTGTCGCAGCAAACATAATTGTTCCTTAATTCCTTAATTTACCTTGAACAGATTGAAATATTGAGAAGTTGGAGTCATACATGTAGGTATCCCCCCCCCCCCCATTGGGAATTAGGTTTTGGTTTTTTTTTGACTTCTCAAGATTTCTCTGGAATAGTCTAGCCGCCCCCCTTTCAATTTGCTTCCGACGCCACTGATATGTACTCCTAACAATATAAATAGAACATAGGTAATGTACAAGGCTATCCTTGATGATTTTTTTTTTGCTTGTCAAGATTTCTCTGGAATAGTCTAGGCCCCCACCGACGCCACTGATAGGTACTCCTAGCAATATAAATAGAACATAGATAATGTACAAGGCTATCCTTAATGATCACTCTTGCACGACGGGAAGAATGAACTAAGAATAGAGACTTACGTAAAAATTACAATAATTGCACAACAACGTACACGTGCGGCCCCACGTTCTTTAGTCATTGATCGTACCCGCGTTGCGTTTATGGAGCAAGCTTACGAAATACAAAATCGCTCGATCAAATTACTGTTCACAATATAACTCCGTCTAGAATAGAACCTGCCTTTAAGTTACACTAGGATGTGGTGGAGAGTATAGATTTTTTCCATGCAGAATATACTTTATGTATTTTGTGACCTTTAAGTACTCCTCCGGCGTTGACCAAGCACGAAACGATGACCCCATAAGTCTAACACCTTAGAGTGTGGAGAGTTGAGTGCGAGGTCAATGTGACGGTCTCAAGCGAAAAACAAACAAAAGAAATTTCTTTCAAAAAACCTGAGAAAGCCGGCCAGTGGAATATTATTGTTTTCTAGAAAAAAGTTAATGAACAATAAATATAGTCTCCGGAACAATTAAAAATATATGAGTGATCATTTAGTTTGCACACTAATTTTTGTCACAATAGGTGTGAAAAGTTTGTATAAATAAAACAATGTATGACTGCACTCATCGTCGCAAACCACTGTTTTGAGTCCACAAGTTTCATCAATGATGATGGAGAGAATCGATAAGAATCACGCGTGGGTCACCGACGATGGATTGCACTCCCCGACTTCTCTTTATCTAAAAACAATATACTGCAGCTACATTCTGTCTTGAATTGTAATTTTGATTAGATTTTCCTCCAAATCCCAGTGTCCCTGTCACATACAATGTCTGGGTAGGAGATCGCAGGGGCTTTGTGTCCGGACTGTGGCTACACCACAGCCGATATGAACAGTCCGTATCGAGACTGGCGATGCGCAGTTTGATCCAAAAAAACTGGCCAGCTTCAGGACTTATCCAACATTCTCTCACACGGACTGTCTAAATTCTCCACGCAACTTGTTAGTCATCCGTGGACTGACGAATTAAGGCAATTCTATCGCGCACATTCATCAGATACCAATGCTGTAAAGAAGAGAAGCCAATTTAATGCTTCAAATACAATTATTTTTATTTTTTCTAATAAAACACACCCAAATATGCCACATTGTTAAGAGGCACGAGTGGTTAGCGCAGAGGACGCTCACAGCTAGGTGAGAGGGTTCCAGAGGTCGTGAGATCAAGTCCCGGCCAGGGAGGAGGTGGAGCTCCAATACAGCGAATTTCCCTGTGCTATATGTATATCTAATCTTTCACTACGTGCTGGTATATGTCAATTTGAGAGTTACTGCAATGTTTATGTTTATAAATTAATTATTTATTTACTGTGAACAAAACACACACACGCAAAATAGAAAATAAAATAAAAACAATATATCCGAACACTTAGGTATCGTATATTTTTATTGAATCAATGTAAAAACTTTGTCGCATTCAAATAATAATTAACATGTTTAAACAATCAAATGATGACATCCATCCACACAGACCACTATATACTAGATTGGTCAACTCTGAGGGTTTATCCTGCCCAATGACAAGACCAACATGATTTGACATGGACATTATGAGGGTAAAACTACACGACAAAACAGTGGACATTTGGAAAATTTCCATCATTTTATTCTGTATAACTACAGGACTCCCCCAGATCAATTCTTGGTAACACAATCAAAATACTGTGAAATTAAATATTGTAGCTCTTATAAAAAGCTCCAAAGCAAATTTACAGCCAATTATGAATCCAGTGTTACATATATTACAACCATAAAAAGAAAACAAGATACAAAAATATACATTGAATATTTGACCTGAAAGGTTTGAAGAAATATCACAGTTCAAAGGTACTCATTGCAGACCATATTAATCAAAGTAAATCAATCGACAGACACAGAAGCTCATCCTGATTAGATAGTTAAATTATTCATTTAAATATAATTATCGATTTACCCTCAATATACCTGGTATCAAACAATGCTTTTGCACACAATCTCCCATACCGAATGCTGTAGTTGCTTTTAACAGGTAAAATTTCATTTTAAAGTTTTAGTTAAAACAGTCCATGTCAAGAAGAGGTATCCAACATAAAAACTCCAACACTTGTAAAATCATTTTTGGCAAACTGTAGTAACTTAACCGTTCTCTTCTATGACAATTATCGGTATCGGCATTTTCTATATCACTAAAGTAAATAAGTAAATATACTTATTCTTTACAAGCCTCATTTCAGTGAGTAGTTGTGACAAGATGCATTAACCAGTTGATAAAAACACATAAACAAAGACACCTCTCTCACTACCCATACTCTCACAAATACAGCATCTCTCTTAAGATACAAATCTTCCTACAGCATTCAAACATCTGGATAAGAAAATGGATAGTCTAAAATATAAATATAAAATATAAATGAGAAGATTGTTCAGATTACAACTTGAATAAATAAAGCAATAACTATAACGAGCCCTATCACTATCTGGTAGTTAAATGGGAGGTAATTCAGGAAATAAGGTATCTTCCATAGTCATGAACTCTGCCGTCTTTTAATGTACTCCACCACTCTCAGTATGCCCTCTAACCGCTCCTTGTAGGAGGTCATTGCCAGCATTTTTAACTGGATCCTAGGATCCAGAGGGAGAACTGGCAGGACTTTCCATAGCCAAGCAGTGCTGTTAGGATTACCCTGAAAATCAGCGTCGTAGGAGGGAAAGCCGCCAAAATGGCGACTGATCTGATTTCTCTGTATTCCTGGGAGGTTTTCAAACCAGCTTTTCACTTCACTGTAGGTCTTTTCTTGCAGTTTGTTAACAGCTGAATTTGGAAAAAAGAAAATTATTGTAACATTTCTGTTTTTATTGTTACATTAATGTTTAGACTTACAATATTTCTCTACATCCTCATACTAAAGAAACTGAACAATCAATTCTTACAGCTTTCTAAATAACTGATTTAAAATGTGATAGTTAATTTGCTCATTATCACTTTTTCAATGAGTAACAACAACATTTTCTAAATTTAGATGAGTGGAAAGAAACAAATACAATAGGTCATAATCTACCTTCCATATCCTTTTCTTTAACTACTACATCCCTCAGGAACTCAACGTTTGCAGTGTTGTACCCATCTCGATGTCCCTTGGATAAAACTCGAAATCTCCGTCCTCCAATACAATCCACCAGGGACCGGCCATCAGGGAAGAACTGGACATCTCTGATCTCCAACATACAGCCAAACTCCGAAAACTCATCCCTGTGAACAAAAATATAACTGGTTGTTAATAATTTTGCAACTGCAACAAGCATGCTAAAAATTTAAAGTTTCACGAACTGGATTAATCTAATTTCAGAGAGAACCAGAACTAGAAAAAATAATTCTTTTTTTTTTTAACTCATTTGTCAAATAAAACCATTAAAATTTTGTTAAGCATACCATTACAAAGTTCTGTTGGCATCATTACCATATTACATAACACTATTTAGCAGGTACTATCTTTTTATATGTCTTTTTTATCTGGGTTTCACTGACTTCCATTGGAAATACTAGCACTTTAGTCAACTCATTTAGTGTTTTACTAATTAGTTAAAAAACCTTAATTCCCATCTATTTTTCGATCATTTTAAAACATGACTTCCATGAAAATTAAAAAGGCAAGGAACCAGTTTAACTGAAAACCCATTGTGTAGGAGAAACAAAAACTAGCAGTATATAGAAAATATAAAAATGTTCACACATACTCTGATTCTCCATCTGCAATGCACATGCCAAACTGGCGAGTCCCTGCTTCCATACATTGTCTTATCATCAGTCGATATCGAGGTTCAAATATGTGCAGTGGGCAGGACACTCCAGGGAAAGCCATGGCGCAAATAAAAATGGGGATGTGATGTCTTTCATCTTCACCCATCCTGAAGTGAAAAGAAACTCAATTTTATACTTTCATGTCAACAATTAAAAACTCAACAAAAAAACTTACTCCAAAAACTTACACTTGAATCTTGGAAGATTCAATAACGTTTTATACTTTTCATTTACCAAAGATTTCCTCAACAATTATTGGAGCAAAGAAACACTTTTTTTTTATTATTTGTTATGTTAATATATCTGAACTTACTTGGCAAGTTCTGCAATTTCATCTTCATGAAGTTTTTTCCTTGCTTCATATTCTTTTTGGAAATATGTTTTAATAATATTTTCCAAAGATTCATCTCGAGTCTGACGCCTCTCAGCCAAATACTGTTTCACAAATGAAAAAGAAATACTAAGAATAAATATAATGCCAAATATATTAACAATCTTCAATTTCTACAGCCAAAAATTTTATAACAGTATGTGACATACAATTATTTTAATTTCCATTGCAAGATTTGAAAAGGTTCTTAACTTATTTTATTTAATTCAAAGTAAATTATATTCCCTTTTTCAAATGGCAGTAAAATCAATAAATTTGACAGCATTTGACCCATTGCAGTGCCTAACAAACATCACTAATTGTTTAAAATTTGAGGCCTAAATTAAGAGATATTTAAACACATATGAATCAATGAACTTCATAAAAAAAACACATTGTTTATATGTTAGTAACATTGAAGTGCAACAGGGCTTACCTCAGCCAATGTGCTTTTGCATAGAGGACAGTTGCTTTGGTGATCTAGACACCTGTCTAGACAGGGACGACAAAAGGAGTGTCCGCATGGGGTGGTTACTGGTTCATACAGCAGTCGATAACACAAACTGCATTCAAAGTCTTCAACATTCACCAAGATTTTGCTAATATCCATTGGTACAATTTCTTCAGACTCTACAAAGCAGAAATTTTGTAAGTTTTACAACATATGATATGTAAATAATTAATGATTATCGCTATGAAATTCATTGATCAACTGATATTTTTAATACACATAATATTTTTCAAACTTAATAAATTTTATACGCCTAAGAATTGTTTCCCTAAACTTACTTTGTTGTTTTTGCGGTGATTCCTGTGGGGACAGTGGTGGTTGGGTGGTGCTCGGTTCTCTGGCCCGCTTCCTGTTGATGTCAATGTTCCTACCAGAGGGCGAGTGTGAACGTGACCTTGAACCTCGACAGAAAAAGACTGGCGACTCTGATCTGCTGCTTGGTTCTGATGCACCTGATGAAATTCATTCCATTCATAAATAAAATCTACATCAAATCAGAAAATTTAATCTCTGTGATAGGGCAAAGCCTGTACATACTTTTAAAATTTAAGGGAAGGACATTGTTGTCATTCTGACCAAAGGAAACATGCCCAGATGAACACTGTTCCTCCTACAAAAATGAGCAAAAAGTGATTATTTCATCCATAGATTTTTCAAGTCAAACACCATTTCTTTCAAAATAGGCTTTAACAGAAATGCAAAAACAGTACTTGCAATACCTACCATATCAACATGATCAAAGCTTGGTTTGACTTCTTCTTGTTCAAGTAAGAAGTTGGTGGCACTGCAGAGGGTTTCATCGATGATGTCCTTGAGTTGCTCCAATTTGTGGACGGTCATGTGAGGTAGAAGAAGAGAGGAGCTGAAGTTGGCCCGAATCAGTCGAGTCAGCAGTGAAGGGTTAAACTGATTCTTTAAAGCCAAAGCTTTGACATCATCATCTGGGAATGGGGACAGAATCTTGTGCAGAGACTGAAATAAATTATACGTTTATAGTGACCTACTGTTACATGTTCAAGGATTGTTTTGATATGTTAAGAATTTTTTCCCTCCCATAAAGATTGGTAAGACTATTGATACCAATTGAAATATATTTTACATTTTGACATTGCCATAGAAATCATAATGTTTGAATCAATTTTCTTCATCTTGATGACAGTACTACCATAGATTGGCACATAGGCATGAATAGAGAGCAACCAAATTAATAATGAAAAAAACAATGGTTTTAAAATACACCCAGAAATATTTTATTATGTCATAATGTGTGGAATATTCAAAGTATTTTACTTACTTTAGCAAGGAAATCTTTTGCTGCCTGAACTTCAGAGTCTAATGCTAGACATTGTAGCAATGACACCACAGCATCTTCAAACAGATTCAAGCCAAACTGGGAACAACCCTTCCTGAAGTATCCCTATTAGGTTTGAAAAAAGTGATACATATAATTAAAAACTTATCAATTATGATAATAATATACTAAATTCTAAATTATCTTATACATTTCAAATGTTGCTCAAACATCCTACTGAAGTAAAAAGACACAGTTCCTCATACTCATAATTCATCTATAAAAATTGAAAATAAAGATAGAGATGTAAAAAGAATCTTACTTTAGGCCAATCAGGTCGAAGTTTGATCACTTTTTCTGCATCTTGCAGAGCCTCACTATAGCGATCAAGACAGGCAAATGCATGGGAACGATTGCTCAGTAACAAATGATCATTTGGAGCTGTAAAACAAATTTTCAGATTTCCAATATCATGGTCTTAACTCTTCACTGATAATATGGAAGGAAAAAGCGCACTTCAATGATGCAAAGAAAACCCTTTATAATTGACTGCAAGGTGAGGCAATTTTGTATACTTTTTAACTTTGAAAAACTGGAAATTATCATATAATGTCAAACATGTTACAACAGTCTGTGATCAACAGCTTTGAAATCTATTATTAAAATCATTTTGAACCTAAGTTTTAATTTCCAGATGCATAGCAATTGTGAATAACTAACGGAAAAGTCATTACAATTAGCTTTGATGATTCAAATTCCTATTTTCTCATAAATAATCAAAGTGAAAGTAGACTTGTGGACATTTTTAACCCAACCGGAAGTTAGATTGTTACAAAACAACCATCTTCCGGATTGTGTTTCATAACTTACTTTTGGTTTAAAATTAATACTTACACAATTCAATGGCTAAACTGTACATTTCAATCGATCTATCGTATTTTCTTCTTTCAAAAAACTTATTCCCTTCAGATTTCAAACACGAAGCTTTACTTTCATTAGGGAACCAACTTTCGATTAATCTCATCAGTAACACGTTGGATTTAAAATTTGAAGTCCTCACTAAATGATGAAGAGTACCACATGTTCTACATGCTTTTGATTGATCTCTTTCGAAACATTTTCTACAATAAGTGTGTCCGCACGGAATAGTCACTGGTTCATTAAAAAGTCCCCTGCATATAGTGCATGTAAACATGAAACTTTTGCTCATATTTGCACTTGTGGCAATACTGTCCTGCTTTACAGCGTTCACAAGAGCTGAAACCAAATGTTTTAAAGATGACTGGGTCAAGTTTCCGAGTCTGAAAGCACTCGCATACGTATCAAAAGCTTTTTCAAAGTGACCACACGAGGCAAAACTGTCAGCCAGTCCTATGCATAGTTCCAAGGATGGTCCGTTTTCTTTTATCGTCCGCTCATAAATTTCCACTGCTAGTTGGAAATTCTGAGTATTGAATGCTTCTTTCGCTAAATCAACCATCATTGACTGTGGCTGATCCACTCTTCCTCACTCACAGTAGATCCATCGGTGTAAAGTACGGTTACTGTGATGTTTGCAACTTATGTAATGTATCACGTGGTTTGTAGCTATGCGCTGATTGGTCATATTTCCTTTTCTGGGGTCGCGACAGGGTTTGTTATGAAAGCAGAAATTTTATAATCATTTATGTTATATACCCGCACCAGTATATTAAATTGTATAATAATTAATTCGTGATATTAATATGATAACTATGAAGATCTGCAGTAAATACTATAGTAAGATCAGGGACGTGTATACGTCCCGTGTAAGATAAACAGTTTATATTAAACATTTTTCCCCCGAAAGGTGTGGAAATCGATATTGATGTGTACTGGTCAACAAGTGAGCATTTGAGGTAAAAAAAAAAACGACGAAGTCCGAAGAATCTTAATATATATATAACTATTTTATCTGACATATCATAACCTACGCTGTTTGATGTTTAGTAAAACTTACGGGGTCTTTAACGAAAACGCCGATTATATGAGACTTTTAATTATATACCGACACCAGTCACCGTTTCATGAAAAGCACTTGATTTAATTAAACCCCATGTAGGCCAGATATGTTATTTATTTAAAAATATTTTCCATGTGTTACTTCTCTGTAATGTTATATCTACTCTCCCCAATATCTTCAACAATCAATCGCATTTCTTATTACATTAAGAACACATTTATATAGGTCTTTAATTTGGTTATATAATGAATGAGGCCATACATTAGAATTTACATATTACAATTATTTTGCTTACATTGTTTGTCATTGAGTCAGTAATTACTTGTTTTTATTTTTCTGTTACTACGTATTTAGGCCGTTCTAGTTGTATAGCAAGTGTGAAGCGCAGATTTTGAAACCTATAGAGCCAACATCACGTTCAGATCCCCACGTGTCGTAAGATATAAATAGTCCGCCACATGTCCATCTTAAATCCAGGTCAATACATGTACAGCATATATCATTGATAAAAACTTTCATACAGGTAAGAGGAAAGGCAAGAACTTTCGCTCTGATTTTAGTAGTTTCTTTATCCCTGTTTTTTACGTAGCATACATTGCCAACAAATCGTATGATGTAGGCTATAGGTTCTTTGATAGATACGATCAGAAATATAGATTTGTATTAAGTCGTTATACATGTGCAACCAATGTCAGGAAAATTACGAAAATTTGATATATTAAAATTGCACGGTTATGTATAGATGGCATTGTAATGCAAAAGAAAGGAGTATATGAAATATCGTGCTAATCATACATGCATTGATATATATATGTAAAGCTTTAGTGAAAAAAGGTTTTTAAATGAAATTAAATTCTCTTGACCAATTTCGGTTCATTTGATATATATATATATATATATATATATATATATATATATATATATATATATATATATATATAGATAAAAATTAAATAAGAAAACACGAAAAACGTTCAATATAGCTTAACCCTTTCAACGCCGATAGTCAGTAACGTATGTAACGTCATCTTGCCATACAGTGACGTCAACGTTAAGTAATGCGGTAAAACGCGACGTCGAGTTGCAACGTAAAAAGTCGCACCTGCTTATTTCATAAACATATTATGCACACCAATACTGTATTTATTTAAGGAATGAATTCAATATTTATTTGTTTTATACGATATAAAATGGTTTGGGGCAGTTTACGCTTTATAAACCGCGAAGCGGTTTATAAAAAAGCGTAAACTGTTCCAAACCATTTTATATCGTATAAAACTAATAAATATTGAATTCATTGCTTATAATTTAATTTTTTTTACTCTTCATTGTAGATAAAAACGGTAATTTGACCTTTAAAATGACGTAAAATTGTACAAAATTCAAACGTAACGTCAGGCGTATTGATACTTTTTTGACGTTAATCTTACTATGACGTAGGCAACATTCTTTATACGATATAAAATAATTTTTTAGCCAATCAGAAAGCGCGTTACAACCAGAATTAAATTATTACTCTTTAAATAAATTCAATATTTCATCATACCTATTTCTATGTCTATCAGATATAAGTTAAAAATCTTGTTTCAACGTAAGCAGAGAGCAGAGAAGTAAGTTAAAGTCAACATGTGAGTATAACGTATATAACGTCTGTATTTCGTTTAAATCTTCCAGATTTTTTTTGCATTCAAAATGCAATAAAAATCAATTGTATAATGGATGCAATATTTTACAAATTATTACAACATTTAGTCTCTCCGTCTCTCTCTCTCTCTCTCTCTCTCTCTCTCTCTCTCTCTCTCTCTCTCTCTCTCCTCTCTCTCTCTCTCTCTCTCTGCTTTTCATTTTCCCCTTTTACACAGTCCCCTTATTTCTCTTTCGCTATTGTTGTCATTTATTTAAAATGAATGCGGGTGTGGTAAAGCCTAAAGCAGCGGTCGACACACAGCCCCACCTCAAAGTCTTGACACCACCACTGGATGCGTGTTTTCTTGAAGCGGTCATTTCCAGCACACACCACGCACTTCTTCCTTTTCCCTTCTGGAATGACGGACGGGAAATGCCTCTCGGTGAGCCTCGCCAAGGTTCTGTGCTGTACAGGCACCACTCTCGTCTGTCTGTTTCTGCTACCCTGCCTGTATCCCCCTATCAATTCCTGGCAGAGTTGCTGATGGAATTTTAGATGGTTCAATTTTTGCTGAACCAGGAAAGTGTCGCAGTAGCAAATGAATGCGTTAACTGAAAAACAATTATGAAATGTTTATGGTTGTATGAGATACCTCTATATTGTGACATACTTTCTATCGAAATAAACAATAAAATCAAGTAAAATTATTTTTTCCCCTCAAAATCATTAGCTAACAGTGTAGCGCAATGGGTCAGTGGCCCGTTTCACAAAGCATACGTAGGACTAAGTTATATATTAGGAAAGAACTTTTTCCTAAGTTCATTACTTATCCGTTTCACTATTCAAGTCTCACCTTATGAAATTACTAAGTTATGTCTTAACTTTAAGACAGGTAAACCGATGTCTTAGGAACATGGCGACTGTTTATATATAATGAAATGAATTACATGCATAATAAAGTTGAACAAAAATACAAGAAAAAACGAATTATTAGGACTTGTTCACTTAAATTCTTAACTGAAAACTTTAGAACTATCAAAATATACATATATTTCTTCAATTAATTTCTTTTGTGTATACTTTTAATTTTAACATTTTTTTAAGATTATCTGGTCGCACGCGCAGATGGTTTGTGGGTATTGTTAAAGCTAGTGCACTGACGATAATCTTAGGAAAGCTTTGTGAAACGGGCCCCAGAGCTCGAACTATGAATCTGTAGAAGTCATGAGTTCGAATCATGATGGTTTTTTTTACACTTACCTTCATTTCTGAATCTTAAATAAGTTAACCTATATGTTTGCGATTTTTCGTGTACCATCAACACTAAAACAGTTTAATTTTTAATGGAAATATGAAATCACACAATACCCGCTGCTGTGACAAGACTGTGAAAGAGGAGCTTTCTCCACATTTTTAGACTTTTGAACTGGGGTTCAAACTGTAGAATTAATTGGTCCCCCAGATCGACTCCTCCCATTGTGTGGTTGTATGTTTCAACAACTGCTGGTATAGAGATGTCTCGTCCTTTGCCATTTGTTGTCTGTACAAATCTGTTGCAAATAATATTTTTCATTAGAATTATAGATATTGCAGAGAAAGGGGAGGGGGCGTATTTATTCGTCAAACGACGGCGTGGTGAATCAAATCTAAATACAACATGTACGTACCGTGGGGAACCGGTTGTAGTCAGAAATGAAACTACTCTTCTGTCTGCCCAAAGAATTGCCATGACTCAACCCCGTGTTTTCACGTGAATCTCTCCTTTCTGAATTGGTGTGATTTTGAAACTGGAAGGCATCCCCTTTCGAGTTTTTATGACCGTGCCGGTACTGTGAGTCCCCTTATCCAGAAGGTCGTAGACGAGAGCAGGGCTTGTGAAAAAGCTGTCGTAAGTGACGTGGTGATCCTTGTAAAAGTGAGGTTCCATCAGATCCATCACTGCCTGATAACCCTAGGGAAAATTCCTTATTACCATTAGCAGGGTGCGTTTCATATCATTTCTGGGATTAAAATTAGCTACAAATACTTGTGCATTATATTGAAATAATTAAGATATAACCAACATGTTTAACAAAAGCGCGCATTAAAGGACAACATACTTGTCCATTCGGACTACGGCGTTCATTCCTACTTCCTTTGTAAACATTGATGTGGTGCGTGTACCCGGTGATGGAGTCTGACAACACCCAGAGCTTTATACCCCATCGGTGGGCCTTCTTGTTGGAAATATACTGCTTTAACTGATGCCTGCCTTTAAAGCCAACCATGCGTTCGTCTACACAGACATCTTGATTTAGACTTGAAAGAACATAATTAAATCAGGAAATATTAACAAAAAAGTGACCAAGGCTTAACTAGTATTGACTATACATATTAATTTCTGACAATTATCCAAAGCATGAGACATTGTTTTTTTTATTACTTTGTAATTCATTGCACGTGTACGAAGTACATGTGTTTGCAGTGTAGTATTCAAGAAGTTTTTTTCATCAATTTAAATGATGATAAAATAATTATAAAAGCAGCAACATTTTGCTCGGGGAAGTATTTTTAAGCGAGCGCTCTGAGAGTTTTCTTTGGGGGGGGGGGGGGGGGGTTTAATGAGTTGGAATAAACAACATATCGCTGGGTTTAAGCATTTGATAAAATAGAAATGGGAATACTTTTTTCTCGCTTACACATAGTTTTAATTTCCAAAGGTCTTGTCTTTATTGAAGTTTAAAGTATGTGTGTTGTATTTGACAAAACCCATGCCTGCATGATACGCGAAATACATATGAGAAACTCGGGGATAATTGGAATTTTATTAATCTAACTAAATAATTTATATACATGTACATGTATCAAATTTTAACGGCTTATGAGGTGTTTTTTTTTAAATTTAGTTATTAGCGAGAGCATTAAAAAAATATGTGCCGAAATCCCCATTGGTCAGTTTGCTGCGTGCACTTGCTTTTGTAAGCGCCCGATAAAAATTTACATCTGACAAGAACAATGCCATGTTACAACGCTCTTTTAAAAATGTTGCACTTTGAATTAATATAATTGTAATCGACATTTTGGTATACTATAGTTTTGTGAATTTCTTGTAGTATAATTGGATGCATTAACACGTTTATTTAGGAAAATGTCCATTACACAATTGGATAAAAGGTTTCTATCAATTTTATACATGGTTTTCAGCCTGGAAATTTTCTTTTTACTATCGTGTCCCACTCTGTTTCGAAATAAAGAGATTCTCTAGACGCAAAAATAGATAATCCTGTGACAATCTTGCTGCATTGTATTTGTTCTAACTTTGACTTCCTAATAAGTTTAAATTTGAGTTTTTTTCTGTAATTCCAATGTCTTTTGTGCATTTGCTAAAATTGTTCAGGGTTTGGTCGAATTGATTGAATTTTTTATAACAATGAATAATTGTTTTAACCTTGTTTAGCTCAATAGGATAAACTTAAATAGCTCAATGGGGTATATTCAAATAGGTCAATGGGATATATTTAAAAAAGAACCAAATTCATTCTAAGCTAACTTGATAAACAGTTTCTTGATTCTTTTCTCATAAGCTTACACAGTTTTACACATAAAGAACTACTCGGGAGGTTTGAAATACCCATAAAGTGCAAGGGGGGGGTGGGGGTAAATCTTGTTTAAGCTGTTCAAGAATTTGAAAATAACTATGAACTTTGTTTCAAATTTACTTTGAAATTCATAAAGAATATCTGACTGCAATTATTGTGATTTATATAAACAGATATGTGCGATTGCAAATATATTTACATATAAACATATAAAAGTAAATGATACATGTAGTAACAAACTGATATTTTACTATAAAAGTGCGTGTAATATATACGCGTAAAATTACCCTTACCGAAAACTTTCATAAATATTATCGCTTTCACGCTGAATTTAGCATTACCGGTACATTCAATATTCTAATAAGTTATCAATTTATTGATTGTGTGATCTGAGTTTCATTTATAAGTGTACAATTTACCTGTAGTTTTTACCAAATGTCTCATTTAGTATGTTGATGACAGGTGATATCTTATGTAGGGGATCATATCCCTCTTCGCCGGGCTCTGGAACATCTAAATTGTCACTGCAATGCAGAAACTGCAGGATGGCCTGGAAACGATTTCTTGACATAATTTTCCCAAAGTTTGGCGTTTCAAAAGACCACGCACGGGGGTTCGATTCCCAGTACGATTCAAATGTCGGCTTTTTCACAATCCCCATGCTCAACACTATTCCAATAAATGCAAGCATTTCGTCAGATGTCACAGGAACCCAGTTGCGAAATCGTGAATGTGGCCCCAATATTCTTGGAGGTCTGCTTTTTTGGGCGATTTTCTGGTCCGCATAACGATTTGTTTCTCTTACTAGAATATCTATTATATCATTATCATCATCGGCATGCAAGAATTTCACAAAAAAGTCCAGAATTGCCATACCAGGACCAAAGTTGACGGGCCCAGCATTTTCTGTAAAATCTGGCTCCGGCAGCTGTAATGTCTGGGGGTCAACTACACTAAACCATGGGCCTCTGAAAAAGGCAGCTTCTTCTTCACTTTCTAAGTCGGAAACGTCTTCGTCGGATGCGTCAACGTCAGACCCAGAATCAGAATTGTTCGCCATTGAAAATTGTAAGCGCAATAAAATGACGTCATATTTTGACGTCAATTTAGGGTAAAATGACGTCAATTTTAGCTATATCATACATACAATTTATAATATAACACAAACCTTTTATTTACGATCTGTTTATTTGGAACTTTTCCACACGTTTATAACTTTTTCGGATAAATTCTAGATAAGTATAAAAACCGACATTTACGTCGCTTTGGCATAACGACAAGTGACGACATTTTTGTCGCTTTGGCGTTGAAAGGGTTAAGCGCTTTCATTTTAAAATCTTCAGAAGCTATATAATGGTAACATAGTAACGTGACGTCAAAAAACTTGAACGTTGAACGGCAATGTCTATTATGACGTCATAGCTAGATTTAGCGGAAAAAAATATAATTTGCAACATAGTAGATAACATACAATTCAATACATTATTATTACAAACAGTTCAATTTGGGTTTAAAAATACGGATGAAAAGTTTTTCTTTTTCTCTTCTTTGTACATTACTGTCACTCAACAGTTTGTAAAATGGAAATATTTTAAACTGTTTATTGCCGCAAGTGTCCAAATGCTCACTTAACGGTATCTGTCGATATCCCGGGGTGTTTATGTGTTGTTTGTGTACACGCACACGGGCCCGAAGTGGATTGCTTGTTTCCCCAATATAGTACTCGTTGCAGCCTGGACATGTTATAACATATAATACATTCTTAGTGTCACATGACATGTCCGTCTTTACGATGAATTCTTTTCCGCTGAAGTCGTACTTAGATCCCTCTGTAATATGGTCACAGGTCCCGCATCGTGGGTTTCTACACTTAGTAACTGTGTGTTTAGTATCAAGATGGGAAGTGCACAATATTCGTTTTAGATTTTTAGGCTGACGTCTGCTGTTAATGAAGTTCACATCTTTGTAAATTTCTTTCGTGGATTGGTCGTTGATGAGGATATTATTAAACTGATGAATTATTGGCGTAATGTTCATATTTCTTGGATTAAAAGTATGTACAAATGGAATAATATCAATGGTTTTTTCCGGATGTTTACTGGCTAATAATTCCGATCTATCATACGTCCTGGCTTTACGAATTCCGTCGTCAATGAGACCTTCGGGATAACCTTGGTTAGTGAGGTAATGTTTGAGTTCCCCGAGGCGTATGTCTTGGGTGTTTTCATCGCTCACAATGGTACAAATACGTCGAGCTAAATTATATGGAATAGCAGTTTTTGTATGATGAGGGTGACACGAATTAAAATGAAGATATTGATGTGTGTCAGTTGTTTTGTAGTATATATCAGTAAAAAGTTTTGAATTTTTCTTTATAACCAGAACGTCCAAAAATGGTAATTTGGTGTCACTACTTTCTAAAGTAAATTTGATGTTGGGATCAAGGTTGTTCACAAGTTGATGAAATATCTTTAAATTTTCGTCACTATTATTCCATAAAATATAATAATAGAATATAATAATGTATTGAATTGTATGTTATCTACTATGTTGCAAATTATATTTTTTTCCGCTAAATCTAGCTATGACGTCATAATAGACATTGCCGTTCAACGTTCAAGTTTTTTGACGTCACGTTCCTATGTTACTATTACTTATTAGGTTAGTTACTGACTCACTACGGAAATATATTGGGTTGGTCAATCTCATAGATGGCGAGGCGAAGCCGAGCCTTCTATGAGATTGATCAACCCAATATATTTCCGTAGTGAGTCAGTAACTAACCTAATAAGTGTTTTGTTTTCTCGAGGACTATCAAGCGACATATTTATTCACAAATAGCGATGATCTACGCAAAGCCATGTACAAGATGCCTTACATCTCGTCCAATTTAACTCATTTAAACTCTTCAAAATTTTCATCTCACCTTTCAAATGCTCTTTCAAAATCTTTGCTTTACCCATGTTTACTTACAATGTTTTGTTGCTATTTAATTTCAAATGTTTTCTCCCTTTCCTCTGCAGAGATTTGAGCAAATTTCGTCGCTGCCATTTTGTTCTGCTCCAGACAAAACAATGTGACGTCAATATTCTAAGGGCAACTACTCTAATTTTAAAGAATTTCAAAGGGCAACAACTCCAAACACTTTAAGAACTTACAGCATGCAGTTTATGTATAAAATACTATGAAATGTCGAAATGAGTAAGCGAAGCGTCGACCAATGACGGCCATATTGCCTAATATTATTTCTCACAGAACAAATATAGAGATATATGAGGCAATCACGTGCTATGTTTAAACCAATGAAAATGTGACATTTCAGTCCAAGGGAAAACAATATTACTTATTAGGTTAGTTACTGACTCACTACGGAAATATATTGGGTTGATCAATCTCATAGATGGCGAGGCGAAGCCGAGTCGTCTATGAGATTGATCAACCCAATATATTTCCGTAGTGAGTCAGTAACTAACCTAATAAGTGTTTTGTTTTCCCGAGGACTGTCAAGCGACATATATATTCACAAATAGCGATAAAGCCATGTACAAGATGCCTAACATCTCGTCCAATTTGACTCATTTAAACTCTTCAAAATTTTCAATCCCACCTTTCAAATACTCTTTAAAAATCCTTGCTTCACCCATGTTTTCTTACAATGTTTTGTTGCTATTCAATTTAAAATGTTTTCTCCCTTTCCTCTGCAGAGATTTGAGCACATTTCGACGCTGCTATTTTGTTCTGCTCCAGACAAAACAATGTGACGTCAATATTCTAAGGGCAACTACTCTAATTTTAAAGAATTTCAAAGGGCAACTAATCCAAATACTTTAAGAACTTACGGCATGCGGTTTATGTATTAAATACTATGAAATGTCGAAATGAGTAAGCGAAGCGTCGACCAATGACGGCCATATTGCCTAATATTATTTCTCACAGAACAAATATAGAGATATATGAGGCAATCACGTGCTATGTTTAAACCAATGAAAATGTGACATTTCAGTCCAAGGGAAAACAACATTATATAGCTTCTGAAGATTTTAAAATGAAAGCGCTTAAGCTATATTGAACGTTTTTCGTGTTTTCTTATTTAATTTTTATCTATAACTCGCCGACCACTGTGGATTTTATTGTGTTTCAATATATATATATATATATATATATATATATATATATATATATATATATATATATATATATAACACACCTCAAATATTTAAATGTTGCAGTGTTTTGTCTGTGATAACACTACGAATAGATTTTGTAACGTATGTATATATAGTCCAATGCATTTCATCAATGACTACGAGTATTGTGACATTAATACTATATTATAGTTTATATAAAAATTAAGTTCTCTTCTCTGAATTGTTTGTAGGATTGCGAAATCTTCTAGATGTGTATGGTAGGAAACTTTCGATGACTGTTGCTTTAAATCCAAAATCGTGATTTTTCGAATGGGTGGTAAGGTCAGAAACGATGAAAAATAGATTTTCAAACACCAAAACTTAGACATTGTTAACAATTTTACATATCTAGGTACATCTATAGTTTTTAATTTTGATAATGAATTTTCGAAAACTGAGAAAGGTTATGTATTTTTTCTGCAATGTCGCCAACTTCATATCCCGCATGAATCACCAAAGATTAAAGCTTTTATTGTTTAATTATTACATGAAGCTGCATTAACAACATCCAAACATTGCTGGCCTGCAGGAAAAGCCGTTTCACACCACGAAATATTATTTCCTAGTCTCGGGCAGAATGCAAAAAATTAATATCAAACTTTAAAAAACCCAATAAACAATGCTAATATTACGCATGCATGGGAATCATATACTACACCAAAAATATACACCTTATTCAACAGATAAGAGCCTTGTTTCACCTATCGTTACCTGTGATATTTTTTAGCTTTTCAGTTTTGACGCTATTTACGCAGAAAGAAGTTATTAATTAAATGAAAGCATGCCCTATAATGATACATGTGAAAATGTTTTATTATACCGTAAGAAGAATTTTTAATTTATTACAGAATCAAGCGCCTGTGAGCTAGTCCGAAATATGACATTTTCATGGCTTTTCAATAACGTTTTTGATATTTTATCCTCCAGAAAATAAAATATCAAAATTGTTTAAAAAAAAAAAAGGGGGGGGGTTAAGATATTTCGGACTAATGTGAGCAAGAGCGAACGCAAATTTTGAAACGTATAAAGAAAAACACTCTTATTTTTTTCTTACTTTCATAATGCATATGTAACAGATGGTAATTTTTTTTTATTAGAATTAATAAAGAGCACCTGGTTTCATCTATATATAGATTTACTTGCTAAACCGTGTAATAAGCTTAACATGCGCAATTGGAGAGAGAGATGGTGTCAGGTGGTGAAAGAATGAAAAATGACAATAACAAACTGTCAACCATCTCAAAAATCCATAAAGCGAAATAGAAAATAAAAGCAGAGCAGTACGAACCCCTAAAAAGATGGGGATGAGATCAGGGAGGAGTGAGCATCCCCTGCCGACCGGTCGCACCCGCCGCGTGTGCTCATTGTAAAGATCGTGAAAAACGGTCGGAAGAAATTGTAGTCAGTTCAGTGTATAAATAATGGTCTAACAGGTGTGAAAAACATATAATTTGAGAGAGAGAGAGAGAGAGAGAGAGAGAGTTAATGCAAACGACATTAAGAAATCGATATCCAAAATATTTTTTTTTATAAAAAAAAATATATTTCTGAGAACTTGCAATTTTTATTCATGATTCTTCATAGAAAGCTATAATTTAATGTTTGGAACATAAATCACTAAATCTGTTGTCTTTCCTTAATGTCCCTTCCTGTCGTTTGATTTATTTCCTTCCGTCATAAAAACTACCATTTTTTTTGTGCGTGTGCAAAACTACAACATATGCTTTCTATGGAGTAAAATGTACATTATATATCAACAACAAAAAATCTAATGTATAAATCAAATAAATACTGTTAATGTATATATATGAGCAGTAATTGAATACTTTTGTGTAATGTTTATTCTGATAAAGGAAAGTTTAATAACATAAATATTTTAAAACCTATATTTTGTTCATTAATATACTCTAAAAAAAATATAAGTTCAGTTTCAACGAATATAACACATGGTCAGGGGGTTGTCAACCAACTTCTTTTTACATTTAACTATTTAAAATGAATTTATTAGGCAAACTGGCTCTAAATATTGTAATTTTTTCACACTCTGTATTACAGCCACATTGTTACAGGTAAATTGTACTCTCTCTCCTTTCAAAAAGGGGATAGGGTTGTAACTACTGTAGACACAATAATTATTAAATTTAATATAGCTTATCATTGTACGGGAGTAAGCTCTTACTTTGCTTAATATATGATGTCAATTATCGCCCTTCCGTTTTAAATCCATGTCTCGATCATGCGATTTTATTTTATTTTTTCATTATTTTTATATATCAAACTACAAATTAGCTCTTCTAAATACTATTATGTAGGGCAAAAAGGGGACGGTTAATTTGTTATACCTAATTATTATTAGAGAGTCAGGTTTGATGGAGAGAACTAATTTAGGCTATTTTTGCCTGCTGTTCAATCCAGATTCATTTATATATACTTATATGTATATTTTTGAATAAAATATTTCTTAAACTACAACTTCGCATCCAGTCCTTTGCTTGGTTTACAGAACTAAAATTCTGCAAAGAGACAGACTTCTTGTACATTTGTAAAACAGTGTACAAAAGAGAGTAGACTTCTGATTTACATGTGCAGGTTTAACTCAGGAAACATCTCAAAATGTAAAATGGGATTGGATACAAACACACATGCCAATATATTTCCAACCACATACTTCTGTGACAGATATTTTAATAAAATTAAAAAAAACAACTCTGAAAACTTTTTACATGAGCTCATTTCTAAAGCCTTAACTACCAGTATTCTTGGAATAATTTCTTATTTATTAAGTATATTCATCTTGAGAGAATGCCATAAAACATCTGAATTTTGAAAAACCGGGTAATCTGCCTGATGAACCCCTATTCTTAAATGCAGAACAATTTTTTTTTAAATTACAATATACAATTGTTGACATGCATGATTCATCAATATGTAAAAAAAAAAATTCAACAAATAATTAATCAATTTTATTTCTATGAAATCTCAAAATACAGCACAAATATACCAGGAAATGGAATTCTTCAGTGTTAATAATAATAGGTACAGAGCATCCCCAGTGGTATCTGTTTCAATTAGACTGCAGTTGATATAATCACAAAAATCATATGAGTTATCTTTCATTTTTTAATGACTGTCAATCCTGAATTTTGAGAATGCTCTTTTTCTCCAAATCTTCCATTTCTTTCAGAACATAAGCCACATTGTACCTCAGCTGGTGAAATTGTGACACAGGAACCTTAAAATAAAAATAAAACATTAGTTTTAAAGTAGGACACATGTCAAATATGTGACCCAAAACCCTACTAAACAATAACACAGCTGGGTTAAGTATTTTTTCTACTGTCATATCCTGCTTGAAACACCAAAGAAAGCATTTTATTTTTTAAATATAAACCAATTTGCAGTTTATAAGCGTAAACTGCCCCAAGTTAGAATATTTCTTTCAACTTTTCCAGGCATCATAATGAAAAATTTTAAGCATTTGATCACCTTGCACTGATTCACCACTATTGTATAACTGCATAAGAGTACAGTTCATAATATTAATTGTGTTAATTACTCATCATCTTTAGGCAATCTGTCTACCTGTGTTGCTTTCTTTCATAGTACCTGTACAATCTGGCAAGACAGCTAAAAAAATTTGAATTTGTAAGTGTTCATTCCAAGGTGAGGGACACATTCCAACTCATATCATTATATAAACTTGGTTATATAGGCCTATATGCTTACTCCAATCATTAAGATGGACATCTGAACCTTTACACTTTTCTACGGAGAACTCTGCCTGAACTCTTATATTTCTTCAATCAGTTTTTTACCACATGCCTCTTTTGAAATATATGAATTGTTATTACCATTTAACCTTTTTAAATGTAAAAATGTTTTAATATTGCTTCTTTTAAAAGTATATGAAAAATATGATTATAATTCATCTATCTGTACTTCAAATGATAATAAACTAGCTGTAACAAGTTTTAAAATTTGATTGTTTCATAAACTTGTTCCAAATCTGTTATATATCTGTTATCAAATATCATGAACCATGCAAAGAGTAAAATGTACTTTCTCCTAGGCCCTTTTATCAGAAATGGGTATAAATAGCACAAACTAAAGTTAAAATGTGGTACATAACCCTGTTTGCCCTTCAAAATTGTGTTAAAGTTTAAACATATAATATTAATTATACCTATATCTGTGAGATATATATACATGTATATACATTTATATTCTTTCTCTTTGATGTCAAATATGGGTTCTGGATAAATTCACTGAATATTCTGCAGTGTTCATGGACAATATTTAATAAATTGGAACATTATGTAAAAGCTTACAAAACCATTTTATAATCAAATTGTCATAATCCCACCTAGGGGATTACTGTCAGTGCAAATTCTTCAGCTCCATGCACCTAGCTATCTCATTTTCTAACATGATGTGATATAAAGAATCATTCTTTAGTAAATCTTATACAAGTATTGGTATTTATGAAAGAATATTAAACATTTCATGATTTGTCTGAAAAGAGACACGTCAGAGGATGCGTGGGGGTTATAGGTAAATTACAGAAGAAGATGGATGAATAAGGCATGTAAACTGCCTATATGGGGATAGATAAGATACTGTAAAATTAAAATTTGGAGAAATCTCATAATTTCTTTCTAAGTTATTGAAAACAATGTATATTTACCATAACATCGATTTTATAACCTTTAAATATGTTAAATATTTAGAATAGGTTGATTTAAACTGGCGTATGCGTGTCAAAACCTCCAAATAGTGTCATTTTTAAACCTTCAACGCCTTTTCTTTTATAGAGTGGGTCTGGGCTCCATATTTTTGTCATAGTCTATATAAGGTTTAAGAAATTAAACCGATTTCAATCAACAAAATTGTGGAGAATTGACCCACTATACTTTAAAAATGTCATTTTGTATCCCAACAATTGAACGTTTTAGAGAAATACTACAAGTCCGTAAATTCGTGGTTGAAGGTGCATTTAGCATTTAACAATGAATTTGTTGTGACT
Organism: Magallana gigas; assembly: GCF_963853765.1. Taxonomy (NCBI): domain Eukaryota; kingdom Metazoa; phylum Mollusca; class Bivalvia; order Ostreida; family Ostreidae; genus Magallana; species Magallana gigas. The sequence continues at coordinate 15,716,682 of NC_088854.1, read as the reverse complement.
GAAATGGCTCACTGGCTAGAGCACCAGACTTTAGGTGACATTATAGAGCTATAGGGTTTTTAGGTTGTGGGTTCGATACCACCAAAACTTAAGAATTTATTTTTTATTTCTTATCGTTTGTTAAAATATTCAAAACTGAATATAGTTAGAAATTGTGCTTTTGTAAATTTGTAATATAACATCATCTAGTATATTTGGTTGGCAAAAAAATAATTTGAAATTGTTTTTTTACGACAAAACCAAATGGGCATTTTCACTATCTTGTTCCCCCATCTTCTTTGCTGAGTTATGATTCAATTGGTTCAGTGAAGGAAGTCATCATTATTAAATAGAACAAGATGTATTCTCAGGAAGTGGAATGCATTAATATAAATGTAAATGTCATTTGGTAATAACTTTATACAATGAATTATAATAAGGAAAAAACATCTATTTTAAGAAGTGTATCTTAGTATGTATGTAATTGTTGTATTCTATAACGAGATACAATGCCTAAAAGAAGAGGACAATCTATATTTGTGTTGAATTGCTTTTGACACATGATAGTTTCAATTGATTTCATGAATACCTAAAATTATATCATCAAGGCAATACTTAGACAACAACCTCTCTACCTCAGCATTCATGGCCAATCACAAACCTATGAAACACTGCCTAAAATTATAAAGAAATTTCATCCAACTGTTGACAAATTCTAACTATATGGAGATCTTTTTTATATATTTTTTTTCATTTTGGCAGCCATACACAGCGTACTTGTTGAAATAAATACAAGCATCACAAAATGTCATCATTATGGTATCAGAAGTTGTACCCTGGAGAAGTGCTACCCAGTAGATGTCTACCCATGTGTTAAAATACAGGTTCTCTTCGAGAACTCATTCCCAGGGAGTTCTCTCATCTTCCCAAATCAAGGGTTTCTGATCCACACCTTTCCTCACAAATGGGGAGCGAAGTAGACCAAAAACACTTGGCCAGCGAAGATGCAGTTCTCTGAGAGAACCCACATCCCAGAGATCTTAAGATTTATTTTGAAACTTATATCATACATAGCAATGATAGCAAGTTTTTGACTATACTTTACTTAAAATGATATTAAATTTACAAAGAACAGGCATCCTCTTGGCAATTTAACAAACCGGCAATTAACAGTGATTATTTAATTGTTCAGTTTCAATCGATTGAGTTATAAAATGACTGATTAGATACATGACTAACTGATTCACTGACTGACTGATTGAATGCATGACTCATTGACGGACTGACAGACCATTCAAATACAATTATACCTACACCCTCTGTAGCTTGTTTCATGAGATATAAAGACAGTTAAAAACAAAATAACTGATTTGACTACATGGGCACATCATTGCCATTGACAGAATATCTGAGTCAAGTGAAAGGGGTCTTTTTTGATAAAATCTAATTTTGGAACAAATTTTGTAAATTACAATGATCAATAATCATAACAATGTAGAATGAAATTTTTTTTTAGAAATGAAATCTGGTCCAATGTATATTTCAAAACATCATGTTTACCATTTCCTTTGTCTTGTTTTCAAATAAAATCTGATAAATAAATTTATTTATCAGATTGATTAAAACATATACATAATATTATGTACAGTAAGTATTTTGTAGTACCGGTATTTTTAATACAGTCCTGTAAATAGTTTTTATTTGTTACAAAACTGAATATTTTGATACAGGTAAAGGTTTCATAAGACCAAGTCGGATCAATAATTATTAATCATCAATCTTTTTTTTTTTTACATAACTCTTTCTATACAGTTTGCTAGATGTTATTTAACATATAACAATGTCTTGTTTACCAATGTGTGTGGCTTATCATTATATGATAGTCTGAAAAACAGGTAATTTCTACCAGTGTATAACACGTCTGCCACAGCTGTTGTGTAAGAGGCATTCTTAATGTCACTGAGTGGTAAAAAGGGCTAATTGTATACATCTATATGATAAAAGTCAATTTGTCTAAAAAAAACCAACAATCCAATTGATACTGTAGTCTTGGATTTAAACAACTTGATTTATTTACCAAAGCTCCCCCCCCCCCCCCAATGCAAGTCATGAGCTTATTTCAACCCTAACAAGATTTTCTGACCACATTGGCTTCAAAAAATGGATATCTATAAAAAAAAACCAAAAAACCAGATATTGATTTAAGTAATAGAATATCAAATAAAAGCTATAGGTGAGAGACAGAGTTAGAATTAACTTAAAAAATGGTAGACTTCTGAGAAAACGGATAGAGTTAACATGTTTGACATTTATACTGTTTATTCTTGCACAAGTTGCCTGTTCTTAATGTTTCCTGGAAGAAAGCCTACATGAAAATGTCCAATTTTGATAAAAATATACTAGACTGTTATCATATATCATGCAGAAAGTAAATAACAGACGATAAAAATTTATTAAGTGCTCAATGTCAAATTTATAATTGGAATACTTGAAATTGCATAACAGAATTGAATTAAGGTATTCAATGTATAATGAAGGGATATTGAACAATTTTGAATCATTTTAAACTAGTTAAATATGTTTTACTATATAACTATGAAAGTGAAAAGAATCAAATTCACATGACAGACAACATATAAGGAGCTGGTCATTTTGCACCTTAAGGTTTTTTAAACAGTTATCTCCCCTTGATGAAAAAAAGAAAGTTTTAATTTCGTCAAAATATCTGCGTTAAATGATTAATTTTATTTCATATTTTAATAAAGAGACAGTTTATGCATGTATTAACCAAAAGAGTTTTACAAATTATAAGTTACTTTTTACAACATCTTAATTATAAAACATATGTTGCCCATAGACTTCAATGCAAAATTCAAGGTGTAATTGGTTGGACCATAATCAAAATTTTGAAAATTCCTTTGGTAGAGTATTTTTATTTGATAACACCTTCAAAATGATATCATGATTAGGAATTAGGTACAAAATGTGGTCGTTATACATCGAACACTTTAAGGTAATTGTTCACCTGCATATTATCACTATCTAGAACCCTTGCCCCATTTAGCGCTCTCATGGTTATTCTCATTTCTCCATTAATGAAGTACTCCCTCCCTTTCATTATACCTTTTAACAAAGAATGCAGTACAACTATTTATTGATTTATTTATTGATTTATTTAAAGGATATTAATGAATGTTTTAATTAATATTTGGGAACTCTGGGATCCTCCTCATAAAGTATACACAAAATAAACAATAGTTAAGGCCATTTTTGCATGTTTTATATTTTATCTCCTAAATATTAATAAGAAGATCTCTGTATAAAGAAAGGGAAATGCTCAAATATTTGGATTTTGTTTTTCTTTAAAGTTTTAACCTAAATATTAACATTTGCAAATACATGTATGTTTTCTTTTATGAACCGACCTAAAGAATAGCGAAAAAGTTCAATTCTGTATGAACTTTTTCATTAGGTCACATTGATCATAGCATGCACTAATCGCTTCGATTAAACAATGAAATCTAATTTTAACAATTCTGAACAATTTGCCTTTTTCAAATGTAAATATAAGTTATAAACTTGGTTGGTACGTGATCAAATCTTCTGAAAAACCCGGCCTTTGGGGCTTAAGGTTTGATCATGTGACCAACCAAGTTCACATCCCTGTGAACTTTTTAACTTGCTGTTTATATCTTAAATAATTTAAGGAAGATCTGATGGTTAATTTGTTAGCCACCCAGCCTCCTTAAAACATTTTTGTTTTTAATCCTTTGTTCTATTTGGTCTTTATACAAGATTAAATTAAAAAACAATCCAATAAGTTACATGTAGCGGTATGGGTCCATTCTTAAAAACAATGGATAGAAAAGCAGGTTTGTAAAAAGACAGTAAGTAAAAACTGTTTATACTTTATATGGATGGCTACATGTAAGTTGAAAACAAGAATAAAGACATTACATTTGCCAATAAAGAAACAAATTTAATGTTTAACACCTTGAGAATGACACAGTTAGCAAGATACAGCAGAGAAACACTAAAATAGTAGCAACTAATCCAGTATGATATTATTCAATTTACTCCATTTTTCAGAATCAAGAATCAAAATTCATCTACTTGATCATATTAATAATCTGTAACCCCAATTCACATCACATTTGATCAGAATGTAGATTAAGACAAATGTTACTGCACTGTGTAGAACCCACAATCTTAATATAACTAAAAGTTAATTCTGGATCATCTGAACAACATTCTTTCTATAAATAATTCATAAATTTAAACCTTGACCTTAAACTTCCTCCGAACCCTTGAAAAATTTCTGCATCCAAGCCTGTCAATGCATTTTTTGTTTTGGTTGGCTTACCATGAGTAATTATTTTATTTTATCAAAGATTCTGTTGGTCATATTAAAAGTGAAAGAAGGTATTAATCTTGGCCCTTTGGGCCTTGATCAGTTCTTTCTCTACATAACAAAATTGAGTTTTCGGCTTATATCCTTTATATAAAGGTTTGAAGAACACATATTTGAATACCAAATGACAAATCCCTCAAAACCTACAAACCACACCCCCTTACAGAAAGAAAACTAATGCTTAAAATTTTACCTCAAATGAGTGTATCTTTCCATTGCTAAGCTTCATTTCCATCAATATCGTAGGTTCTAAAACTCTATTCAAAACACTGAAAGAAAGGTACAGTATGATATGTCAATAGCAAGAAGATAATCATACACAAATAAAATGTCTTAAAGCTAGAATTAATTTGTTCAATTAATGCTCAAACCCCCCCCCCCAAATTTACCCACACACACACACACACACACACACACTGAGACTCCCACATTTAACATTAATTCTGTCAGTTTCTGAAACAAACACAAATAACAGAAAAACTGGCACTAATTAAAATCCTATATTATGAAATTATATTCATATTTGCAAAAAGGTTCATAAAAGAAATTTTCTCTTCTAGCAGCATTTGAACAGGTCACTTTATGGACCAGTCATGATTACTACCAGAAAGGAACTTACGACTTACGACAAAATAAATGAATGCTAATTAATCCCTAACTAATCAATGCTTTATTCGAATGGCTGTAAAATTTATTATGGAAAATAAACTAGTTGTAAATAAATGGTTTTAGTTTAAAAAAAATTATTAAAGACCATTCTATGAGACTGAAAACATTTACGACTTTGTCGTAAGTTCTTTTGTAAATGCAGTCCAGGTAAGTACTCTGGTGAGACATGCAAACACTATAACAATTTGATATTTGCACTTGAAGGCCATTCTGGCTAGTGCATGTGAACGTAAAATATATCCAAAATCTCATTTTGTAATTTGGTTGTGACTTACATGTGTAAATCAAAACTTAGTATATGACAGATCATGTGATTGTCCCGACGGTTTTGTCACAAGACAGTTAAATAAGACTTATTTTGCATATTCAGCACAAGCTTAATCAGACACATTGAGACATCTGCACTTTCAGTGTCGTGTTTTATGTAACACACATGAAATATTGTACATACATGTACTTCATGTAATAAGATGTCTCAATCTAACTCAAAATATAGAATGCATCAATAAATAGATACCTAAGAGTCACATATTTCATTTGTAGTAAATATCATTAGTGAGAGGTTATGTCTTCATAATGCCTTTGGCATTAAATTTTAATACAAAAATTTTCTGTTTCAGTATTCTTTGTTAATGACATGCATCTGAATTATAAAAGACAAGAAATTTGATATATTTAATTAGTGGGCACCTTTATTAGAATACCCAGGCACATATCCATATTTAGTAAAATTCTTTTAATGAAAGTTTAAATCCTGATTAATGACCTTTTTTATTCCAGAGAAAATTTTCGAAGTTTTTTTGTCTTAAGAATATTAAATTACGTCCAATTGTTCACGTGTTCTTGAAACCATGACCACATCTCACTGAAAGAAAGAATACATTCAAAAGTATGGGGAAAATAATTATAGTCCCTCAAGAAGGCACTCAGTGCACTGGTTATGACAAACACGCCACTCTCTCGCCTCTAGACAATTATTAACTATTAAATGAAAAAGTCAAGGTTCGCGTCCTCTTTAAAACATTGAATAACTAGAAATAATGAAACAACTAGCTAGTTATCTGTGAAATGTAAATTAATCAAGAGGAATTAACTGAACAAAATGCCAGGGTACATTAACATTACTAATTTATCTTTGAATTTATTCTATAATAAATCCTCTTATATTTTTCTCCATATCCTCAAAATGTTCGCTAATTTCACAATATCATATTTGTATCTACCGAGTATGATTCTCTCTATTTCTAACAGAAACTTAAGCCACACAAATTTGATTTCTTGGTCTTCGGAGTCTAGGCGAAAAAATATTGGGGTGAGAGGGCAATTTAATCATTTAAAATTAAACAAGAGAAAAGCTGTCAATGTGACAGCGAACCTGGGTTTTTTTTTGTGTGAACAGTATTCATAATCCATTTGTCAACCCTGAATCGATAAACACAACCCATCCAGAGAAATGTAATAATCGGTGTAAAAATGACTAAATTCAACAGCTGGTATTTTTTTTTAAAATTATCAAAAACCAAAATCCAAGTACTATGAACAGCTCTGATATATGTACAATTGATCTGCAAAACAACAACTTGCTATCTTGAAAACTGTAGGAGGAGTAATCCGTACAATAGGGGTACCCTATATGCAATATTCTGCAAGAAAAGCTGGTATTTTTTCAAAAACTACCAAAAATTAAAATCGAGGTAATATGCAGAACTATGATATATGTACAATTGATCTGCAAAACAACAACTTCCTATCTTGAAAACTGTAGGAGAAGTTTATTTGCGAAAGTTACATGTTTCTTCCAAAGGTTACACATTTATTTGCAAAACTAAGCATTCATTTGTGAAATTTACGCATTTATTTGAGAACAAATATTTTTTACCTACGAAAATGAGCTCAATTGACTTTGAATTTGTATCATAACAAAATAAAAGAACCAAAATATGCATCTTCGCTAGCCAAGGGTTTTCGGTCCACTTTGCTCCCCATAAACCCTTGGCGGATTTCATTGCGAAAACTCGGTGACGAGCTCCGTGTTATGATTGGCTGCAGCTGCGAGTAGCTGATCCAATCGCAGTGCTTGTAAATATAAACTTTAAAAGAAAACACATTGTGATCTTTGGTAAATCATTCGGTCCTTTTAACAAATTGAGACACAAGTTCTCGAGTACAGTGCCTCGCCAACGATGGTCTAACCAGATCGCTTAAAAAACCTATATATTTTACTGGGATTGAACATAGTTCTATGGACTTGTCAAGGCTCGCGTGATAGCATGGGAAGTAAACATGGCGAATGTAGAAGCTGCCCATCCCGTTAGTTTATACGTTCCTGCTTATGGTTATTGCTTTTAAAGGTTCAGTGAGATTTATTTTATTTAATTTCTTTGGTCCGCAATAATTACGACAACGATACCTGGTTTTATGACATGAAAGCTTTGATATAAATCCCGACTTTTTCACTCCTGGTACAGGTCCTTACGTATACAAAACACTATGAATAAAACATTCCATATGCTTTTCCTAGTTTATAACTTAATTCGTATTTCATAGCATCGTTAATTATGTTCCGATATTCGATAGTCAACATGTTTTCAAGTTGTATTAATGTCGTAGTGTGTATATAACCCGTTGTTTAATTCGATTAAAATGTAAATATGCAAGGGGCGCAACTCAAGTTGCTCGCTAGATAGCGCCACCACATCACCGAGTTTTCGCAATGAAATCCGCCAAGGGTTTATGGGGAGCAAAGTGGACCGAAAACCCTTGGCTAGCGAAGATGCAAAATATGTAGCAAGAAATGGAATGAAAATTTCCGGGTGCAGGATTTATTTTTTAATATTACTTTTTGAAAGCCCATAGACACATGCGTACGAATCTGGCTACCAAGAAAACAAATTGGTGTAGCCTTACTGTTATAGTCTGTCCCGGGTTATTTATTCCGAGATAAATTGACAATTGTCAATTAATATTAGAGAATTTTTTAGTAAATTGAATAGATTTTTAAGTTATCAAAAATTCCCAAGCAAAATAACAGTAATTTTGTCGCATAATATACCTAATTGTCATGTACGAGCCGATTTCGAAAGTCTACGGGACTTTCCAATGTTAATTTCGGCCATTGCTGCCAAGCGTACGAGGGAGTAGTTATTATTTTTTAATGCGCGTCAAAATAAATCGAAAAAAATTAAATAAAAAAGATTTTTTGATCATTGCGAATATAAATGATAATTGAGCCATTTAGTCTGGTTGTAAATTACTCTCATATCAATTAGATGTCAGGAAAATATAAATCCGACTGTTATGCAGTACAACTACACTCTAAATCAATGACCTACTTAGGTGGCAGGGGATAGTTTCGAAGGAAAGACCCGGTCAAAATTTTGAAATAAAAGGAGAACCTGGGGTTTGGCTGGTTATTTGAGGGGTATGAATCGGTAGAATATTTATTGCATTCATTTTGTGGATAGAGGAGCTCATGCCAATTTCATTGATATATGACACTTTAATACTGGTAGCACTTTTCATCAGATATGGAATGAAAATGCGAAACTGTGGCCAAAATTTTCACTTTCGGTTTTGTGCTTGAAAAGTAGGGTGGGTTCAGAACACGAAATGTCACTCGGAAAGAAGGTGATTGACCCCCCATCAATTGGTGATTATTTGCATGGGTATACATTAAGCTACCAATCCTATGGTAGTTTATGGCAGTTGCTCGGGACTGGAGCGTGGTTATGGACCCGTGAAAATATGAAAAAAGGGCAATTTTTCAGAAAATTTTGAGACCGTCCCTGGCTATTCTTTATAGTGCTATATGTAAGTTGTACTTGTTTTATTCTGAAATGTTTAAAAATTCTAGAGAGTCGGGACCATGTGTCCCCTGCATGCAAACCAATTTTAGCAAATTTAAAAATCCACTGAAAAATTAAATCACATATATGAGCACTATCTGCCTCACATTTCCTCGACCAAAAAAACTATCCCCTGCCACCTTCAAGAAAATGTCAAATTTTTAATAGGCTTTAAGTTTAACAACATGGGAACAGAAAAGATGTTCAATGTGTGCAAAATGGGAAACTGGCTGAATTTTTATGATTGCTCAACCCTGTGATGAGATTTAGGGGCCAAAATGTAGCAGGGGGTGGTCCTTAGAAAAAGTGCAATTTTCTAGTATTTTGGGTTTGTCCTTATATTAAAACCCTTTATAGGCATATTATTCCTATTGAAATAAGATGTTGGGTTGAATTTGGATTAACTGAATAATATTGTACCATTTTCATGAAATTTTCTTGAAATTAGTTGACAGCCATGCAGTTTTATGAAGTTTTAAACCCTTAGATTTGATAAGAAATTGTAAAATATTGTTCTTTCTCAAGCTAAAACTGACAAAAAGTTGATTTTAGGGCTAAATATATATTTTAAATGTGCTACATGTAATTTACATGTAATTACATGTAATTCTAAATAGTTAATATCTGCATTTTAAGTCATTATAAACAATTTTAAAATGTCTGATTGTCAAAAAAGCACCCCCCCCCCCTTCAATTTTCTTCACCGACAACCAAAAATAGCCTTTATTTCACATTTCTTTTGATAAAATCTCATGCATACATAAAATTTCTCTCATTTAAAACAAAACACACATGTTTGGTTTCTTCTTTATTGAAAATATACCAAGAAAAATTGAATTTGTGTGCATTTTTTAACCATTTGTCATTTGCATGTATTCCCACCTCATTATGGGGGTGTGGTCATTATGTTCAAATTTGGTATTTCTTTGTATGAAAAACATGTATTTCAATCTTTATAACAAATAAATCTAGATCTTTTGGTTTTGGTTAAAGAATAAACAAAGAAATTAGGTTTCATCATCATCCGTTCAGCATATTTGGGAAATTACTCCTCGGGTAAGATGCCTGATTGCCATTTTCTAGGTACCTGTCCCTTTTGAAAAGATGAAAGTGAAGGTTTTGTGTTCCAAATAGGTTGCTTTTGTGTTCCAATAGAGTTTTTAAACCTGTTAGTACCATTTAGAAACAAAACAGTTGATTGCAAGGAGTAATAATGTGTTTTTTCTTATTCCCATTTGCAGGGGGATAGGTGATACATGTGAGTTGAATTCTCCTATATGTTGTTACTAAATGTGAATATTTCAATGTTTTTTTACATCAGATAGGGATAAAGGTTTCTTGTTATAACTGATTTTTAAAGAAAAAATGTCTTTTGGATTGAAAGAAGTCATGATGTATCTTAAAAACCTTACAGAAACAGGTTAAGGTGATTCAGCCGGGAAAGGGGGTAATACTTAAACAGCCATAACCTTTTTATTTTTCAATGAAATCAGACCAAAATTGAAAGGTTTTACTCAGAATTGCATGAACTTTCTGATTTTAAAGTGTTTTGGTTAGAGAGAAACAAACTCTAAAAGTTAAAGGTGGCAGGGGATAGTTTCGAAGGAAAGACCCGGTCAAAATTTTGAAATAAAAGGAGAACCTGGGGTTTGGCTGGTTATTTGAGGGGTATGAATCGGTAGAATATTTATTGCATTCATTTTGTGGATAGAGGAGCTCATGCCAATTTCATTGATATATGACACTTTAATACTGGTAGCACTTTTCATCAGATATGGAATGAAAATGCGAAACTGTGGCCAAAATTTTCACTTTCGGTTTTGTGCTTGAAAAGTAGGGTGGGTTCAGAACACGAAATGTCACTCGGAAAGAAGGTGATTGACCCCCCATCAATTGGTGATTATTTGCATGGGTATACATTAAGCTACCAATCCTATGGTAGTTTATGGCAGTTGCTCGGGACTGGAGCGTGGTTATGGACCCGTGAAAATATGAAAAAAGGGCAATTTTTCAGAAAATTTTGAGACCGTCCCTGGCTATTCTTTATAGTGCTATATGTAAGTTGTACTTGTTTTATTCTGAAATGTTTAAAAATTCTAGAGAGTCGGGACCATGTGTCCCCTGCATGCAAACCAATTTTAGCAAATTTAAAAATCCACTGAAAAATTAAATCACATATATGAGCACTATCTGCCTCACATTTCCTCGACCAAAAAAACTATCCCCTGCCACCTTAACGTTGTATGATATTGCTCATGCCATGGCGTTACTTCATGAACTGTCTTTGTTGGAAACTGTGAATGCTGCATTGAGAGCGCAACTGGAACGGTGTTATAAAGGTATGTTTATGTTTTGTTCTATACCAGACACTGATTTATTTAACGATATCAATCGTAATACTTCAGACCGACAGACGGTTTTAAAAATGAATCTTTTTTGCAAAAGCGAAAGTAGGTAACCCTGTGTTTTTTGTTTTGACTAAGTGAAAAAGAAATCGATTCTATAGCCTAATAAACTTGATAATAGCTTTATTGCCATGCGACACTGACACATTTGAGAATGAAAATTTATGGACCACTGTTATTGTTTTATGTGAATGAAAGTAGAGTTGGGGGTGGGGTGGGGGCAACATTCAAACAAACCAACTTTTCTTTACCAGGAATGGCAGGATTGTTTAAGGGCATTCCACTGACATGTATAATTTTTTTAATTTTGAGTTTCTCTAATCCACAGCTAAAAAATTTATTTGTTCGGTATTTTTACATTGGAAATTTAAAATAAATTTGAATTATTTTCAATTAACCAAGCCAGTTATAGTCTATTTTGATATATGATATGAATTCATTTTATGTAAATAACCAAGTATGAACCTATCAATTACATAATTTATGCAGTATTTTGTTTTCTGTTCCATTTGGGGCTTGAAATCAGATGACATTCTAATAATGATATATAGCTATATAATTATTAACATTTACATCATCCAGACTGTGAGTGTCTTTGTCTGTGATAACACTACGTATCGATTCTGTATTATATAACCCATAATACAAATGACGCCAAATTGAGGCGCCGGCGGGGTTTGCTTATTTATAGTTAAAGATTTAATTGTACGATGGCTTAAAATTATTTAAGAAATGAACTCAATGTCTACCCAAGTTATACTCGTATAACCTGGGTTGGGGCAATTTACGCTTTATAATCCGCGAAGCGGATTATAAAAAAGCGTAAATTGCTCCAACCCAGGTTATACAAGTATAACTTGGGTAGATATTGAGTTCATTCCTTATAATTTAATTTTCTGGAATTTGCTGTACAAATTGAGTCCGTTTTACTTTTAAAAGTGATATAAATCTGTTCAAAATTCAAACGTAACGTCAAGTGAATTAGTACGTTGGTGCATTGTGACGTGTCTTGTGACGTGCAAACCAGGTTATACAAATTTAACTAAATTTTTCTATCCAATCAAATGCCGCGTTACAACCAGAATTAAATTATATAAATATAAGTAATAAGGAATCATTCTTTGAATATTATGAGATGATAATTTCGGTCGGGGCGTGATCAAATCTATCATAAAGCCCTTCGGGCTTTATTGGATTTGATCATGCCCGACCAAAATTATCACCTCATAATATTCAAAGAATGATCCCTTATTCCTTAAATGTTGGCCTTAACAGTGTTAAAACAAATAACAGAGAAATAATATTATACTTTTGTGATGTTTATTTTACCCCAAAATTAATTAATGATTAAATTTATTGTTATAATTATAGCATTTATATATCTTCATGGTATGATGAGTTGTTTGATTTAACACAGATGCAATCACTGTATCATGATTTTGAATAATTACACCTGTCCACATTTTTTCAGCATGAAAACAATGAAAATATTCATATGTTTTAGATTTCAGGAATTACATAATTATTATACATGTAAAGGTTTAACAATCAACGTAATCATTATGTTGTCAACATTTATTGATGTCTGATTTTTCAAATAAAGTTCATACAAATTGTATTTTAGGCATGAAAAGCTAAACCATTTGAGTTATTATGTATTACAGAAATTGATAATATTAATTAAATATACACTCATTAAGTCATGTTCACAGAGTAAAGTAGATATACCTACAATTTGACAAGATGTCACTTGTATTTGGAAAGTAAGCAACCAATCACAGATGTGCTGTATCACAGTTATTTATACATGTAATCAAATTGAAATTTATAATTTCAAATTAAACAACAAAGATGTCACTTGTATTTGGAAAGTAAGCAACCAATCACAGATGTGCTGTATCACAGTTATTTATACATGTAATCAAATTGAAATTTATAATTTCAAATTAAACAACAAAGATGTCACTTGTAATAGTAAAGTAAGCAACCAATCACAGATTTGCTGTATCACAGTTATTACATGTAATCAAATTGAAATTTATAATTTCAAATTAAACAACAAAGATGCCACTTGTAATAGTAAAGTAAGCAACCAATCACAGATGTGCTGTATCACAGTTATTACATGTAATCAGATTGAAATTTATAATTTCAAATTAAACAACAAAGATGCCACATGTAATAGTAAAGTAAGCAACCAATCACAGATGTGCTGTATCACAGTTATTACATGTAATCAGATTGAAATTTATAATTTCAAATTAAACAACAAAGATGCCACTTGTAATAGTAAAGTAAGCAACCAATCACAGATGTGCTGTATCATAGTTATTACATGTAATCAAATTGAAATTTATAATTTCAAATTAAACAACAAAGATGCCACTTGTATTTGTAAAGTAAGCAACCAATCACAGATTTGCTGTATCACAGTTATTACATGTAATCAAATTGAAATTCATAATTTCAAAGTAAACAACAAAGATGCCACTAAGCAACCAATCACAGATGTGCTGTATCACAGTTATTACATGTAATCAAATTGAAATTTATAATTTCAAATTAAACAACAAAGATGCCACTTGTAATAGTAAAGTAAGCAACCAATCACAGATGTGCTGTATCACAGTTATTACATGTAATCAAATTGAAATTTATAATTTCAAATTAAACAACAAAGATGCCACTAAGCAACCAATCACAGATGTGCTGTATCACAGTTATTACATGTAATCAAATTGAAATTTATAATTTCAAATTAAACAACAAAGATGCCACTTGTAATAGTAAAGTAAGCAACCAATCATATTGAAATTTACAATCCATAAATTAAAATTTTATAAATTCAATTCATATTAAACAACATAATTAATCAAAGATGTGGGGTGGAAGCTATTAATTTAATACATAATTGTGATTGAACTTGAATAACATTCATTTTTATACAGGTACTATAATAATGGAAGTCCTGGTTCCAAAGAAGAAGTTGATCACAGTAGAAAGATTGATACTATAGATAAAGTCCTGCTGGCGAAGCCATTCATAATATGCAGCAGAAGAATAGTAAAAGTTTCACCACTCATCAAAAGTCAGGTATACTAGTTCAGTAATTGGACTGCTTTTTATAACTTACCATCTTTATATATAATACAATCATTGAAATGAATAAAAAAAGAATAAGATGATTTCACAGTTAGAGACTGGCATGTCTCCCACCATTGAAAATCATCAAAATATTCTAGATTGATAAATCAAGGTATAAATCACTTAAAGGGAAATCTGTAGGATATATTTAAGAACTCAAAGAAATGTTATTTTGGTATCAGATTAATTGATATAAACTTTATTTCTTTTAAAATCCCATGAGTTTATCTCATCCTCTTCATCTTCAGAAACTGGTTATTGGTATTGACCTTCATAAAACTATTAAAGATGCTAAGTTATATGTAGCAGTCCCATGTATTCAGAAATGAAACTAATCACTGATACCAAACTTCGACAAAATTGTTATCAACTGTTAATGAAATATACACATACAGCCTACTCCGGATATATTGAAATTTAGGGGACCATGCAAATTATTTCAATATATCCGTATTTCAATATAAGCGAAATTGACTGACGTGAAGCTGCCATTATTTGAAAGCTCAATTCGGATGTAAGCATAGAAAACCAAACCCGAACAAATTATTTGGTCATCATTTATCTATTACAGTAATCAGATTACATGAATATTATTCCTTGAAAGTTTGATTAAACTTTTATCCGTAAGTTTTGTAAGTTTCATTTTGTTACTATCTTAAACCTCATCATAATCTCCGAATAAATTTCACTTTTTAAAAGAAGTATAAAAACACATGATGAGAACTTATCAATTCACATCTTTGTATATCAATCTGGCATAATTACTGTCAACAACCGTGATGACAGCCGCCAGGGAGTAATTCAACATAACCGTTTTAAAAACAACTATATATCCCCTACGGGGACCGATCAGTGGCTTCAATATAAGCGATATTTCAAAATAGCCGATTTCAGTATATCCGTTAAATCAATGCAAAGAAACTGAGAGGCAAAAACGGGGGATTTATTTCTATTTCAAAATAAGCGGAATTCGATAATAAGCGATTTCAATATAAGTGGAGTAGGCTGTATTCATGTCAATACTTTGTGGAATTTATGGATTCCTATCTGGATTACTTTAACTCGACAAAACATTTTAAATTTTTCAAATGATGTGTTGTTGTTGTTGTTGTTAAAATGACAAAAGATATGATACATTATCTAAAATATACTTTAAGACATTTTCAGAGATGTTTTTTCCACTAATTTAATCGGATTACATGTATAGTGTAGAATATCATTTTTAAAAAATGATTTTTATATATGAAACTTAGGTGAAAATCAGTGATTAGTTTTCTTTCTTTTACCTTTAAAGGGGAGCAGTTCTCCAGGCACCATGGGGAGGCTCATGAAGGAACGGTGTTCAATCCATACAAAGCGTTCCAACATTGGACACACTTACCTGACTTTAGAGAGGGCTTGGTACATATGCGGTGACTCCACCTCTTACACACTTCACACTCAACCCAAACAATCTTTCGAGACTTTCCAGGAGCATTGTAATCACCACATATGCAACAAGTGACTTCATCGTCAGACTCCTCAACGAAGCCCATGGATTCGTCAGAGTCAGAGTCATTTTCGTCATCACCAGAATCTGTGTCCATGTCACTGTCACTGTCTTCCGAGTCCGTCAAGTCTATGACCACAGGAGCAACCTCCTCATCCTGGACTCCGTCGAGTTTCCACAGTTTTTCTTCGACCTCTCTTATCACGTGACTCTCCACCTTGCGCCACTTCTCAACCCCATAAGCTGATCTAGCCTGAATAAAGAGTTCCTTCACTTTCTCTTTCTTAAATGTGGCATTGCTCCTGGCGACGAAACTTTTTAATTCAGCCCAGACCAACTCGATAGGATTAAGCTCACAATGATAGGGAGGTAGACGCAAAACTGTGTGACCTGACTGTGAAGCCAAATCGTCTATCACATATTTAGGACGAGGCTTATGCTGCTTCACCAATGTGACCAATTCAGCCTTGATCATTCGCGGATTGTAATGGATACCCTTTCTATCAAGCCAAGACTGGATCTCAGCCTTCGGTGCCGAGGAAGTTGGACACCTGGACTCAGGATCCAGATGACTGTGATAGGAAGCATTATCCATCACGATGACTGAATTAGCCGGTAGGTTAGGGAGCAACTGCTCAGTGAACCACTTTGTGAAGTTTTCCGAGTTCATCTCGTCGTGATAATCCTGGTTGCCTGTTTTCGACTCGAAAATGAGGGCAGATCCCGGGATCATACCCACAGCCGAAGAACCTGCATCCACAATTATCAGACGAGAGCCTTTCCCAGATGGGACAAAACGCCCATGACCTCCACGATGTGACTCAAAGGCAGAGGTAGATGTCCTAGGACAGTCCACCCAATCTCCCCTCGCTACATGATTGGTGTTCAACCAAGTCTCATCCAAATACACAATAGGACGACCCTCCTCTCTAAACTTCCTAATGGACCTCAGGTAAGTATGTCGCATACTTATGATATCGTTCCTCTCCCCGATGTAACGTCGGTTGGAACCTGCTTTGTAGAATCTGAAGATAAAAACAGACAATTTTAATACATGTAGTTTAATACTATAGGTGCATTCCATATTTCACCTTACATCTAAAAGAAATTTGGTTGTCATTTCTAATTTTACTAGCTTTTTATTAGCTCACTTAGCTGAAAGCTCAAGGGAGTTTTTCTGATCACATTTTGTCTGTCCTCCCTCTGTCTGTCAGTCTGTTCATCTGTAAACTTTTCACAATTTCAACATCAACATCTTCTCCAGAACCACTGGGCCAATTTTAACCAAACTTGGCACAAAGCACCTTTAGGCAAAGGGGATTCAAAGTTGAGAAAATTAAGGATCACGCCCTTTCTCAAAGGGAGATGATTGGGAATTATTGGAAAATTTGGAGAAATTTTCAAAAATCTTCTTCTCAAGAACCATTTGGCAAGGAAGGCTGAAACTTATGTAAAAGCATTCTCAGGGTAGTATAGGTTCAAAGTTGTGAAAATCATGACCCCCATGGGTAGGGTTGGGCCACAATTGGGGGTTGAATTTTTACATAGGAATATATAGAGTAAATCTTTAAACATCTTCTTCTCAGAAACTAATCAGCCAGGAAAGCTGAAACTTATGTGGAAGCATCTTCAGGTAGTGTAGGTTAAAAGTTGTGAACAATTCTTTGGCCTCACAAGGGGTTCAGAGTTTGATGTAGGTTTATATCCCATGTATAAACTATTGTCTAGGATCTTGTTGAGAACTCTGATCCTCAACATGTGATATGACTATCAAATCATCATCCTGTTAGAATAGGGAATTAATTATAAACATAAAAATATCTAACGGGAAAATGGATTGTTATTTAAACAGGATCTACATGAAATATATTACATTGTCCAGATATTTTGTATTATGACTCCATAAAGCTGATATTATCATGCTTATTGTTGCTCAGGTGAGTGAATAGGCCCATGAGCCTCTTGTTATTCTGGAAATTTATCCATATTATATATTATAACATACCTTCTTGACATGATGTCATGACAAAAAAGAACGTTTTGCTCTTTATAAAGTTCAAGATAAATATTTGCAAGTGTACAGGTGTACATGTAAATTTTGCTAAGCTTTAACAGTCCCATGTTATGTTTTAGATCACCTGTGTCACTTGCAAATCTGCTTTTTTTATCACTATGTAATTAAATCTTTTATTTTACAGAGAGCATGCGAATCTTCATCTTTGCATGATGACAAAGTGCTTACTTGAACCCAAGATCCTTCACAAGTCTCCCCAGTGGTGTCTTAGTGATCCTGACTCCCCTTTCTACTAGAACATCTGACAGTCGACGAAGGGAAACGTACTGGCCCTTCAACTGCATATCATGAATGGTCCTCTTCACCAAGTCTTCATCGAAGTCATCAAGCTTTCTACTGGGACCGCGTTTCTTCTTTGGAGCTAGAACTTGCATGTCCTCCACCACCATTTCGACCGGATCAGGATCTACTTTCCCCTTCAATGTTTTCTCAGATATTCCTAAATATGTAGAAATAGATTTCAGTAATCATGGTAGATATATATTTATTAGTACCGTGTACCAAAATACAGTTGATTTATATAGATGCAAAATAATTTGTAAAATTAAAAGTACTTTACTTTAATGTTAGATATTTTTATTACAGAAATAAAGTTGTCTATTCGAAACAAAATCATTGTTACCGGTAGCCACTGATAATCTCTTCAGAGGATTTTGTATGTGTTTGACCCTTCCCTCCTGACTTTCTATGGAGAACTGTTTATAAATCTTTGTTAAAAGGTCTACAACCTGGAGAAGACATTTGTTATTAATTTTATGCAACTGTTCAATCTCATATATAACTGAAACATTTGCAAGACAAGTACATCTGATCAAGTTTAGCTCATTAAACTGAAAATTCCGTTGACTTATGGAATAAATGAATGTCAATCAATACAACAATCTAATTTAAAATTAATATTTTAAGGTCACTGTAAATGTAGGGCGTATTCCAATAAATTTCATCAATGACTATTTTAATATTATTTAATCATACAATTGCTGAAAATCAAAATAGATGTAAATATAAGTAATGATAATATTGAGGAATCATTCTTTTGATAATATAGGGTGATCAAAATACAGTCAGACATGAACAAATTTATCATCTAAGCCCTTTAGGTATTTTATTTTTTAGGTCTGTCTTTTTCATTTTACTTAAGTGTATATGATATATTTATATTTATCACATGTTTAGCTCAATGTATGGTGGATATCACTCATGTAATAAATTTTGTGTTTTATTCCACTGTGTGTTCTTACACCACGTGACGTCATAAATAAACATTACGTAGCTTCAGGTGGATGATTGACATAGAATAAATTTTTTTACAAAAACATTCATTTGAAAAGTGTAGAAATATGGATGTGGCGCAAACAAAGCTGTTTCATTTTTTCATAAATTGATATAAATATGTTAGAAAATGATATGCTTGTTTATTATTCTACAATGATTTTTTTTTGTCATGCATAGATTTGCATCTTATAGTAAATGTGTTGTGCAGCTCACAATTAAAATATTTACAGAAAAGATAACGGTTTAACAAAAGGCGTGGTAAAACATGTGATAAAAAGAATCTCTCATGATTTGTAGGTATATGATTTTTATCCAACTCGTTGTAAGGCGAGGGGATAGAAAACACAACTCGTTGGATAAAAATCATATACCATCGCAAATTATGAGAGATCCTATATATGATAAATTATTGAATTGTCATTTCATTCTACAGGCGACCATTAATGCAACTGAGCCTTTTGAATTTACTTTTTACATTCTATTAATATTAAATGCAGAGGTAAACAACATGTAGGAGTGTTTGTCCGTTCACAACTTTACATTGATGAAAAAATATGTTTGTAATCAAGTTCAGTTGTGAATAGCTCATATTGTTTTATCATCAGACATCAAAACAAATATATTAATTTTGTCCATTCACAACTTTACATATAAATAGTCCTTAAGTTGTGAATAGCTCATACTGTTTTATCAACATATTAATTTTGTCCATTCACAACTTTACATACATTAAAATCTTATTGTTTAATAAATTATTAAGTTGTGAATAGCTCATATTGGTTTATTATCAAAAATCTAAGTACATGTTAAATAAATATACTTTGTCCATTCACAACTTCAGTACCCCCCCCCCCCCCCCCCCAAAAAAAAAAAAATATGCCGGTATATAAATTAAAAAAAAAAAACCAAAAGTACAGACATCTTTTTATTATATATGAATTATTGCAAGTTGTGAATGGCTCATGATATTACCAGCTATATATAAAATTTGCAATTCCTGACTTCATTGTATTCTATACATGTATACGGATACAATTAACCTGGGTCTAAAATGACATGGCACCCGTTTATTTATAGTTGAAAAGGTCACGGCCATTTCTTGTGACATCACATCAGTTTAAGCAGACAGCATAGAGAACTGTGCCCTTTTGTGGTGGAATTAAATCTTTGTGATGTTATTGCACATGTGACTCTTAAAGTAGTGATAATATATGATGTTTTGTGAAATATCTTCCAGACAATTTCGTCTGCTTTGATTACATTGTGTTTATTGGGATGTAAGGAATTTTAGTGATAAAGGTGCATTCAAAAGGTAAGTTTAGAGAAACATAAAGATACATTTATATGAATAAATAGTATAATTCTTGCCAGGCCTAAAGTATAAAAAAAAATAAAACAGTCGGGTTCTAGCCTATAGAGACAATGAAGTCATTGCAAACTTGTGCTGTATTTGTATAATAATCAACGATATAAAATTCATAAGCAATTATACCTCCATGGACTTTACAGCCTTTGCACCTTTGGTTTTAGGCATCTTGTCTTCTTCAAGTTAGTGTTAATATAAATTGTACGAGACGAAACAGCAGACTATATCTACATATATGTATAAGTTATCCTCGGTACGGATGCGTTAAAAATTACGGCTATTACAGAGATATTCCGAAAGTAAGCGTTACAACGGCAACGTGCGCGACGGAGATATACGTCATCAACGTAACAATACGTAAAGCCACGAACATATCTAAATAATAACTGGCCCCGGCCGAAGTGGCAGCCATTTTCTCCAATGTTAATTCCCCGTAAGGTTTTATTTTTGTATCGTATAGTTAAGACGTTTGACTTTGTGAAACGTCTTTATGGCAGATGTCTTGGGATTTTTTCCTTCTAGTGAAAAAATATGGTTTTAACCCTGGTGTTTTCATAAACATCGATTTATTTAGGGAAATGTGCGGCAAAAATAACTCGGGACAGACTTTTTAATTCATAGCTCTTTCGAAACTAACAGGATTGAAATCTACATGGCCTGCTTATCGGTTAGTCAAAACCTACAGAAAAATCACGGTCTGCATGAAATAATCATGATGATGTCAGACTCAAATTTCCATAGTAGACAAATATTGGTTGTTTCTTTAAGCTAACGTACTGGGCCCGGTTTTTCGAAAGGTGGTTAACTCTAACACCGTGTTAACTCTGTGTTAAACTCGGTGTTAAAGTTAACGAAATGGTTAAGTGTTTTTCGAAAGTGTGTTAGGGTTTAACAATGTGTTAACTCTGTGTTAACTTTAATCCACCCCCAGTACCTTGGTTAAGATTTAACACAGTGATTAAATATGGCCGCCAGTGTAATGATTTTGCCACTTCAACTCAAAAAATTGGTATAAGAAGCATTTTCCAGAAATTTTAAAGTTTAAAAATCTTACATACGATATAAGATACGGAAAAGCAACCGGCTTGACATGAAAAGTTGCAGTAATCTGTGTGATATAATTATGGAAGAAGGATTTTGCACATGGTTCATACCCCCTATGTTGAAGGATCCCTTCATTGGAGGAGGCTGCATTGTTGACATCAGTAAAAGGTACTTTTTTTCTTTATTTGACCTTCACATTGATTATATTGTTGTTGTCACATAAGACATTTAACAAAAATTTCCAAAATGATAAGTGAAATGGGTACTATAAGTACAAAAACATTGTGCAATTTTTTCCTTGAATTTTTAAAACATTAATGAGAAAGAAATTATCAGCTCCTTGATAAATAAATATTGAGTGAACATGTTAGCATATAATTTTTTTCAATGTTGTTACTGCATATTAAGATTTATCTCCCTTTTGACAAAATGCAAGTGGTGGATCAAAATTATTTCTAAAACGTCTAAATGTTATGCACAGTCAAGCAATGTAAAGATACTAAAATTATATCTGATTGGAACAATATTGGTATGATTTTTATGTACATGTATTTTATATTATATCTTCCTTTTTTAAATCACTTTTTTAAAGAATAACTGCATTTTAAATTTTTGAAGCATTTAATTTTTAAAACTTTAATAGTTATATTGATTTAATTAAATTAGTGATATTTAAATTTGACCTTATTTATTTCTTTCCACTGGGCAGATCCCAATCATGATGCACATGTTTTTTGAAGTGTATCTATTTCAAATGTACATGTATTTTACATTATTATTAAATGCATTTCAGACATGTTTTAAGTATATATCTTTATGATTTAAAAAAATCTGTTGTTTTGTATTTTCAATACATTTTAAAAATTATTTATTTAAAGATTTGGAAGAAGGAGAACATGGAATGTTCTGCTGGGTGACACTTGCTGTGCTTGGTACCTAATTCTCCCAAAGCCATATCTCATGAGGCCCACAAACTGCAGCCAATGAGAAATTTATTCAAACATGCATACCAAGATCAGAAGTGAAATTGAGAGGTTCTTTTGTTTGCATAAGGTGTGATTCTATTTCTTCTTTTTTTCACTGAAGGTTGGGCATTTTCAGTTGAAGTGACAATTTTTAAATTATCATGGTATTTCACAAACAATTTATAACAGAGCATTTATATGCTTTAAGACTAAATATTTTAACATTAACTGAAAATTTCAATTAGGGAAGTATTATTACATTTACTGTGCTCTCAATCGACAAACCTGATTAGTCTCAATTACTGAATTATTAAGAGTTTAATGTCACCTGGATGTGAACTGCTTTGCTAAACCAAAATCATCATCTTTACATGTATATGCATGTAACTCATATCAGATTTATATGAATACAACAGGGTACATACATGTATACATAAATCAGTACATGTTTTCTGTAGTGTCCATTTTAAACAAATTTTGTAATCAGAACTGTTAAAAATTTAAGGTGAATATGAAGTTTAGTCCCAAACTATGACTATATTTGTCTTTATTTCACAATTGTTGTCTTTTTGTATACATTTTATCCTTTTTAATTCACAGATTTGCATGATACAGGAATTAACTGCCTGCATTGTTAATTGAAGAGGACTTGGAGAGACTGAGAAAGATGCATGAGTATTTGACAACAACCAACCTCTAAGCCTCAAACACCATGCACCAAAAGAAGGAGAACAATTATTGTGACATTTATTCTAATGTCTACATCCTAATTTATAATTATAATACACAATAATTTAATTCTGGTTGTAACGCGGCCTTTGATTGGATAGAAAAATTAAGTTAAATTTGTATAACCTGGTTTGCACGTCACAAGACACGTCACAATGCACTAACGTCAAAAACGTACTAATCCGCTTGACGTTACGTTTGAATTTTGAACAGATTAATATCATTTTTAAAAGTAAACGGACTCAATTTGTACAGCAAATTACAGAAAATTAAATTATAAGGAATGAACTCAATATCTACCTAAGTTATACGAGTATAACCTGGGTTGGAGCAATTTACGCTTTTTTTATAATCCGCTTCGCGGATTATAAAGCGTAAATTGCCCCAACCCAGGTTATACTCGTATAACTTGGGTAGACATTGAGTTCATTTCTTAAATAGCCAAAAAAAATGAATTTTCTCTCTCTCTCTCTCTTAACATGTCTAACATGTTTTTATTATGAAATTGTTTAAAGTACCATAAACTGGAAATGATAACTATTAAAGTATGTAAAACAATGCGAATGTAAACCCCTCTCTCTCTCTCTCTCTCTCTCTCTCTCATGTAAAAGAGTATGTTGATTACTTTATATTTGTACTTTTATAATATAATAGAGATTTTCATCCAAATATGAAATACCGAATAAATAAACATTAAGTATACACAGAATGTTACATATAGATGACTCAGTTTTTGTTTATCACAGCTTATAGGTGTAAATGTTAAATTGTTGTCTTTAATTATCCATGATAGATTAAATAATTAATACATTTATTTTGTATGTTTTTGTCTATAATGTCCTTGTATAAAAATATGCATTTAATACTAGTAAGCCTCTTACCCTTTTATTTAAGGCATATTTTTCTTTCAAATTAAGTTTACATGAAGACAAATGCAGTTATCATTGAACACAAAATGTAAAAAAAAAAAATTCCAAGTTTTTAGCTCCTTCCTGTCCAAAGGTGAAATTTTACACATATTTACATATATATATAATAGTTGAAAAATCACCCATTCCTTCCAATTGTCTCAATTTAAATTGCATGTAGGATATGAAAATGTAAATTTTACATAAATTAAAATAACATCTGCTATAATAACTACTTTTGAAATGAACAAGAAGCAACCATATTTTTATCTTTGTATTGTATTTATGCATTTAATAGAAAAACATGTAAAATTTGAACATTTTTCTTGGATTTCTTATCTGTCTCCAGCTACCCGGATGTGTTTGAATTTTATTTTAATAAAATTAAGGCAGACATCACACTAGTAGCTAGGTCTTATTTATTTTATCATGGTTGGAAAGAGAGTAGATTTTTATTAAATATGATTGTTAAGCTTGCTTTTTATGAAATTTAAACAAGAAATCACATGCAGGACGGCATGTATGTTTGTCTCTAAAATGCTACAATTCATCCAATTTTTAAAATAGGTCAATTTTTAGTGTCGGCGATAAATGTTTTCAAATATGTGTGAGAATTGACACTAGGAAATTGCCACAAGTTTCATAATATTAGGTGAAAGATTTCAAACCAGTGCTTTTTATGAAAATCAATACATAGAGGAGGGTATGCATGCAAGGGTATTTCTAAGTGATGTGGTGCTTTTAGAATGATAATATCATGTAGATACATGCAGTAGTGAATAAAGTTTCCTATTAAAAGAGGTTGAACAACAATTGACCTCTTAAATCATAATTAAGTAAAGATGTTTTGCTGAAGAAGAACTACATGAATCTATGTTAAATAGAGTAAAGTGGAAATGGTGGGTTCACTTAAATGACCATATATTTCTCAAACCTCAATGAAATTGGCAATATGCGGTATACTTTTTCTCAAAATTTCATAAGCTTTTTTATTCCAAGACAAATTGTCTTTTCATAGAATATAAGTGTAAGTTAAACCCTATAAATTAATTAGAAAATTTGTTGAGTCTTTGAACTGTATTTTATGATACATGTACCTAATTGATTTACCAGACACATTGAAAGGAATTTATAATGGTATTTTGAAGCTATTACATTGTACTTTAACGGTGTTTTATAGACTACAAGAAAAGAAAGGATTAATTTGGAAAATTGCATACTACCGTAATGTCGCGTGTATAACACGCACTTTTTTTCAGCCAAAATTTGATCAAAAGTGGGGGGTGCGTGTTATACATAGGACTAAAATTTTACCCCATTTTTTCAAGTCGTGATTCTTGATACCTCGGGAGATGTGACTGCCGATATAGCGTGTTATGCAAGTTGTATGAGTGTATACTGATCGCTGATATACATGTAGCGCGTTATGCAAGTTGTACGAGTGTATACTAAATTTACTGCATCAGAAATACCTTATTCTTAGTTTTATTTCCATGTATTGAAATATTAATCCACTTTCAACACTATTTCTTGCATCAAACAAGTTTAAATATCGCTAGTGTATTCGCCATTACGTAAGCAATCACCTGTTGACTTGGCGCGTGGTCAATGTTTGTTTAACAATTTCCTGTGTCAGAAGCATGCACCTGTCTTGTGTCGGACTTCACTGGATGTTTTCAAGTGCATGAAGATTAGAGCGATTATTCTGATTTTATTAAACTTGATTACTTTGTGTCCAGTTATGCAGTTAAACGTTATTGCTTTAAATAGACAATGCTAAAAATACATCGATCATTTGTACGACTTGATAATGACGATATACGACATACTTACGTTTCCTCAGAATGTTTATTTAACAACAATCTATGAGTTAGACTATAATTAATCAATTAAATCATTTCTTTTGATGTTGTTTTGGTTTATATCTGCAAACATTATAACTTTAAAGCTCGAAGCTCGGTTGCCGTTCTTCCCTACGTATGATGATCTTCAACTTCTCTACTGTTGTACAAGAAACTCTTTACGAAGTGTCTAATGATATTTGATACCGCCCATGTAAATCATGCCGTCCTTTTTATGTAAAATTGTAAGAACTTTGACTCTAATATCGTTTGGGCCATGTTCCGAACTCGAAATTACAGTAATTGCGCTTGGGTTATAAAATTATCATTAAACATCGGTAGTTATTTTGGGTTATAAAATTATCATTAAACATCGATAGTTATTTGGAAAATGGCGGCCGTCGATTTCCATCATTGTGCTATGTTCCGATCACAAAATTAAATAAATTGCGCATGAATTTTAAAATTATCATGAAATATTGATAGATTTGGGGGGGAAATGGCGGCCGTTGATTTCGCCATTTTTTGGGTGCGTGTTATACACAGGACCTGCTGTTTTTTTAGCTATTTTTTGGTCAACTTTGGGGGTGCGTATTATACACGAGTGCGTATTATACACGATACATTACGGTATATAGGATCGGAACCCTGGAATGATATAGATGTTCAACATATAATTATATCAATAATATTTCACTAAATTCAAACTTATTGAAATCCCAAAGCAAAATCTTCTTTTTTCTTCATATATAGGAAGTAGAAATGAATTATGGGCAACCAAGTGGTTAGCAAGTGGTTAACTCAGTTAACACAGTGTTAGCTAACCAATGCGTTAAATTGCTTTTGATCAACAGAATTTAACCACTGCGTTAGCTAATCACTTGATTAGGATTTAACATGTCGTTATCCTTAACACAGTGTTAAATTTAACCACCTTTCGAAAAACCGGGCCCAGGTGTACATTAACAGTATTTAGTGAATTTTACTTCCTTTTTACAACCAATTTATTAATTTATCAAAAGAAAGATGTAAATATAAACAATTAAATAATTTCTTTTATGATTCATGCGGGTTAAGAAGGTAGCGATCATTGCAGAAAAAGTACATAACCCAAGTTAACGGAGGTTATATATTTTTTCTGCAATGTTGCCACCTTCATTTGGCTTCATATCCTGTACGAATCATCAAAGAAAGCATTTAATGTTTAATTGATGGCCCTGGCCCTTTAAAAAATGGGTTTATTATCCCCTTGATAAATAAGAAGAGGTCCTATACAGTAGTTTTTGTTACAATGTTCTTATAAACCCAAAACACTACAAGAGAATGTATTTTTATCATTAAATCAAAATTTAAATTAATTGCTGGCAAACTTAGAAGAATACTTGCATTTATACAGACAAACATCAATTAAGAGCATACAATGCATTGAGTTGTAGGTTTACACATTCATTACTTTTTACCTGGTTGATATGGCAACATCAACTCTCCATTTTAGTTGATCCAGCTTTGGTAATCGGGGTCGACTGTCTAAGATCTCATTTTCAATACGAGGTCTCCTGAAAGAAGAATAAAGAAGACTACTGTTATTCTGGTTTGAACACCACATGTTTATCTTTAAACAGTCACAGGCAGCATTTTACAAAATAACCTAAAATCTCAACTTCAATAACTTATGACCAAATTCATTGATGTTCACTTTAATAAAATCATAAAATAAAATTTTTGTAGAGCGCCCCATCATTTCTGCATACAAAGTTAACAACTTTAAGCCCAAAAGCACATGTTTATTATGTCTCCCCTTTCAAAGGGGAGACATATTGTTTTTGTCGACTTTCTTATTCTTCTTCTTCTTATTCTTCTTATTCTTCTTATTCTTCATATTCTTCTTATTCTTCTTATTCTTCTTCATCCAAATTTGTCCAAGCCGTAACTTAAATACCCTTTGACATTAAGACTTCAAACTTGGAACATAGGTAGATGGTATTAAGAAGGAGTGCACGCCACCAAAATTTTTGACCTTGACCTATTTTCTTTTTCAAGGTCAAGCGTTTTATAAAAAAATAGAGTTTGGACTATAACACAAGATTCCTTAAACATACAAATTTTTAACTTGTATCATAGATAGATGGTATATAGTCCAGTTCAACCTTACCAAAAATTTTGACCTTGACCTAAAAATTTCATTTCAAGGTCAAATTAGAAAAAACTTCATTGTTCACCTCCTAAATATTCTTTGACAGAAGGACTTCAAACTTTACACAAAGAACAATTATAATACACTGAGGTGTACTATTGATAAACATTTGACCTTGACCTTGTTTTACTCAAGGTCAACTTGAGAAAAAATAATTAAATTTTGTCTGGGTGGTAACTTAGATACCTTTTGACATTAAGACTTCAAACTTGGAACATAGGTAGATGGTATTGAGAAGAAGTGCACGCCATCAAAATTTTTGACCTTGACCTATTATCTTCTTCAAGGTCAAGCGTTTTATAAAATATATAGTCCGGACCATAACACAAGACTCCTCAATCATACAATCTTTTAACTTGTATCATACATAGATGGTATATAGTCCAGTTGAACCTTACCAAAATTTTTGACCTTGACCTAAAAATTTCATTTCAAGGTCAAATTAGAAAAAACTTCATTGTTCACCTCCTAAATATTCTTTGACAGAAGGACTTCAAACTTTACACAAAGAACAATTATAATACACTGAGGTGTACTATTGATAAACATTTGACCTTGACCTTGTTTTACTCAAGGTCAACTTGAGAAAAAATAATTAAATTTTGTCTGGGTGGTAACTTAGATACCTTTTGACATTAAGACTTCAAACTTGGAACATAGGTAGATGGTATTGAGAAGAAGTGCACGCCATCAAAATTTTTGACCTTGACCTATTATCTTCTTCAAGGTCAAGCGTTTTATAAAAAATATAGTCTGGACCATAACACAAGACTCCTCAATCATACAATCTTTTAACTTGTATCATACATAGATGGTATATAGTCCAGTTGAACCTTACCAAAATTTTTGACCTTGACCTAAAAATTTCATTTCAAGGTCAAATTAGAAAAAACTTCATTGTTCACCTCCTAAATATTCTTTGACAGAAGGACTTCAAACTTTACACAAAGAACAATTATAATACACTGAGGTGTACTATTGATAAACATTTGACCTTGACCTTGTTTTACTCAAGGTCAACTTGAGAAAAAATAATTAAATTTTGTCTGGGTGGTAACTTAGATACCTTTTGACATTAAGACTTCAAACTTGGAACATAGGTAGATGGTATTGAGAAGAAGTGCACGCCATCAAAATTTTTGACCTTGACCTATTATCTTCTTCAAGGTCAAGCGTTTTATAAAAAATATAGTCCGGACCATAACACAAGACTCCTCAATCATACAATCTTTTAACTTGTATCATACATAGATGGTATATAGTCCAGTTGAACCTTACCAAAATTTTTGACCTTGACCTAAAAATTTCATTTCAAGGTCAAATTAGAAAAAACTTCATTGTTCACCTCCTAAATATTCTTTGACAGAAGGACTTCAAACTTTACACAAAGAACAATTATAATACACTGAGGTGTACTATTGATAAACATTTGACCTTGACCTTGTTTTACTCAAGGTCAAATTAAGAAAAAATAATAAAATTTTGTCTGGGTGGTAACTTGGATACCTTTTGACATTAAGGCTTCAAACTTGGAACATAGGTAGATGGTATTGAGAAGGAGTGCACGCCTCCATAATTTTTGACCTTGACCAATCTTGTGTCTCAAGTTAATTCATTTTCTAAACTGTATCATATATGGATGATATCTAACATATAGCTGACTTCATTCTTTTTCACTTATTAAATTTGCCCCATATTACAATCCTTGGGGAGAAGGGGAGACATGTGTTTTTTGTATAAAAAAACAATACCCACTAGTTATATTTATGTCACAATGCAACCTATACCCTGTCCAAAGTTTCTGCTTCCACTGCTTTTTGCTCAATAACTTGAAATAGCCATCTATAAACTGATAAATACCTTTGTACCCAAACTATCATTTATCCACTAGAATAAAAAAAGTCCAATCTTTCTGTTTTGAAATGCCCCTCTACTGCTTCAGGTCTCAATACACAACCAAAATAGAAAGTCTACAGGATTTTGCATTGCAAACAATTTGAAAAGTACCCAAATGACAACGTTGAAAAATTGTATGAGCATTTCCAAATGGAAAAAAGACATAAACATTTTCCATTATAAATCTCCATTTGAAATTTGTTTTCATTCATTTTGCATACTACATTATTTGCAGTCCTTTATCAAGTTTGTAGCTTTAGTACTTTTTTGCATTACTCCCACACAAGATATGCACCACTTGTAGATATGTTTACTTGATGTATAAACACACAATAGCTTTTCCAGATCAAAGGTTTTTGGTTTCTTTATTTACCAATTTCTCTATTGTCTATAACCCTTGGCCAGCCTTGCATTCAAGTTGCATTCAAATTTGCTCCTTCACACTTTTGTAAAGAAAATCTCACCAATCACATTTGCTCTTAAAAAATATATTTAGCATGTTCTCATAGCATGATCTTTGTTTTGTTATGAAGTTGTTACAATGTACCTTCGTAAATTAAAGAGTTTTGTTTTTTATTTGGTGAATTCAAAATAATTATTATGTGTGAAAAAAGGAAAAGTTCAAATTCATTTTTATGGCCGCATGGTCAGTTAGTTTTTATCCTACGAGTTTCTGTCAATACAATTTCTCTCAAGCCATAAAGGTTTCAGACTTCTATTAATACATTTTGTTAAAGATTGCAATTGGTACTCCACTCTCTGTGTGTATTCATAAACACTTTAAACCCTGGACAAAAAAAAAAACAAATAAAGATGCAGTACTTGTTCTTTCAGTAACTGGGTAACTTAAGTTGCATTACAAGAGAATAATAAAAGTGTTTTTGTTTTTGAAAATTGTTACAGTTAATTTAAATTATTATTATTGTACCTTACATAAATCATATTCATAACATGTTATGAAAACTATTTAATAAAGGAATGCAATATATAGCTGACAAAAGTGTATAATTTACATCAATAAATGGGAAAGGTTATATATTTCATAACAACGTCTGTATTTTTTTTGCTTAATCATTGTTAATACTGTAATATTAAACAGCTTTTGTAAACACATAGGATATTGCCAGCTTATTTGATAATGTCACAGACCTGCCAGTTTTATAAACAACTTTATTGCTTGTTAGGGCCCCACTCTGTGGTGTCTTATGTCTTACTTTACCCACAGAGTACCTTTGAATTACGGGTTTGCAGTGGCATTGAACCAAGATTCTAAATACATGTACAATGTATAAGGTTAAAATGACATGATCATGATTTATTTTTCCATTTTACAATGCCTAACTAAGATACTAGAATTTCAAATGGTACAATACATCAGCTGAAATCAAAATTGAGATACATACCCAGTAACTCACAAACCCCTTGTTATAAAAACAAAGATCGTGACAGGTTTACTAACATTACAAAGAAATATGAGCTCTGTTTCTCACTTCTAACTTGACAATGGAAAAATTAGATATACTTCAGTTAAGGAGTCTCGGGGGAAAATGTTTCAAACATACGATTTCCTTTAATTTTTTTACAGTGAAATGCCAACTTATGAGAAAACTATGTGCAAAATGTAAAGTAAATTGACCGGATAGTTTATCTGTTTGCCGCGCTCAAATTTTGGTCGAATGTCCGATTCATCATCGACATTCTATATAGGATTATATAGGAAAATGAAAGTTTCCATTTACAGTTTCATATTTAAAAAATTACAAACATACGATTTTCTTTTAATTTTCAGCGATGAAAGGTTATCATATAAGTAAACTTTTTGCCGTAGAAGGATCACGTATATGTTTTTATTTTGCAAATTATAGTTTTGATTTTAATTATTGACGCTGCAATAGAAAGTGCACGACGTTTATTTTTGTCAATTGTTACGTCAGAGTATCAACTGACGTCATCGTAAGACGTTGATTCCGACGACAATAACGTCGATTTTGAAGAAGCGGCGAGATGATTAAAATACTTCTGACATTATTCTAACGATTCTTTACACTAAATATAATTTTTTGATAAGTCATTTTTTTAACATAAAAACGTTACATGATAACCTGTATATTTGAACATTTTACTTTACATTTGCGTTTTACGACAGTAACGCGCAATACCCTGCGCAGAGGGCGCAAAATTTTAAACCCGCTACCCACCTTAAGCATTAACAATGGAAATGTAATACAGAACAAAAAACCTGCAACCACATACTGTGGAATCATTTAATTTCGTGGGGGCCAATTTTCGTGGATTGTGGGTTTTTTGCTTGTTCGTGAGGATCTAATCTGTTGTGGATGAGTCAGTTTTCAGTTTCAGTAGGTAAACCAAACCTTTTATAATTACTTTTCATTGAGGATTTAAATTCGTAGGCGAGAGCTACCCTTGAATACCACGAAAATTGAGCCACCACGAATTCTAATGATTCCACAGTAAACGAAATACTTAGTCGACATGGTTTTACTTGTTCCTATTTACTCAAATACTAGTCTTTGTATTTCAATACCCAGACCTTCCATTGGGTGCTCATTTTACTGGATAATCATTAACATTCCTACTAATTAAAAGCTTCAATATGTATGCATATCGTATTTTAGTACCCTTTGTAGTT
This sequence comes from Magallana gigas, assembly GCF_963853765.1. NCBI lineage: Eukaryota > Metazoa > Mollusca > Bivalvia > Ostreida > Ostreidae > Magallana > Magallana gigas. The sequence continues at coordinate 15,683,798 of NC_088854.1, read as the reverse complement.
AAGAGGTTTTAGTCATTTGACATTATAAATCCATTTCTATCAAGTAGTTTGATTGCCTTGGGATAAGACCCGTACATCAAAGGAATATGTTACATCAATTTCAATGAAATGACATCACAGGATGCCCAAATATTTGGTAGCACAAAGAAAGGGGAGAGTTGGGGTTTTTCTTCAGACCTTTGGGTTGACCCCATAAATGGAAACAACTCTATCCACTTTTTATAAAGTGTGGATTGGTCTATAATTATACCTGTACCTGCATCACACCATTTATAAGTATTAATAATATGCTAGCTCCTACAGATATGTTCTACTCAGCAGCCATCCTCTCCTTAAGCATATACATGTATAATACTTTTGGTTGCTTGTGTTTTAAGGATTATGAGTTGGTTTGTCATTAATAATTACAGTTAACTGGTCAGGTGTGAAAAGAAAAGACATCCCTTTCATTTTCTATACTACTAAAGGTGCGAGACTTTCAATTTGATTAAAATATTTATTTTAAATTTTTGAATATTGATATTTCAATGCCCAAAAAACTTAATTAGTTTAAGTGTGACCAACAGTCAAACAGTAGATCATCTGTGATATCTTATATATAAGATATTAATGTAAACGATCATGTATGTATTGATGCAAGGGGAATAAACCTCAAATCTTGTTTAAGGAGTTATCCTACCTTGCTCCAAATACAACACTTGCTATATCTTCTTGGAATTCAGCTGGTATTCTGAAAATAAAAAGAAGAAAGAGCTCTCACTATTTTCAAGCAAGCTTGTGGTAATATGCGTGGGATAGTGCATGTGTAACTTTGTCAATATGTGCATATACATGAATTATTCTCACTGATCTACATTTCACAAGATGAATCAAAGCTATATTTACCATTAAAGTTATTATGGTACCTTTGTGCTGAGAGAGAGAGAGAGAGAGAGAGAGAGAGAGAGAGAGAATATCAATATCTGAAATCTGAACCATATGCCTTTAATATTGTTAATATAACTGATGAATTAAGCTGCAAGGATTATGAAAAAACCTGACCATGCTTTAAGTATTTCCAATATCATAAATATAAACATTATTTCTAACATGAATGATTCAATCTTAATTGCCAATTTTGGTTTTATAAAATAGGACTTACTGAAGTTCATTCATATCCTCTTTGAACATCTGCAATTAAAAGAAATGGAGATGTAAATGAATGAAAATAAAATTTTAATTTATGTAATTTTAAAACAATTCTAAATAGTTTCATAACTGTATGAAGAATTACAAGTTATTGAACAAACTTTTGTTATCAGACACACATTAGGTTTTATGGGATAAAATTTTTAAAAGACCGTCATATTTGAATCATATGTAAAAATATCAAACAATTGAATATCTCATGTACATGTTTCAGTTTATTAGACTAATTAAGTGGGCAGTCATTATAGTTTTGATTCTTTGCAGTTTTAAAGTTACAGCACATTAAACTACATACAAATTATTTTTCTTCTGTTGAGCAAATGCTACAATAAAAGTGGAAGAATATTTATGAAAACATTGACCACTAAAAAAAGGGGGCATTTGCATTTGACAAACATATTTTTAGGCCAAATTTAGACATTTGGCATCAAACTTCTAAATTATTTCAATTTAGTTATATCATAACTTTTCTGCAAAATGTTATCCACAGTTGATGCTTCAGATGATGTTACTAACAACTTAACATTAACAAAATATACGTGGTTTTCCTCCTTTGCGAAAACTCACCTATCTGGGTTCTTACCTCTGGTTTTAGAGATGTAAGGGGTAGTCTAATTGCACGTCTCAGCAGGGAGAATAATCCCGAGTATATGACAGTGAGAGTATCCTCAGTCAGAGTTTCACTGCTAATTTTTTTAAATTGTTCAGGGCTCACTGGTTTGCCTTCCATGGATGATACAATCACTGAAAATTACCCCGATATTTAAAGAGTTATATTTTAAAAATATCTATAAACATGTATATGTCACAGTTTTTGTGATTGAACACTAGATCAAAACTTGTTTAAAAACTTTATTGATGACATCTTATCTGTGACATAAGGTGAACAGTAACTGCTTACTAGAACAGATAATGATAAAAATAGGAATTCAATTAAATCTTAGATTTGGGCTAGGATGTCTTTGTGAAGAGGTAAGTCTTTTTGAACAATATTATCCCAGAGTGATGAAACTGGTACCATACATGGACAAACTTAATCCGACTAATTTTACTAACACATGCTTACACTGACATAACTACTTAATACAAAAGAAATGTATTTTATACATAATTGATATGCTTTGCATCAAAAGAATTTTTTAAAAAAGAATCAATTAGATTTCTCTCCTTACTGATTTTAGAGTTAGATGAAAGCTTTATATCAGGTCCAGTACAATCTCCAGATTTAGCTATATAGCTTGAATAAGCTAAATAGCTTTATCAAGCTATTCAGATTAGCTTCATTTAGCTATTTTGTCAAACATTTTTCTTAAATTTGTAATTTTATCAGTATGTATAAAAAATCGCACTTTAGTTCAGTGATAGTTTTTAACTTTGAACCGTTCTGTGAACAATGCATGTAAAGATTACTCATCAATTTGCGTCTCCTTAAGAGACTTTGCACTAAAAGTTTCGGGCAACTGATTCATGACCACACAGTTTACTTCTTGAATGAAATATAAAGGAGGTCAGTTATGGTAAACAAGATAATCATGATAATTGATTGGTATTAATTTATCACAATGAGAAGAAATCATACTTATCCACGCCTCATTACACACAAAATGGTAAACAGTTACCCAAACAATGGAAATATATTTTTTGCTTACGCCTGTAACTATCTTTAATTGAATTACAGTGAAGTCGTACCCAAACCCACTCGCACCCAAACAAACTCGTACTCAAATGGTCCGGTCGTACCCAAAACTGAGTGGTTCACTCGCACCCAAATATTTGAGTACGACTTCACTAGTCAACTCGTACCCACGGTATTTTTTGGCGTTTGCTTTAAACTTTATTGTTTTGTATTAGATGCATGTCTGTAGCTCTAATTCGGAAAAAATTTTCCATCCGCATTTGTTCAGATCGGGAGCTACCGACATGCAGCTAGTTTTGTATGTTACTTAAACAGTTATATACTTCAATAATACGCTCACATGTGTATTTGTTGTAGTTCTATGTTTAAAAAGGATTTTGGACTATTTCTCTTAAACATATAATATGACAGCTAGTTTTGTATGTACTTAAACAGTTATATACTTCAGTAATACGCTCACATGTGTATTTGTTGTAGTTCTATGTCATATACATATAATGTTTAATAATAAAAACTTCCAAAAGTGATGAAAATGTGTTTTTCTTCTTAATTTCTTCTTAATTATGAGCAGCATGTTTATTTTGTGCTGACAAACTCATTGGTTGATCGGTTGAACGGAATCACATAAAGCAATTAATTTTAATTGATGATAGTTAACCTGCTCATAATCATTCTTTGATCCGTCCGCATCAGAACTAGATTGTACTAGATTTTTATAACAAATTCTTTCAAATTAGTTATACAATTTGCATATTAATGTTATCGATAATATACAAGACATAACAACATACGAATAAAAGCCATTCATTTTATTTTCTTATAATAAATATAGATCTGCCCGTATTCAAATACACTGAGATCTAGGGATGTTTGTATATACATAAATTTGTTAAATAAAACATAACTAAAAAACATAACATAAAATATGAATGAAAACTATTGTATTTTATTTTCTTAGTATAAATATATTTTTTCCCGTGGGTACGAGTTCACTAGTGAAGTCGTACTCAAATATTTGGGTGCGAGTGAACCACTCAGTTTTGGGTACGACCGGACCATTTGAGTACGAGTTTGTTTGGGTGCGAGTCGGGTTGGGTACGACTTCACTTGATTCCCTTTAATTGTGGTCAAGTTTATAATGGTCAGTTGTGCAAATATAAGTAGCAAGTTAATTGCGATTTTTTGTTCATTTCTTACAATAAATATTTTCTTCAAAAACTGCACATAAATAGCTTTATCAAGCTATTTTGAATTGCTTAATAAAGCTATTTAGCTTATTCAAGCTAAATCTGGAGATTGTACTGGACCTGTATATTGAATGATGTGTTGTTCATTTAATCGACTTGAAAAATATTCAAATAAAACACTTGCATTGCAAAATTTTCCCGACTGTTTGTTTGTCACATTTTGACAATGGTTTGATGAGGATGCTGATCTCTGGTGGCACTCGACCTCCGAAAAAAGGGGTCCTATCCGAGTGGACACTCCCACCTGAACCGGTCACTTGTATAATTGACATTCTCGCTTGCTTGATTGCTGCCAACTCAGTCTACCATATTTGAAATTGCTGTGATAAAAGCATGGACAAAGTCAATAGAAAAATATGCAGACACAATGTTTTGCAACGGAAAGTCACTGCTAAAAAGGAGTCCTGGTCAGCTGCCTCCTGTACCGGAAGTAAACAAAGGGGGTAGTAAGGTAAGTCGTACGATTTATTTTCGTAGATATTTTACATGTGCTCGGAATAGTATACTTCAACGCAAAATATGGAAGAAAAATTATCCCACCCTTATTTTCAAATGTAAAATAATAGGTAAATGTGTGTTTTTCTGCATATCACGATATCTGGAACCAGTAATTGTATCACATATTATATCACATATCGTATTTATAACAAAAAAATTATTTCTATATAAATTATTAAATCGATTAGCGCCCATACCATAGAAAATATGAAAATGTTTCATTAATCAGATATAAGAAAATGCTTACCGATAGATAATGTTACAAATATATTAATACTATAATTATTACATTCGTCACATCATAATTACAAATATGGTACCATGTGTAGATCTTTAAAAAAAGGGGGGGGGGGGCGGACCCCACTTGGAAGTACCATATTCATGCAATTCATACTTGGTAAAAGTCGTCAGTAAATATACCTTATGCAGTAGACACCCATCCCCCAGGAAACAATAACATAGCTTCCTCGTCTGCGCCCTTCCTAAATCCTTCATCTGTGCCTGAACAAAATTCTGCTTAGAACGGACATGTAACATTATTCTTTATCTATCAGTCCCCTTCTTAAAGAAAATGTAACCTTGATAACACGTGGCTGGAAAATAATTCAAGGTAGAAACATGTATTTCGTGTGAAATTACGGATAATATTCTGAACAATTTTATTAGATTTATTGAACAATATTAAGGTACTTCACTACACCTAGACTTATACTTTTTGAGACACTACGTCACAAGATGGCGATTTAAATGTTTTGTTAAACTGTTTGTATCAATCGATTAAGATGTATATCATCATAGCTCAGTGGTTAAAGTATCTGGCTTGTGAACCGCAGGTCATGATTTCGAATCCACCTGGCGCTTTTATTTGTTCATGTTTACTGAATGAAATTTTTGAAAATATCATTTTTATCTAAAATTGCACATTTTTTCGCCTATTTGACATACCCCGGTATACACTTCTTATCCATCATGCTTTCTATCATAATCAAGTAATTTTCTGCTGATTTGAGAAACTATTTCAAGGTGTAGTGAGGCACCTTACAGTGGCGTCGGAAGCAAATTGAAACTGGGGGGGGGGGGGGGGGGGCTAAACTAATCCTCAGAAATCTTGAAAGCACACAAAAAAACCCGAATTCCCAAAATCATGAAAATCCTAATCTTTGGGGGGGGGGGGGGGGGATGGGTAGTATACCTATTGTTCCATAAATAATTCTTACCTACCAAAATTTTTTAAGCCCCCCCCCCCAGCCCTCCCGGTTCCGACGCTTATGCCTTAAATGGTCACAGCGATTAACTACTAGTAATTGTTCTCAGCGTGTAAAAATATAGATAAAAAATGACCCCATACAACTGGAATTGTGCCCATATTTACTACTCAAACAACATTAAGCCAGTTTCGTAAATATGTTCGATTGGATTTTTTTTTAAATGACGGATATCCGTCCCTCCCATCTGTTATCTTTTAAACACTGTTTTTCTGAATAAATTTTTTGCCGGGCGATTTCAGTGCACCAGCGTGCACCTTTTCATCAATATGTTATTGATGCAAACATACTCTCAATTCCTCATTTTTCACCTTTATTTTACACACATAGCTGCATTTCCATGCATTAACTCTGTCGAAACTAGGTGTTGGTTGCCAAATTGACTGTTGTTTGATCAAGTTATTGCATCGGGGGCTTTATTTGGGATTAAAGGCACAGTCTGACTGATGCTTGTTTGAACATTCTTATTTGGTTTGTCGTGTGTAGCGAAATTGGAAAAGAGTCAGCGATAAAAATGTCATAGAATATCTTTTCAATGTTTACTATACTTAGCTAATGGAGTTTTCCGGATTCTTAGGCGAGACATCTGGGTTCTTGCCACCTTTATGTTACTTTTTAGATTCGTATTCCTTAAAGAGTTAGTAATTAACAACAGCTGTACATGTTGTCGCATCTAAACTATGTTTTCAGGTCACAAAGAGGTCCCAAAGTCCACGGTTGTAATACCCAAAAACCTAGTAAGCAAACCCGTGACCAACCCCTGTTTTCTTTGGAACCCCTTTCCAATAGCAATGAAAATCAGAGGGGGATTCAATAAACAATTCGCAGGTATAATGTATTGAAACCCCTCTCCAATAGAAAATAAAAACAGTCTCTATCCACTCGGCTTTGAATTGTATTGAACATAAATAAATAAATCAAAAGGATCAGAAACAAGTTATTGCAACTTACGAATTGTTGTAAAAATATCAAGTGATTATCAAAGATAGAGAGTGCAATAGTTATACATGTACTTTATTCCAATAACGAATTTATGAGTAGCATCAAAACTACTGTAAAAATATTTAGCATTACCATTAAAATAATTGGTGCTTTATTAACAGTTTCAAGAATAACTTCAGACAGATGAGGTTCCTCAAGAGAACGCGAGATAGAGCTGCAGCAGACTAAATTTTTTTCTGCATCGTCATTTCTGCAGCTACAAACACCATTATTATTACAAACTCGTGTCTGCATCTTTTAAATTTGTATGTCATTTATATCTAAGCCTGATTTTATCTACCCATAAGATAGATATTAGCAATATCGATTGCTAATTTTTTCAGGTATTTCATTCTTTAATGTGATTGTTTATACCAAGGATTTCTGAAAGTAATTTATTTTGTGGACACTGTAAGTCGTAAATATTTTATAAGAATTCAGTAAAATGTCAATTCATTTTTTTATGAATGAAAAAAAAGTACATGTACGACATTTGTATTCGTTTTTCAAAACAAAATTAACCTAGAGAAACTCTCGAATAATTAAAAGCTTGATATCCAATAATCGGGTATTTTGCCATGCAGTTTATTAAGATTTTTCAAATTTATGAAATATAATTAAAAATTAAAAATATTTTTATAATTTATCATTATAATGCGTATAATAAAATAATACCAATAGAGAAATAGCAGATAAGGGAAAGCTTAGATATACTGAGTATACAGGTGTTAAAGTACTAGCTAGAAAGTCATTGTCGGATTCCTTCGATTAGTTTACATGTGTACATCGGCGCGTCTAAACGTAGTGCGTTTCTGACAATAATTAGAGACAAGCTGAATAATATTTTACAAATTTGATTTTTCTTCTAAAACTCTAAAAAAGAAATATTTATTTCGTTGTGTAGGACCTGAAAACAATCCAAAAATAGAAGAAAGAAAATAACAAAATGCCATTGTTTTCATCTACCCCCAAATAATATTTTCGGTCAAATAATCATTATGTTCCTAAATAAAAGATAATTAAATAAGATTTATTTTATATTTCATATATCTTTCATCACGTTTTACAATGATTCAAACAACATGGCAATTTGTTTGGTTGAAAGTGAGATGCAATTCGCCCATTTCCAAATCAAGCTGAAAATAGATAGTTTAATAATTACACAAAGCCGAATAAACTATCGTTATCTTACCCCTAAACAAACAGGGCTACCTCCATGGCAGAAGAGACGATTGTGTATTTAAGCCTTATTGTCAGGGTGATTAAGGACTCCCCTCCCGAGGATACACAAAATTGTTCTCCCCCTCATAAGCCGTCTCATAGGTCCAGTTGAGTGTCACTATGTGATTGAGCAGTTGATCCCTTTGTTCCAAGACCACTATGATGCACGGACTTTACCTACATTTTTTTCTTTTCTGTTTCTATGGAGGTACATATAATTCTATTTTCTCTCTTTTTTTTAAGTATCTCTTTTTTTATCTCGTTTAATTGTCGCAAATTCTGAATACATGTATCTTTATTTTAGATGCACTGGATTTAACATTATTTTTTATTGTTCTTTGGTTAATCATATTTCAGGTATTACATACGTGGAAAGCACAGGTAGGCAATTACTGGTCTATGAACATGTATTGGGGAAAGCTCGTTTTTTAGTCTTATTTTTGAAACATATAGTAATTAAATTAAAGAAATTTAAATAATTCGGAACTAATAATATCAGAGATGTAACCTATTTGCGAAAAGTATACAATGTTTAAAAAAGAAATGCATGCTGTATTGCTTTGTTTTTGTTCAAGGTATAACTTTAATAATAATTTAAAAAACCAACATATTGAATAACAATTAAAGATAAAGTATTTTTTATTTGAAACTGAAAAGTTAATCTTTTTCTGCTGATTTGATTTCTGCAGAAATATGCAAACAACCAATAGCTAAAAGCAGCAACTTGACTGCTTCAAGTGAATATGGGAAAAAAGACGCCACCCACATGTACGGAGCGGAGAGGGGTTACCTCGATACAAAGGAAGAGGTTATCAATGGTGTAACGGAAATAGGGGGATGGGCGGCGGCCACCAACGACCAGAATCAGTTTATACAGGTAGGATTAAAAAAATGTTCAGAGAACACTGGAGTAAGTGAAGATCCTTGTACGACACCCATGGACATTTGGGTATTCTGACGAACTAGTCTTTCGAGCTTCGCAGAATTTTATTACTTGATCAACAAACTACATACCCAAGTGGAATTTTTATACCTTCCATGTTGAAATATTAATTTAATATACATGATATTTACATGAGAGAGGGGGCATAAGTATTTCTTTGTTCCTTTTCCCTTCCCTTTACCAATTTCCATGGTGTACTAATGGAACTTTTGTTTTACTTTTGGAGTACAGTAGTGTAAAATGAAATTACAGCGGAATCAAACGTACCATCACACACCCAAAAGAAACGATTTCCCCTTAAAACAATTCTAATCAAAGTACTGAAGTATTGACGGGAGTTGATTTTATCAATGATATGTAATTTTGCATGCATGGCAAGTAAATTCCTATAAGTATTTGTATTACGCACATTTTTTATAATATGAATTCTTCTACAGAAAATTCGTGAAAATCCAATATCAATCATGTTGTGTAATATTAAAAAAAATTAGTCCATCAAACTGCGTATCAGTAATTAATCGAAATTGTTATGGATCCAAGCTAAATTAGGCTCTAGTCTCGTTCAACCAGACTCTCAGCTGTATCCGTTAATCTCCGACAAGCAAGAGAGACTCTCTGCTTGTCAGATTTACGGAGACAGCCGAGCGTCTGGTTGGAACTCTGGCGTAGGAATACATAAAATGTACGACTTCAAAAAATATCAAAATTGTTCGTACCATTTAAAATCTGACAATTTACAAGGTATCTATAAATTATTTTCCTTGAAAAACAATGCTTAAGAACTCATTACATCGAATATATTCATTAGAACTAAATGTTGTCAGCGGTGTTGATTTGTGCTTAGGTCCAAACACTGTTTCACTTTTGGTTTGCCTGAGTAACTGCATAGGAGAGTTGATTAAAATCAACTCCCAAAAATCACTCGTGCCCATGACGATGTTTCTTTGTCTGGCGATGTCTTCACCCCGTACATTGCGTATTAAAACAATCTCAGCTATTTGAAAGACACGGATGTGTTTTTACATACATGTATTAAAATTTTAGGCGACGTTTTCTCGACCCCATTTGATCCGTGATATCATTACTCAAGGACGGCACGGATGCTGCTCACAATGGGTGACGTCATACAGCCTGCAGTACAGTTACGACTGCAAGCAATGGAAGACGGTTGGCGGAGTGAATGCCACGGTAAACCAGTCAACATTGTACTTCACAAATATTCTCTCCTTAAAACACCAATTAATGCCACAAAGACTTAATTAAACATATACAGCTCCTCAAAATTCTTTATAGATCTTTAAAGGAAATGCCGATGAAGATAGCAAAGTAACAAACAAACTGTCTTGTCCTATTTGGGCAAGATGCGTCCGAGTTGTCCCCAAAACATGGAATAGCCACATTGCTATGAGACTTGAGTTTTTGGGATGTCCAATCAAAATGCCAGGAGCCCCTACAAGTAAGAACATTGTCAGGAATGGTATACAGCCACATGTACTCATTGTGACGTTGTGTTGAACTTCGTCCGATCAAATTCCTATAACTTGCTCTTACCGCAATTTACATAATTTGAAAGGTTCCTCCTCTACAGCTGTAAACAGTTCACCACCATCCACAACTCTACCCGTAACGACAGTCCACCTGCCGACAGGTGTGGCTTCTAACTATAACCCCTTGGACCCCGTGGACTGTAAACGCTCCCTGCTGGCCTACAACTGTAGTATCCCCCTCATTCGCCAGCACTGCAAGCATTCTTGTGGTATATTATTGTTTATTTTGTAAATACTTTTAGTCTGCTATGTGTTTTAAGTCTTTAATAAATGTTAAATATTATATATGCGCAAAGGCTTGGTCGCAAAAAGAAGTCGCGGTGAATCACTTTAATACTAATCGAAAAGAAAAAAAAAAGATTTCATATTTTTTTACTGGAATAAAAGTACAGTTAATCCTGCATTTACAGGTAACTCTTCTACAAATGCTTCCACTACAATCACTGTCTCGGCGACAACAGTAAATCAAAACTCGGCATCAACCGTAAGTGCAAGCAACGCGACCCAGCTAACAGCAACAACCAGTGGCGCAAACAACGCAACATCTCCGCTAGCAACAACTAGTCAACAAGGTTAACCATCCTGTCTGAAAATGTTTATGTAGAGTAAAATCTCAGAACAGTGCTTAGCGATTTGTTTGGTATTAAACACCATTCCACGATGATTCATTACTAGAAATAATCAACATTACTTAGCTAAAATATATTTGATATATGATATAGAGAACTCCAAAAATGGTTTAAAAATTAATTACTGTCGTCTTATACTTGAAGGAAATTCCCAAACATCGGCAACTCAGTCATCGTCCTCTGGATCTACTAATGCCACCCAGAGCATCCGCCTGCCTTCCACCCCACGTAAGGAAGCCTTGAATTGATTTCATTTAGCACCAAAATAAAGGATGTTTACTTGTATAATGAAAATCTACATCTGAATACATTTTAATATTACATAAGACTATCTAGCTCTATATTTTTAAGGTTAATTGGTAAACATGTACTTGTAAATTGTTTTCGTGTTGATATACTTCAGTTCTTACATAATATATTATGGCATTGTTTTGACGTTCAGGTAGAATACCAATAAGATATTACAATTTTCACAAAATGTTCACGATTGTCTTTAAATGATTTGTTTGTTACAGTGATGTTTTGAAAACAATTATCTACATAATAATTGATGGTGCTAGTTGCATAACAAATGACAATTATTATTTGTTTTAAGCTCCCTGTGATGAATACCTCGTCTCTGGAACCAATCCTGTGCCAGATAGCCACATTACTGCTTCAAGTGAGTATGGAACACACGATCCGAAACACGACTATAGCGCGGCAAGAGCCCGGATTAACAATACCGAAACCAAGAACTCCCAGGGGGTGACGCAGATGGGGGCATGGACAGCAGATATTTTGGACAAGAACCAATACATACGGGTAAATAGGAGTATTATTGTTTTATCGGGGACAATATATTGTATTTGGGATGTCTTAAACCCTATTCCCGCTTACTTTAAAGCAGTAATAGAAAAGGAAACAAATAAAACGAAAAACAAGAATTACTCGGTATTGTTAACAAAATAGAACAATACTAGTACGTACATCTTGTATATTAATATTGTTTAAAAAATGATTTGATAATTATAAATAAGATCAGTGTTGTTGTGGACCCTTATTCAAGCCATTCCATTAATTTACAGGTGGAGCTGAACCAGCTGAGCACAATCAAGGCCATTGTGACGAAAGGACGAGATGGCTGCTGCAAGCAGTGGGTGACAAAGTACGTTATGATGTATAGCACAGACGGAAAGCATTGGCAGGAATACGGCTCCAATCCAGCACATGTGAGGTCTTACACAGAAAAGTTTACTGATTTAACTTCAGGTCAATATCATATACAAAAGTAAATTTTAAAATACCCATCCATTTCAGGTTTTTAAGGGCAATTCAGATGAAAATTCACCAGAAATCAATACACTGTCAACCCCAATTCAAGCAAAATATGTAATGATACATCCATTAGAATGGAACCATCACATAGCAATGAGGTTTGACTTGATTGGATGTCCTATTGTTCAACAAACATCACCAGGTGTTGCACAAAGCACTATCGTCTCTACAACATCAACCGTACAACCAACAGGCTCATCTTTAGCAACAACACAAACATCTCAAACAACAGGATCTACAACAGCAACCTCACAGACTGGATCAACGATAACAACACAAACCACAGGATCTACATCCGTATCCTTAAAAACAACTAAAACCTCTCCTTCAACCTTATCCTCACAAACATCTGGATCCTCTGCTTCAATACAAAGCACAGGGCCAACAACATCTTCACAAACATCTGGAATGTCTCAATCAACACAAACAACAGGATCTACATCAACTACATCAACATCTCTGCAAACAACTGGGACCTCTGCTTCAGCACAAAGCACAGGGTCAACAACAACATCTTCCAAAATGACTGGAACCTCTCAATCAACACAAACCACAGGGTCTACAACATTCTCACAAACAACTGGAACATCTCCTTCAACACAAAACACAGGCTCTACAACATCTTCACAAACATCTGGAACCTCTAAATCAACACAAAGTACAGGACCTTCAACAACATCCTCACAAACAACTGGAACATCTCCTTCAACCCAAACCACAGGCTCTACAACAACATCCTCACAAACAACTGGAACATCTCTTTCAACTCCAACATCAGGGTCATCAACCATATCATCCAAAACCACTGGATTGTCTGCTTCAACACAAAGCACAGGATTTACATTAACATCTTCACAAATGACTGGAACATCTCCTTCAACCTCACCTACAGGCTCTACAACAACATCATCAATAACAAGTGGAACATCTCCTTCCACCTCAACCACAGGGTCATCAACCACACCTTCACAAACAACTGGATCGTCTGCTTCAACACAAACTACAGGATCTACACCAACATCTACACAAACAACTGGTTCATCTTCTTCAACCTTAACCACAGGGTCATCAACAACATCTTCACAAACAACTGGAACATTTTCTTCAACTCCAATAACAGGGTCTACAACAACATCCTCACAAACAAGTGGAACATCTCCTTCCACCTCAACCACAGGGTCATCAACCACACCTTCACAAACAAATGGATCATCTGCTTCAACACAAACGACAGGATCTACACCAACATCTACACAAACAACTGGATCATCTTCTTCAACCTTAACCACAGGGTCATCAACAACATCTTCACAAACAAGTGGAACATCTCCTTCCACCTCAACCACAGGGTCATCAACAACACCTTCACAAACAACTGGATCGTCTGCTTCAACACAAAGCAAAGGGTCTACAACAACATTCTTACATATGACTGGAACATCTCCTTTAATCTCAACTACAGGGTCATCAACCACATCTTTACAAACCACTGGATTGTCTGCTTCAACACAAACTACAGGATCTACAACAACATCTTCCCAAACAACTGTTACATCTCCTTCAACCTCAACAACAGGATCTACAACAACATCATCACAAACAACAGGAACATCTTTTCCAACCTCAACAACAGCGTCATCAACAACATCCTCACAAACAACTGGAACATCTTTAACCTCAACCACAGGGTCATCAACAACATCTTCACAAACGACTGGATCATCTGCTTCAAAACAAACTACAGGGTCTACATCAACATCTACACAAACAACTGGAACTTCTCCTTCAACACGAGCCACAGGGTCTACAACAACATCCGCACAAACAACTGGAACACCTCCTTCAACCTCAACTACAGGGTCATCAACAACATCCTTGCAAACAACTGGAACATCTCCTTCAACCTCAACTACAGGGTCATCAACTACATCTTCACAAATGACTGGATCATCTGCTTCAACCCAAACCACAGGGTCTACAACAACATCCGCACAAACAACTGGAACATCTCCTTCAACCTCAACTACAGGATCATCAACCACATCTTCCCAAACAACTGGATCAACTGCTTTGAAACAAACTACAGGATCTACAACAACATCTTCACAAACAACTGGAACATCTTCTTCAACCCCAACCACAAGGTCTACAACAACATCCTCACAAACAACCAGAACATCTCCTTCAACCTCAAACACAGGGTCATCAACATCTGCTTCAACACATCCTACAGCATCTACAACAACATCTTCCCAAACAACTGTAACATCTCCTTCAACCCCTAACACAGGGTCTACAACATTCTCACAAACGACTGGAACATCTCCTTCAACCTCAACTACAGGGTCATCAACAACATCTTCCCAAACAACTGTTACATCTCCTTCAACACCAACCACAGGTTTATCAACAACATCTTCACAAACGTCTGGATCATCTGCTTCAACACAAACTACAGGATCTACAACAACATCTTCCCAAACCACTGGAACATCTCCTTCAACCCCAAGCACAGGGTCTACAACAATATCCTCACAAACAACTGGAACATCTCCTTCAACCCCAACCACTGGGTCATCAACAACATCCTCACAAACCACTGGAACATCTTCAACTCCAACCACTGGATCATCAACAATATCCTCACAAACAACTGGAACATCTCCTTCAACACCAACTACAGGGTCTTCAACAGCATCCTCACAAACAACTGGAACATCTTCAACCCCAACCACTGGGTCATCAACAACATCCTCACAAACCACTGGAACTTCTCCTTCAACCTCATCTACAGGGTCATCAACCACATCTTTACAAACCACTGGATTGTCAGCTTCAACACAAACTACAGGTTCTTCAACAACATCTTCCCGAACAACTGCTACATCTCCTTCAACTTCAACCACAGGGTCTACAACAACATCTTCTCAAACAACTGCAACATCTTCAACCCCAACCACAGGGTCATCAACTACATCTTCACAAATGACTGGATCATCTGCTTTAACACAAACTACGGGATCTGCTACAACATCTACACCAACTACTGGAACATCCCCTTCAACCCCAACAACAGGGTCTACAACAACATCTACACAAACGACTGGAACTTCTCCCTCAACCTCAACTACAGGGTCGTCAACAACATCTACACAAATGACTGGAACTTCTCCTTCAACTTCAACTACAGGGTCATCAACAACATCTTCCCAAACAACTAAAACACCTTTAACCTCAACCACAGGGTCATCAGCAACATCTTCACAAACAACTGGAACATCTACTTCAATTCCAACCACAGGCTATACAACAACGTCTACACAAACAACTGGAACATCTCCTTCAACCCCAACTACAGGGTCTACAACAACATCTACACAAACAACTGGAACATCTCCTTCAACCCCAACCACAGGATCATCAACAACATCTTCCCAAACCACTGGAACATCTCCTTCAACCCAAACCCCAAGGTCTACAACAACATCTTCCCAAACAACTGTTACATCTTCTTCAACCCCAACCACAGGGTCTACAACAACATCCTCACAAACGACTGGAACATCTCCTTCAATCTCAACTACAGGATCATCAACAACATCTTCTCAAACAACTGCAACATCTTCAACCCCAACCACAGGGTCATCAACAACATCTTCACAAACAACTGGATCATCTGCTTCAACACAAACTACAGGATCTACAACAACATCTACACAAACAACTGGAACATCCCCTACAACCCCAACCACAGGGTCATCAACAACATCTCGACAAACAACCAAATTATCTTCAACCCCAACTACAGGATCTACAACAACATCTTCACAAACGACTGGATCATCTGCTTCAACTCAAACTACAGTGTCTACATCAAAATCTACACAAACAACTGGAAGTTCTTCTTCAACCCCAACCACAGGGTCTACAACAACATCTGCCCAAACAAGTGGAACATCTCCTTCAACCTCAACTACAGGGTCATCAACAACATCTTCACAAACAACTAAAACACCTTTAACCTCAACCACAGGGTCATCAACAACATCTTCACAAACGACTGGATCATCTATTTCAACACAAACTACAGGATCTACAACGTCTACACAAATGACTGGAACATCTCCTTCAACCCCAACCACAGGATCTACAACAACATCTTCACAAACAACTGGAACATCTTCTACCTCAACTACAGGGTCATCAACTACAGCTTCACAAACAACTGGAACATCTACTTCAACTCCAACCACAGGGTCTACAACAACGTCTACACAAACGACTGGAACATCTCCTTCAACCCCAACCACAGGGTCATCAACAACGTCTTCCCAAACCACTGGAACATCTCCTTCAACCCAAACCACAAGGTCTACAACAACATCTTCCCAAACAACTGTTACATCTTCTTCAACCCCAACCACAGGGTCTACAACAACATCCTCACAAACAACTGTTACATCTCCTTCAACCCCAACCACAGGGTCTACAACAACATCCTCACAAACGACTGGAACATCTCCTTCAACCTCAACTACAGGATCATCAACAACATTTTCTCAAACAACTGCAACATCTTCAACCCCAACCACAGGGTCATCAACAACATCTTCTCAAACGATAGGATCATCTGCTTCAACACAAACTACAGGATCTACAACAACGTCTACACAAATGACTGGAACATCTCCTTCAACCCAAACCACAGGATCTACAACAACATCTTCCCAAACAACTGGAACATCTTCTACCTCAACTACAGTGTCATCAACTACATCTTCACAAACGACTGGAACATCTCTTTCAACCCCAACCACAGGGTCTATGACAACATCTACACAAACGACTGGAACATCTCCTTCAACCCAAACTACAGGGTCTACAACAACATCTACACAAACAACTGGAACATCATCTTCAACCCCACCCACAGGATCATCACCAACATCTTCCCAAACCACTAGAACATCTCCTTCAACCCAAACCACAAGGTCTACAACAACATCTTCCCAAACAACTGTTACATCTCTTTCAACCCCAACCACAGGGTCTACAACAACATCCTCACAAACGACTGGAACACCTCCTTCAACTTCAACTACAGGATCATCAACAACATCTTCTCAAACAACTGCAACATCTTCAACCCCAACCACAGGGTCATCAACAACATCTTCACAAATGACTGGATCATCTGCTTCAACTCAAACTACAGTGTCTACATCAACATCTACACAAACAACTGGAACTTCTCCTTCAACCCCAGGATCTACAACAACATCCGCCCAAACAAGTGGAACATCTCCTTCAACCTCAACTACAGGGTTATCAACAACATCTTCCCAAACAACTGTAACATCTCTTTCAACCCAAACCACAGGGTCATCAACAACATCTTCTCAAACCACTGGAATATCTCCTTCAACCCAAACCACGGGGTCTACAACAACTTCTACACAAACAAGTGGAACATCTCCTTCAACCAAAACCACAAGGTCTACAACAACATCTTCCCAAACAACTGTAACATCTCTTTCAACCCCAACCACAGGGTCGTCAACAACATCTACACAAACGGCTGGATCATCTGCTTCAACCTCAACTACAGGGTCATCAACAAAGTCCCCACAAACAAATGGAACATCTCCTACGACCCCAACCACAGGGTCATCAACTACATCTTCACAAACGACTGGATCATCTGCTGTAACACAAACTACAGGATCAACAACAATATCTACACAAACAACTGGAACATCCCCTATAACCTTAACCACAGGGTCATCAACATTATCTTCCCAAACAACTGTTACATCTCCTTTGATCTCAACCACACGGTCGTCAACAACATCTACACAAACGACTGGATCATCTGCTTCAACACAAACTACAGGTTCTACAACAACATCTACACAAACAACTGGAACATCCCCTACAACCTCAACCACAGGATCTACAACAATATCTTCCCAAACATCTGGAACCTCTCCATCAACCCAAACCACGGGGTCATCAACCCCATCTTCACAAACAACTGGATCCTCTGCTTCACAAAAAACCAAAGGGTCAACAACAACACTCTCACAAACATCTGGAACCTCTCAATCAACACAAACAACAGGGTCAACAAGGTCCTCACAAACATCCGGAATGTCTTCAACCCCAACCACAAGGTTATCAACCACATTGTCACAAACATCTGGAACCTCTCCATCAACACAAACCACAGGGTCCTCAACCACATCTTCACAAACAACAGGAACCTCTCCTTCAACACAAACCACAGGATCTACAACACACTCACAAACGTCTGGAACCTCGCCTTTAACACAAACTACAGGATTTACAACATCCCCACAAACTGGGACTTCTTTTTCAACACTAACCACAGGATCTTCAACAGCAACAACACCACAAACCACAGGAACTATTACATCCAGTAATTTTGTAACAAATAGTTCTACTACCATTTCAACAATAGCTCCATTGTACAATTCAAAAGATCCAATTGACTGCAAACGAGCAATAGCTTCATTTGGATGTTCTCAACCAATTTTAATAACTCACTGTCCATTGACCTGTGGTAATTAACTTTCTTCATACCAATTTTTTTTTAGTAACAAATTGCATTACAATTAATCCACTATTTTATACATAGTAATTTAAAACAGTAAAATAGAAAAAAATATTGCTCACATGAATATTTTGAAATCATTCTCAAGATTACAGCTGGAACATTTATTTATTTTTAAAAATCAATTTTTTTAAATTAACTTTCTCCTATAATCATGCAACAGCATTTCATGATTTAAATACTCATAATATTGTTTAAGTTTTTGAAAATGAGTCATATTTTTAAAAACAGGAGCAGCTCCAAGTAGTTCAGTTTCTTCACATTCACCTCTGTCAGCAACAATGGCCGCCCTCACTACCAGCAATGCAAGGTCTACCACTACTGCAGGTATACAACATTAACCTTGAATCAACAAGCTCGTAGCTTATTTTTTCCATTCAGTTTATAATCAATTTTTTATTAATTTTTCATACGATTCTCAGTTCATTATATCAAAACCCACATTACTAATCATTGTCAGAATGTAATACAATGATGAGACAAAACATTATTGTTATCTTGTATGAAATATTGTCCACAAACCCTCTGAACATCTGTGTCCATTGTGTAGATAAATTCCCTCACAAGGCTGGAGTTAATGTGAGGATACGTATTCCTTGACTTTTTTAAATTTCAAATTGTGCCAGACCTTTTGAATTACATATGTATCAACAATTCAACCGTCAATTATCAGGGTCCAATTTGGAAAAACCAGTTGAATTATTGAATGGTTCAATTATGATTGCAATGCCTTTTTTTGATTGGCTTAACAAATTCATCTATAAAATCTTGTATGACATTAAATACTGTAAACGTTTTATAATTGGCGTGTACAATATTTGGCGAAAATAAGTTTCTGAACAAGTTGGCTTGGATTTGAATAAGTGTATTCTTGAATGTGACTATTCTTTATACACGTTTATCCATTGCATTTAGCCATGTACTTGATGGGAAGATGCATTCTGTCAAAAACACAAAATAGAATACACAGCAAAATGTAGTACGTTTACAGTAACTTGCCTACATCACACAAATTAATTTTTTTTTTAAATATGTAATGAAAATATTGTTTTAAAAAATAAGCATTATATTAAAATAAATTTAAGGAATGAATCCAATTTCTACCTATGGCATACTCACGTAAAACATATAACTTAAGACAGTTTACACTTTTTCATAAACTGTTACTGTGGAATCATTAAAATTCATTGTGGAACAATTTTCGACGAAAACAAATTAGGAAAGGGTTATCTGTCTTATGAAACTGAATTTAAAAACACCCACAAAATAACATCCCATGCACGAATATGATGTTAATTGTTTATAAACAAAAAAAAACCCACAATCCAAATTGGTGAGATTGGCCCAATGTTTTAAATGATTCCACAGTATGTTACACGAGTACCGAGTATAACATAGGTAGAAACTGATTCATTCCTTAAAGAGTTTTTATGAATACATTCTAGAAATTAAATGTTTGTTATATACAAGTATATTTCATTTTTCAATTGTAAATAACTCAAGTGCTTGATAAAAGAGTTGTGAGAAGGTTCAATTAGGGAAAAAATGTTTATTTTTGTAAAGTGAAAGGTCAAAATGCTGGTGTAATTCCTAGTATAAGTATTAAAAATCACAGATAATTATGCAACCATGGATTATCATAGATAAATATAAATGTATGTCTGAGTGCAATCATTAACATCAGTAAAAGCTATCAAATAACTTGATGGTAGAATATGATAGTACATTAATATGACTTTAATACTAGACCTCTCTATATTTTTATTCAGCAGCACAACAAATGACCACCACAACTTTAAAACCCAAAGTACACAAATCTACCCCGGGGAGCCCCTCTCAGACAACAGCTGTTATAAAGACAACAACAGCCAACATTCTTCCTTCTGGGTCAGCCTCGTTTTACGACCCTCGTGACCCCCCAGACTGCATGCGAACACTTCTAACGTATCCTTGCAGTCTCAACATCATACAAATGCATTGCAAATATTCATGTGGTATGTTTGTATTTCTTAGTTTCAAACCTAGACTCATATCTAAAACTATTTGATGATATATTTATAAAAAACCAATTTGCCGGTTTAATAGTTATACGTTGGAAAATTCTTAAGAAAAGATTCAATATTTTATCACTATCAATTCTTTTTTTTTACAGCATCACAAAAGAAGCCAAATGGATAACATTTTTCTGAAGGGAAGATAATATATTGTGTACCTTTGTTAAAACAATGGAAATATGTGATACAATGTGACAATTCATTAAATTGTTCCATTATTGGTAAAAATTTTGTTTGTTGATATTATACCTCATATTGATCAAATTAAAGTTAAAAAAAACAGCAAAGCTAAACAAATAAATTGTTTCATTTATTTCAAATAGAAATAAGTTACAGTAAGTGTTCAGTAACAAATACAAAATATGTAAAAGAACATGCCCAAATTCTTTTCTTCCTTTTTGAATATTTTTGGTCAAACTGTATGACTCCAGATTGATCACTTTATTGTCCTTCTTTATGACAAATAGTCTCATTATTTAGTCCGATCTGATAAACTTATGATGGTATGACAAGTCTAAATAATGTATATAACACACAAAGAAATATAATGACTAAAATACTGATTCAACACTTCATCATTTACTTCGTAAAACTAGATTACACATAAAAATCACTACATCTGCTGTCTTATATTTTAAAAATAAATACTATGGTTTTATCAATATTCATCAAACACTATTTTTTGTAGATTTTGGTATTTAAGCTAATCCTTGAATAGAGATGGTCATCAAAGTAATAAATTTTACAACAATATGTGTATTATACTTTACCGGTACTCGAACCCTTGTCCACAAATTCTTAAATCCATCAAACTGTAATTTTTATTTAATCCTATTGATGTCCATAAATATTAATGAAACCACAAATGCATCTCTTTAACGTACATACCAGTAATTTTTCCACTGAGATTAAAGAGCATTTATTCAGTATGAATTAATCTGAAAGTACAAAAAATCAAGGATGTCTCAACTATTTTCTGTTGATAACTGCAAAGACAAGCTCCCATCGCTATTCCGTATTGCATAGATCACACCCCCTGTATCTTGGGCTGTGACGAGTTCATTGGGCAGTGAGTTCAGATAGATGACCTGCTCCCCAGCACTGTCTAAACAGACCTCATCTGTTGTTTCCTCTATCTGATATTCCTTGACTTCCTCCATTATCTCCGTCTGTGAGTTGGCCTCCGATACAAAGTCCCTTCCTGCAGGGTTTACTGAGGAACTTGCTGCCTGCTCAATCTTGGTGATATCAGAGCTGGCATTTGCTAAGATCTGGAGAAGTTGCTCCTGAGCATCAGAATTCTGCAGTTCATAGGTGGTCTCAGTCTGATAATCTGCCTCTTCAAGCTCTACAGACTCCGGTTCCTGTTTCAATATGGTAACATCTGGTATACCCATAGGTGAGCTTTTGACTTGTGTGTGCACCATATGGTAGGTCTTTGGTTTTCTAATGCTGAGAACCCGTTTATCTGCTCTCATACGAGGACTTTCTCCCTCCTGCATCTTCATGGCTGAGAGTCCTCCAGATATAACTTTGTTATGAACATTCATCATGTGGCGTTTCAAACTTCCCCACCTCTTAACTGTGGTTTGACAAATTTCACACTTGATACTCTTTTCATTGGAGTGAATTAGCATGTGGTTACTCATGTCTGTCCTACAATTGAAATATCTGAAGCAAATGTCACAGTGATGGAGTCTCCCATAGGACTTTGCTTTTTCTATATTTCCAATAGCCAGGGCATGGTTTTGGGAATGTGACTGCCATACTTGATAGATTTTAAAGCTTTTATTGCAGCCCTCCCACTCGCATTCATAAGGACGCTCATCAGAGTGCCGGACTTTCATGTGATACTGTAGGCTACCCATCTGCCTTGTACGATGTCCACATATTTCACAGACACATGGTTTCTCATCTGAATGCATATATTTGGTGTGCAATTTCAAGCTATCTTTTGAACAAAGATATTTCTGGCATATTTTACATTGCAACTCTGGATCATCCTCTCTCTTCTTGTGTGTTCTCAAGTGAATTTTCATATTGTCTTCTCGCCTGAACTTTCTGTCACATACTTCACATTTGAACTTCTTGTTGGCCTCATGAACATCTAGTTTGTGTTGCTTCAAGTCAAAATTATTAGGGAAGCGCAATCCACATTCATTGCACATGACAGGTAAGGATGGATTCAGCTGACTGTTGTTTATTCTTCTGTGGTAGTTGCGGTGACTTTCAAATTCTCTGATTCGCTGGAATGTTTTGTTACAATTTTGACAGAAAAATGGGTAAGTGGTTTCATGGAAAGTTTCCATGTGATTCATAAAGAAGTTGTTGTTATCAAATATTAAATCACAATTCCTCATTGGACAATTTCTCTTCCACACAGGTTGGCAGTTGTTCTCTTTGATATGATGAAGACAGTTTTCCTTAATGAAATATTCCACTCTACAATGGCTGCACTTGTAAACATTTGGTTTCTTCTTTTTGCTCACTGTAATTAGCGTCCTCATTACCTCCTCCGAACTTTTCTGTAAACCATCATGCCTTGTTTGTTTCATATGCTTGATAAGGAATGCAATATCATCAAAAGTTTCTTCACAAGTGTAACACTTGAACACCGAACCTTTCACAAAGTTATCATGTATTTTGTAGGTTCTCTCATTGACTTTCAAAGCCACTGACAGAGGATTGAATCCAGCCATTTTTTTCTTAATCTTGACAATTTTTCTCATTTCAGCATTACTAGAATGACTGTTGTCTTCATTAGAATCGTCTACTTCATTTTCATCTAAGATGTCCGAGCTTTGATCTTCAGTTTCGACTCTCTTTGAGCTTGAAAAGTCATCTGCATGCATCAGTTCTACATGTTTTTCTAGCATTTTTGTGGTTTTGAACTTTCCTTCACACTGTTGGCAATCATACAAAATTTCCTCTTTCCTTTTTTCTGCTAGGCTCTTCTTCTCTTCCTTTCTTTTTGGTGACTCTGACACAGTGTCGTGTTTACCTAATGAGACTAGAATGTCCGTTTCTTCCTCTAATATCTTAGACCACACCTCTGGGTGATTTATTCGAAGGTGATTTTCAATCAATTCCTGAGTTGAAAATTTCTCCCCACAAGTCTGACAAATGTGATGCCCCTTTCTCTTCTTGGGTATAGTCTGAGTTTCACATGAGTTTTCTGTACCTGAAGCTTCCAAACTCTCTGTTGTCTCAGTTATTTCTTGTATTTCATCCTTACCATGTGTAGACTCTTTCCATTCCTCATCTTTCTCTTCTACTGCTACCTTTGTTTGACTGATGCATTTTGCGTTACTCACATTAGTTTTGGATGGTGACTTGGCAGGCGCGTCAATGGTGACACTTTCAGGACTTGTGCCACGTATCTTTTTCTTTTTTTCTAAGGAGACGTAGCCAAGTGATTCAAGTGTTTTTCTTTTGACTCTTCTCCCTAATTGCAAAAGATATTACATGTACCATCTATTACTACATTAAAATCAAACTGCAATTTGTAAATAAAATACAAACAATTTGACAACTAATTAATGTCTGGGGAAGATTTTTTATAACCTGCAATTACTTTCTCATACTTACCACTTCTTGTAACTTTACATTCTGTTTCTGCCTCTGAGTTGTCAGCTGTAAAATATAAATACATTACAATGTAACAAATGGTAACAAATGGTAATAATTTTTTTAATACTATTAGTCTGCCAAAGCTTAAAAAGGTATACCTGGTACATCTGTTGCTGAGAAAAATTTGACAGAAATTTGTCACAGGCAGACGCACATACAAATACCAGTAATACCGTAGTATAACAGTATACACCTGTTTTCTTTAGCGCAAGGGTATCTGATAGCTGATCTGACAAGTTTAATGAGCTAATGAGTTTATTGCTGAAAGAAGAAGTCCTTGTAATTACCTGACAGAGACAACTATATGACAGATAAGATGTTTCATTCCTATATACTATAATAATCAAAGTGAGAAACAGTGACATTTTGAACCTTGGAAATCTCTGAGTTTTTTTTCATACATGTGACAAGTCAAGACACATTTGAAGTGATTGGAAGGGCTGAGATGATACATCGTTTCCTGTATTGATATGAATCACGATATTTGTGTCAAGATACAATACATGTACATATCATAATCATTTCCTTTTGATAAAAAAGTTATCTTTTAAAAAGATATATTTCATAAAGTCATATTATTTTTAATTGAAGCCTTGAAAGAAACAGCTCTACATTTCCATTGTATGGTTACCATTTTTAATGCACTGTAGTCTTGGGAAATAGATGTATTTAATTGTGAGTTTTCACTGAAAAATATTTCATGTGTAAATCACGAAATAGTCTCTCTGTATTGATATTTATACTCTCTTATTGATATGCACATCATCTGCACATTATACAGTGAAACTTCTCAAAATCGGCACCCATGAAAACCAGCACCCCCTCAATATCGGCCGATTTAAAAAGTCCCGGCCAGCTCTCTATTTCTTTTATAGAAAACCGGCACCCCCTGAATTCCGGAAACCAGCCGTTTTTTATCGGCCAGTCTTTAACAAACGTGTGAAATATACCCTCACAAAACCGGCATATAGCCAGAGGACAAAGAAACCCCTATAATTGACGGAAGGTGTGAAAACAGCAGGTACACCGACTCGACAGAGTGTCAGTGTGATAGGTGCTAATTATGCGTGTTGAATATGGCTTTATAACGGGTTGTTTAATAAATGTTGTTATATTAAATAATTGAGAAATCGTGTTTTTTGTGTTTATTATTGTTTTATTTTTTAATTCATCGATTCGATTTGTATTTAGTTATTGTATTTTATTTTATACTACACTGAGTAAAGATTAGAACTCAGCAATTAATCGAATGTCAATGATACAAGTGGTATAACTGTTAAGAAATAACAAATTCTTGATTTGACTTTTTTAAATGTTTCATCTACTTGATTTTTTTTTACATTCACACAAAAACAATTATTTTCATATCAGATGTTTCCAAAACTAAAATATTTTATCAGAATTTCAATGTAAGCGCAATTTGATATAAGCGACCTTTCACAGAAAATTTGACATATGAGTTTGTACACACGTAAATGTACAACGTTGGTGTTCTATCTTTGTGATCATGTTTGTACAATGCTTTTACATATCGACTTTGAAATATTATACAATCATTGTTATCATGTTTAGTTCATTTTCACTATAAATTTTTTTAAAAAACCAAATCTTATTACTGACTATAGGCTACACAAAGCATTATACATGTACATCTATACATGTATTGTATTTATATAAATGGCTTAAACAGAGACATAATTTCCTTGACAATGGCTAGTTTTAACTGAACCTCAGTAAACCAGCACCCCCTGTAAACCGGCCCTTTTGTCCGGTCCGGTAGCCTGCCGGTTTAGAGAAGTTTCGCTGTATTGATATTGAATATCTTGTCCCATCCCTAGAAATTGGTGACATTTTGAATCTGGGAAATCTCCGGCTCTTCTAATTTGCATAACAAAGGAAGGGAGAATACTCTACATAGAGTTTAGTCTTGTGGAAATTTGGAAAAAATAAGAACAAAAGGTTGTCTTCAAAAGCAATAAGATCACAGTTTTAATGTTTGAATGTTCTACAATTTGATTGAGCAAGTAAATCTCTAACAACCGTTATTTAATACAACAAGCAATCATACTAGTTAAGATGTTAAGTTTTGGTGAAGTTTTAAACTAAGAACTTCTCAGTCTTACTATTTGCTGTTATGTCTTCCTCTGTTATCTCATCATCTTCCTCCAAATGGGGGTCTTCATCCTTTTCAACAATTTCTAATTTCTTTGCCACTGAAATATTAGCATATTTTCCAAATTCAAACATACTATAATTTTTATCATTATAGAATGTAGAAAGAACCAGTGTTTTGAGTGTATTCTTAATCAATAAATGAAATGGTTCCACTTTATCTGAAATCTGTTAGTGAAAAAGGGGATGGTACATGTATTGATATAAGAAGAAATATCTTTTATTTGATATAAATATTTTTAATTTCATGATTTGCAACAATCTTTCCTAGCCAAGGTTGACAATTCACAGTGTTTCTCTTTTAAAGCAACATTGATTGTCACCTTTGGCTTGCAAAGGTGCCTCAATGAACACACAAAAACTTTAAACTCAAAAATACCCAAAATGAGTTAAAAATGTAGGAACTGATCTTTTTCTTTTTTTTTTACTGAAATATGGATTAGTACCCTAATTTGCCAAATAAATTATGCAGTTGTGTGTAATACGCAACCCCCCCCCCCCCTTTTGGGCATGAAAATACGTAAAAAAACAAAAAAAACACAAAAAACATAGTTCAGATGTAAAATATGCACCAAGACTTTTGACCAACATGTCATTGTAATTCAGGGAAAAAAGAAAAATTTTACACGCTTCAGACGCAGATTTTTAAAAAGGTCTTTAAGTTGACTTTCTGCGTGGTTATCTTCAAACAGATCAAAGGGGTGACCGATCAGAGACAACAGGTTATTTACTCAAGGTGTTACATTTCTTTGCCCAACAGTGGTAAGTGCACATGTACAACAATGGCTTCGATACTGACGATACGGCCAAAGAGGTTTTAAAAATAAAGTGAGACAAATCTTCGAAATGAGTTAATAGTAATTGATCATGTGCCAGGGGCTGACAAATACATTTTTTAAGCACTTGCCCTCGGGCAAGTGACAAGGCAAAATTTACTTGCCCTACCTCAATATCTACTAGCCCAAACAAATTCTTTATTGTGATTAAAAATAACAATACACATACCATACGATGTTTTTGCCCTTCACTTTAAATTTTTCCACTTTTAAAACGGGTACTCTTCATAAAATATATAGTTTTGATTCAACATCTCTTCCTCTTGGTTTTCTCGAGAGTGTGTTAAAAAATCAACACATAACATGTTGATATTTAGTTGGATTTGTTTTAAAGGTAAAAAACAAACATTTTATAAACAGTTTTGGGTGTTTTGATAATTTTTATCACCTTAGGTGAATGTCCGAGATAATAGGTCACAAGCGCACACGTCTTCACGGCCATGATTTCATTTAGGCCACAGAGGTGTTAAAAACAAAGGTGAAATGAATCATTAGGAGTTGTATCTAATCATATTAAGCCTGATATTTTAATTCTAAAAAAGTTCTAGGCTATGATTATGATTAGCGAGTGATAACGGGCACACATCTATTTTTAACATCAGTTATGGCGGCGTACATGGAGACGGTGAACACAGCTCAAAGAAGTAGAACATAGAATAAATAGCTCAAATTGATGTTAGATTGTCAGATTATAATTAAAACAGTTTTTGCAATTAAACACTTTAACAAAGATTAAATTAGTTTTAAACATTATGATAAACAAACGCAAGAACAGTGGAACTGAAGAACAGTAGTTAGAATTTTATTTCATTATGATATAGCCTATGCTGCACCTGAAAAAAAAAACCCGTCAAAATCATATTGTGGTGTACAGTATGATTTGAGCACCCTTACATCGTAAAGAATTTTCTATAAAAAAGTGAGTATTATGTTCAGCGAAATACGGTACTTTCATTTTCAGTACATATGCGAAAGTTTAAAAAGTCACTTGCCCAGGGGCAAGTCCCTACCAATTTTTTACTTGCCCGATCGGAAAAAACACTTGCCCCGGGCGTCGGGCAATCGGATTTGTCAGCCCCTGATGTGCTTATAATGTGAAATGAATTCGAAAAAACACTTGATAGCAATCAGGCCTGCAATCTGGATCTACTGCACATATCCTATTATAACATTTGTAGTATGGGCGTACACAGAGATGGTGAAGGGATAGCTCTGACTGCCGAGTAAACAATCTATATTGGTTTTAAATTACAATTTTGATACAATTTATCTATCATCAGATTAAAAGCAACACACTTTTTTATTGAATATGCCTAAACTAAAATTTTTAATTGTTCAAAATGTGATAAACAAAGAGACATTTTCGTATTAAGGCAATGTACTGAATTACGATATACTTTTTACCAGTACTTGTTTAAAAGAGTCTCAAAATTGTGATGTATAATATGCACCCCTTTCTCACAAACTTGTTGAGAAAAAAAAGTGTGTATTATATTCGGCAAATTACGGTAATCACCTTTAGGTGGTCTTCCCCTTTTCCGCTTGGGTTTGATGACATCAGAAACTTCTGGGATGATGTTTTGATCTCTACTGGATGGACTTTGTTCCATTTCTGACTTTACATTCACATCTCCTGTAAACAAACATTGAATATGAAGTTAGCACAATTTGGCCAAATAGAAAGAAATATGCTAAGATTGGAAGGACGGACAGATGGAAAGACAAACTGATCACTTTCCAGCCTCATTCTCACTATAGGGCTACCACAGAGCTGGGTCCTAATTAAAACTGATATGTTCTAGTCATTTTCTAGAAAGTGGAATTAGAATGTGTTGCAACATTCCATGATTTTAATTCATAAGTGCTTGATTTTATGGTCACATGAAAATGAGTCTTATGGTAAATTAAATAGCGTTTACCAAAACAAAACTTGTGGAATCTCATTGCTAGGCCCTCATCTTGTACAAGAAAATCCTTTCCTTTTTCAGATCCAAGGATGTGTATGGTAGTACCGTTTGCAGTGATCAACAAACTTTCCTCTTCGCTGCTATGCAACTTAACAAGCTTCAAGAATAAACATAACATTATATGTACATGATTCATCATGCATAGATCAACAATCAAAATGTATACATATCAGAAGTGCCTTGACAGGGCAAAGAGCACAAAAAGCCAGTGGTCCCATTCCTAATAATATCATTGAGCCATTTGACATTCCTGGAGCAAAGGAAGCATAGATACAGTAGTCTTCATATGACATATATTTTCCTTCTAATTAAGTTACATATAAGACATATGTCTTTTTCTTCGATATTTATAAATTGAAGAAGGCAGTTAGGCTTTAATAACATATTGTTTGACGATCAGAAAATGTGTTTGTTACAAAATGTCCAGTAAAGTCGTTTTACCGGTAACTAATATTTGCCAGTATCGATTAATTTTTAAAAAAATTATTGGTGAAAAACAAAGTTACCCCGGTAATGTTTTAAAAAATCCAAGCTAAGTAATAATAATACAGAAATAAATATTCGACCAGTGTGTGGAGTTGTTTGACATTTTCACGATTATTTACCATATTGTTTACAAATTAAAAAGGTGACCCAGATATGAACTGCCGGAAGTGCAAGACAGAAAAAACGAAAGTGTGAAAACAATTAAACCTAATTATGAAAATAAGTTTGTTGTTGACCACTTTTTAGTGGATAATTAGTAATTATAATCCCTTTAATGAGATTATGCACCATATCAAATAATAATGGATCTTTAAATGAAATTACGACTTCAAATAGAACCAAGTGTAGTTTTCCTAGTGTCGGTTCATTGCGACAGAAGTATGATTTGGCTGGATATACTGATAGATATACGGGCAAAACAAAGACAAATGGCAATTACTTATCATCAATTACTACAGGTATTATAAAGTGTTTTCATAAAAATTCCCTGACAAAATAACAATCATATTATTTGTTTAAATAACATATTTCCACAATTATTTTTCCTTCTTCATTTATAAGTCTATCGACATGTACCTCTAGTACATTTTTTAAATTAATCCACACCAAAAAATATGGTCAGAAGTGATAGAGGGTGCTTGTTTCAATACTAGAAAATGTATTCAAAACTAGGAAAATGGAGGGGGTGTTGAAATTAGTACATGTATCTCCATAATTCATCCTTTATATTTTCGGAAGTTTGATACTACAGTTTTGAAGGACAAAGAAACGTGATTTAAACCAAAAACAAGAGGCCCAGGGGCCACATCGCTCACCTGAGCAACAATTGCCTTAATTCTGATCAAATTAGCATTACAGTATCAAAATATCTTGACAACTAAGTACAGTAGATCTTGCTAAAAAAAATAGAAAATCTGTCAATTTTTATCCACCTCTTTTTTTGGGTAAATACCAAGCCCCTTTTGTTGTTGTACCTGTAAGAAGATTTTTCTCTATTCCAATTTACCCCCCCCCCCCCTCCATTTCGTGGCCCCCCCTTTTCTCTAGGGAATCATGGTTTCATCAAACTTAAATCTGTATAACCTGTGCTTTCACACTAAGTACTGAGTTTTGGACCGAAAACTTTCCCAGAATATTTTTAAAGATTTTCTCTATATATTCCTATGTAAAAATTCAAACTGCCGTCACGGCCCAGCATTATCACTAGGGACTGTGATTTAGCAAACTTGAATTTACACTATCCGAGGATGCATCTACACAAGTTTAGGCTTTTCTGGCCAAATAGTCTTTAAAAAGAAGATATTAAAGATTTTCTCTATATATTCCTATGTAAAAATTCATCCCCCATTGTGGCCTCACCATACCCCATGACTATTATTTAAACAAACTTGAATCTTTACGATCTTGGGATGCTTCCACTTAAATTTGGGCTTTCCTGGCCTTATAGTTTTGAGAAGAAGATTTTTAAAGATTTTCTCTATATATAAAAATTTATCCCCCATTGTGGCCCCGCCCTACCCCCAGGGACCATGATTTGAACAAACTTGAATCTACATTATCTGAGGATGGTTACAATTTGAGCTTTCTTGGCCATAAAGTTTTGAAAAGAATTTTTTTTAAAGATTTTCTCTATATATTCCTATATAAAAATTTATCCCCTAATTGTGGCCCCACCCTACCCCTGGGGACCATGATTTGAACAAACTTGAATCTACACTATCTGAGGATGCTTCCACTCAAATTTAAGCTTTTCTGGCCTTATAGTTTTTGAGAAGAAGATTTTTAAAAAAAATTTCGATATATTCCTATGTAAAACATGACCCCCCTCTTGTGGCCCCACCCTACCCCCGGGGACCATAATTTGAACAAACTTGAATCTACACTACCTGAGGATGCTTCCATTTTAATTTGAGCTTTTCTGGCCTGATAGTTTTTTAGAAGAAGATTTTTAAAGATTTTGTCTATATATTTCTATGTAAAACTTGATCCCCTAATTGTGGCCCCACCCTACCCCTGGGGACCATGATTTGAACAAACTTGAATCTACACTATCTGAGGATGCTTCCACTCAAATTTAAGCTTTTCTGACCTTATAGTTTTTGAGAAGAAGATTTTTAAAAAAAAATTCTGTATATTCCTATGTAAAACATGACCCCCCTCTTGTGGCCCCACCCTACCCTCGGGGTCCATAATTTGAACAAACTTGAATCTACACTACCTGAGGATGCTTCCATTTTAATTTGAGCTTTTCTGGCCTGATAGTTTTTTAGAAGAAGATTTTTAAAGATTTTGTCTATATATTTCTATGTAAAACTTGATCCCCTAATTGTGGCCCCACCCTAGCCCCGGAGACCATGATTTGAACAAACTTGAATCTACACTACCTGAGGAAGCTTCCACTTTTATTTGAGCTTTTCTGGCCTAATAATTTTTTAGAAGAAGATTTTTAAAGATTTTCTCTATATATTCCTATGTAAAACTTGATCCCCCCATTGTGGCCCCACCCTTCCCCTGGGGACCATGATTTGAACAAACTTGAATCTACACTACCTGAGGAAGCTTCCACTTTGATTTGAGCTTCTCTGGCCTAATAATGTTTTAGAAGAAGATTTTTAAAGATTTTCTCTATATATTCCTATGTAAAACTTGATCCCCCCATTGAGGCCCCACCCTACCCCCGGGGACCATGATTTGAACAAACTTGAATCTACACTATCTGAGGAGGCTCCCATTTTAATTTGAGCTTTTCTGGCCTTATAGTTTTTTAGAAGAAGATTTTTAAAGATTTTGTCTATATATTCCTATATAAAAATTTATCCCCCCATTGTGGCCCCTCCCTACCCCTGGGGACCATAATTTGAACAAACTTGAATCTACACTATCTGAGGATGCTTCCACTCAAATTTAAGCTTTTCTGGCCTTATAGTTTTTGAGAAGAAGATTTTTAAAAAAATTTTCGATATATTCCTATGTAAAACATGACCCCCCTCTTGTGGCCCCACCCTACCCCCGGGGTCCATAATTTGAACAAACTTGAATCTACACTACCTGAGGAAGCTTCCATTTTAATTTGAGCTTTTCTGGCCTGATAGTTTTTTAGAAGAAGATTTTTAAAGATTTTGTCTATATATTTCTATGTAAAACTCGATCCCCTAATTGTGGCCCCACCCTAGCCCCGGAGACCATGATTTGAACAAACTTGAATCTACACTACCTGAGGAAGCTTCCACTTTTATTTGAGCTTTTCTGGCCTAATAATTTTTTAGAAGAAGATTTTTAAAGATTTTCTCTATATATTCCTATGTAAAACTTGATCCCCCCCATTGTGGCCCCACCCTACCCCTGGGGATCATGATTTGAACAAACTTGAATCTACACTACCTGAGGAAGCTTCCACTTTGATTTGAGCTTCTCTGGCCTAATAATGTTTTAGAAGAAGATTTTTAAAGATTTTCTCTATATATTCCTATGTAAAACTTGATCCCCCCATTGAGGCCCCACCCTACCCTCGGGGACCATGATTTGAACAAACTTGAATCTACACTATCTGAGGAGGCTCCCATTTTAATTTGAGCTTTTCTGGCCTGATAGTTTTTTAGAAGAAGATTTTTAAGGATTTTGTCTATATATTTCTATGTAAAACTTGATCCCCCCATTGTGGCCCCTCCCTACCCCTGGGGACCATAATTTGAACAAACTTGAATCTACACTACCTGAGGATGCCGCCACACAAGTTTGAGCTTTTCAGGCCGAATAGTTTTTGAGAAGAAGATTTTTGAAAAATACCAACAAAGAAGAAGGTACAGTTTCTTTTAATATTTGCCCTAAAATTCAAAAGTGATTTAAATCTCATGAAAATACACATATGCTATCTTGAACATGTATGTATATAAAATACCAAGTTATACACTTTTATCTTGATTCAAAAAATAATTATGACTTTAACATTTTGGCAAATTTCTAAGATTAAGTCAAAAATGATTAAAAATGGCACATTTTCTCATAGTTTTTTGAAGAGGAAAATGCGTCCGCAGCCGTCGCCCACAACAAAATTCATATATTTTATTTGTCGTAACATGATAAAGTTATAATGTGAGTTTCATCGTGGGCGACAGCTGCGGACATAGTTTTCTATTAAAAAGACTACTGAGGATTTGGTGTCTTCTGCTCAGTTTTATGAAAATTACGGGAAAATGCACTGTTTGTGACGTCACAATTACCCTTGTGAAAGTCTTATCAGTAAAATATTTATAGATTCTTAGTTTATGAATATTATTGTGTAGATAAATGTTACATTTCCATTTTTTGTGATATTTTTAAAAATTACTTTAAAACAGGGCAAAATATGACTGAAACTGTACCTAGTTCTTTTCAATAATTCTCAATTATCTCCCCTTTAAAGAGGGCGTGGCCCTTCATTTGAACAAACTTGAATCCCCTTTACCTAGTGGTGCTTTGTGCCAAATTTGGTTGAAATCTGCCCAGTGGTTCTTGAGAAGAAGATGAAAATGTGAAAAGTTTACAACGCCAACGCCGACAACGACAACGACGACAGACAACGGA
Source organism: Magallana gigas (assembly GCF_963853765.1). Lineage (NCBI taxonomy): Eukaryota > Metazoa > Mollusca > Bivalvia > Ostreida > Ostreidae > Magallana > Magallana gigas. Next base: position 15,648,984 of record NC_088854.1, on the reverse strand, counting down.
CAAATTGTGATCAGAAAAGCTCACTTGAGCCTTTGGCTCAGGTGAGCTAATAAAAACATTTGGATTCCGATAATAATAGTCGCATGCACGACAAAACCGCATACTGATTCGTTACCGGTAAAATGACTTAATGAAAAGTTTAAGTTTAGTTATTTGAGGAAATTTGTCAAGGTGACCTCCAACAATGTAGCCAATGGGAAATAACTCCTGCTAAAATTGCATCCATCAAAGTGAATTTGTACGTTGTTGGGGCCATTTTTTCAAATCTAAATTTTTGTTGTTCTTTTACATCCCTTAAATGAAGATGACAATGATAGTAGAGATTGATGAATTTATCAAAATTAATAAATATCTGCAAGCACTTCACAGCAAAGTTTCGGAATGTGTCACACAGTGCAACAAATGAATACATGTATCATATTAAGGTTCCTCCACACCATATGACCTGTACTTTTTTGGAAGTACATCACAACATGGCGAATTCACAGTATTGCTCTGGCTAAAATATTGATCAATTTGAGTGTCGTACTTTGTAGCTCAGTAAGTTATAATCATCTGACAGCCAATCTTCATGTGCCGGTTCAAGTCTAACAGGAGCTTTTATTTTCGTTCATTGACTTGCACAAAGTTCTTAAATTTTACATTTTTTTAAAAAAAATTGAAATTGTTTTCTTCTATTTACAAGTTGTATGCATATAAGAATATCATACCTTTACATTATACATAAGTTTGTTTTGTTTTGATAACACTTATCAAGGTGTGTGGAGGAACCTTAAACCATTCTTTATAAGTACCGTACATGTACCAGTATGTGTACCGTATGTGCCGAATTGGCCCACTGCATGGAACAATGCCCCATCTCCAGGCTTGTGCCACCTGTATGTGGACTTAATTTTCAAACTTATAGTCAGAAAAAGAAAACAAATGCTTTATGCAGGGGAAAAAATATTTAAATCTTACAAGGGCATCAATGTCGCTGAACATGGAATCCTTCAGCAGTTTTGAAACCACTTCACTGTCCTCTGTCAGGAGTGGTTCCATTCTGTAACCAGTGTGTTACATCAAATGCAACCTGAAAACAAAATAAACAGTTATTTAATTTTAAAACTCCAATCCAATATATTTCAGAGAAAATAATTTACAATGCAAAACAGATGATTTACAATAATATTGGAACTGTACTTTAATCAGGAAATGTCAACTGTAATATGTACGTCTTATTTTTGGAGTCTGCAAGAAAAAAAACAAAGTGCATGTGAAAAACTTAAGAAGTGCATTGTACAATTAAAATAATTTTGACCAGCTGTGCAATAAACCTTTTGAATATACTGGTGTCATAAACTGGACCCATATTGGCCGCAACTCCAGGTCAGGTTCTCAAGGGAACAGGTAAAAATGTATTTTATTTTTTACATTTGTTTTTGAAGTACCGGTATATGCCAGAATACATCCCCTGGTGATTAACTTGATGCATGTTTTCTTCACTTAAACTTATTTGAACGGTAAACACGAAAGGACTATGTGCGGTATGGTCTAATATCTGCCCCAAATTTTAACCAATTTTTAAATAGTGTCGTATAAAAATCAAATCTTCAGAAATCATTGTACAGTGGACGCCTATCACTATAATCTTGATTTTAACCACCATTGCTCATTCCCTATTTATATATGACGTCAACTATATGACCTTATTCCCGCAAATTTGCAAACAGATGAAAATATTCTCATTTTTGCTTTATATTTTGCATTCGGAAGTATAGAGCGCAGGTCTGCTCAAGTAAGATTTTAACATATGTTTTTGATAATTATACACATTATACTAAAAAATTGTACTTGAGCAAGCCTGTGCTCAATGTTTCCCAGTCGAAAAACTATCGGAAAACACCCATATTTTGCTTTAAAACATCAATTTATCAAAATTAAGCAATCTTCATGACGTCATTTCTACATTATGACGTCACTGTGGTGATAACCTTTTGCACCCTTATTTTTAATATGATTCTAACTAACTTCACCCTTATTTTTAAAGCGCTTTTTTAAAACTTTATTTTGGGGGCAAAAAATGCATAAAACCGCACATAGTCCTTTTGTTTGTTCAATATGGAAAAAGAGGTATCATACAAGTGTTTTCACCACCAAATTTGGGTCAAACTACCAATTAAAGGCTGTAAAAGTAATTACGGTCATTTATATATGCTTAAACAGTTTATTTTCAAATAAAATTCGAATATTTTCCTCTTTTTATCCCACCCAAAGTTGGATAAAATTAGTCACATTATCAATGATATTAACACTTGATGTCAAATATTAAAACATGAATATGGATGCGTTTTAAAATGTTAGATAAAGTAAATAATAAAAAAAAACTTATGAATTATTTAATCAACATTCATCACAAGACAACAACTAATAAATGTCACGAGAACCAAGTACTTCAATTAGGAATATGGAATAACTACAATGTTGGTCCGTTTCCGCCATTTTATACTGGCAAAAATTGTCTGGTCATTGAAGAGTAAAATAAGTCGATATATCACAATAGGCCTGTGGAAAACCAAGTCACAGACCTTGTTAATATATTGAATGATTTGAACTACTTCAAAAACAGCTGAAAACTTACAATCGTAGACGCTGACCTCCTTCGCCACCTATTTTACCTACGCCGGAAGAGTGGAAAGCGTTGGACAAGTTGTTCTTAAAATAGCTTATAATCAAAGTAGTGAAACTACTCATTGGAGTTGATTCGAGCATTTCCCTAAGAGAACCCCGGTCTGACTACATTCCAGTATTACTTACTGCTATAAGTAAGTAAGTAAGTAAGTAAATAATTTATTATAGTGACATGTGTTATAACAATACGCAAGTATTACAAAATGTTATACAAAATAGATAATGAAACACCCGGCCCATTGGGCCTATATGTCACTGCAAATACAATTATAACATAAATATACACATATTACGCATTGCGTTTTTTATACAATAATGATTGTCTGTAAAGGTAAGATTCAATTAAATATTTAGAGGTTTGTCTAGGAAAATTTGACAGTAGAAAAAAAAATACAGTCTAAATTTGACATTACCAGTGTTGGATTATATCCTATATTATTAAATAATTCCCTTCTAAAATCAGAAGAGATTGTACAATTCAGCAGAAAATGACTCTCGTCTTCTATTTCATTTAATACACAAAACTTACATATTCTTTCATCGAGAGGTTCCCCCTTATATCGCCCCGTTTCAATTCTAATTGGGAGTATCCCACATCTGAATTGTGCCAAAATAGATCTTTGAGATTTATGCTATAAGATAACAGCCAATGCAGTACTTTAAAATACTATTACAATAGATAGATAGATTATTTGATATCAAGTCATCATACATATACTGAACATACATATTATACATACAATATTTCAATATTAATTGGTTTTAATTTCATAAACAATGGTGTTTGAAAAACATAGATATTATACCAGTCCAGGATAACCCATGGAAGCTCGAAAGCTTATTTCCAATGGGGTCCTTTCAATAATATGTGAAACATTACTTACATGTATTTAGTTTAGTTTTAACTGAATCACAAAATGTGTTAAATTTGTACACATTACAATCACTGTGCTAGTTATACTATACACCATGTGTACACAGCGATATAAACTGATCCTGAGTATTCATATGATAACATTGATAATATATCGGTAAAATTATATAGTATCTAATAGTACAACATATCACTATTTTGTTTTAAATTAATACCCTTTTGCAAAATAAAACTTTTAACTTTTGTTTTAAAAAAAATTCTCTCCATTTGTACATTTAATATGCGATGGTACAAAAAGTTCAGTCTTTAATACCATAATAGTAGAATTTATATAGATGTCGGCTTGACATGTCTTGACTCAAGGTATAAAAAAAATCTTCATTTGAAGATGCTCTTGTGTTTCTTACACTGAGATACATATATAATTATGATCTCAATGTAAAATGTCCATGTAAGTAAGACGGTGCGCTACCATGATACATGTATATGCTGTCGAAACCTGTCTTCCACATTCAACATATCTAGTGAACTAAGTACTCTATATTTTACAGTATGTAATGGAGATAGGGTTAATATATATTATCTGGCCATCTTGTTTTGACATATTTGTTATTTCTTTTTAAAATATTTTGACAACCCATTACCTTATTCTTTTAAAAAAGGTAATTTTAGGATTCATAACAAAAAATTTGAATGTTGAACACAGCTATAGATTTTTTTAATCCTCTTACAAACGAACGCTCATTATAGTTTTAGACTTTTATCTAGACTTTGCATGGAATGTACTTTTTTATATAGTTTGGCCGGGATGTATCAGCATCAAAAGTTTCAAATGTTTACTGACGTTGATTTACAAGTCATACATAGCTGAGCAATAAAATGACGCATTGAAAGGATTAACAAAAAATACAAAACGACCAGTTATTAAACAACTATTGAGTAATAGTCATTTTAGCAGGATGTTTATAAAAAGGTAATGTAAACGATTAAGATAAAAAATTAAGTGTGAACAACGGATGTGAATTAAGAAATTAGTAGTACCTTGTGCCTTGGGAGGATTCATTGTGATAAATGCTGTGGCGATACTTTGGAAAGTTTTTAAACACATCCTTTGTTAAGATAAGAAAAGAATTTATTATTAATCAACAAAAGTCCGAAAAACTAAGTTACACAGTATAATAACAAAACGTTCAATATAATTATGTTCACACCGTGTATATACAATTAAGTTCTTCCCATCTATGTGTGGATCTGGAGGGACGTCGGTGCACCACTTTTGAATTCCATTATTAGTTAATTTACATGTAGCTAGTAATCTAAACCGAATGAGCCCCAAAGAGCACCGGCGAAAGTTCGAGTCCATTGATAAAAGAGGTAAGGTTATATCATATGTACAGTTAGTGTAGGTTTTCTTACAAATATGAACACCCCCACCCCCCAATGGATTAAGCAAGATTTCTCCCACACCTTATAGAGGGAATTAATGAATTAATATTTTGATTGATTCTTGTTTTAAAAAATGAGGTAGGGCTGAAAGATCTCTCTCTCTCTCTCTCTCTCTCTCTCTCTCTCTCTCTCTCTCTCTCTCTCTCTCTCTCTCTCTCTCGTTTTTAAACTTTATTTATCGACTTGTAGAAGCAGTTATTATTTTTCGAGCTTAAACATTGTCAATTTTGTATTAAAAGTTGAATATTAAAACTAAAGGAGCGCGTCAAACGAATCGGGGTAATCGAATGATTAAAGATCGAAGTGTCTATTATTAAACGCAGCCCATAAGTTTTGTCTGTGATGATCATGATGATCAAACCTGCAAGTCTTGACGGTTGAACATTAAGCAGCGACAGTCTGACGACTGATCAGATAATAGCTGAGCAGCCTACTCTGAATGAAAGGGAATGTATGCAAGAAATAAATATATACACTGCAAAGGAGATTGACAACACGAAAATCGTCTTCACCAACTCTATTACTGGACTGGTATTTTATTATATACTGTAGTGATCCTCTGTAAAGTCTGATAATATATTGGTAATAAGGCAGTCAGTCTGGGGACCCCATATTTTATATTGATTTTTCAGTCTAAGTTCAGTATCAATATTTTGTAGGTGCAGGGTTTTTTTCTGGATTAGATATCTCAATTTATCAAGTAAATACCCCTTGCATTGACCAAATAAAGGTAACTTAATGAACAAAAGCAATTTTTGGACAACGCCGAAATATTTCCTAATGTGTTCATCTGCTGTTTAAATGCATATGACATAATCTCTTTTGCTTCATTTACGTCATTTGGTCATGGTTTTAACTGAAAATATTTGCACAGCTATATGTCGAAAATAATTCATTTGAAATGCCAGTCATGATATTTTGTACGTGAAGAGGACTCAGCAAACCTTTTTCTTTGTCACGTTTTCTTACCCTTGCCCAAATATTGCTTACATTTTAAGAGAGTAACTATGTATTTCATATACCGGTATTCATCTTGGCAAGTGTCTTATAGTATCATAATGGCCATAGCTTGTACAAAAGTTAGGCCAAGAGCCATTATGTGTAGATTAAAAATCAATTGTGAGATTTAATATTGTTGTGCCATAAACTCAGCTATCATACTTAGTCTGTGTGACATCAAAGAGTAAAAAAAGAGTTTCAATAGTGTATTTATGAAGAGTACTACATGTAAATACGGGACTGATTGCCCATTCTGTGAACAATTCAGTTATTACATGCATTATTCCATACACAATCCATTTTAAAGAAATGCCACTTTAATTTTTGTTTTTGAATTATATATAAGTGTATGTAAATTAGCTATCCTGATGAAAGTTTAAAGAACCATCATAATATTTTAAGCAGTAGTATCTACATGTAAATGTAATTGATCCTTTCTTCAGTGTTATTAATTTTACATTGTGGCCAGCTTTCTTATTATCCTTCATTGCCGTCCATGTGGATATAACTAGATCATATAAAATATGGTCTAGTCTTTTGGAGGGATTTGTGAGAGGTGGTGGTATATTCATCCCTATTTTAATGAAATTAAAATGTTCATAAATCTTTTAAGTTTTTTTTAGCAATCATCCCTTAAGCTACAATTTATATTTTCAAGCCACTTGTTTTAAAATGCACTATGTGGTGGATTGGACAAGTGACTCTATGCTCCTTTCTATGATTTGTTGATTAATTAAAAACAGCCAAGATCCCCACTCCCAAAACCATATATTTGCTTATTGCTTTTGTCTTAATAAATGAATAGGTTGTTTGAGGAAGTAGTTATGTACCTTGCTAAAGTGAAAACTTTAAATTTGTAGATATACATGTATAGATATATATAGGATAATCAATCCACTTTTCTGAAATTTATGTTGTACATAAACAGATTGACCAACAGTATGTTAACATACTAAATGTTGTGACAAAGGTTAAGTATTATTTGTTTACTTTCAGCAGCTGTGATGGATGAAACAAACTCAAGAGATTTTCTCATTCAGAAGATTGATGCTTTGGTAATTATAGTACTAGTAGTTAAATTGTGATTATATAAAACCTTTTGAATCTTTCTTATTATCAAGAGTTGTCTGGCTTCCCTTTTAAGTCTCAAAATGTTAAATGTGATTATCTTTCCTCTTGAACCATAAGGCCAATATCAAACCTACAACAAAGCTTCCTTGTATCATTTATCTTAGGTGGAAGGGATTAAAATTCTAGGAAAAAGGGACACTCACCTTTCAAAGAGGAGAAATAACTATTAATGATTCTTTTTTTAAAAATCTTCTTCTTAAAAACCAACAGCACCAAAAATTCATATTTGAAAACGATGTATGTATGTATTCAACAGTTGCTGAAGTTGACAGACTTTGAGGAGAGCTTGTTGATCACTGCTGATGGGGATTCTCTGTATGTCACTGGCTCTGAAAAAGGAAAGAATTTCCTGAAAGATAACCAACACATAGCTGAGGAGTTCCACAAATACTGCTATGGTACATATACTGACCAGATTAATACATATCTACAGCAAAACTCGAATATAACGAACACAGATATAGCGAATTTACAGCTATAAAGAATTCTTAGTTCTTACTCATGTCCTGGTAAAGTTATTATATAAAACTATAGAAAATTGCAGTATATAATGAATACAGTTATAACAAATTTATGGCTATAACAGTAATTTTTAGACCCCAACTTCTAACATTTATCATTTATATAACAGACATTTTTCTATTGCAAAATTCCTTCAAGATACATGCAATTTTAAGATGCATATTAAAAAAACTCAAATACAAATATTATACAGAAGTTTTTGAAGTGAAAAGGTTATATTGACATTTTTCGTGAAGAACGGTAACAATGATGTTGAACTTACGATGGTTTGAAGTACCGGTACTTGCAGCTAATTATTCTACATGTATAATGAATTCACAAAATGATTTCTTACAGATTCCCTATAAATGTATAACGAACAATGGCTATAACAAAGTTTATTCTATGGTCCCTTGAAATATGCTATAAACTGGTTTGCTGTACTGATTCTATCAAATACTTACTGTAAAATTTTAAATACTGTTAACCAACTTTTATCAGAGTTCAGGATAATTTTCTGAAGTTTGTAAGATGTTACTAGTTGTGAATATTTCTCTGCGCAACCAGTTAAGGTACATATGTGTTAAAGTTTATCTTCATATGCTCTGTTTTTAAAAAAAAATTTTAGTTAATTTTTTAAATAATGACTAATTGCTTATTAATTTCACCCCCAATAAGAGTTGGTTGACAGTAAGATACCTGTACATTAGTTACTTGTGGCTTTGAAGCACAAGCCAAACCTAAGGCAATAAAATTTCAAATATCATTACAAATAGCTTGAACTATATTGTAGATGCATAGTTATAACTAACACAAATGTTTAATTTTTTTTAAGACAGTCCAGTGAAATCTTCAAACTGCACTTCTTTATGGAAGCAGAAGATTTCCTTCGGCAAAGAACCATCTGGGAAATTCCCTGTTTATGTCAAACCTGCCTTCACTGTTTACAATCTCAATAATGATGAAGAAGAGCACCAGACAGAGATATCTAACATAAGATTCCAACAAAAAAGGAGTTCCAGCTTCCGAGTGTTTGATATTGCCGACCAGAGCTATTCCTCAAACAGCTGGATCAGACGGCCAAACGGTACCAAACTCCAAACAAGTGTTATATTGATTTCATTCTGTGTATAAAATATTTTTTTCATGATGTCATATTTTTACTTTTATTTTGCAAATATTAATATTTTGGAAAAATGAAAGAAATTATGTGTACCATCAAAAATTGCCAAAACTAACTGACACATGCAAACAATTGTCACAGATTTTTGTTTCATTTTGGCAAAAATTGTAACTTTTGAAAATCACTTTTAAAAAAGTTATATTTATATTCTTTTCTGCTCAAATAAAAATCTTGTTTAGACCAGTACTGATTACTGGTGGTTGCTGTCAATTATTAAATTCATTTTACTACAGTTTACTACTGAAATTTTGTAACATGTAGCAAAAACAATTAGCAACAATTTTGTAACAGTTAGCAACATATTTAGCAAAAGATTTTATGATTATTTGAAAAGAAACAGATTTAAAGTTTGTTTTAATTAATTTTGATGGATAGCATATAATTTTATCCCCCCCCCCCCCCCCCCCCTTGGCAGAAGGGAGGGCATATTGCTTTGCTGCTGTCCGTCTGTGTCTCTGTTGGTCGGTCCACCAACAGTTTCTGTTCACTTTCTTTGCAGAGGTTACACAATGAAATGAAATTTGGTATTGCAGATTTATCATAATACATGTAATATCCAAGTCAAGTTCGATTTTGGGTACTATCGGACAATTTTCTTTAGAGCTATGCACCTTTGACATACCGTATAAAAATTCCAATTATTTGCAGTTTCTGTTCATTTTCTTCACAGAGGTTGCACTTATTGAAATGAAATTTGGTGTGCAAACTTATCATAATAATATCCAAGTCAACTTCAATTTTGGATAATTATTCGCAGTTTCCATTCATTTTTCTTTGTGGATGTTTCCAAGGGAGGGGGCATAAGTGTTTCACAATCATCTCTTGTTCTAAATGTTTTTAACATACATATTCATACTATATATTTACCCATAGAAATATTCATGATCATTTATGAATGAGTACAAAGGTATCATTATTTGAAGGGTCAATGTCAATACCAAGATATGATTTAAGGAAGCTTTGTCATCCAATATGGCCATGTTTATTCAGTTATAATGAAGGAATACTATACATGTATTAATTTCAATTGCAGCCGATTCTCTCATTGGACCCAAAGGAAAACCCAATGTAAAACAAGATATTCCTAAGAATTTTGAAGTAAAAGTATGCAAAGGCAGCAAATCTACTCAAATCAAAGTATCGCCAATAAAGGTGAAATCAGGACAGTCTCTGAAAAAAGGCATTAATCTAGATGTGACTAAGAAATCCAACCATGCTGACTCAAAAAGTTCCAAAAAACCAGGTTATGATGAACCAGATATCACCATCATAGAACACTCTGATGAGGACATGGCTGAGGGAAAGAAGAAAGGATCTCCTGTGTGGTCCCCAAAAATTGTCCTTAGAACATCTCGTGTTAGTAGGGCAAGAATGGATTCCACCAAACCTGAGAAAAAAGTCACTGCTACGTCAAAAGCTGTCTGTGAAGTTAAAGACAGCGATACGGATGAACTGATCAAGGTTGGTTCTAAGTACAACATGGATAGTGAGGACATAAGTAAACATAGTGATGATGTGGAGAAGGAATCAGATCAAAGTAAAGAAGCAGCTAAGGGGACATCTATGGCTGGTCCATTAGCGGGAGATGACTCTGACTTGGATCAGGACATCCCAGAACCGATGGAATCAGATGATGTAGAACTTAGTGACTATTCCTTTTTAGGTGAAAATGAAGATGATCCTCACTTGGTTCAAGGAGCTTCTGTTAGTGATATCAAACGTCAGAAATCAAAACAACCAGATGAAGAGAAATCTTTTACTAGATCTGATAAAAAGGTTGTAAATGATACACAACCTGATAAGGGACCCTCAAACACAAAAAATCATGGTGAAACTAAGAAAAATAATTCTAAAACATCTGGTTCACCAACAAAGAAAACCCCTGATTATGCTTGTAATGTACTGGAGAAGGGGGTTAACTCTGGAAACACTGAGACCTTTCAAGATAAAGATTTACCTTTGAAATCTTCCCACACTCAAAGCCCAACCCAGAAATCTCCTGCTAAGGGTAATGTATTAGAACATTGACACATCAGTATTTGCATTGTATCCTAATCAATTATTTTATACTGGTATATGAAATTATAAGTAGATTCCCTAAGTATGATATTAAATCTTTCCACATGCAGTTTATTTCATTAAAATACATGTACCGGGTACCTGTTACTCCTCTTTCCAACATCATTTCACTGGCAGTGAAATATCTAAAAGGCGATCCTATTTTAAATTCAAAAGTTTAACAAAATGTTTAGTCTTTATAATACTTGGTACTATTGTTGTGGCTTAATACAATTTTCTGTTTTATTTTTTTTTCAGGATCAAAAAAGAGAAAGAATACAACGCCCTTGATGAGGTCACCACAAAAAAAGATAAAGGTAGAAATGATTGATGAAACTGAGCCATCTCCAGCAGAACTGGCTGTACAACGTGATGGTGAGTGTGGCTCAAAACCGATTGCAGAAATGGAGTATCCAGATCCATTGTATGATACAGAAGAATCAATGGAGACATTTGAGAAGGAAAGTTCAAACATAACCTCTCCAGACAAGAGTTCTAGTATAAGTTCAGCAAAGGAAGCATCAAAGAGGATCTCAGAGGACTTACATGTAGGAAGTTTGCCTAAGAGTAAACAACAAGAAGAGGTAGCAAGAAAAGATGTGAAAAACTCTCCCAAAACTAAATCCCCAAAAATTTCTTGCAAACTAAAAGATGTAGAAGGAACCCAGAAGAAATACCTGGTAGTAAGCTTAGAAAAGATCCCAGACACAGATATTCAGCAGCCTGGAAAGTCAGTAATGAAAACTAATTATCAAATACATAAAAATACTCCTGAAGTAACCAGTATGTCTTCTGCAGATCTGAGAAAGTCCAGTGAAGAAGGCATTGAAGAATCAGTACAGCTTACAGAAGAGAACATGGACAAATTCACAGAAGAATTCAAAACAGCTGCCTCGCAAAATGCACACAATAACAACCTTTCTTCAATATCAAAGCAGCCAAATATAGAAAAAGTAGAAACAACTTCAGGTGAATTTGAAAAGGATTCAGTTCCAAAAAGTAAAAGACATATCTTAGAGCCAAAAAAGCCTAGAACAGAAACCTTTGACAGTCATTGTACAGAATCAAAGCCCCTTGCTGTAACAAATATGGAAACATGTTCCTCTGTATCAGAAAAGAGTGAACAAGAGAAAACTTCTAAACCTCTTTCAAACATTCAGGGTAAGGGTAACAATGCTGCAAAGGCTGGTACTGGGAAAAAGGTGATAGACTTTAAAAACTTTAGCTTAGATTTAAGAGCTTTAGCAGTGCAGATGGCCAAAAAGAAACAAAAGAAGAATTAGAATGAGAAAATTTTACTGTTGGTGATTTTTTTCAAAGGCTAAGCTCACCCCCCCCCCCCCCCACCCAGTTATACACATATCCTTATCATGTATATTTTTAAGGTGAGATTGTCTATATATTATTATCTTATCATAATTTAAATTTATATATTTTTTTAACAAAATGTCAACTGAAGACCAATGTAATGTATATTTAACCCTCTGTCTTAAGATAGTCTTTATATGTTTACTTTGCATGATCATCCCATATCAAGACCAGTTAAGAAGAATATACATGCAAGTCTACAGGAAAGATAGCTTTTATAGGCTTTATTTCTTCTAAAAATATTAATGTATTGTTAAATAGCTTTCACGGGGATGTATTTAACTCAGGTGCCCAATTACGGCTCATAAGCCCACTGTTTCACAGATATTTACTGGAAACTAACCATTAGTTTGTTAACAGAAATTTGGAGTTTTTTATCATTATACACATACATTTTGAACATTTTAACTTTTAAGCAGATGCAGTGCAGCAAGTCATATATTATGTTCATATTTTTATCTGTTTCAGTATATTTTTTTACACTTATTGACTGGTATCCATGGCATTATTTTCATCTTAATTATACCCTCCTGAAAGTGTTATTCATTTCTGTGTTTCATCCACCGTAGCTGGATTACGTGGAACGTAAGTTATGCCCAAGCTTACAAATCTTGTGTTTTATCATACTGACTCAAGGTCATTTGATCTCAATTTTTCGTGTAGATGCATTAATATAATATGACACTATAAATTATTAAAGAGAAATATTGGGTCACTCTTCCCTATTAAACAAATATAGTTGAATTGTAAAATAACATGTATTAATGTGTTCAATTTATATTTTTTGTATCATAATAATAAAAGATAACAAATGTTTGTTCCATATTTTTAAACTTATTGGTTTGTATATGGTGTTTTTAGCCTCAAAGGTTTGATTACGTTATTATTACTAGTACATGTTTAGACTTTTAACAGGACTGCAAAATTAAAAGTACATGTACAGACAATGAAAGCAAGTCCATGTACCTGTTGTCCAGTTATCATTGAGATGATGACACATTTTGAAAACAATAACCTATATTGTAATGAGAGATTACTGGTGAAGTGAGCCAACTTGTATACCCCTGGCTCCCCTATCATTTTAAAATCAATTGGACAACTCATTGAAAGGGGCATAACTCTCCAAAAACCTTTAATCAAAGTTTCCTGCAACTCTGCAAATCTGTACAGTCCTCCTTGTGCCCCAAGCAACAAATTTGCAGGGGTTGAAGTGTTTGCGATCTGTCAGTCAGTCAGGGGTCTTTCTTTGTCAGCACATCTTCTCATTAATAAAAACACAGTGCGTATGGCACACAAAAATTTACAAAAATGAGTCAAATTAGTAAATGTAATTTCACAGTCTATTAATTACCTGGTAGGTTAATTGGTTGTAAACTGCAGTTTATGGATGGTAAACTATATCTAACGCATTAACATATTTCACATCTGTTAACCATAGTTAACATGATTATCTATGTTTCAGAAGTGGAAATTATAATTTACACTGATTCAGTAACAAATTGTGATTGCAAAACATGGTTTATTTGATAAACATACATGTACAATAGTTTCTTAATTTGTGAAACTAAGATTATAACAACTCTTAACAATAGCTATAAACTGATGTTATTTAAAGTATATCTGCCAAACCAGAATTATTTATATTTTATCACATAAACTGTTTCGTTATTGCAAATGGTTGTTTTTAAAGACAAGTGTTATAAGAGGTTACACTTCTGAGACATAGATGATCACGTTAACTATGGTTTACAGATGTGAAATATTAACATCATTAACTGTAGTTTACAACTCATAAATCTAGTTTATCAATCATGAAAACAAGTTAAGCTCAATTTTGTGAATTTGTTGTGCCATAGCCATTATAAGTATAGCATTTTCAAGTAATAGAGTGGGGTTTGTGAGCTTGCTCCCTTTTTCTTTGTTTTATGAAATTCTCTTCAGGGGTTTCAAATGAGTTGCACCAACACTCTATTTCTCTAGTAAAATAATTATGGCCAAACCTCCAAGTTCCAAAAAGGAAAAAAAAAGGAAAGCAAGGTACTTCTAATATCTGCTCTACCCTTGGCCTGTCTAAAGTTATTCAGAATACTGCATTGCTCATAATCCAGGCCATGCAAGTCAAACAATCATTAAAAGCTTAAGGACACGATATGTAATTGTGTACACTACCAGGAAATTCTGATTCTATAATATTTCATGAAATTTTGGCCCTTTCAAGTCTGCCATATCTAGCTCCGACATTAAATATTTAATTAGAGCTTGATATTTATTAATCAGTTTACTCTGTGCGTTAATCCTTGAGCTTCTATAATAAAAAATAATTGAAAAAAAATTCTAAGCCTGGTACCTCAATTACCGTGATAGTAATTAAAACAGACTGTAACAATGCATTTATTAACATGTTCAGTAATACAAATATACATCTAACAACACCAAAACATCTCATATCATATAATTAGCTAAATACAAAACATCCTGAACAAATTATCCCTCTGTCCTAGTACTGTACAACAATTCTTTTTCAGTCTGTGCTAAATCTTTCCATATTGTAATTACGTATAATACAGTGTACAACTACATTCATTAACTGGAATGAAAAGAGGGAAACAAGAGAGCCCTTATTAGTCACATTCTACACATAAGAATCCATAGCCTTGTAATTTAGTACTTATAGTTAACCGAGTAATATTGAGCAAAATATACAACGGATGTTATTTTTCTATTTTTATTACTATTCTAAAAATAGTTGCTATTTATTGATAGTGTTCTTCGGAACTGGGACAGAGTATTAACCATTTAATGCTTACAACAAATCCAAAAACTTTTAAATATAAATATGCACAAACCCAAAAGAACATCAAAAGAGGCAGCTCAAAAAAATGTTCAACTTCTGAAGAATACTCAGGTCCAGTTCACTAGATTCACTTTCCAACCATTTGTAAACACACAACTCCATCATCATTTTTCACTGCAAGAATAATATCCCTTCCAAGCTGTTCCAGATTGGAAATGTTTCCATCTGGATTCATGATGATGTACTGGTCCCCGACATTCTCAATAATAATCTGGGACTCGTCCACTGCCTCTTCTATGACATTCTCCGCAATGCTGGCTCCACCTTCGAGGAGAGAGACCTGACTCTGTGCCTCTGACATGTAGTCCCTGCCTTTCTGTTCTGAAGCTGATCCACTTGCAGAGGTGGAGGGCACTTCAATGGAAGCATTCAGGATTTGATGGTATTTTTGCTGAGCATCAGTGTGTAGCTGATACTCCAGTTCTTTAAAATCGGCTTCAATGGACTCTTGCTCCTCCTGTGACGCTGATGTTAAATCAAGATTGATCCGAACAGGTTCCTTTTTCATCAGAGATTTCGGCTTTCTGATTGTGGTGACAGGTTCCATGTGGGTATTGGTTTTAGGATCAAAATGGTGTACAGTTCTCAAATGTCTTCGCAGACTACCTATCCTCTTCACTCCTTTACCACACAAGTTGCAGCTCAATGGAAATTCATTTACATGACATACCATGTGTTTATCTAAATTGTACTTGCCACAAAATCCTTTCTGACATATCTTGCATGTAAAAATGGGTCCATATGTTTTGGCTTTTTCAAGGTTACCAGCAGCAATCTCATGTCTCTGTGTATGCCTCTGCCATAGTTGCCTGTCCTTAAAGGTCTTTGTACAACCAGGCCACTCGCATTCATACGGTCTGACATCACTGTGTGTATTCCTCATGTGGAATGCCAGGTTTCCAAGCTGTTTGGTACTGTATCCACAAATCTCACATACGCATGGTTTGGCATCAGTGTGAGCAAATCTCAAGTGGAATCTCAGAGATCTACGGCTAGAGAGGGCTTTACCACAAGTTGGACATGAGACAAAGTCTTTACTGGGGTCTCTCTCGTGTGCCATGAAGATATGATCTTTCAGGTTTTCTTTCCTCTTGTACTTCTTTCCACAAATGTCACACATGTATTTTCTCTGGATTTCATGGGCTTTCTCTTTGTGTTCCCTCAACTCTCGGTTATTTCTGAATCTTTCCTTACAAATGTGGCAAGTCATTGGGGTGTCTGAATTCAATACATCTGTTTGGATGTGCTGTGTGTCCTTGTAATGGGAGTTTCTGTGTGAATTCAATGCCGTAGTCTGCTCAAATTCTTTACCGCATTCTTGGCACTTAAAAGGAAATTCATCCTTGTGCATGGTAGACATATGTGCTTTGAAATAGTTGAAATTTCTGAAAAGAATTCTACAACTCATTATTGGGCACAATCTCTTGTACTTTTTCTTGCAGGTGGCATCTTGGACGTGTTTATCTATTGTTTCTTTCTTCTTGAATTCCATTTTACACAGAGTGCAGACATAGCATTGTTCCCCTGTATTACGAATTCGGATCCGGATGTCCCTTGCCCCATTCAATGCATTCAATGGCAGTCCACAGTGTCCTGTGTCCACCATATGGTCACCGACATCATCAATGTGGCTAAAGGTCTCATCACAAGTGTAGCATTTGAATTCCTCCCCACTAACATGGTTGCGGATGGTTACTTGAGTTTTGTCCATTCTTTTAAAGGTATCAATCTTGTCTACATCTTCTTCCTTGTCCTTTTGAACCTGCAGGAACTTCTTGTTGGTTGATAATGGTTCTGCAGCTTTGTTGTGCTCCACCATTTCTTTGAATTTTCCAAATATTTCATTGTCATGAATTTTCTTGACATGCTGGCGAAGGTTTTCATTGTATGTGAACAGCATGCCACAGTAGCCACATCTTTTCCTGCCATCTTCAATTGGTCTCGGTGGTGGAAAATGGCCATCTTTTTCTGCACTGTGAGCAGATACATGAGAGTTGAGCGCTGCTGTGTGGAAGAACAACCGTTTACATCCCTCAACTGAGCAAACAAAAGGATACTCACTTTTGTGTTCTGAATACATGTGTTGAAAAAACATATTGTTCTCAAAAAACAGCTTCTTGCATGAGATGATGGGACAAGATTTCTTCCAGGGTTTTTTGCAAACTTTCAATGCACAATGACTCTGGCAGTTCTCCTCTTTTACAAACTCTCTTTTACACAAGGAGCAGACATATAGGAGGATTCCTCTTTTGGATACAGATTTTTGTTTGGTTACTGTAATTTCCCCATCCAGGCTCCCCATCTCCTCTCCCATGTGACCTGATTGGGTCATGTGGAGCTCCAGTGTTTTAAAGTCCACGAAGAACCTGTTACAGGTCAGGCATGGGTAGGGAGTCACTGTAACCTCCCCATGCTTGGTCCTCTTTAAATGTTCAGATAAACCATTTTCACTGTGACATTCTTTGAGACACAGAGGGCAAGCATAGGGATCATCATAGTGTGCATTCATGTCTATGTCTTCATCATCAGATCTGTAAAGTTCGGGTAAATCGGTTTCATAATCATCAAGTTTTCGGGATTTTCTTCGTGTGGACCTCCTGGATCGTCGGGTTTTCTCTACCTCCTCTCCAGCCTCAGCTTTCATCTCGCTTACAGTCTCCTCCTCCTCCACATCTTCAGCTTCTTTTTTAATTTCCTCAACTTCCTCATCTTTCTTTCTTTCTTCTGTATCATCCTCACCATCCTTATTCTGGTCATTTTTTTTTTTCAATGCTATCAATCTTTGCTTATACTTTAAGAGTTCTTTTCTTCTCTTTATCTGGGCATATCTCCTATCTTTATGAACCAACCCCATATGCGCATTGAGTAAACAGATGGTTTTATATCTCTTTTGGCAAACTGTACAGCTATAATGACCAGAAGATCTGGGTCCATCTGATCTTCTTTTCTTTTTCCCACCTTGAGCAGAGGTAATATATCTAATAACAGCCTTGGGTTTTTGTTCTTTTGGGGCCTCTTTCTTTGGGACCTGGGCTCCCGGTCTAGACCTCTGAACCTTGTGTGGATCCTTTCCAAGGGCCAATAGAATTTTGGTATCATCAATTAAGATTTGGGCCCAAACTTTTGGATGTTCTACTCGAATGTGATTCTCCATCACTTCCTGGTCTTCAGCTGAAAATCCACAATGGCTGCATACGAGTTCGTTGGGTTGACTTTTATCACTACCTGATATTTCACTGATGGTTCCAATGTCATCGTTTTCAGTGGATTGACTTTGGTCATTTTCCATAGTTATGGTATTTTCAACATTAATGTATTCAGGTTGTATCATTCTCTTAATTTTCAAATCTGAATAGCCAACCCCCGATTTTCTTTTTGCTTTAGGTGGTGTAAAGCCAAGAGATTCAATAACTTTCCTTTTCACTGGTCGATCTAAAAAAAATGGTCTGAATGAAAGCTCATTTTCAATTAAATCTAAATGTAATCAAATTGTAAAATGTAAAATGCAATTGTAAACAAAAATAAAAACAACAAATTGGAACCTGCTGCCTATAAACACACTTGATGGGCTAAATATGAATCTTTAAAGTACACTGTTAATGTACTACATTTAGCTGTGTATTCTAATTTAGCGCTACTGGCGGATTGCGGCTTCCGCTAAATCAAGAACATCGCTAAATGCCATGTATATATGTATAAGGATAGTCACATTCAAAAATACGCAAATACAAATCCATGCCAAATTGTTCAAAAACTAATTTCCGCCAAATATCGTACACGCCAAATATAATATGTTTACAGTATAAGACAGAATTTAGGTTTGAATTGTAGGGACTGTGGTACACTTACTGCTTCTCCTTATTCCTCCTGAACCACTGTCAGTATCTTCTTTATCTTGATCATACACCACTGTAACAAATCAAGTATTTGTTATGAGTACATGTACTTTTATCATGTTTTCATTGCATTGAGTTGAATAAAATAAACATGCTTTGAATTTTAATTGATATCTGTTATATAATATATTAAGATCAGGCCTGGGTCCTCACTAGCTGCATCATTTTTCAATTTTAGCATTGAAACAGGTAACTTGTCTATATATATATATTTCAAAATATTTACACTGGTAAGAGGTATATACCTGGCTGTTTCCTTGGCCTCCCCCTCTTCTTCCCAGTGTAAGGCGGCTTTTCAGGATTTTCTTTAAATTCAGTTTCCTCCAACTCTTGTTGATCCAAATGTTCGGAATCAGTGGGTTTTGTCACTGTTAAAACAACATTTAGTTTTGTATTGTGCATAAAAAAATATAATAATTTCTATTGTATCCTCTTTATCATGCTTTTGTTGATAAACTAAATCCCTAAGTTTTAAAATACAGTACTGTGGAATCATTAAATTTCGTGGGGGCCAATTTTTGTGGATTGCTTAAATTTTACAGGTTTGTGGGGATGTAATTTCGTGTATCCTCTTAATCCTACAAAGGAAATATGACCTTATTACCCTAATTTATTAATTTGTGGAGGATGTTAATTTGTGGATGAAAGGTACCCACGAATGCCACGAAAATTGAGTCACCACGAAATCTAATGATTCCACAGTACATGTATATGTTTTCAATATGAAGAACTTAAAACATGTGTCTTAAACATTTTCAAACATAACAAAACAATACAATTTAAAACTCTTCAATTTTATTTTCACAGAACTACTTCACAAACTGAAAAATTTAACTACATGTATATGTTATACATCATTAGATATCAAAAGTTCAGAGTCTTCTTGATTACCAGTAAGTTGTAGTTCATAATCTTCATAAACCCTAGCTGAAATCTGTTGCAACATTCCTGATATAACTCAGCAGTATCACTTTGTATTCTTACCCGTGATTGGATATTTTCTTGGCCTTCCTCTTTTTTTGCCAGTAACAGGCGTCTCTGTTTTTTCCTCAGGTTCATTGTCCAATTCCTTGCTGGAGTCTGGTTTTTGTTCATCTGAATGGTAAAAATGAAAAACCTGTTTGTACATTTCATGGATGTTGTTTTATCATTATATAGATTTCAACTTTGAGAGGAGGAAATTCTCTACTCTGATTCTGATTTTCATTTTGAGTAAGATAAATTATGGTTGGCTGAGAGACATTTAACATAGTATTCCATGCATGATTTTCCAAATCAATACCTGGAGGTTTCTGTTTGGGAGGCCTTCCTCGTTTCCTCTTTGGAGTCAATCCAACTGACTCTTCAACTCCATCTTCTTGTGCTGCTGTCTCTAAGAAAGGTTCCTCTGCAAATTCATATTAACTTCATTTCAAATCACTTGAATAATTTTAATAAAAACAAACATAGCCAAAAATAAATTTTTTACAGAGGACAGGAGGAGACAGGGTAAACTCAATTTCCTTCCATTCTTCAATATGACATAAAACTAAATCAATGATATCAGTGAGTTAAAGTATACAATCTGTATCAAACAAAACTAAATTAAAAATGAATCTGTGTTATTGAAGGAATAAGGAATTATTTTTTGAGTACCGGTACTAAGAGGTGATCAAATATAGTTGGAGTGATAAAATCCCTGCCTGAAGGGCTTTACGATAGAGTTGATCACACCCAACCTTATTTGATCACCTCATGATATTCGAAGAATGATTCCTCATTACTTTATTCATATAATTTTCAGCAATTGTATGATTAAATAATAAAATAGTCACTAATGAAATATATTGGAGTATACATTATGAAACTGATTTGTAGTGTTATCACAAAGCCACTGGAAAATGTGAATACCGGTACCCGTATAATGCCATATATAAACTCATGATACTGACATATATGTCCTTATATGCATGAAATCTTCAAATACAGTCAAACTTCGTTATCTCGAACTAGATGGGACTGTTTAAAAACTTAGAGATATCCGAGTATTCGAACTATCGAGAGTATTAATTAAAAAATATGAAGTTGGGACTTGCAAATCACTTCAACATATCCATTGTATTCGAGATATCAGTGTTCGAGATATTGAAGTTCAACTGTATTTACATGTACAAACATACAAAAATATAATTATCCCTACCATTGTCATTATTTTCGGTTCCTGCTTCATTCTCATCATCAAGTTCATTACCTGTAATTACAACATATAATAATAATAAAGACAGATGGAATACTACCTGTACAGATGTTTATACATGTATCACTGAACTGATTTGTACAGGGATAAGATGCAGTTATGTTTTTAAGTTTCGGAATCTTGAAATCATACACCAAATACAAATTCTTACCAAAACACTTCTCATGGAATGATCTGGCAACAGATTCATGGTCTTCTATAAATTTTTTGCCTCCTGATGACCCATCCATTCGTATTGTTTCTTTATCAGCTGTGATAAGCAAACTTTCCTGTCCATACTCCCTCAGCTTTCCAAGCTATAAAAAGGTAGAGATAGATTATTTAGATATTAAAATGATCCTGACACAATGAAAAAAAATAGCTTCAACTAACCATTTTTTATGCATCAAATTATTTTACAATATTTAAAACATAAAGGCGCCACTAAGCAGAGCATCCCCTCGCACATGAAATACTGTGGTGGAAAATGCATTATTATTTAGGTACTAAATACATGTACTTTAAAGAAAATGGGATGAATTTAATCTCCTGTCTGCTTCAACTTTTAACTTTGGACATTCTTCTAACTCTTTATTACAACAAAACAGTTTTTTCTTACCTTCACGAGATCTAAACCTCCCAAAATATCAAGTTGTTGATTTGAACTGTTTACTTTGAATTCACTCTTGTTTCACAGAAGTGAACCAAAAGTATCTATTTGTCAACTTGTCCTTAAAATCTTGTTTAAATGTTCCGTTATTTTAACGATACTTTAATAAATATTTAACCAACTAACTTGAAAACTAATAGGGTTTGACCTTTTACCATGCTAAAACGAAGTTTGATAAACATTCATGCTAGGGTTTCCTTTGAATCTTGCCCATAAGCTGAAGTAGACAAACATACACACACATGTACAGCAACAATGCTATATCCCCTTTGCAACAAGTTGTGCGAGGGGATGAAAAAACAATTAATTAATATACCAGAACTTGAATGTCCTGTTGAATGGCCTCTGCACTGGTATACATAGTTTGTTGAGGAGTCCACTGCAATAATGGGGTGCCTAGGGACATTCCAGAGGAGGTGGCATTACTGGAAGCTTCCAGTGCCACAGGTTCTGTAGGAGCATCTGCTGATTTCAAAGACAGAGTCTCTTGATGTAGCGGATTTCCAAGGTCCACGGCTTCCACAGCCACAGACTCTGTAGATGCTGTGCCTGGATTCTCCAGTGATACGTTCTCTGAATCTAGCTGACTTTCTAGCTGTATATTCTCCACTGACTCCTGAGGTATTGAAACCACTACAAATTTCTCCCCATCTTGAGGATTTGTCTGTTGTACGACCACCTTTTGTTGATTTTCATCCATCTATTAAGCAAAAAAAAAAAAAAATTCTTAAAAAATATAACTTTATTGAAATTATTCCCAAATTTGTAATTGTTTCTATATAGACAGCAATAGTTTATTATTTTATTTCACAAAAAGTTTCATCCTAGTGTCAAATGTTATGGAACAGATTAATGGAGGTCAAATCTCTAATATCTTGCTCTAATCATCTTTGTGAGGCTATGCATTATTGGAGAATATGGTTCCGTTTTTGTCGTTGAACAGACCGACCCTCAGAGGCCACAACAATTTGCGCCCTAAACACCCAACGGGATATGACACCATATTGAGTAGATTTCAAAAATTCATTATCAAACATCTCAAAAATAAATACTAAGGCACCCTTTTTGGATAGATAGTTGGTTATAAACAAATAGTTGCATGATTTAATGAGGAAATATTTTATTTTTGATTCAGAAATAAATGATTTTTATAGTATGCAAAGCGGAAATTTTGATAACGAGGCCGCTAAACAGACCTCTCCATAAAGGTTACACTAATTACCGCAACACTTATACCAAAGCTGTTAACATTTATCTTAGCATTTAGCGATATAATAAAACATAATTCTCACCTCTTGTCATCTATATTTGGTTATACCAGACATTTAAAAGAATATAAGACGCCGTTAAAGTAAAATCTCGCTAATCATGGGCGCGATGCATTGGGCGGAAGTGAAACAAAAATAATATGAAAACCTAATTTGGTGGATTCCGGATCCGAAGTAGCTCAATATTCAATGAATCTTGATGCATGACAGATAATTATGTATGGGCTTAATACTCCGTATACTTAGACACGATTTTGATATAAGAAACAGTATGGAAGAGCCGAATGTGCCCCAATGTCAGAATAACCTTTTCATGTACTTGAAGAGTTACCCCCTTTGCTTTTTATCTATAAAAATCAACTCTAAAAATTTTAATGGGTTTTCTATTGATAATGATTTAATAAATCTTTCCATCAAAGCATTTATTATTATTCCTAGTATTTACTTTTTCATTTTCAAAAAGTGTGCTCATCAGTAGAGTTCTAACCTATTCTAAAGTGTTCCAGTTAATAGATATGTAAATATTCAGGTACTTTGATAAAAGTATATTTAGGAGACAATACCGGATTTTGTCTGCATTTATGGCTGCCTTATATAATTCATATCCTGCGTGATTCATTAGAGAAATCATTTAAGTTATTATTTGAAATCACAACGGTGGACTCATGCACGTTCAAATACTATTTATAGAAACACTAAGTACATATAGGCTATATGTAATATGCATAGGCGTCGGAACCGGGGGGGGCTTAGCCCCCCCCCCCCCCCCCCCCCCACTTTTTTTGCAAAGTTATACCTAACCATTAGAAACATAGCATAATAGAGGGTTCAGCCCCCCACTTTTTCTCGCAGGAAAGAGTATTGTTCCTAAATTTACCTTGAAAGATTGAGAAGTTGGATTCAGAAGCATACTAACCCCCCCCCCCCCCCCCACGGATTAGGAATTTCAGGATTTTGGGAAGAAAAAAATTGGGTAAGTTTTTTTCTTTTAGAAGTATAGGTATACCCCCATCCCCCCCCCCCCTTCCCACGGATTAGGGTTTTCATGATTTTGAAAATTACTTTTTTCTCAATATTTCTGAGGATTAGTCTAGCCCCCCCCCCCCCCCACTTTCAATTTGCTTCCGACGCCAGTGATATGGCACGTCAAATGAGCAAAACAAAGTCCATGAACTAGATTTATCGGTTGTAAACTATATAGTTTACGGACAGAAAATTAAATACGTTCACCTATATTTCACATCTGTAAACCATAGTTAACGCGATCATCTAATATGTTTCAGAAAAGTTAAACTATAATTAAAAACAACCATTATATAAATGAAAACAACCATTTGCGACTCAGTAAATCATAGTTTATCTGTTAAATATATTGTTTCACAACTGTGAAACTATGATTAGCAACTCTAAACTATATAGTTTACGAATATAAATTATACTTTACAGATGTGAATCTACATTTATCAGCAAAATATATAAAGTTATATGCAGGGAGATTTATCAGTCGTAAACTAGTAGTAAAACCATTGTAAACTATTAATAATCAACATTTAAAAATGCGATTGCAAACCATAGTACATCGTGTAAAAAGAGTTTTGCGATTGTGAAAGTATGTCTAAATTATAGTTACTAGTAACGAATGTAAATTATATAGTTTACAGATGTGAATCTATATTCACCAGAAAATTTTATGGTTAACGTTGATTTACAAGAAGAACTATATAGTTCACAACCGTAAAATTTGGTTTTACAGAATGTGTAAGCTGTAGTAGACGAATCGTTAACTAGAGTTTACGATTCGTAAACTATATTTTACGCTTCGTTAACTATAGTTAACCGTTAAATATAGTTTTTGGTTCGCAAAATATAGTTAACAGTTAATAAACTTATATAGTTTATCAACTGTGAAACTTTTAAATTCTTAGTGAGTTAACGCCGTTTTTATTTATTTTACATCTGTAAACCATATAGTTAACGCGACCATCTTTGTTTTAGAAGTGTTACCTATAAATAAAATGAAAAAGACCATTTGCGATTGCAAAACTTTATATATTTGATAAATAATCGTGAAACTCTGATTAACAACTCTGAATTATAGTTAACGAATGTAAATTATAGTTTACAGATTTAACATATGTGAATTTATACCTGAAAAAATATATCAGTTGTGTACAGGGAGAAAAACATATGTGAATTTATACCTGAAAAAATCTATCAGTTGTGTACAGGGAGAAAAACTAAGAATAGCATTCGTAAACTAGAGTTAGCGACCGTTAAATAAGGTTTTACAGATGAAAACTGTGGTTAACGATTAACTGAAATTTTGGCCCTAATTTTGAACCTAGAATTTTAGCCATATAATATTGGATGTAGTATTTCGTAAACTATAGTTTACAATTATCATTACATATGGTTATGCAGATGAAAACTAAGTTAACGAATCATAAACTATAATTTATTGTTGGTAAATTATAGTCAACAGTCGACTGACCTATTTTATTAAGTGTGAAATACTAATTACACTACACATCGATATTGCACTACTTTTATTGCCCAAATATACATTTCATCAACGACTATTTTCAACATTTAATCCTATAACTATGATTATGATATTGACAAATTACTCGAGAATACTAGACGATTATTCAAAGGCTCTAAATTGCGAGCGATAGTTGAGTATATGTTGATTTATTTGAAACTGTAAATCCTTGTCAACAAAAATAATAGCCACTGCCACATAAATCGTGTCTTTAAATGAAAGAAAACATTTGATAATTTAATCATTGATAATTATAAGTAATAAATGAATCTTATACGTCCTGGGTCAAGGGTTCAGGACATAGGGCGGGCCAAAATGCCAAAATGCCAATACATCGCTATATATTGAAAATGTATTACCAAATGCTAGAGCATCTTACTTTCCACATGCACAGCAGAGGAAAAAAAACTGAATGCAAAATTGTGATGTCATTGAATCTCTCCATCTAAAGTGCGAATATCGTGGTTCCTGGGTTAGGGGTCAGGCACGTAGCATCGTTTTTTAAAAATGGGGGGGGGGGCAGACTCATCCAAAAAATCTTGACAAGCCAAAAAAAAAAAAAAAAAAAGGAAAATTTAAAGTTTCTCAAAATCTTCAAAATCCTAATCCGGGGGGGGGGGGGGGGGCTGGCGTATTATATAACTTCAATTTCTCTCCTTATTTCCTTATTTTCATATCAATTTTTTACATACTCCCAAAAAAGTAGGGGGGGGGGGCAACTCCAGGATAATTCCATTTTTGTCCCCCGCCGCAACGCGGTGCGGGGACATAGAAATGCCGGGCGTCCGTCCGTGTGTCCGTGCGTCCGTGTGTCCGTCCGTCATACTTTTTTGTAAGCGCTCTCATGCCTACAAATTTTGACGGATTTTCATTAAATTTATACCAAATGTTTATACCACTAATACTTTGGTCAAGTTCGAAAATCAGCATTGGTCGATACATTTTGTTGGAGTTATGGGACTTTGACCACAATAATGACTCTGTTTTATCCAAAAGTTGACCTTGTAAGCGCTCTCATGCCTACAAATTTTGACGGATTTTCATTAAATTTATACCAAATGTTTATACCACTAATACTTTGGTCAAGTTCGAAAATCAGCATTGGTCGATACATTTTATTGGAGTTATGGGACTTTGACCACAATAATGACTCCGTTTTATCCAAAAGTTGACCTTGTAAGCGCTCTCATGCCTACAAATTTTGACGGATTTTCATTAAATTTATACCAAATGTTTATACCACTAATACTTTGGTCAAGTTCGAAAATCAGCATTGGTCGATACATTTTATTGGAGTTATGGGACTTTGACCACAATAATGACTCCGTTTTATCCAAAAGTTGACCTTGTAAGCGCTCTCATGCCTACAAATTTTGACGGATTTTCATTAAATTTATACCAAATGTTTATACCACTAATACCTTGATCAAGTTCCTAAATTAGCCTTGGTCGATAGACTCAATACTAGTATACTGCTTGACAGGTGGGGGACCCAGGAATTCTATTCTTGTTTCTATGTAAATTTAAAAAAAATTGTTGCTGCAAGAAAAAGTGGGGGGCCAGCCCCCCCCCCCCCCGATGCTACGTGCCTGGGGGTTCAGCTAGGCCCTTGGGAGGGGTCAATATGGATATATAGTAAAAATGTTAATTATTAGAAAATCGCCTTCACTATCTACGTCCACAGTAGTGGGACGTGAAATGAATGCATGGTTATGTCCGACTCCGTGAAACCCTCTACCTATGTTGTGACTGGGTTGGGTTTAGGCCGTAAGATAGGGTCAATATAGCCACATAGTTTAAATACCGGTATATAAAATTTCAAAATATTTTCTTCTGTACATTTACAGTCGTGGGAGACAAACTAATTGCAATGCTATTATGTTCTCTTTAATTGTAAATTTTACTGCAACTTGGACTAGGATGTGATTTTTGTATTTAGGGGAGGGGTGTGACAAATATGGCCATATAATGAACATGTATTTTGTTTAAGTCACTTAAGTCATTTTTGTAATTTGTTGCCGTTTGTCATGCAACCTCCGATAACAATTTATCACGTAATGGGCGGTTGTGTGATTGTGGGCATTATATATGAAACTGTAAATATTGTAAAGAATTGATGATTATTTGGAAGCCCCTTTTTTTAACAAAACTTTGCAATTTTGCAAAGGCACTATGTGGATGAAACATGAACCCGGGGGGGGGGGGGACTGGTATATGGTCTGTACAAGGATTTAACACATTAGTCTGCTATAGCCTTAAACGCTTATTCTGTTGGTGCAGTATGACCTAAATTTGGACAAAGAAAGAAAAAAATATTCCAATAAAAGCGATGTCAAATCGACTGATTACTACAGGGCCATCCACAGAAAGGAAACCTTATAATTTCTAACCATAAATTATCAGTAGTTATTACTCATAAAGGGAAAAAGTAAAAAGAATCCTTGAATAAATTAATATTAAGCTAATTAAAAAACCATTAAGACAGAAAATTGTATATAAAAAAACCTCCAGCTTTTATTTAACGATACTTTTATAAAATACATAACAAAAGTGAAAATTATAATGAATTTATTCAAAACATTATTACCTTATATTTACATTTTCCAGTGTCTTTGCCTGTGATAACACTACATATCGATTTAGTACTATATAACCCATAATACAAATGACGCCAAATTGAGGCGCCAGCGGGGTTTGCTTATTTATATTTATATATTTAATCATACGATTGCTTAAAATTATATAAATATAAGTAATAAGGAATCATTCTTTGAATATTATGAGGTAATAATTTCGGTCGGGGCTTTATTGGATTTGATCACGCCCCGACCAAAATTATCACCTCATAATACTCAAAGAATGATTCCTTATTCCTTATTTACATCACATATACATGTCAAAGAACAGCCTTTAATCATTTTCAGATTATTTGAATAAAATAACGAAATAAGAACATTGGGTCATATTTATTAAAACCAAGTCAAATTAAACAGTGGGTTTGGATAATTCACTGACAGTAAGAATTAAACAGAAAAGCCTTACACCAACATGCAAAATAATCCCGTCTATTATGCATCATTCACTTCACTTAAAGCTGTACAGATTTAACTCCGTGAAAATGGAACAAATGTTATGAAATTGCTTTCCCTTTCACTAAAAACTCAAAATATTTAAGAAAATAACACATATCTGTAAATAACTAACACAAATCTTATCAATATATCTTAAAGCTCATTAAAGTTTTGATATATAATAATCAAGTCAACATTTTCACAATCCAGCTTTGAATGTAAATTCTTTATGTAATGCTCATTTTCAATAAAAATTTACTGGTACCATTAAAACACTCTTAAAGAAATTATAAAGCTACAGAAGTTCTGATGCTAGATTACTGAGGAAATAGGCCAGCCCCTTTCCATCACACAGTTAGCACTTGTCTTATAATACTCGTGTGTATGCATAAACCACACCCATAATTTCATGCTACTCCACTTCAATGCCCTACATGTTTCCTTGTTAAGTAGCAAATGATATCATATATCTAAATGTAACTATGGTAACCCAGTTAAACCAGGGATGACACCCCTAGGCCACATTGGTTTAACACCATTACATGTATTTGATGTACTAGTACATGTACTATATATATAGTGGTACTTTACATGCAGCTACCTTGATTTTATTAAGTTCCAGTCCCTTACAATCTCTTACAAACGAAAGAACAAAATGGGCAAGAGATGTAATAAATCTTGGCAAACTTCCAAGAGATTGGCTAGTTAATTACTATCAACAAGGCCAAGTCTTCTTAATTTACCCCTGGACTCCAGATATTTTGATAAAATTTCTCACATAACCTTTTACTATATAACATATTAATTGTTTTTATAAGAACATTTGTCACCCCTATTTTCAAAGAGGATAATCTCAGCTACCGATCCGACACAAGGGGATTGGCTGGAATCATCCCAAGTTTTCACATTTTTACCCCAAATAAATGTATTTTGTTTTTCTGGCTTACAGATTACCCTTTTTGTTATATTTATATGAAAACTATTGAAAATTAAATTACAACTACAATTGAAAAAAAAAAAAATGCTGCTTAACTTGGTGTACTAGAATTAGACTCAGCCTCATGGTCAACATGGTTATCTACCTATTTGAATTGTTTATAGCAGCAGCTTTATCATCTACATGTATCAGATATATAAGAAATAAAGTCACAACCCATTTTATAAAAGCATCTTATCATCTGAATTATGTATATGTACTATGCATGAAGACTGTTCCATAGGCGTCGGAACCCGGGGGGGGGGGGGGGGGGGGGGGGGCTAGGAATTTCATGATTTTGAGGATTAGTCTAGCCCCCCCACTTTCAATTTGCTTCCGACGCCAGTGCTGTTCTGTTGAATACTTTTGTAGATTTCAGTATGTAAATCCTGAATTGGGGTAAAACTACTATTAGTTTAAGAGGAAGCTCCTAAATAACCCAAGTTCAAGATGAAATCACACTCAATTCCCTTTGGTGTGCACAATGGTTTTTCTCTGCAACATAGTGTTAAAAACAAGAATATATAATCAGCACAATTCTAATTACATTAAGTCATATATACAGGCAAATATTTATAAGAAATGGGAACAAATAATCTTATAATTTGAATGATAATGATGGTAAAGCTAATAAATATTTTGATAAAAGAAAAAAATAAAATCATCGTTGTCAGTTTGAAAACAGCACAGCATGATGGGTGTCTGGTAAAAATGTTGACACGTACAATGTAGTATTAACCACGGTAGGTACTGTGTATAACAACACAAAACAGGGTTGTGATTACAGTATATGTACAGACTAACCACAGTAGGTACTGTGTATAACA
The DNA here is from genome assembly GCF_963853765.1 of Magallana gigas. Taxonomy (NCBI): domain Eukaryota; kingdom Metazoa; phylum Mollusca; class Bivalvia; order Ostreida; family Ostreidae; genus Magallana; species Magallana gigas. Next base: position 15,618,435 of record NC_088854.1, on the reverse strand, counting down.
ACACAAAACAGGGTTGTGATTACAGTATATGTACAGACTAACTATACACACAAGGATGGTGGTATGCAGAAGATATGTACAAAAAATGATGTTCTGAGGATGACCTTGCCTGCAATACATGTTTATAATACTTGAGGCTTATGAATCACAATAAGAAGGTAGGCTCTGTTAAGTTTCCTCTTCTTGCAGATCACGAAACAGTGTCAGATGTTGTTTTTGTGAGAATGAAAATGTCCTTCCACTGAAAAAAAAAAATGAAAGTTATGAATTGGTTTTCTTTAAAAACATGAGATCCATATTCATGCATTAAAATACCAATTAATAAATTGAAAAGAATCTATATGCTTCATATGGTAAATAAATTTCTTTAGTGCATTTTATGTTGTAGCTATATAGTAGTACTTTGTTTTATGGTATGAATTTGTGGCCTTGGATTAACAAAATAGGGTACCCAGTAGTCTTTGAGAAAAATTTGATGATTTTTATTGCAAAAGCTCAAAAGGAACTAAAGACATTATCAACAAACTATTTTACTGAACCAATAAAATTGTGACCTTGACCTTTGATCTAATTAATAAGTAGGGATATTCTTTAAGTGCTAGAGAATCCCCATCTCAATCTATTGCGAAAGCTGAGTGGAAAGTCAAGACATCTGGATATCATTTAATGAATCCCTGAACTTGACCTTTGATATGTCTGATAACCAAAAGGGTCTTCTTTAAGTCTCAACGATTCACCAAAATTAAGTTTTATTGCAGGAGCTGAAAAAGTTCATGACCCTTAAAAAATAACCAGAAACAGTTACAGACAGATGGACAGAGTAAGCGAACATTCAAAGACACTAATATTCCAGTCAATATATTTACCACTTCATTCGTTGCGATATCTCTAGGAACCTCGTTTATATTGTTTTTTGCATCAGCATCAGCACCACGTTGAATCATGATTCGCAGAAGTTTCTGTTTCTCCACACTACTCTCCATTCTGACTCCCGCTGCAATGTGGAGTGGGGTGTCACCACCCCTGGTCACCGCCTGCAGCTTGGACACCACATCAGCATGTTGTGACGGAGTTTCAGCACAAAGGAAAAACTTAATGAGATCTAGGTCCATAGTGTCAATCGCTAACATCAGAGGAGTCTTGCTGCTCTTGTCATCCTGCAATAGATAAATATCATCACATTTCTGAATTACCTGACATGTGTACCAATCATGACAAAATTATTTCTTTACAAGAAGTTCAAGATTAAAATAAGTAACGGAATAAACATTTATTGAAGGATGGGATTAAACCCATGGCCAGCTACAGTTGAACTTCGATATCTTGAACACTGACATCTTGAATACCTTGGATATGTCGAAGTAATTTGTAAGTCCCAACAACTTATTTTTTAAGTATTTTATCCTCAATATCTCCAATTCTCCGATATCTTGAATTTTTAAACTGAGATAATGAAGTTTGACTGTACTCTCAAATGACATCTGTGCAACAACGATTTTAGAAGAAGTTTCCTACATATGTGTAAAGATACTGGTATATGATAAAAAATATTTTTTTCAAAACTATAATGATCATTAATATGCCTTCCTATAGTAATCCAAACTGTCTTGTAAATGAAATGCTATCCAATGCAAAAAATCAGCATGCACTTCCTTCTATTATACATGAAATTTAAACATTACAAAACTTTCCTTCTTTCACCAGTAAACCAGTAATCTTTTAAGGAAACAAATGTTTATTTGAATATACTTAGTGAAAGAAAAGACAGATAAAGACTATTGAATTTTTCCCATGCACAAATTCTTCACAATGGGTCAGGATAGGAATTTAACATCTAAATTCAACACTATATCCTCCAATCAACAGGGTTTTAGGGAAACAGATTAATTAGATTCTGAAGTGAATGTAATACTGATGACCCACCACTTCGTCTGTGCATACTCCAGCATCTACTAGGGTCTTTATACATTCAGCACAGCTGTTGGGGAAGGCAGGACTTTTCCTACATCTGTGAGTCTGGAGTGCCAAAATCAAAGGTGTAATCCCTAGAAAAAAATCAAAAAGACAGGTAGTTAGTAAAAAACTTGCCGGTAAAAGTTATAATAACATTAGCTGTGGGATGCTTGTAGTTCTCAGAATTGTCATTAACATTCTTCAAAGTGTATTTTGTAACGTTTAATTATGACTGAAGGATTGACATTTGTTCCCTCACAGGTACCCTAACATTTTTATTTTTTGTGATAAACTGATTTCCTAGTTTCATAGATAAATTATAGGTACATGCGCCTGTAAATAAGTCAAGCAGTCAATTTAAAGTAGGTTTGACACTGCAATACAGTTAAACTCACTTAGATATATCAGTGTTGAATTAAAATTTTTATTTATATCATAAATATATGTATATAAATTAAACACAAGGCAATGCAAATAATCATTAACCGTATTAATGAGTTCTAGGAAATACTTGCTGTATTGAAATATTCAATTATTTTTTTCTAAATCAAAAAAAATTTTCCCACATGAATTTCCTTATTCTTTGATTATGTTTTTGGAAAAAAAATGCAAATTGATCACAAGATTTCCTTGAAAATAACAAGATAACAAGGCTGTCTTGAAAATATTGATGCCTCAATTGTCTAACCAAACAATATAATAAGACACAATCCCAATTCATCTGCAAGGATTTTGGGTTATTCCGGTCTAATCTTCTTTGTCATCATCAGATTAAATGATCATCCCAGAAAATGCTTACTGTCACTTAGACTGCGAATGTCCAAATCTGTCTCCTCGCAGTCAATCAAGGCATTCAGTACGTCTAAATATTGGTCTCCCATCTCCGCTGCAATGTGAAGAGGAGCCCGGAATTCATACTGATCCATTCTGACAATGATCTTTCCCTGAATGTTTGGATCTGCTCCATGTTGCACCAGAAGTTTGACCACATCAGCTCTTCCATCTAGTACAGCCAAAAACAGGGGTGTCTGCAAGTAAAAGGCTCTGTCATTATCTTTATGAAGAAAAATAAAATCTACTACATGTGTACCAGCAATTTTTTATTCTCATTTAAATGGCATTCCCATATTTCTCTTGAAAATTTGTGACTATGGAACTTTGCAGTCAAGAGTCTACTAGTTTCATTGCCTTAATATTTCCCTTTAGCTTTTTTCCCCCCTTAAGAGTCCTTCCTCTGAATTTTTGTGAATTTTTTAATAAATTTATATGATCTCATCACAAAAGGGTTATGTATCTCTTAGATGCAAGAAACTTTGAAAGGCAAGCGATAACACATACAGAAAAGCATTCCAGTAGTTGATACATTACTGAGAAAAATCAATCTTGGACACATGTACATGCATGTGCATGAACAGATTTTAATCCTTGACCCAAAACGTACCCTCTGTAGGTGGTTCTGGTCATTGATGATCTTTTTCAGGACATCCTCCCCATCCTCTAGTAGCAGATTAATGATATACTCAATGAACCCCAGTTGACTTCCAGCAATGATGACCGAGTGAAGAATGCTGTCAACAGGAAGCAAATTGATGACATCAATGGAAATACAAAACTAAACACACCCATAAAAATTGTCAAATTTTTATCAAAAATATTTTTTACTGTAAAAAGGAAGCAAAGTTAGGGCAACAGTGGAAAAACAAAACTACCGGTAATATACATCAAAAGAAATCATAAAATTTTCACTGGATGAAAAATCAAGTTTCAGCAAAACTGAAACTATATGGAAACCTTGCTGAAACTTGAAGTTGAAGTTTCATGTATAGTTTCCGCAATGCGGAAACCATTATATCGATTCAGCAAGTATCCGTTAGGTTTCAGTCAGCAGAAACTTTAGTCTAAGATTCCTGATGGTTTCCGCAATGCGGAAACTAAATTTGAATCGTGTAAAAAGTTGTGTAAATTATTATGGAAATATCAATCAGTTTCAGAACATTTCCGCTAGGTTTCAGTATGCTGAAACTTTAAGTTAAGATTCCTGATGGTTTCCGCAATGCGGAAACTAAATTTGAATCATGTAAAAAGTTGTGTAAATTATTATGGAAATATCAATCAATTTCAGAACATTTCCGCTAGGTTTCAGTATGCTGAAACTTTAAGTTAAGATTCCAAATGGTTTACGCATTGCTGAAACTATTACTAAAATTGATTTGAGTTTAATAGTGATATCATTTATTTTCAACAGGTTTAAGTTTAATTCTAGCGTAATGATAATGAATCCGTACATACTAAAATGTATAGTAAGGTTTCAGCGTGACTGAAACTATATGTATACATGTAACTATCTTCAAATGTGGCAAATAAGGCGATTAAGAACCTTACTAAGTAATTAATTGAATTTGAAAAGAAGAACTGATGTCTAATCTTGTTTAATGCATATGATTAAATCATTAATCTTAGGTACTCGGGCACGTGTATACATGTGTATACATTCTTTGTCCAGGTGACCTCCTCTGTGATTTTCCTGTATATTCTGTGTGGATTGCAGGGTTTTTTCTGTCAGGAGTGAACAAAAGACTGTTACATAACATATACACAGTACGAAGCGTGAGTTTATAACTGGAGCCCGGCGGGAATTTTTTTTCAATTTGTGTGTACCTGAGTTAGTAAAACTGATAAGTAAATTATAATTATTTAGTAAAATAAATTAATATACCTATTTTGTAAGACTCCTTCTTAAATCATTTAGTTATCATTTGAATGAACCTTGAGGTACAGTAACTAATTAAGCAAACAAATTAAGGTAAAGTCGTTGTAAATTTTTTCAAATCGTACCAAATATTCGTACAACCTGAAGTTTAGAGCTAATTCATTTCTTTTTTAATACCACGCCAACACATGTACACAGGAATTTTTAAAAAATTCTACAGTTGATAATAACAAGTAAAACCCACTTGGAGTTTGAGTCTAATATAATAATTGTTTAATTATTTACATGCATTTCAGACTTTACTGCATGACTGTATCATGATTCACTGGCGTCGGAAGCAAATTGAAAGTGGGGGGGGGGGCTAGACTAATCCTCAGAAATATTGAGGAAAAACCCTAAAAAACCCTAATTCCCAAAATCATGAAAATCCTAATCCGTCGGGGGGGGGGGGGGGGGGGGGGGGGGGGGGGGTATACCTATACTATATACTTCCGAAAATAAATTTCCCAACCCAAATTTTTTTTCCCAAAATCATAAAATTCCTAATCCGTGTCGGGGGGGGGGGGGAGGGGGCTAGTATGCCTATTACTCCAACTTCTCAATCTTTCAAGGTAAATTTAGGAACAATTACATTTCCGGCGAGAAAAAGTGGGGGGGGGGGGGCTATATGCCTATTGGTTAAATCTAACTTTGCACTAAGCCCCCCCCCCCAGCCCCAGCCCCCCCCCCCCTAGCCCCCCCCCCCCCCCCCCCGGTTCGACGCCTATGTGATTCGTGCATTTCTTTACTTTGTATTTACTTTCTGTACTGTAAACACAGATATTGATACATGTTTATGAAACATGCACATGTTTCTGTTATAAGATATAATAAGCATTATTTATAATTTAACTAAAGTTATACGTTATATTACAAAATCAGTTTAAAATCAAGCACTAGCCATGTGGTGCACGTGATTTTAATCCCATTTTTAAAATTTGATTATACATTCGTATACATTTGATGTAGAAAGTATACCAAATAATTAGGGTCTTCCGTTTCCAACGGAAGACCCTATTGTTTTTGTTAGGTTTCTTTTTCTCTATTTTTCACTATTATTATTCTTTTTTTTCTTAACATTTTTCTTAAAACTCAAATATCTCAAATATGCTACAATGGATTTTTATGAAAATTCCACGAATAATACAAAATATCAAGGTCTTTTGTCATGTTGATGACGTCACTTCCGGTCGGCCGTTATATTCGTTTTTCTTTTTGTAAAAAGTGATCCTGTCCTCCCTTTTTCGCGAAAACGATTAAAGATAGAAAATTGAAAGTTTCAGGAATGATAGATTTTTGAATTTCTAGGGCCGATCAGGTAAAACTACGATCGTCCGTCACTTCCGGTCCGCTCAAACAGCATTTTTGGAAAATTGTGTTTTAAAATTTTTTTAAATCAAATAATCTACGATTTTTTTTCCATCAGAATATGTTTTAAACTTATCAAATTTTAATATGAGCAGGTTGTCCGTCACTTCCGGTCGTCACCGGAAGTGATTCTAATATTTCGATTTTTGGAATTTTAAAAGAGTTGCGTTTTGTTGACATTTTTGTACTGAATACAAAACTGAAAACCGTTTTAAAATCGGACTACGCATTACAGAGATATTGAAGTTTAAAAATGACGTTTTCCGGAAATCTGCATTTCGCAGAGTAGGTTGAAAAATTAGTTGAAAAGGAAGTTAATATGATAGTAAATCGTACCAAATGTCAACAGTTTAATTGAACCCTATCAATTCAAAATCAAACGAAAGATCCACTTGTTGCTCGCAACAAGGTGCTTTCAGGTAATTCAGGCATTCTCTAGAAATTAAGCGTCAAAGTTCTGAAGCGAGGGTCTGAGTAGCTCAGTCGATGCAGTCGTGGACATGGCCCAGGTGACCCTGGTTCAAGCCCCGATTGCCGCAATTTTTTTTTTTTTTACTATTTTTCGCTTAGATCTACGATTTTATCTTTGAAGTGATAAGTTTAATCTAATCTATTAAAAAATCGGACGGAAGACCCACTCGTTGCTCGCAACGAGATCGTGTCTAGTTAAAATTATATTTTGTTTATATATCAGTCCGACGTGTACGTCTTACTTCCCGGCTTGTTTAACGCGTTTGTATTTTAATTTCATAAGTATTCTTAACATACTGTTCATCGCATGACCAATCAGTGCACATGTGTAACTGTAAAATAATTGCCATCAATTCATCGTAGTTGTAAATTCACCGTACGGGTGAACGCTGTTAACCGGATCCCGTTAATTGATCGGCATCTAATTATATTTGTGATTTCTGTGTGTGTTCATGCAGAACCTGCTCTGTGATGAACATAATATTTTCACACCTCTATATTTTGAATAAGAATATGACCGTGCTTAGAATCGCGGTGAAATCTGGACAAGTCAAGACTAACTTGTCAGTAAACTATATATGGCTCTATCATATTTAGTTTGGCAAAATCATCAGTACATGTAAATAAAATATAGTTAAAGACAAAATCTGATACATATGTCTCATTAAAACTTGTTTAATATCATTAGACATTTGTAAACAAAAGGTCGGCCATTATTTTTTTTGGTTAATCACGTGTTACAAATACAATTGTAACAAACACACGCCAATACTTTGTCGTATTTTTAAACAGGAAATACTGACTCCGACAGTTCTTATTCAAAATAAATATACATGTAAAAAGTATACTATTCGGTAAAAAATGATAATTTTGATTAAACATTATTTATTTTAAACTATCCCAAGATGCACTTTTCCAAGATTTAGCGGGTTCTGATTGGTCAGTATTGGCGCACTTCATGATTCCGAGCGAAGGTTAAAATGGACAAGAAGGTGCTGTTGTAAAATGGAGAATTGAGAAGCATTAATAGCCTCTACAGCAAGGAGATAATGCAGGAACGAAGAACTCATGTCAAGGTAACGTAATTCACAATATAGATACTCCCAATAACATTTTCAAGGCTCTAATTTATCTCTCATTTGTAAACGAGATCTCGCGCCATCAAATCAAGATGGCGTCATTTTTTCAAACTTGGTTCGGCGTTTTGATTTTTATTACCGTATCTCTTTTAAATATACGTTTTGACCAAGTTAACCATTTACCAACTTTATATGCATGATAATCAAGATTATCCAGGGTATACACATATATAATTATATAAACGTCCCTAATATATGAATGCTTGGTTGGTAAACAAGACGAACAATGAATCTTACGCACATTATACAATTTACAAACTCTAAATGTAACGAAAAAAAATTATTAATTAAATCCGGAAAATGAAATCTTTCACGTTTTTCTTTTTCAGCATTGACAGCATACAAAGTCAATGTTTCCGGTGATTAGTTGCATCCTCTGTTCGGTGATTCGGGTGAATGTTTTGACCAGCTGGACGATGTGAACGCAAGGTATTGCTTTGAAATTGATTATTTTCACCATTAACTCATACATGTGTTGGATGTTTATAATTTACTGTAGTAATTTTTGGGAAATCCAGGTCTAAGTTCTTGAAAAGGAGGTTGATGGGGGGGGGGGGGGGTGAAACAAACTTATTGTTGATAAGTTTTTCCATTGTTCAACAAACAATAATAGAATCAAAATGAAAATAACATAGCTTCAAACAAAACTGAAACATTTTTGACCAGATACTATTGTAGTCATTATATGACATAGTTTAAACAGCAACTGGCAACTGCATAGTAGCTTCTGTATTCAGAATTTTATTCAGAATGCTTTTATTACATGTTAGGCTGAATGACTTATGTTTATTGTTTAAAAATCTAAATGAAACTTTATCATTCATGTTTAAGATAAATAGAACAGACATAAAGTACAGCCCAGTGAATGGAACAAGTTCATTGCAAGAAGAAGAATTTTAATGCTACCACTGTCCAGAACTACTAAGTCTGCTGTAGCCATGATGTGATCATATGAGTGCTTCACCGGTCTGGACAATGCTCGAAAGTTCCCCAAAAAGGCCTATTTCCATAAACTACGACTCGGGTTACATCAACAACAGCCAAGGACACTCCTTATTGATTCGAAAGGACACATCTCTACGACCCGACTAAACCTCTGCAGAACAAGACTTTTTAACTGTAAAGTATTCTCATTTCAAAAAACCTATAAACTATAAAAGTACTTTTTTTATATGATCAAATACCAGTATATTACAATGTCTGTCTGTAAGCTAGAATCTTAGAAAATCACATGGTTTTGACTTATTAAATGATTGATTAGACCTTGCAGATATTAACTTTCATTTTCTTAAATAATTTGTTATATTTGCAAATATTGCATAAAATATTAGACTCCATGTAACATATATCCTCACACCTCCAAGTTGATAAGTGTTAACTACTTTTTTTTCCATTTTCTTTGTTTAAACATTTATTGATAACTTAGTTTTTATTTGCAGCAATATATGAAAAATTAAGAAACCAATCTTAAATGTAAAAACACTGCATTAGGAGATGAATGCAAGGGTCATAGAAATGATAAAATACACCAAACAATATTCAATTATGTCGTATATGAAAATATATAAAGACAACATATACCCCATGTATTACAATTTTTATATAACAAAATTACTTGGATGGAAAGTTGTTTCCATGTGGGTTTTATTTTAATCTGTGTTATGTAACTAATATATAATTGGAATTAGCTTTTATATCATAAGTAAAGTGCTGGTATTGATGAGAATTGTAAGGTGAATGATCTGTGTGATACTTTGTATTTTATACATTCATGCTACAAAAAGCAAGTACATGTACATGTAGTAATACTTGTCGTATATAAACAATGTATATTTTACTTCATGTCTTGGATTTAAAAATATTAATGTAGGTAAAGTAGTGAAATGTAGGAAGGTAAACCGTGTGTAAAGAAGAATATTCATCAGGAATGAAGTGTGTTGCAATCAGCATAATTAATTAAATGTGTACATCATATTTTTGCACATGATTTGACAGACTGCTCCATTGTTAGCTTTTTATTGGCCAACAAGCTTTTCATATCTCCCTATGGGTCATCTATTAAATACTGACAGGCTTATGATATTAAAATCTGATCAGTTGGTACATCATGGGTGGAAATGAAAAGTTCACTTTGGACTAAATGGATTATCAAAAAAATGATATCAAATCCTGTTCTATTGTAAAACATTAGATTATATTACTAACAAAGAAAAGGTTTATCCCAACTTGTAAGTGGGTCACTTTGACATCGTTTTGGAATTTATTGACATATTCAAATCAAATCTGGGTCATACCTCTATAGTCAACTACTATCTTGTAGTGTATTTTTTCAAAAATATTTTATGGTGTACATATTCATTGTAGTTCAAAACAAATTGAGACAAGTGTATCATGTTCATGTAACAGTGAAGTTTTCTTTGTTTATTCATGTACGTGCAGTTATTTTGTAAATTGCATTCATATTTTTAAAAAAGTAAGATCTTTGTTGCATTTTTAAAGGGAGATTTGATAGGCATTTAATCGAGATGAAAAGAAAATACAAATGTAAAGATTTCTATGGGAGTTTTTTTTTCTTGTGCAATTTTATCATTTTTAAATAAAAGTCCCTAATAAGGGAATTGCTATATGGATGTTTCTCCATTATTGTATCTTGGCTGTATTTTATTTATTATTGGAAACAATTTCAGATTTTTGAACAAAATAAATTTGGAACTGTTTGAAATTGTTTTGTTTTTACATAAAGTAGAAACCTTGCTCAGCTTTTGTGAAAGCAAAAATATAAAAAGTTTCAGTAAGTTTCAGTTGCGGAAACCCTTTGTAAACAATATGTTTCCCAATTGTATATGGAGGTTGAAACTATGCAGAAACTTCAAGTTTCAGTAAGTTTCCGTCGCGGAAACCATTTGTAAACAATATGTATCCCAAACGTATATGGAGATTGAAACTATGCAGAAACTTCAAGTTTCAGTAAGTTTCCGTTGCGGAAACCATTTGGATTCATGGACAGCCTAAGTTTCAGCACTGCGGAAACTTAATGAAACTTGAAGTTTCCGTGCTGAAACCTGTCGGAAACTTAAAGTAACCTTAAGTTTCCGCAGAGTTTCCAAAGGGTTTCCGCAGCGCTGAAACCAGATATTTCATCCAGTGTTTAGTTTTTAAATAATTTTACATCCTACTAACCTCAGCATTTTAAAAACAACATACCATGGTACATACATGTATTTTAGATCTATTAATTTCCTCACAAATGTTAATCAAACAATCCATAATTGGCGAGTCTTGTTTGAAAAATAAAAGAAGAAGGTTTTGACATTCAATTAATCATACAACTGATATGATCTAGTAACTCACTTGTCTTCATCAAGGTCCTTATCATACATAGCATCAACATTGGTCCTTTTTGGGGGAGAAGGTTTTGACTCATCATCAATACTACTCGGACGTTTTGTAGACTTGTGTGAAGAACTGTCTGTTTTCTTTTTGGTACCCACAAGATCTTCTGCATTAATCTCCTCTAGGTCCCGGAAATCCAAATTCACTGAGTCAGGGCAGGCAGGGGATTGGCTAGTCTGAGATAAGGTGGGGGAGGAGAGGGCAGGGTAAGCTGGGGAAGGAATATAACATGGTGACGGCTCATTGGAAAAATTGGGGGGTGGGGATCCTGAATAGCCCGAGGAGGGGCTACTTGCATAGAAAGGAGGACTCCGCCTGTATGAGGATGAACTGCTCACGGAGTAAGAATGAGATAAAACTTTGTCTTGACTGCTTATGACATTGTCAATCAGGTCCAGTGTGGGGCATCCTAATGGAATGTCATTCAGTTTATTATCATCCAGAGTCAACCTTGGAGCATAGCCATCACATTCTAAGTCATTATCTGCAAGACACCATCAGCTAATGTTAATCCTTCAGCAAGACAAATCATTAAAACAAAAGCAATCACATAAAAATAAGAGTAAAATTTCTCTGAAACTTGATTTCAAAGTCTGCATTAAATTGATAATTCACCGAAACATCTTATGGGTGATTGAACACTATTAAGCTATACATTTCACACCTACACTTAAAGACCTGTTTTTACAAGCATTGTCTCTTATTTAAGTTACTGCTACAAAATTCTCTGCTTTATGTGAAAAGAAAACTAACCAGTAGTTGGCCCATCAGGCACATCTAGAGCTTTAACATCTCTCTGTGGTCTCACAGGGTCGTACAGGTATTTGCTGGACAACTCCTTTATCTTTTGGGCAGTTTTATTCTGATGAACCCTGAGCGTGTACTGAGCGGCCTCATTCCATATCTGACAACCCGAGTCCAAACCTGGTGCATAGTTGTATTCTTTAGAAACTGTTGAACATTGGAACTGAGAGTTTGCATTGTTGTTATAGACATAGTCTGGTTCTCTTTTTGTAGTGCTACATGGGGGCCAGTAACCATTTTCTGATTGGAGACCAGGGCCCCTCTTTTGGAGTGCCTGGAACAAAAATAAGATGTCACGCACATTGAAAAAATATTTTTGCTTATCAAAAATTGAAGATTTTCTAAAATATGAGGTAAGTAACATGACACAACAAATCAGGAAAATGAATTATATACGGGTATGTACATCACTGAGCCATCATAATAATATCATTGGAAAATTGTCAATTTAAAAATTAATTCATATAAAAAGATGTGCATTTAATATTGACAACAATAGTATTTCCCGTGGTGGAGGAAAGACATAAATTGGAAATGACCTTCAAATCAGGATGTAAAAAAAAAAATCAAAGACACCTTTCTGATAAAAATATGACTTACAGCATTGTTCTTTTCATTTTTGTTGTTTTTGTTGGTTTTAGTGGTTCCCCTTGTCTGATTTTGGGTTGATCCTAGTTTGAGACTATCCAATAGATCAATAAGGTCCTCTGTTGGCTTGTCTGCTTTCTTCTTAGTCAGTGTAAGCCCTGGAATATGTAATGTACATTAACTATCTAATATGTAATTTACAAATTCTTTGTTTCTCAATATTGATACCTGGACACTTGTTCTTTTTAATGTAACCAGAATTAAGGTTGCTGAAATGCCAAAAAATTACCAATCAGATGCACCTGAAAATTTTGATTATGATTAACTTCTCTTAACCATGAACTATTATTGAGGTAAAAGAAGCTTTTAAAACCAAACTAAAGCTATGCCATATTAGTACTGTATTCAGGGTTATTTTTGCCATCAACACTTGCAAACGGTTTCCCCCATCTTAAATTCGCCCAGACACGCTCGTGTATTAAAGAGATAAAGTGGAACATAGGAATTCGCCCAGTCATAAATTTGCCCTCTAATGAGGGCGAAAGGGGCGAAAATAAAATGGGGGAGGGGGGGGGGGGGGGGGGGCGGGCGAATATTTCCTTGCATACAGTATTCAATATCTGTTTGTAACTTGATTTTTTATTGGTGAAATGTAAAATTAGTACACTCATCTATATACATGTCCATGTATAAAATTTTTAAAGATGACGTTTAACAATCTACGATCCTCAGCAATGTCCGATAACTCTAAATTATGCAGAATTTATTTATCCGTACCATTAATCTGCCTTTTATATAGACAAATTTAATTAGTCTTGAAGTGTTAATATTACACTATGCAATTAAACAAACCGCTTGGCGAAGTGGCTCCAGGGAGATCTGGCTACCACCTACAGGTAAAGGTTCGAGCCACCGTTTCACCGATAACACCTTTTTTAAACTTTGATCTCTACTTGTATATGTTATTTATTCCATTATATTCATCGTGGCCAAAATTGCAATTACTTTGTAAAATGCATGGATACCATCAAAAAATTTCTTTTTATTTCATTTATAAAGTTTGAAGGGTAAAAAACATTTGTAAGATTAAAAAAATATTTCAGGCTGAAGATCTGAGAACCTAAATAGTTTGTTCAGAAAAATGCATCAATTTGCATGGCTTTTCGTTTGAATTTTGTACTAAACTTTTGATTTTTCAGTATTTTCATCCTAATTTTTGTCAGTACCTGCATCATTATTGAATTATTACATATAGATATAAATTCAATAGTTTAAATTGAATTTACACTCATATAAACTGGGTTAGAACAGATAAATGCTTTTTTTATAAACAGTTTGTAATTTGTAAGCATAAACTGTAGAGCACATATCATAAACATATGAGTCAAAGAAGAAAATATGAGATATATGTCCTTAGCATAAAATGATCAAAGGTCAAAAGAGATATTTGAGTGCTGTATCATATATACACTTTATACGTACATAATGATTAATAAATTATCAGCTAGGGAGGTTGTTAATGAACTGTCTACTGAAATATTGATTGCTCAATTGCTCAATTTATAAAATTGAAAATACACATATTTTACTTTAGAATGCTATATTTCATGGACATATTATTTCATTGTGCATGTTATCTACTTCATGAATATAAACATATCTTCTGGGCACTTGATCTGAGTGGAATTCAGCAGGTATAAATATATAATCAAGCATTTTCTGGAAAATGGAATTATAAAATATATGAAAATTAACATCTGCTAGCTCACATATTTATGAGCATTGTAAAATAAATGTTAATAAAGAGTATACAGTTGATGTTTTAAATTAAATTGCTCTTTAAATTATTTGCAATTACACAGCATTAAATCCTTTTATATGCACTTAACCTGATTACCTGTATCTAAGTTTACAGACAATGACATGAATCTCTATTTGTCTCAATATTGTTTAATGTATTTAACTTGTTGACATTTAAATATTGGTTTTTCTTAAAATTTCCCAAACTAACTATCATAATCAGTGACAGAAAAGGGAATTCCACAGGCCTACAAAAGGTGGTGTGTTATAGTTTTGGAATTTCCAAATATTCAACGAATATATATACACCTGTGACAATTACCTGTAAGACATTTAAAACGTGTAGAGCAAATCAATAATTTACACACTATATAGTAAAATAAAAATACCATTAATAAATGTTATAATTAGGTTCAGAAACTATTTAAATAATGCCAAATTCACAATCAACGTACTGAAGTACTGAAAGCCATGAAGGCAGAGTCTTTTGATGTGTAAATATGCATCATAATTGTGTGGTAAAGACTGTCTATCTCTCTCTAATGCTTTTAATGTTGACAAAACATCAAAGAGCGACTAAATTTTTTTAAGTGGATAATATCAAAAATAGGTCTTTCTAGTAGAAAAAATTCAGTGCATTGTATTTTGAAATGAGTGCATGTTGTATATGTGCCCAAAATGCATATAGTTATGTTTTATAAAACAAGTAATCAATAACAAGAAAACAAAAAAAATAAAATCCTTGCTATATTTATTCGCAAACAAAAAACCAATAGATTTTACAAAAATGGCTCTGTGAATTAACTATTTGCTATGGCAGATGGGTAACCTAGCAGAAGCTTCTACTTTGAAGTTGTTCAGTTTTTTTTGTTTCCTTTTGCACTTGTGATATTTATAGGAACACTTGCAATTTGCTTGCCTATAGCCAGGACTTTGCTTTCAGCAAAGCCTGGTAAAAAATGAGCTAAACATATGTAATATATAGAACCTATAGAATTGCAAAAACATTCAATTTTTTTATTCAGTTGTATGAACTTTTTTGTGACGTCACAATGATCATAGCATAACATAAAATCTCGGTAATTTTTACAATTTGCCTTTTTCAAATATAAATATATAAGTAATTAATAAATAGCAAAATGAAAAAGTTCACCAGGATATGAACTTGGTTGGTACGTGACCCAATGAAATCTTCTGAGAAGCCCTTCGGCCTTCACAGGATATTTGATCATGTGACCAACCAAGTTCATATCTCGGTGAACCTTTTAACCTGTTTATTTCTTGAACAATTACCTAAGGTCCCCGGCTGTCATGTGAAAAATATGTAAATGGCGAAATACATGACAAATCTCAATGCATGACAAACCTGTGACTTGATTTCATCAATTACTCTGACATTTAATCAACTTCTACAAATACTGCATAATAACAACTGTATGAATGTTTGACAAGGGTGATCAAATATGATACATGTATGATATAGCCTCCTCACCACCCCCCCCCCCCCCCCCCCCCCCGAATAAAAATATATGACATATGACGTTATTTATAGTTAGGTAACGTTTAACTTAACGTTACATCATTATAGAGTATAATCGTATCATCAGCCCAAAGGTGTTCTTTTGGGGATCATGAAGTCCAACTTACCTTAATTTTTTCTTGGAGTGTTTCGCTTGACTAGTCATATACAGTCAAAAAGTACACTATAAGAATCAACAAGTATATACAGTATACATATGCAGTACAGATGATACACATAAACACTTACCCTTCGTAATATTTACGAGGTCTTCCACCGAATCATCTTGTTCCGAAGCTTCTCTCTTGTACACTAAACCGTCTGTACCCATTTCAGAAACTTGTATCCATCTTTAAATCTTATTGATAAAGTTAAGGAAGTTTCATGTACTCGCCAACTTCGATGCAAACGTAATTTTTCCTACATGGGAAATCCCCTATATTGTCCTCTGACGTCATTCCAAAACACGCGGAACTTCTCGGGTCTTGACTAAAGATTATATTGGAAGAGGATGGGAAAGGGGGGGGGGGGGGGTTAATAAAGGATTTATATTTATAAATAAAATCCGCGATAAGCGTTTTGTTTTTAAAACAGGCCATAATTAAAATTTAGGACATGTCCCACATAGGATATAAAAATACAGTGCTATTAATATATTAATAAATTTTATTGACGGAAATTGTGCATAAAATCTTCATTAAAATACAGACAATGCCAACTTTCTCGGTAAAAAAGATAACGTTATACACTTTAATTTAGGATATTGACTATTGAGATCGGAGTTTATCCAATAAAAAAATCCAATTTTGTACTGTAAATTTTAAATCCCATTGATTTTCATTGATATCCCAAACAGGATATTAGAACCATTTTAACAAGACCTTGGACATTTAGTAGGATGTAATTATCTATATTTTGCGTCAGAACAAATAAACATAAAAAAATGACGCTGGTTTCAAGCAATATATGCACCGGTTGTGTAGTCTTAGCTCAAAAACCCATGGGTTGCTGTTTACAAAACTACCCAATGTCCAAGCTCTTGTTAGGTTTAAAATGGTTCTATCCCTATGTGTGAATGCAGACCTAGGGACATCTGCTGATAAACCGGGGGGGGGGGGGGGTCTATAAAGCAGATATAGTTGTCCAGGGGCAAAGATCCTATTTCCTGTACAAAAAAAATCATTGGATACAAAGTAACAATGGTAGATTATGGAGAGGCCAGAGTGTTCCAGACAAATGTCGATTTTTATACATATAAGATGAGCAATACTTAAAAAATTGTTTGTTTAGTCAAAAATATATTTCATCTAATATATGCCGATTTCTTTATTTTCAAAAGTTAAAAGCATCTAAACACTTGTTGGAAGCACTTTTTAAAAATTGTTTGTTTAGTTTAACAATAAATTACCTTACATATAAAGCTTGGTTCATGTGACTTTTAATATTGATTAAATAAGTAAACTACATTTCAAATTTTGCTGCCATAGCAATACCAACACAAGAAATTGAAAAACATAAATGTACATCATTTTTATTGACTTGATTAATACACAATTAACACTTAGTAATGAACATTCAATATTTACATATAAACAAATAAAATACAGAATGATGATAATTCATTCTTCGATGAAAGGCGAGAAATGAACTAGCTAATATGGAAAAGTGTTTTCATCAACAAATCAGACATGTACCAGTATTCTTAACATTTTATCCATACATATGTAGAGATTGTTGAAGAGAAAAGCCTTGAGCTTGGAAGAATCATATTGTTTTCCTGACATTAACAGGTATTTCCATAAGGAATTATCAGATTTAGTTAAGAAAATTTCTTCAACATTAGTATCTTGGGTTCAATGCATGATCATCTTGCATAAAAATATCAAAAACTAAAATTTTTAAAAAGTTCTGACACCCTGTATTTGATTTTTGTTAATGTGATTTACCAAAAACACAGAAATTAAAAATACAATTAATTGGCAAAACAAGTATGAAGTAATTTTTAAATTCAAAAAGAGTAATTTATCCATTCATAATGATTCTATGAACTACAGGTAATCTACATTTTGAGTTACTTGAATTTGTATACAATCAGAGAGGCCAAGTCCGTTTTAACATTTATTTCAATGTAACCATAAACAAAGAAATAAATGTTAAAACGGGCTTGGCCCCTGTGTATACAATGATATTGTTCTAAGCAAATACAATGTACTGGTATTGTTCCAAATTAGTAAGTCCATACATTTTCATTAATGCTATAAAGCATAAGTCACTGAATATTTACATGCACTTCAATCTGAATACAAGTTAATTCAATCTTCCAATGCTTACAAAAGAAATGAGGTATGTCAATAGACACATCCTAGGCTTGAGAGCATTCAAAGATCAAATCTGAACTTTTAAATCAGAGTGATGTGTACCTTTAACACAATATAATCTAATGCATCATTTAAAACAAAAAGTCTATTAACACATAAAATATCAGACAATAAAACATGTCAGACACAATAACAAAGTAACAGATTATCTTCCACTGTAAGTCCTGAGTAGCATCTCGAGAGCGCTTTCAACGCGACCTCCTTTTTCTTTTGGGTGGAGACACTGTGGTCTCGGATGGCTGAGATTTCCGTTTGACTGCTTCTGTTTTGGCCTTGATCCTCTCGCTCCTGATGAACAGCTTTCCTGACATTTCCATGGCTTCTACACTGACCTTTTTATCCGACTTCTTGCCTTTGGCGTTCTTCCTTCCTGCAACTTTCCTTATTTTAACTGTAAGCTTCTTTGCCCGTGGTGACCTTTTAACCCTTGCTGCCTTCTTCTTAGGCTCTGGGACAACCTCCTCTTCTTCTTCATCCACTTCATCTTCCATCACATCCTCCTCCTCAACCTCATCATCATCAGGTATTTCCTGCTTGAATTTTCCACACTCCCTCTTGTGACGAGTAAGACTGGTCTTGGTTTTGAAGTAGACATTGCATTTCTTGCAGTAAGGTTTCTCCACTCCTTCATGGATACGTCTGAAGTGTCTGTCTCGGGAGACCTTGTCGTAGAACCTTCTGTCACATCCATTGCATGCAAATGGGAAGATTCCAGTATGACATCTCTCATGGATCTGTAGGTGAGCTCTTTGAGTAAATGCCTTTTCGCAGAATGCACATTTGAAAGGACGTTCTCCAGTATGAACTGTTAAATGTCTTTTTAGCTTTGCATCATGGGAGAACTTCTTGTCACAAAATGGACATGGATACGGTTTGATGGTTGTATGCACATTGAGTATGTGATTGTTGAGCTCACTTTTAGTTGGGTATTTTTTGTCACACTGAGCACACTCAAATGGACGCTCTGAAGTGTGAACCCTTCTCATGTGGACCTCTAGCTTGCTGTTCTCAATGAATTTACCACCACATATTGCACAAACACAAGGCATTTTCCCTGTGTGAGTCATCATGTGACACTTCAAACCATACTTGAACATAAAATTCTTGTTGCATTTGGTGCACTGGAAACATCTCTGTCCTAAAAAAAAAAAGAAATAAACATTGATAACCAAAACATTTCATGTTAACAGAGAATAAATATCTTTTAATACAAATGCTTGACATTATACAGGTTTTTTGTAATGTCAAGTGCTTGTGTCATAAACATATATGCAGCATGTTCAAGTTACCTTTTGCCTTTATATACACAATAATGTCTAGTTCTTTAACTAAATATAAAACCTAAAGCCTAATGAAACATAAATCTCTTTTTAGAATTAATTCTCAACACACCTGTGTGGCGTATCAGATGCTTTTTGATGGTGTCTCTCATTGTGAACAGCTTGTGACAAGTTGAGCATTCAAATACTCGGTCACCACTTGCATTGGTGGTCTCCCTGTAACTGCGGGTCTTGGCATTGTTTCTCATGAGCTCTTCGACACTCTCCGTCACTTTACGGAATCTCTCGCAGCAAGCTAGGAGATGCTCCTTGGGGACTCCTATTTCACTGTAATCCTCATTGTCATCGCTGTTGTCTTCACCATCACTGGGACTGGCTTTTGGAACATATTTCTTCACCCAAGAGTTGACTGTCCTGGAGACCACATTCTTGCTTGGTTTCTTGGCCTTGTACGTTGGTCTTTTGACACGCCTGGTTCGGTAATCTTCATCATCATCGTCATCTTCATCCTCTTCAGAAAATTCTGAGTCAGTACTTTCATCTGACGTAAAGGCTGCCTGTCTTTCCTTAGCTTGAGGGGAGTAAACCATAACTCTACTCATTGGTTGATCTTTGGGTCTGGAGGATAAGTATGACAAATGATCTAGTCCAATGTTAGAAATTTTTGCTTTCATATCAGCATCACTGCCATAACTACCATCATCACTAAACTCTCCTGATTTTGTTTGTCTTTTCTGCTGTGCCTCTGCAACAAAAAATAATGTAAATACAATTATCAATTGAAAAAAAGTATAGTGAGATTTTTAAACACACTAGCCAATGTAATAACCATTGCAAAATGCACAAAACATTCACTATAAAAGTACATACTCTTTCCTCTACGAGGTGAACTCCTAATGTCTTGAACCTCCATACTCTCCACCTCCACCTCAGCTGGTTCAATATCATCACCAACAACAGCATGTTCAGCAATGATGCCAGAGTTGTCCCCCTTGTCATCCACCATGTACACAAAGTTTTCTACTTTGGGTTGCTGCAGCTGCTCTGCGATAGCAATCAAAGAATTTGCAGCATCTGTGTCAGTGGGCACATCCACTGCAATTTCCTGCGTAGCAAAAACATCCTGTGTCTCAATCACCATCTCCTCTGTCTGTTCAGATTCAGTGTTTTCTATGATATATTTATTGTTGTCCTCTTCATATGAAACAGTTTTCAGCTCACTGGCCTCAGGTGATGTCACAACATACTGAATGGTGCTTGCTGTAGTCTGTGGAAGATAGGTAGTCTCAGTGGTAGTGACTGGCTGTGGGGAGCTGACAATAATCTTACAGGGTCTGCCGCCAATATTTGGAAGAATAGAGCGAGCACCAGTTATAAGAGACTGTCCCTGACCACCTTGTATTGAGAAGCGAGGTGAGGATGAGTTGGGGGAGGTGACAATGAACTGCAATGGCTGGCCAGACTTCCCAACATTACCAGGGAGGATGATTTTGGTGCCTGCTGCTAGGCGTGTGGTCGACTGCTTGTTGCCAGAGTATTTGGCAGGAATAATAATCTGAGTTGGAGATTTGGGACTGACTTTGTTCGGCATAGGCTTTAGAAGCTCCTCTTTCAATCGACTTTGTGCTGGAATTTTTACAGTCTGAAAAATGAAATGAATATGTATGAGACATTGACAAACTGAAAGAAATTTACATTTGCTATGATATTTTTTTTTATTGTGGTTTATTAATTCACTCATGAAGTTATTTGATTAAAGTATAACCTTTTACCTACCTGGACCAATTCTGGCTCTTTCTCCAGATTGGGTGGAACATACGGCTTTGTGTTGTTGTCCATTTTGCTTTACTTGAAAAAAATAATGATGCAAATTTTCATCATTCATTCATTGTATGGAAATTCATATTTTCTTAAAAATAGATACTAATATCAAGACATATATCAGAAATTTTACTGCTAACCAAGATAATCAAAGACCACAGTCACTATGCATACTCATGGACTCAAGGCTTATACCTATTGAGCCCTAATAAGTTTGAGTTTTAAGTCAATGAGAACCCACAGCCCTGGTGAATATTTATTAAATAAAATACAAAAGTTACCTGTAACTTTTAAGTTAAAACAGATCCATCAAGCAGGGTTGTCTCTAAAAATTGAAGTAGAAGGGAGAAATAAAAAAGTAGAAGGGGATCTGGAGGTCTAGCTGATAGCTAGATTGTGTTTGAAATGCAATAATAGCCGGGTAATTACGTCACTTTAGGCGGGGAAATTCCCCGCCTCCCGGGTCTTAGAGACAACCCTGATCAAGCTTCATGAAGCTATAACATCTGCTTTATTACATTACAACAAAATAACTCACATGGGGTGGATTGAAGAGTCTCGTGTGAGATGTCTAGGGAATAGAATAGTACTGCCCCGCTCCTACTACTTAGTGGGTTAATCCTTTAGCTCAGAAGAGGGTTGGTTTTTGAACTGAACGGTAATGGGTTCAAGCCTAGTTGTGGTCATTCTATTACGATGTATAATGCTGAATGTCAAGTTGAGTGAGATGCTATATCTTATTTAGATAGAATGTTCTATCGTTAAAATGACAGATGTCCTACGGACCCGGTTTAACGATAGAATTCGTCCCATATACTCGCTTTGTAGCAAATAAAAAAAATTATATTGCGCTGTATCTCGCCTAAATTTTCATATGATTGGTCTTAAATACCTACAATATTGCTCTTTTATAATCCCATATTAACACATCAACTGTTTTTGCAACGAAATCACTGCCACTTTTAACATCACGTTTGAAAATTCGCTGTTTATGGTCGCCATGTTAATGATAAAATCTGAGACATTCTGATTGCAATTTCCGACATAATAGAAGGCAAATTTAAACGTGTATCTTTATAAAATGTCTTGGTATGACTCATTAAATGGGTATTTTGTGGACTAAACTACATATGCATGTTCAAAAAGGTTTGGAATGTTTAAAAACGTGTTTTTCCCTTGCAGATTATTTTTAACAGACTTAAAATCAACGCGAAGCTGATCCGCTTCACGGCTGCTACATTGCAAGTATATGGGATGAATTCTCTCTGTGACCTGAGCGTAGCCTGGTCACATTAGGATTATTCTTTCTATATCTTATTGAGAGATGGTGCAGATATGAAATTAACAATTTATAAAAAAAAATCTACATAGGCCTACATTTATTATCTGCATAATACAGTATTTGACTAAATGAAATGTTAGATAATTAAAAATTTGATATAGGCCTAGGTAGAATTACTATGTCAACATAGTAACAGAGGAATCTCGGATTAAATTCGTGTTGACCATTCGTATTGTCCATCAAGTTTGGGAGAATGTTTATAACTATCTAGCATATTTTCTTCTCTCCTTTGGAGATCTTTGTGTAATAATGTCATGTACAGGCGCCATTTTGAAATAAACATTTTCCAATTGCAGTAACCGAGTAAACTCGAACTATTTCCAATAAAAGTAAATTAAACAACACTGTGTGCAAACTAATGACACAATATAACTAGGAATTAAACAATTAATCAAACAAATCACCTTTTGTTCAGTGTCTGTGAAATTTGGACGCCATTTGCAATTTTCAAAAGGTTTGGAAAGGGAGGGAAGCCCGAGTAAACTCGAACCGTCAACGATAAATACCGTTAAACTGAGTTTGCAGTTGAAAAATTATTTAACAACTTACCAGAAATAGCATGAAATAACAAGAAAAGTGATACTTACCTAAATATGCGCTTTAGTAATTTGGAGAGAATTTTCCGCCTCGCAGAAGCATTCCGGAAATCCGAACTACAAATGTAAGTATAAAATGAAATAAACAATGTAACCAATTCCGGATTGATATCTTATCTATGACCTGTAGAAGCTAATTTTTCTTGTTTATGCTATTTTATAGTAAACTATTATATATATACTGTGTATCAACAATATTTATTTATTATATATTTGCAAATTATTTATGAATATTACTATTATAAAGTTAATAACTATAAGTAACATGTACTATAAAAATGATAACTGTATATTGTATGTATTATCATATTAGGAGAGGAACGCAGCGTAAGTTGCAAGAACTTGTTTCCAATCCTCTTGTGTAATTACGTATACACAATAAAATATGTTCACATCACATATTGTATACATGAAATAAATTCTATTTCAATACGTCAAAAACTTTTAGAGCTTTTTCGATCCTTAATTTTATTGAAAATTAAAGGATTATAGGCACAATTTTTGAAAACTTAGAACCCTCTTTCCTAAACGAGTATCTTTAAAACAAAGTGATGTTCAATATTAAACACGAAGTATCAAAGGGTCGATCATTAAATACATGTACACAATGTGACATTGTACCAGAGACATATAAATAAATGTTATATGTCTCTGCCATGATTATACATGGTGCGGGTTTCAACTATTGAAAATGAACACGTTTTCGTTTCTCCATGGCTGAAAATGGGGTTAATTTCCTTATTTTTTTGGATTTTTATTTTGTGCTGACCCGAACAAAAACTACATTTTTTAAATATTGTATTAAAATGGTTAAATTACTGAACAAACTTACGTACATGGATTTATAAATAGATATATCAATTCAAGAATTTGGTCTATCAACAGTAATTCACTAAGAGAATGAACCTCAATCTCTGATAAATCGTTGAACAGCTATAAACAAATACGCTGGTTTTAGGACGATATTATACACCCAAAACACAAAATGATAGGAACCTTTCCTGTAACTTATCAAAAGGATAGAATTTTCTATCATTCTTTAAAATACATGTATAATCCAAATTATCATGAATAAAGGGACAAATCTTGC
Organism: Magallana gigas; assembly: GCF_963853765.1. NCBI lineage: Eukaryota > Metazoa > Mollusca > Bivalvia > Ostreida > Ostreidae > Magallana > Magallana gigas. The sequence continues at coordinate 15,594,144 of NC_088854.1, read as the reverse complement.
TAAAAATATGAGTATAGATACACTTACATTACGCACTTTGTAACACAAACCATCTCCAAATCCTTTGTACCCATCTTTAATAAATGATAAATGTATTTAAAAATTTGTTCTTAACGTTCTACACCTATTCATTACGTACCAAATGTTTTGTAATAAGGGGTCCCAAAGAGTCAGACCGATTGCTTTTAAAACTATAAATCTTATATACCTCGATAATTTCAGACAGTATGATAAGAACATCTGTTCCAAATCATGCTGTTAACAATGTCTACTTATATGTCTTGTCTTAAGAAGCCAAACAAAATTTTTAAAAAATGAAAAATAAACTTGCCAAATTATTAAATATGTATTTTATTTACATGTAAATTATAATTATTTACATTTTTTGTATATTCATTTTCACTTCATATATACGCATTACATCTATAGATAAAGTCGTCAACGGTTTGTAAATCATATATTTAAAAAAAAACCTTTTAGATAGATGTACATTTATTTATAGCCAATTGTAGTCCATAACATACTAAGATATTGAAAATTGTTCAATAACTGGAAATACACTATATTGTGGCATGTATTGTATACTAACTACAAATGTTTCACGTTTATAATTCGCAAAAGTAATTAAAAGTTTTGCGAAAGTTTTACGTTTCTTTGTAAACATTTTTATTTTTAAACCATATGAAACAGCTTGTCATTCAAAGCATGTAAATTTCTATACAGGCTTATACGTGACCATTTCAATTTGCAATATTTTTTTTTCAAATCACCAGAAAATCGGGTTAATTGATTTTAAATAGAAAAACCAGACCGGTGGAATAATTGAATATGAAAGGAGGAAACTATTTTAAAGCCAATTTTACTCTTTGCTTATTCTGACAAAGGATTGTAACTAACTCATTGACTTGATTATAAGTTTATTAACATATAACAAACATTACAAAACTCACCGAGAAGAGGTACACCTTAACAAGACAAAAATAATCAAATATGAAAACCATAATTTGAAATGAAACAAAGAAATCATAATGTCAAGTTATCTTATACAATATGATACATTTCTTAGGACTTTTCATTAAAATCATGTAAATATCATAATATCTTTTATAAGAATTATACAATATTTTACCATATGATACAATAATTAAGATATTTATTTGATAAAATCTTGTATCAAAAAAAAATAAATTGTATATCATGTGATACAACAGGACATTGTATTTAAGGTATTCAATGTATAATGAAGGGATATTGAACAATTTTGAATCATTTTAAACGAGTTAAATATGTATTGCTAAATAACAATGAAAGTGAAATGAACCAAATTCACATGACTGACAACATATAAGAAGCCGGTCATTTTGCACCTTAATTTTTTTTAAAGAGTTATCTTCCCTTGTTGAAAAAAGAAAATTTTAATTTCGTCAAAATATCTGCGGTAAATGATTCTTTTTATTTCATATTTTAATAAAGAGAAAGTTTAAGCATGTATTAACCAAGAGGGTTATACAAATTTTAAGTTACTTTTTACAATATTTTATTAAAACATACGTTACCCATAGACTTCAATGCAAAGTTCAATGAGTAATTAGTTGGACCCTTATCAATATTTTGAAAATTCCTTTGGTGGAGTATTTTTATTTGATAACACCTTCAAAATGATATCATGATTAAGAATATCGGACCATTCATTTATTAGATTCAAAATGTGGTCGTTATACATTGAATACCTTAATTTGATACTGACAGTATTTGTCATATGATACAACATTAAACAAAAAGCACAATGCAATTTGGTATCATTTGATCGTTTTATATCATATGATGTGATATTAGTATCATATAGTATAATTTCATACGATACTATTTCATTCAATATCATGATATAATTGTATCATATAATATTTTATGATATCATGCAATTCTGTATGATATCATACAATATCATACTCGACACAATGCAATGTTATACTTATAAAATGATATTATGTATTATATGATATGATACAATATTGATTTTAATACATGATGATACAATATTGATTAATTCAATACTGTATCATATTTATGATGCTTTGAACAACTCATTAAACTTTCACCTGCCTCAGCATCCAGATAAACAAGATCAAGTCCTGTATCTGAAGCCATCTCTTTATTATATATACACATTAATAGTTATATCAAGTTAAGGATCCTCGACACCCCTTGACTTCTTATTTTCATGAGAGTACGTCACAACATGGCAATTTCAAGGTATTGTGAAACATTTTGTATCGCCAAATTTTGGTGTCTATCTCTGTGGCTCAATGGGTGTAGCTTTGGTCTGCCAACCCACAGGTCCCGAGATCGAAAACTGTAGGGACTTTTGTTTTCATAAGCAGCGGTAAAATTTAAAAAGATGTTTCTTTCCCAAAAATTGAATTTTTTGGGGGTCATTTTCAAGTCGAACACATGCTAAAAACCCATATCTTTAAGTAATTTAGACAATAATTTAGGCTTGTATGCAGAACTTTTTCCAGGTGTGTGGAGGACCCTTAACTGTGAGAGTCTGTGCAAGTCTGATTGGGTATGAACAGGATTTACTTCATTTGTTACCGTCTCCAAGACCCTAACTCCATTTGACATTACTCCTTTAAAATATTTTTAACCTGAAGATGCATCTGGAGTATCAAAATAACTTTACATATCTGAAGCTAGCTCTGTGAGTCATTTACATACAGGCAGTTAAAAATCAACCATGCAACCTTGAATAAGGAGGGCAATTCTCCCCCTTCTCCCCCTCAATTTATGTGCAGGGGCTCCAAAAAATCTTTAACCTGTCAGGGACATACATGTATGTATCATAAGATGCACCATCCATGAAAGTTTGATGAGGTAAGTAATAGCAGTAACTTAGATATGGCCATCAATGGGCACCTGTTCAAAAACTTTAACCTGCTCCAAAAACCTTTAACTTCCTTCGGCAACTGAAAGTTATGATTTAGCATTCCGGTCTGTTCAAGTCCAGAAGTATGCCTAGATATACTCAATCTAAATAAAATTAATAATAACTTATACACAGCCCCTGCTCCAAAAACTTTAACCAGGTGCAGACACTGACACATAATGTATAGCATATGCTTCTCCCGATTTCATCTTGGTGAGGCAAAAAGTATGGTCATTTAAAGGCATATTTCTTTATGATCATATATTCAACAACAATTTTAAAGACAGACAATATAAATACATGTATTTCCCTTATATATATGCAGTGAATTTATAAAGATTCATGTATTTGTTCCATATATATTCTCTTGTATGAATAGTCATCCACTGTATAATCTTTTTCATCACCAAACCTTGGGACTCAGTTGAGACTTAGATACACATGTAGAATATAGATTTGCACATACATGTAAGAATATTCAAATCCTGAAAATACATGGCTATGTAATGGGATGGGAGAAATAGTGACAGACCAGACCAGAATTCAAACCCAGGCCACTAAATCTCTAGTCAGATGCCCTACTCATTGATCTATCTGGCACTGGTATTTGAACCAGTCTGACTGTCACATCCCTTAAAATGATCTTTGCATTTGTAGATTGACATCCTCAGACAGGAGTTAACCTGTCAGTTCCAGTGGTTGGCAGGGCATCAAATGTAATGGGAGAAGAGAAATAGATGCACCAGACTTGGAATTGAACCCAAGCCCCCGAATCTGTAGTCAGGTGCTTTACCCACTAAGCTATCTAGCACCAGTATTCAAACCAGTCTGTCTGTCACATCTGTATTGCATTGTACATGCATCATGAAACACATGATTGAACTAAAAGCCTCAAATGTACCCATGCAAAAACAAATACTTTTTCTCCTGTTTCTCCCATACACTATACAGCTAAAAAGCAGTGACTGTTGAACAAATTGAAAATATTTTATTTCAACATATATACAAATACATGTCTAAGAAATACATAGAAATTTTGATAAACAAATAAGACATTTCAGAATCATAGGACTGTTTTTAGAGAGAGCTTGACACAAATACCCAATACATAAATGTAGTATATTGAAGGATGAAGATCATTAGGTTTTCTTTACACGAATACAGTAAATAAAATGACAACCAGGATATGCTTGATCAGCGGTGTCTGTACTATGTGCTTTTGTTATACTTTCATGTTAAATACTGAAATCTGAATGGTTAGGACGCAGTTCATAATCCGTTCTATTTCCCTCAGCGATAGCAACGGGTAACATTACAAATTGTTACATGTGCGAAAATTATGCATGTACAGTTCGCTGTAGAATTCACGTTATTCCTATATAAAAGCAGCAAAGTTTTCTTTAAAATTAAGATATTCAGTATAACAAAATAAATAGTGCCTGTTTGGGAGGGTAACAGTTGAAATTGACACCCCTCGAAAACCATTGTCAACCTCCGCTTCACGTCGGTTGACAATGGTTTTCTCGGGGTATCAATTTCAACAGTTACCCTCCCAAACAGGCACTATTTAAATATTACCGCATGAATGACACAATACAAGGACATTACTTTATACTTCTGAATCAAAAGATGGATAAAGTCCCATGAACAAGTCACACAGCAAGCAAATGCCCAATGAGTCTTCTGTCACCCATTTTTTGTTTCCAGCACTTGTCATATTCACTAAATTCTTCTGGTATGGCACTATAGTTCTACTAACTTGTACTAAGATGAAAGCTAGCACTGTACATTTTAGTGAAAGTTTGTTTATAATTGGAGCTTGTTAAATAATCTCTTGTTGACTTTTCCATCTGCTGTTCCAAAATAAGCCACCTTTGCCATATTGATGAACAAGCCTGTTTCAACCACACCTGAGTGTCAAGAAATAAATCATTCAGTGCATATTTACAAACTAGAAAAATGTTTGCCACAAATCTGCTAGATACATCAAAACATGGCACTGTCAAGCTTGGGTACCCGCATCATTGATATCTTGAATACCTCGGCCATGTCAAAGTGAGATAAAAATCTCAAAGATTGTAGATTTATGTATTTTATCATAAAAAGATTCTCAGCCTTATCAAGTTTAAGATAACACATTAAAAAATGCCAATGTTTATTCGTGGCTTTTTCATAATTCATAATGATCTGTCTGTGTTACCTGGGATCATCTTAATGCAGGTGTTACATTTATCCCAACTGTCACATGGCTTTGTGAACTTCCAGTCCAACACAAAGTTACCATTGTCTGTTACTACTGGACCCTAATAAAAGTAAAAATTGCATTCTGCTCTCAAAAATGTCATTCATTTATATCTTGACAATAAATAAACAGATTGAGAATATGTTATTATTACCATAAGAAACTTATTACTGTACACAGAGAAATATTTTCCCCCGTTTTTATTTTTGCCCTCGTTGTCAGCTATCAAATTGAGGTCTGGGCAATTTCTAATGTCTAAAATTATCTCTCTTGAAACACAACTATGTCGGGGTGAAATTAAGATGGAGCAAAACCATTTGCAAGTGAAGAAGGGAAAATATACTAGGGGGGAATATAATCCTGTATTAAGTACATGTATGTTGACAAGCAATTCAATAGAGGTAAAATGAAATAAAATGGTAAACCTTGGTACCTCAATAAATATTTTTGCACCAACAAAAGTTGAGCGAGTTGGACTTGAATACTCACAGCTTTTTGCTGGGCCATTCTGAGAATCACTTCACCACCAAACATATCCTGGATTTTCATCTGCACTGGTTTATATGCCATAGGAATGACTTCAATTGGTATTCCTTTCTTGTAATTGGTGCCCAACTCTTGAGAATCTTTTCTATTAAAAGTCAGTTTCTAATAGAATAAAGATGCTGAAATATGACTTTAATATTTGAAAATAAAAAATTACTAAAAAAAAAGAATATAAAGAGAATATCAAAACGATATATATAAGCTGTACATATTTTTCAGAATTTAATTCTATTTACAGAATGTTCTATTAATAATAATTTAAAAGATGCAATTCTCAAAAATTGACTGAAATAAACAAATCTTTAAATTTCATAAAAACAGACTTTAATACTAGAGAACAAGCTTATTATAATTTATTTGTTTTGTTTTTGTTTTTTTTGTCTTGAAAAAATGCATGTACAAATGATGAATTGGGTTTAGGGCAACATTGAATATGTGAGCCCCAGTGAGACAAAATATTGCCTTGGCAAAGGGATAAAAAAAAACATGACTTGTTGGATAAAAATCATAAAATATCATACATATATATATCTTGAGAAATTCTTCTTGTCACATGTTTTAACCCCCTTTGTATTCACTACCCGAAATACAATTCTAATATCATTTTATAACCCAGACATCAAGTTGTCATATAACAATGTTGCATAATCCATTATAGCAATGTAATAGGATTCCGTTACAGTCAAAACATTTAAAACAGGCAGGAACAAATTAATGCGGACGTCTGAGAAAACATTGGATTGAGACTGTAGTTATGTAAGGAATAAGGAATCATTCATTGAGTATTATGAGGTGATAATTTTGGTCGGGGCGTGATCAAATCCAATAAAGCCCGAAGGGCTTTATGATAGATTTGATCACGCCCCGACCGAAATTATCACCTCATAGTATTCAAAGAATGATTCCTTATTACTTATATGAATATAATTTTAGGCCATCGTACTATTAAATATTTAAATATAAATAAACAAACCCCGCTGGCGCCTCAATTTGGCGTCATTTGTATTATGGGTTATATAGTACAAAATCGATACGTAATGTTATCACAGGCAAAGACACTGGATAATGTAAATATAAGAAGTGTATTTTCAATCCACCTCAGCGTTTTTAACTTGCATAGGTATATGATTTAAAGCGATCTAAAAAAACTGTTTTTAGGATCAGCAAGGCAATTGATAAACATTCTATGCCATCAATAAGTATAAAATAAGCATATATCATACGCAAGGCAAAGCTTTGTCCGGTGACTTTAGAAAATCAGTCGTCACAGGTTAGAGTTTAGCTAAATAATCAATGAACGCGCATATCTATTCATATACATTAACTTAGCGTAAAAACATAGCTTTTATCGGGATTAAAATTTGAAGTTAATCAATCAATTTTGAATTACTCTCCTCGGGGAATAAACCCCGGTTCAAACCCAATGGCCCCACTTGATTTCAGACTTGTTACATGTACGACTGATTCTCTGCAGACATCGGACAATGCTTTGTCCTTATTATAATCACTCCCGAATTAGAATCTTCCCATATTTGCTGTTTATATTCTTATTGATCAAATAAAATGTTTATCATTCGCTTTGTTGATACCAAATATTTTTTTTTCCATTTCTATAGAAATACTGGGGTGGATTAAAAATACACTCCCTATAACTGCAGTTTCAATCTAATGTTTTCTTAGACGTCCGCATTAATTTGTTCCTGCCTGTTTTAAATGTTTTGACTGTAACGGGTGAAATTGACGTAAGCTGTATATTTTCAATCTTGCCAGTTAATGTTCCGTGGTCTTAATAAGATTTTGCATTAAATCCCATAAAACTTTGCTACACCTGAGAGTGTTGGTAAATGAATGTGAGAATTCAAGTTTTTAAATGTATGAAACAATTTCCCAGCATTCATTACCTGTCATCCGCAATGATAACAAGCTGCTTTGCACATGAAGCCACTATTTTTTCCTGAGTTAAGCAAGCTCCACCCCCTTTAATGCATGTCAGATCTTTATCAGTTTCATCTGCGCCATCAATGGCCACATCCAACTATGTGTAATAATAGAAATAGTTAAAGTCAAATTTATTTAATACAGAGTTTTTCTGCATTAATTGACATATTCATGTTACTTTCAGTCTTCCTTGATATCTAGATCAACATAGGAGTGTAAATGTACTATTATAGATCAAACATTTTTATCAGAGTAAAACAATGAAAATTTATACTATAGTCTGTCCAAAGTTATTGCTTCCATTACTGTTTGATGATTTAAAAAAAAAATACACATACCTGTGAAAGAAATACAGTTGAAATTGATAAAAGGGAATGTATCCAAGATATCTTCATTGAACAATTATCATTTTTCACTCATAAAAGTTCACAGGAATGAAAACAAATTTCTTACGGATATTTATAATGGGAAATGTTTACATCTTTTCTCCATCCGGAAGTACTCGGGATACCTCACGCAATTTTTCAACGTTATCATTCGGGCTTATTAATGGCTGATGCAATGCAAAATCCCTGTAGACATATTATGATTATTGATTATTGAAATATCTAGCAAAAAGTGGTGGAAGCAAAAACTCGGGACAGAGTATAGCTGATTTCTCTTAATCATGAAACAATGCTATAACCTACTATTGGACAAGTTTCTAGCGTCCCGAGATTCAAACGGTGCTCCTGGATAAGCTGGTTTGCCTATAGTATAAAGACAAAGACAAACCTATTAGGGTGATTTAACCATGCATCGGACACATACCTTGGATCGGACAACTTTGTTTATAAATATACAAATAAATGTGCATGCGCTCATGTGTTGTTTCGTATATCCCTGAATTAGAACAAATGAACTTTATCATTATTAAGAATTTGACAGTCACATTGTCAAAGAAATAGCAATATAGACATCGTAAAATGACATCAAATACGCCATTATTGAAAATTTAGTTACGGAGATTTTACAATAAAACATTATTTGAATGTTGTGCGTTTGATTGTGAATTAGTGAAAATGCACTCTCTGCCTAAAATAATTAGAAAGAAGTAAGTTTTGAAACAAAATTTGATTAAAATAAGTCCAAGAAATTTGAACAATTAATGTCAAGGTCATTATTGCACCATATGTTCATTTCACCATGGATCGGACACAAATTAACCATGCATCGGACAGTTTTCACTGCATGATTTCTTCTAATAATAAGGAGATTATGTGCCCATTCCTTATGATATATTTTAAATGTGAAGTAAAATAAAAATTTTAAAAATAATTGATACAAACATTTTCCTCAAACCACTTAAAAATCGAGTTTTACGGACACGCCCTTTTTAGTCCAAAGTTCCTGTAGGAGCTGGCACGATAAAGAACCCCTTATGATAAATATTCCTTTAAACAGAAGCACTAGTCTAAATTCCTATATGTAGATTTGAGGACTTCCTGTAAAAGAAATATGAATTGCAATTGAATAAATTAATATTTCCGAACCTTTGTATTTTTGCATTAAAACCAGAAAATGTTTTTTTTTAATCTCTACTGCACTGCTATAGCTGTCCGATGCTTGGTAAATATTGTCCGATCCATGGTGAAATAGTTCAACACTTCATTTATTTGCTTTATTTTCTACATTTTTAACAATTTCACAATTGTTTCTCCAATAATTAAGCAAGGGGAAAACCTGCAACTTTTAAAACAAGTTTTATTTATATTTGGACGATATTTGATGCGTGAACAAAGGGAAAAATCCAAAGGTGTCCGATGCATGGTGAAATCACCCTAAATGTAATTCTGAATTTAATTTAAAAGATGTGAGAATACCTGTAAAGGAACAGGTACTAAGCATTTCTTTTACTATGACTATAATTTTACAATAAATTCAGATATAATATTTATCAAACATTTTGAAATTGTTCACTTCAGGTTAAAAATCATTTAACTTTTACATCCTCTTCTTTCTTTTAGCTACTGTTAGCAAGGGGTCAGAGCCTGTGGGCAAGCTCAGTACCATATTGTATACCATATATTACCTGCTATTCCAGAGAATTTATTATTACATTTATAATGAATATTACCTGAAATGAAGTTGGTATGCATATAATGTTCAAGTTTTCTTCTTTAATTCGTTGAGCTGTAAAAAATAAAGTTATGAATAAAAGTCATAGTAACAACTAGCAATGATTATAATAATGTTGAGAGACTTGCATGTATAACCCCCTCCCTCCTTTCTTTTTGCAAAATTGGAAAGGGTATATTCACATACTGGTATTTTAAGCACACAGCAGAGTTACAGTTTTTAGGATATTAAGCTGACAATATCTCAGTGTGTAGATCAAGTACCATAAGTTTAATTCTTGACCTTTGACCTGAAAATAAATAGGAGTCATCTACTTCTTTAGGGGTTTTCAAAAGTGTATCAAGTTCGATGTCTGTAAAGCAAAAAGTTCTCAAGGTATTGAACAGATATGAACTTTTTTATGTTTTCAAAACCCATATCTTGTCCACATTAGCTTAACATATGACATTTCACTTTGTGATCTCATAATTGGGAAGGGCCATTTACTTAGTTGTCATTTTTCTACGTCCAGACTTGTTTGACCCTTGATCTTGCAACCTCCAAATCAATAGGGGTCATCACTTCCTTTTCTGTTACCTAGGTCTTAAATTACAAGTTAGATGTTTGGGCCCTGAAGACTGCAATTGATCTAAAAATACTTGGTTTACCAATTGACTGAAATACTAACAGGTGCAAATCAATGTATTTTTCCTGTTTCTTCTTCAGGGAGAGAGAACAGATCAAAGAAAAGTATTCTTACCAAGTCTCTGCACGGCATAGACCACAGTGGAACCACTTCCAATGCCAACCTTCTGATTATTCTGAAGGGACACAAAAAAAGAAGTAAAACATTTAAATATTGTCCAGAAAAGTTGTTGATGTTAAAATGCATGCCTCTTCTCCCCAGATATAGGTTAAAAAATATTTCTGAGTGATTTAGGTAGTCTAATATGACAGCCTTTAAAAGTTTGTTTGGTTGCTCTCTCACAGCTGACTAACAAAAGACTATTAACGTGTTTTATTAAATTAATAAGATTTTGAACATCAACTCTTAAAAAAAAAAGATTAGAGTACATGCTTGTACAAAACAGAAAACGAGGTATACCCAGAATTTTATCTCCACTCTATAAGACCTTGACTATGCCATTGACCTTGTACCGATATTCAGCAAACATAGCAGCATACAAGAGAAGTCCAGGTTGCTAAATGATGTTGCAAGCCAAAGCACTGTGAGGATAAGCATGTAACTACATGTAGTTTACAAATTATGTTATTGTTTAAATTAATGACCCAGAGTTATAGAGAACGATAGACCCTTTCACAAAAACTGAGATTAATCTACATCATTTATTAATAATCTACAAACGAAAACTTTGCCACCCTTTATCAATTGCCTTATAAGACAGCAGTACCACAGTTACAGTGAAAGGGTTAATTTTCAAAAGGTAGAATAAAGCAATAAACAGGAACAAACCCCAAAGACAATGCCAGATGGGCTTTTTACATGTATTAGGCAAATTAACATTATAAACTGCACTGAAAACAGTGGATAATAATGCTGCAAAAGAGAGTGGAGAGAATGCAAAATTTATTTAGATCTGTTTTAACAAGAGCTTGGACTTTCTGTGGGATGTTACTATCTAGTTTGCTCATCAAAACAAGCTGTCAGATATTGACCTTTCTTCTAGATCTCTAAGGCCTAAGAGAAGCTCATTAGTATTGATAGACTGTCAAAATCAGTTTTCAATTAAGATCATCTTCGCTAGCCAAGGGTTTTCGGTCCACTTTGCTCCCCTTAAACCCTTGGCGGATTTCATTATGAAAACTTGGTGACAAGCTCCGTTTTATGATTGGCTGCAGCTGCGAGTAGCTGATCAATTGCAGTGCTTGTAAATATAAACTTTATAGATCTTTGGTAAAACATTTGGTGCTTTTAACAAGTTGAGACACAAGTTCTCGAGTACAGTGCCTCCCCAACGATGGTCTAACCAGATCACTTTAAAAACCTATATATTTTACTGATTTCTACAAACTTGTCAAGGATCGCGTGATAGCATGGGAAGTAAATATGGCGAATGTAGAAGTTGCCTTTCCCGTTAGTATAACTATATACATTCCTGCTTATGGTTATTGCTTTTAAAGGTTCAGTGAGCTCTGTTTTATTTAATTTCTTTGGTCCGCAATATTCACCACAACGATACCTGATTTTATGGCATGAAAGCTTTCATATAAATCGGCGACTTTTTCACTCCCGGTACAGGTCCTTACAAAACACTATGAAGAAAACATTCCGTGCTTTCCCTATGTTTTAACTTAATTCGTATTTGATAGCATCGTTAATTATGTTCTGATATTCGGTAGTCAACATGTTTTCAAGTTGTATTAATGCCGTAGTGTGTATATAACCTGTTGTTTAATTCAATTAAAATGTAAATATGCAAGGGGCGCAACTCAAGTTGCTCGCTAGATAGCACCACCACATCACCGAGTTTTCGTATTGAAATCCGCCAAGGGTTTATGGGGAGCAAAGTGGACCGAAAACCCTTGGCTAGCGAAGATGTGCCAAGATATACTCTGCTATGTCAAAATGACTCTGTTTCAACTGAAATATATATCCCTAGATAAAGTCGGACAAGTGTCATTGTGTTCAATGTATTCATATCGATCAGCCAATGACTAAAAAGTTAACCATGAGTAGACTACACCTTCAACAAATGGGAGTTTGTTATCTACTGCCAAGCTATTGTTAAACTGCTCTATTTTCAGCAGTTGGGCAAATTATTGATACTGGTGTAAAAATTCAGGTGTAAGCCTTGAAGGAGTTAAAAATTAGTATGCAATGTTCATTAATTTCCAGTCAAAGCTATGGTACACATACAGAAATGACCATAGGCATATGTATTTTTATCATTAAGTCACTCGATAAGCCAAAGATTCTAACCCCTCTATATAAAGTCACACTTGTGTATTTACGATATTGATATAAAAACATGTGTACACAAGTGTATTCATCATACATATGTATGGCACGCCAAATTCACAAAAATGAGCAAAACAGTTTCATAGACGATAAACTAGGTTTATCGGTAGCAAACTGTAGTTCACAGTCAAAAAATTATAGGCAACGAAGTTAAGCTATATTCATCTTTGCTAGCCAAGGGTTTCTAGTCCACTCCGCTCCCCATAAACCCTTGGCAGATCTCCTTATGAAAACTTGATGATTCGGTGGCACTATCTAGCGAGCAACTTGCGCCCCTTGCATATTTACATTTTAATCGAATGAAATAATGGGTTATATATTGACAAGCGAGTATCGGAATATAATTAACAATGCTATTAAATAGGAATTAAGATATAACTTCGAGAAAGCAAGAACTGTTTTATTTATAGTGTTTGTAAGGACCTACAGTGAAAAAGTCACTGATATATGAAAGTTTTTATGCTATAAAACTAGATATCGTCATTGTGAATAATGTGGACAGAACAAATGAACTAAAATAGAACTTCTTGAACATTTAAAATCAAATAACCATAAGTAGGGAAGTATATACTGACGGGATAGGCAACTATCAGATTCGCCATGTTTACTTCCCATATTATCCTTGCGATCCTTACCATACCATTCGATCCTTGACAAGTTTGTAAAACTATGTTCAATCCCAGTAAAATATATCATTTTTTAAAGTGATCTTGTTAGGCCATCGTTTGGGAAGCACTGTACTCAAGCACTTGTGTCTCAGCTTGTTAAAAGCACCGAATGTTTTACCAAAGAGCACACGTGTGTTTCCTTTTAAAGTTAATTTACAAGCACCTGTTTGAAATGCTGCGATTGGATCAGCTAATTGCAGCAGCAGTCAATCATAGAACAGAGCTTGTCACCAAGTTTTTGTAAATTTGTAATAAGATCTGCCAAAGGGTTTATGGGGAGTGGAGTGGACCAAATTTCCATCTCTTAATTATAATTAATAAATGGAAATTATAGTTCATATATGTTAATCTATATTTTTCAGCAAAATCTATTATTAATGTATAATTAAACTAAAGACAGAAAAAATTAGATTGGCAACTGTAAACTAAAATTTACAACAGTAAAATATTGTTTTACAGATGAAACTATAGTTATCAAATTGTTAACTACAGTTACGACATGTAAACTATAGTCAATAGACCTAGTTTATCAACTGTGAGACTATGTTTAGCTCATTTTTGTGATTTGGCGTGCTATATATATATATATATAGTGGTGGTAAAATTTTCTATCTTGAGCGACTTAATTATTTAAAATTGAAAAAAAATAAGGTGCCTGTGGTAATGACCTGCATATCCAATTTGAAAGTTAACCCTAAAGTTTGCTTTAAGGGTTTGCTCAGAGTTGTGATTGCAAGGCAAATCTCTAAGGAAAGAAAAGAAGTACATGTAAACCATACTGATTTTAGCAAACTGGAAAAGGGCCAAAACGTGCAGACCTGTTCAGCGAAGGTGTGCGTATGGAATAATGGGACTGTGCACATGGTATAGCATGATTAGCTTTGCAGATCACATTACATACAATGATACATATCCGGTATGCATTTAAACAGTGTATGAGCATGTTGATGTAAATTAAGAAATCCAAATAAATACCTTTATATTTTCGTCAACTGCTGCAAACGCTGCGGCCTTTTTACCAGTTTCTGTGTTGGACATTGTCACACACTGTCTGCTCTGACAAGTCGCACGGAACACCGCAGACCTATGAAAGAGCTTCCGCGGGGTAATCACCCTGCCGGATGAAAACATCAGCACATGGAGGAAGAAGTTAGCTATAAAACACAAGTTGTTACCATTTTCAGTTATATCCGGAGCTGTGCCATTTTCGGGTTAAAAATAGGCCTATCAATATTCATTAAAATGATTAACACAAATAATATTCAACACTAGACCTAATATTACGTAGGCATATCTTACTTCTTTCAATTTCAAGACTAGGGAAGGGAAGCACAGCAAGACGAAAGAAATGCACACGAAATAACAACGCTCGAACGCACCCAACAAAGATGGCTTTCGTTCGGGGGTGAGAAAAGTTATTTTGCATTTGTAAATGATCGATTTACTTTATTTCATTACAGGATTTAGGCCAGTTTTTATAATATTTTTATGCTTTATCACAATTATTTTCAAAAATGATAATTAAAGTAGATGCCATCGTTCTGCAGTTGCTTGTGAGAAAACATTGATTTTAACAATATGCAAAACAGCAACTGCACCTGTGCACAGTGTATTAATCTTCCCACACATTCTTATCAAAATTGTGCAACTCAGATGACGTTTGTAAATTCAAAACAAGATTTTGGGGATATTCCTTTTACATTTTTATAATTTTAAATTTTAACCATTAAAAAAGAATTCAAGATCTGAAGAACAGGCTCATGTATCTGTAAAGGGGTTAATTACCCATCTTCATGATAATAACAAAAGGTATCCAAATTTTAAATCTCTTAAAATACGACCTTTACATGAATTTCAATGTATCTCACTCTTAGAGGAAAAGCAGTGGAAAAATGCTTGGACAATATGTTTCCATTCACCAACAGAATCATGTATTGCATGTGTACCTTTATTTTCTCCTATTAGCATTAACAGCATTCAAAAGTGTTAGCCAAGAAATTTGAATCAATGTGTAGGTGCCGAGAACCAAATTTAAGTAATATTTTGGCCAGGCTACAAAAGAAATATTGTTGAATGTCAGATGTATAGTCTGTCCAAAGTTATTGTTTCCAACACTTTTTGATAATTTTTAACAAAAATACATATGTCCAAAATATCTTCATTGACACATTATCATTTTTCAATCATAAAAGTTCACAGGAACGAAAGGTTTTTTATGGAGATTTATATATATACATCTTTTAACCATTTTGAACTCAGTTGGAATACCTCCCACAATTTTTCAATGTTATCATCCTGGCTTAATAATGGCTGATACAATGCAAAAATATCCCTGTAGACTTTCTATTTTGGGTTGTGTATTGAAACCTGAAGTGCAAGAGGGGAGTTTCAAAACAGATAATCTGAACATTTTTCATATTAGTGGATGAATGTAGTTTGAGCACAAAGGTATTTATGATTATTGAAACATCAAGCAAAAAGTGGTGGAAGCAAAAACTCGGGACAAAGTATAATATTAAATATAATAAGAATTAATACTGGTAAGCAAGATAACTTGAATGATCATTGGAGAAAGTATGATTTATTAACTTATTTTCTTATACCAGGATATGTGGCATAGTAGTCAATATGATTTATGAATACTCTTTCATTCTTTTCATATTCATGTTTTTGTTATTTTTGGTGAATATTATAATGCCTTACTCTTGAGGCATTTCCAACAATTTGTTTTTTAAGGAAAGCTTAGAATAATTTCATGTAAAAGTTATTATATGGTTGTAAAATGACATTATTGATTCATATAATTTATTAATCTACCAATATTTCATCTATCCTTAATATGGAATTGGATGGATGCCAGACTGCTAGCATTTGATTATGACATTTGAAAATACCAATATTTCATTTATATTTGGTATTTAAAATTATCAATAATAGCTGCTACTTTTAGAAGTCAAGGCTTTAACTGCTATATTTTCAGGAGGGAATACATGTAATCATGGCAGAACCAAGGCTTGGAATTTTGAGTTCAAAAATTGAGAATATGCAACAAGTAGATGAAAATTCTCCACACTTTGGTTTTGGTGTATCTGACAGCAACAATCAAGGGAGGATGCAGTCGCCAAATGGCAGGGGCAGAAACATACAATACCAGGGTACTGGTGATTATTCAAGTGAAAATGTGGATACAAATTTCCACATGGATATGGACAATCCTCAAAGTAGTGGTTCGGAGAACATGACACCGGACATTATAGGGTCTCCAGAAATTCAAATTCACAGTGAGGGAATGCCAATGTCGTCTGTCAGTCAAGGCTCTGTACACTCCCCCAGCAATGAACATGTGGTACAGCCCATCATACAGGTCACAGGTGTCAATGATGACACTCAGGTAGGTCTACAGCTGAGCCTCTCCCATAGGCTACATTTTAAAAGACTATGTCCTGTGTACAAATGTATTACAACTCCCCCCCCCCCCCCCAAAAAAAAAGAAAAAAAAGGTTAGTTACGTATATTGTTTAGACAGATCATGGACAGAAATGATCAGAATTTCCAAGAAGAGAAGTAACTCTTGAGAAAAAAATAAAGATTTTATCAACTTATATCCATTATAACATGGATCTTTACTGATATGATATATATAATTACAGTACAGGTTTGTTGCAACTCTTGGTCTCAGATTAAATTTGTGTTAAAAAACCTCCTACCATTAACAGATACATTTTTGAATTGTTTAAGTAAGGAAGACAGGTATATAGTTTTGTGAATTAAGTAAAAGAAGATTTTACTCCTGTATTTTTCAGGTGTACACAGGTGGAGAAGACTCGCCATCCAATGCCTCTCCCTGCATGATTTGTAATGACCGGGGGTCTGGCTACCATTATTCTGTTTTCTCTTGTGAAGGATGTAAGGGATTCTTCAAACGAAGTGTCCAGAAGAACTTGGTATACACCTGTAAAAATGAAGGAAGTTGTGTCATCAATAAATTCACCAGAAATAATTGCCAGTACTGTCGCTTTGTGAAATGCACACAAATGGGCATGAAGAGAGAAGGTTTGTTATTTGTGTTGTCATTTACATCTTTGGTACCGTAATTCAATAACTCAATTTATTCATAAATCATGACACTAAATTTTCATTATTTGCCCTTTGATATACATGTTTTTGTATTATATTACACCTGAAATCTAAGAGAGAGCTGAAATTCACTCTAAATCTTTCATATTTGTATGAATCTGAGGTCTTTACATCTTCAGCGGTTCGTGAGGACAGATCCCCTGGAGGGAAACACAGAAACAAGAAGCCCCGATTGGATGAAATCCGTGCCATGGTAAGCAGTGATGGGGAGGTGTTATTTGTTCCGGGGACCCAGGAGTCGAAGCCAACAGAATCATTTGAGGATCCCATAATGGAGGGGCTTATTAATGCCAGACCAGACCTTATACCAAGAGTGGACGGTGAATAGACTTATCCATGAATAATGCTCTATTACCATAAGAAAAGTACTATTTTCTAGAAAGAATTTCTTGTTTGAATTGGATTGTGAAAAATAAATTCATTTTATTTCCCTTATTTAGGAAACATATGTTTACAAAGTATGGGTATAAATCAACTGATGCAGTATGGTTATGCTGAACTGAAATACATCATTGACTGGGCCAAGAAGGTGCCTGGTAAGTGAATGAGACCAACTTCAAAGATTTAAAGACTTTAGAAAAATTGGTATAAACTACACCCTTACACATTAGATTTAATATGCAGTGATCCTCAGGGACTTACTTTTGCCTTTGAAATCAATTTTTACACAGGTTTCACAGAGTTGCGTCTAGAAGATCAGATGGCTTTGTTGAAGTCTTCTTTCATGGAGCTCAATGTTCTGAGACTGTCCTACAGGTCAGTGAGGTTGTGAAATAATAACACTTATTCAACTGATTCTGGAAAACTGCTATTCAGGAATTACAAAATGCAGAGAAGTGTCTTGAATTTGAGCAATTAATTTCATGATTAACTACTAGTGTCAATTTTTGCACCACAGAAGTTCATTGAATCTTGTGAATCAGGGTTCATAGGCCTTTGGCCAGGAATCAAAAGGTATCTTGGTCAGAGCCGAAAAGAATTGTAAAAAAATGTATTAATTGTTTTGAAATTTCTTTTCGTAGTGTGAATTGACTGACTAATTTTGAACATATTCAATTGGCAAGGATTTTATTATTTTTTTTGAAGAACCAAAATTACATAAAATTTAAACAGCCTTATATTGATGATAATTAATCTTTTTATAGATCAATGGAAACAGGAAGCTGTATAAAATTTGCAGAAGGATTGAAGGTACCCATAGAGCTGGCTCAGAAGATGGGCTGGGGCAAGGAGTTAGTGGCAGCCACGGTGGAATTTTCGGCCAGACTGAAGGAGCTTAGCATTGATAAAGTGGAGTTCTGTATCTTAAATGGCATTGTACTGACTTATCCAGGTAAGATCAGTTCCATGTTGAGAGTTATAGAACGTCTCCACTTTAGGTAAACTCCCAATTCCTGCCAAGTTATAAAGCTGTGGTGGCAGTTTTTTTACATTGTGCAGTTTCTATAAAATCTGGCTAAATATCTATTATGTAAACAATAAGCAGAATTGTTTATAGATATGATATAAGTCAAATTTGGCCCCCATAATTCGCTGTTTTTTAGTGTTTCAGGTACATGAAATTGTGACATTATTTTTTAGAAGAGTTGATAAAAGATATATTTTTTACCTTTTTGATTTATTTGTACCCACTGGCAGTTTGGCAGTATATAATGTCAGAAGTGATGCTATTTTTTGTAATTCAATCAAAATCAGTCATTAATTGACATTTTTCTTATCTTTTTTTTTTTGAATGGGAAATATAGAGTGATGCATTGAACAAGAACAAACTTTTTATCGCTAATAAGTCTTGGAAAAATACATCTTTAATGAAAATATGTTGTTTGTTCAAGCAATCACTTTATAATGTTTCCTGAAGGAAGAAATAGTTTTTATTTCACCATAGCTTATGTTTATATCAAAGTTTAAACAAATGATAAAAGATGATATAATGCTAGATGAATGCAGTATAACTTTATTTTGTAGATGCTCAGAATTTGATGGATAAACAGAAAGTCATACTTCTACAGACTCAAATTTTAGACCGCCTTCGCAAATATCACAGCCACAAATTTCCTGGAAATGTGAGGCGATATGGTAAAATGTTATTACGCCTACCATTCCTACGTACTGTCAGTGCAAAGGCAGCAGAAAGATTTCTCTCATTGACTCTGGACGGAACCCTTCAGTTAAATGAACTGGTACTGGAGATGATCAACTAGATTTGTCCCATTCTGTCACCCGTTCCCAGCGCGTTTCTTGTGTGCCATCACAACGAAGCAGGATTTCATTGCAGGCATTTTGTTATGTGTGCATGATAAAAACTTCATTGTTGTTTTATAACATATTGTTCATGTCCAACAAATGTCATTAAGTACCAGGGTTATATTTTGTCATACAATCTCAATGTATTTCTAACAGAACTGAATTTTTTTAAAATTTATTTTTAGACAAACATCACAAAGTGATTAAGGTGAGGATAGTACTTATTTATTACTTCATATTTAATAATAATAAAAAGTAATTTTGTATCTGTTTTTCTTTTTTTAGCAAATAATTCAAGGAAGATTTATGTGAGAGAATTTAAAACATATGGCTATTAAAATAATCGTTTTAAAGAAAATTAAACTTAAGAATTTGTATCTCGATTTGATTGATGGTGAAGAATAAATCTGCAATTCTTTGTCACCTTTAAACTGAAAACTAATGAAGTAGGACATTTACTGGTAGGATCTCTCATGATGTGAGTTGTGAGTTTTCTATACCCAAGCCTTGGATAAAAGTTATAAACCATCATAAATCATGAGAGATTCTTTTTATCATGTTAAATTCTGTTTTTATGTTTAATCACCATTTTATAGGCTTTTTGATACAAAAGATCTCGATGTCATTTCAATAGAAATACATAAAAATGCATTGTGATGTCATCAGCCTGAGTATAATATTAAAAATTTATTACATGGGTGACCTCCATTGCATATTCGGCTTAACATGATGAATAATAATGCACCACCTGGTTTTCATGTTATAAAAGGAAACTATTGACATTTGCATTTGCCTCAGGTCTGCTATGTACCTATAATTTATCATTGGGGTAGTCATTCCAGTGAGGTTATGTGTTGTGTCAGTATGAATATACATTGTTTGAAAGAAATGCTGTCAATATCATAAGTTTATTATCTCATGTGTCATATATTTCAGTCTTGTTAACTGATTCTGATTCTCTACACACATATAATGTGGGTTTTTATTCTCATTCAATGTATTCATGTATGTTGTGCATCAGTGCTGTTTTGAATTGAAACATTATAATCATGTACATAAACACTGAAGTAAAATGTAAAATTCAATTTATACAGCATTATCATTGGAAACCTATTGTAGTCCAGTAAGTAACAGACTAGGGGTTTCCATCTATGGTACAGCATATTATATGGCAAAATAATTGAAATTCTCTAAAGAAATTCTTCACTAAGATTTATTTTCATTAAATTGATAATACATGTATATGGAAGCTGTGCTAATTATAGACATTAAAGATTGAATTAAAGGGTCACCATGTCAAGCATGATTTAAAGAAATTTATTTATCTTTTACAATTGTATTAAAGGACATAGAGTTTCACAGAGGCAATTACAGAAAAGACATACATTTACAGTCATCATATTTTGATATGTTCACAAATATTGTATTTTGAGTGGTTTAGCTTAGTGTATTAAAATAAGAAATCTTATGAGGAAAATACAAAATGATTCTGCATTTGATATCAATAAAGATTATTCTCTAGGGGAACCCTAGCTTCATCCTGAAATGATTGTATCATACATCTTCACATTTAATCATGGCTAATTTTGATATGTGAATTTATATTCAAATGAAAAATAAATAAACTTGAAAGAAACAGCTGTGTGTGTGTTGTACGGTATTCAAGTATGATATATGTACCAGGTATTTATGATAATGGTGCATGTTATTGAATAGTTGCACTATGTTTGTCCTTTGCTGACCAGTTACATGTACAGTCAAACTTTGTTACCCAGAACTATATGGGACTGTTTAAATACTTCGAGATATTTGAGATATTGAGGGCAAAATACTTAAAAAATAAGTGGTTGGGACTTATAAATCACTTGGACATATCAATTGTATTTGGATACCAGTGTTCGAGACATTGAAGTTCAACTTAGATCTCGTTACAGGGTGTTGGCAATTAATTTCACATGTGTCATCAAGTAAATGGTCATGTAAATATTGGTCTATTTATAATCTCAGAAGCTCAGAGATCAGACCACTGGCATGCTATGCCACAGGTCCTCTGGGTTTGAATCCCAGTTAAAACTTGGCTTTTTAACACATTCATATACCTGTACTTGGATTCCCATTGGATTGCCTTACTAAGAACAAATAGAACCAGTTTGAACATTCATCCATAAAAAGATGTATGACATGCTGATATATTTGACAGGTCTTCAATTGAGATCTTCTGCACAGGAGCACCAAAAACAAAGCATCCTCTAGCATAAGTTTAAACTTTAATGTTGGTTAAATTGTGACTGCGCCTCTTACCCCTCTCACAAACCTCCAACTCCCTAATTTCTTTACAATTCAACACATAATGAATGTCAAGGTATGCATTAAATATGCCAAATAATTTGATTAAGGGCATTTAACTCACAAATATTCATTGGATCAAAAGTTCCAGCAAGAAAATCAAAACATAATTCTGAAATTTCGGGAAATATGGACACCTACTCATTGTGTCCTAAGTAACGAAAAAAAATTAACAACATTCTGTGCACCAATTAGTTTTGCTTTCAAACTTTTCATTACTACCTACATGTATATTCAAAATATTAGTATGACCAAAATTCTGTGTTCAAAAGAGCACAAATTCTCGAATTGGAATTTCTTGGTAAAGTGCACAACTAAACATTGTGTTCTAAATACCTTCAAACTTTTACAAAATCTGTGCAGCAGTTTAAGAGGACTTATGCTCACAAATAAACTAGATCGGCTGATAGGTAAAAAGAAAAACCATACCTCTTGCAAATCTGTGGCGTGGAATATAGTTACTGATTTATCAGGAATTAATATTTTGTATTTTCTTTTGGATAAGATTAATCCTAATAAAAATCAGTTTCAGCAAATGAATGCCATATTGGCTTTCATAAGCCAAAACATTTTGCAATTTTCAGTTGGTTTTTTTTTCCCTTACCTTCATGGTTTGTTATAAAATAAAGCAGAATGTTTTGCTCCATTTATTTCTATTGCTAATTGCATGAGTTTCAAATAAATTAATTTAACAAATATTGACAAGTTTGCACATATTAAAATGAAAAAAATTATGATACATTTTAGTACAGAAAAAACAAGAGATCTGTGAGCCAATGCTCACTAGTAATACCCCTGTTCTGATGTGAATATTCTAAATAAGCAAACGAAGTCATCATTTAACAGGAAGTTGACTAAATAGATCCCACCAAATAGCATGCCTAAATAAAGAGTGTTACAATTTCAAACATCTGCGATGAATAGTTGCTGAGAAAATTTTGATAAAAAGTCTGAATATTTAGGCTGAAAAAAAAAGTTGTCATTTTACAAAAATTTGATATCCAATTGGTACAAAAATGGATCCCATCATATGCTATGCTTAACAAAGAGTGTGTTAAAGTTTCAAATATGTGCAATAAATACATGTAGTTGCTTTGACAGAATTTTGTTTAAAATTTTAGGCTAAAAGTAAACAAATTCGTCATTTAACAGGAAATTGACCTCTGACTGGAACAAAAATGGCATGCCTAAACAAAAAGTGTGTTAAATTTCGAGCACCTGTGATCAAAAGTTGCTGAGAAAAATGCGACAGAAATTTTAGATGTGAACAGAAAGACAGACAGACGGACAAGGGTAAAACAATTTACCTCCCTCTTCTTTGGAGCAGGGGTTTAAAAAATATCAAAAATATTAATCAACTGACATAAAAAAAATGTTAAATTCACAAAGGTGAGCAAAAAATAAAGTAATACATATCAATTTGTTAATATCACATTTTTATCACATGATTCTGATTACCAGTAACTGGTATGCAAATAATTTTGCATTTTACAATTTACATGAAATACATGTATTAAACAGCATATGGTATATTATCATGGATGCAAGTTGTATATTCAAACCACTTTAAAAATAAAATTTTAAAGATATCAATTTTTTTCATGTATACTCAAAATTCAAAATAAATTTTGGACCATTTATCATAATACATACTAATATTTCAGTACATGTATTAACAGAATCCATCATACTTAAACTTTGATAGTACAGATGTTTACGTACCTGCTGGTACTATAAATTATCAACAAAGTTTCCCGAGATGGCCCATTTCATGAACCAAATCAATTAAGATGTGTGCAGCAAAAAAAAAACTTAATAATTAAAGCACTGTCTTAATTTTGAAAACAACCCATTTGTTTTCAATTTTTTAATTAATACTGAACGTTGATATACATGCCATCAACTGGTCAAGCAACTATGAAACTTAGTATGCAAAACTTGTATTGTATAAGCTACATCTCTTTTCACAATGGATTGTCAATCACTTTCATCAAGCATCTTTTCACAACAAGCAAACAATAAAAAATATACAAAAAACATGAAAGACTTCTTAAAACAAAAGTGTACAAGAGACCAGAGGTGAAATAAAAAAAAAAAGCCCACTTCTCTAAGCCTTTAATGTAACACAGGTGATAGGAAAGACAACAACTAGGAATGTTAGTAACAGGCATGGAAAAACAAGCCCTACCTGGATACATATTCTTAAAACTTTATAAAAAATAAATTACTAGGTGGTGAACAGTCCATCTTGATAATTCTTGATTGTTGTCAATAAATATACTGGTGAATTGGTGATAACCGTTACCAAGTTGGTGCTAGAAAGTGTGCTAGCCCAATTAGGGCTAGAAATTGCTACCATCTCACTGGATGGGAGCCCAGTCATTCTTTGTTACAAACAAACTGGTCACAAATTTAGGGTTCCTGGAAGTTGATGAGAGATGGTCAAATGATCAATGTGGATTGGTCAATTTAATGGAAATTAAATTGTTCTTTTGTTTTCATTCAATGTCTAATGCTGGTCTAACTCTTGATTTTAAGAATGATTCCAGCCAGTGCCAAAAGACCGAAACTCCAAGCTGTGTTGACTAGGTAACCCCTCCAAACTGGCATGTCCAGCAATGTCCAACCTGAAACAAAAATCAGCTGTAGGGTTATATATATTGTATGAAGGAGAGCAAAACTACAGGTATAAAAAAAAAAGAGAAAAGATAAAGAATCCAATATATTTAGATTTTATGTTTATTAACTGTACTGGCTTGTCATAGATGTATAATTAAAGATGTTAAAAAATAGGGAAACAAAAAACATACCTCTACTAAGGACACATCTCATGGCTTCTGCAGCATACGTCTGAGGCAGACATATACTTACATATCGTAACCACTCTGGTATAGCCTCAAGGGGCCATATTATGCCTACAAAACACAAAAAATCTTACTCTTTTAAAAGGCAACAAGAAAAAAGGAAACTTTTAGAAGACATTTTATGAAATTAAGGAATCGCAATTACGGTAATTTTTTTAATCTAATTATCCAGTAAAATTTCCAAATACATTTTAAATAATTTTAAATACATAGGTGTACATGGATGATTGTCATCAAATATTTTCAGAGGCTAGCTTATCTTTGTCAGATAAGAAGAAATTTTACACAGACCCAAGGATTACACCATACAACTCACCACAGAGTATTAGCATAGGGTACTCAGACCCAGGGTAAACCATACAAGTCATTACTGAGTATAAGCATAGGGTACACAGACTAATGGGTAAACCATACAACTCATTACTGAGTATAAGCATAGGGTACACAGACTAATGGGTAAACCATACAACTCATTACTGAGTAGGAGCATAGGGTACACAGACTAATGGGTAAACCATACAACTCATTACTGAGTAGGAGCATAGGGTACTCATACCCAGGGTAAAACATACAACTCACCACTGAGTATGAGCATAGGGTATACAGACCCAGGGTAAACCATACAACTCACCACTGAGTATGAGCATAGGGTACACAGACTAATGGGTAAACCATACAACTCACCACTGAGTATGAGCATAGGGTACTCAGACCCAGGGTAAACCATACAACTCATTACTGAGTATGAGCATAGGGTACTCAGACCCAGGGTAAACCATACAACTCATTACTGAATATGAGCATAGGGTACTCAGACCCAGGGTAAACCATACAACTCACCACTGAGTATGAGCATAGGGTACTCAGTCCCAGGGTAAACCATACAACTCACCACTGAGTATGAGCATAGGGTACACAGACCCAAGGGCTAGCTGGATAGCTGAGCTCTCTTCCTCGCAGACAGCTGAGAATATCACACCTACAACAATAAAATATGACTAATGTCAAGGTCATATAAAGCTTTGAGTAGACTGACAGACTAAATCACTTTTATTTTTTATTAAGTCATACTTGCATATAGTGAACATGCAGTGATACACTGTACATTAAATGTTTTGTGTCTATCAAACTACATAGCAACCCAATTTCAAATGCTGATATACATGTATGTCTTAACTTCAGGTGGTATGGAACATCTGTTGATATTGAATTAAATTACATTATAATCAAAATACTTTAACTTGTTTAGAATTTTCAAATTTTACAATATTTATTCAAAGAAATATGTTTAAAAAATTTTTGGAAAGGTAAAAAATTTTTAATTCCCTGCAGGGTTCAAACCCATTACTCATAGATTCGTAGTGACCCTTCTAACCCACTGTGCTAGGCTGCTAGATAACAATTTTTGGAAAGAAACTATTTATAAAATTATACATGATTTTATTGTTTATTTCAATAAATAATAAGTCACAACATGGAAGTGTTCCATACCACCTTTAAAGATATTATGATATTCAAGTCAAAGGCTAACAAACCTAAAGTCATTCCACAGAATCCTTGACCCAGCACCAGTAAAATTACCCAGATCAGGGGGCCCTTGTAAGGCACCTTGAGAGAAAAGGTGTATGGGAAAGCATAATTATCAGCAAACCAGTGTGAAACACAATATTCATAATAAATATGTTCAAAGGGTCCACTATATGTGAGAATATGAATATGAAGCTTAAATACACAGAAGGAAATAGGTTTCAAGAAATTCCAAAAGATTTCAAGCAAAACATATACCGGTACTGTCAGTGAAATATGCTACAAGTATAGCTTATGTCATTATGAACTTTAAATGTAAGCAGAAAAACATGCCCTTTTTTATCATAATACAAAAGATAGGCAATATTCATAGACAATATTTGTGAGATACATTTTGACATTCCAAGAGGCAAGAGATGCAGCACAAAATGGACACTCACCTCAAAGACTGCCAGAGCAAATACCATGACCAGGGTCACCTGTACAATCAGGACAAACAGCTGGGTGAAGACGTGGGCCAGGAGAATCTCGAAGGCAGAGACGCCCGCGGTCAGGCTCCGATCCAGGAGACCTTCCTTCTTCTCTATCACAAACGATAAAGTCGTTAGACCCGTCGCCATGAAAAACGTGATGCTGGAAAAATAGACAAAACTCTATATTGCTTGAAAAATAGACAAGACATAATTTATACTGCTCACAAAATAGACAAAACTTCATATTCACTGAAAACAGATAAAACATTCATATCGATGGAATTTATAGACAAAACATCACATCGCTGGAAAAACAGACCAAACTTTTTTATCATATATAAATTTTCATTGCTCTTTATGTACTGAAAAAATGAAACCATAATGAATTCTCAAATTACTTTTACCATTGAATCAATAATTTTGGAAGTCAAGATTGAAAGTTTTACAGGTATATATTACCTGAGTATTATTCCAGGTGCTATAAAATTCCTGAAATTAGGATCCTTGCTGCCATATATAGGGTCATTCACCTGCAATGGGAATAAAAAATAGAATTACAAAGACTGTTCATCAAGTGAATACCGGTATCCAAAATATCAGTTTCAAGGCAAGCTATAGTCTGTGGAAGCTGTTGAGATTGTTTTTGGGCTCCAGTAATAGTCATCAGATTGTGGTTTGATTTCATTATTAAATTAATTAGGTCATCAATAAGATTTACTGACCTTTATTGGCAGCTGCCCTAGATTTGGGTTGAGGTTAAAAGTTTTCAGTAATATTTCTGAAAATGCTTGGAATGAACTAGTTATGGTTTCTTGGAGCTGTAAGGTAATCTGCTGATCTGTAATTAAAGATTTTTTTAAAAGGAATATATCGCTTTTAAACATTGCACCTTATTAAAATTTTAAACTCTTATTTGGACAAAAATAAAAAAAAAATATAACAAAGGACTTCATGCAGCATTTCTGGCCCCCAAAATTGAAGTTCTTAAAAGAGATTTAAAAATAAGGTTAAAGATTAGTTGAATCATATTGAAAATAAGTACATAAAAGATTATTACTTATTTTGATAAATAATGTTTTGGAGCAATTAAAATATGGCTGCATGTTTTACAACAGTTTTCCGACTTGGAAAATCAAGCACATGCTTGCCCACATATCATTTTTTAACTATGATGTTTATAATTCTATGAACAAAAACACAATTATGCAAAATTTGTACTTGAGCATATCTGCACTTTATACTTCTAAATGAAAAAATAAGAAGGAAAATTTACAATAATTTCATTTGTTTGCATAGATATCCTAAGTATGATGTTTTATGAATACTTGATTTTGATATGGTATTTAAAAACAAGTGAAAACCTGTCAAACCCTTTTTTTTCTAAGAACAGTATTCATAATCCATTTTTCAACCCTGAATTGATAAAAACTACCATATAGAGAAATGAAACACCCTATATGCAATATTCTGCAAAAAAGTAACTAAAGTTCAACAGGTACCATTTTTTTCATAAATTATCAAAAATCAAAATCCAAGTAATATGCACATCTCTAATATAAATGTATGTACAATTGATTTGCAAAACATCAACCTCCTACCAGCATCTTATAAACTGTAGTAGGAATTATCTGTATCATAGGGGTACCCTTTGACAAGCCGCCTGGGAGCACATGACTCAGTGGTTATAGGCCATAGGCGACCTTTCAGTAACTGAAAGGTCGCTGGTTCAAACCCCACTGTAGTCACTTAATGTTGTGTGTTGTGCACTTAGACAACGCACTTTATCTACATTGTCTCAGTCCACCCAGCTAAAATTGGGTACCGGCTATTACTGGGAGTAAGCCTGTGAAAGACTGGTGTCCCATCCAGGGGGAGTCAATGACTCTCAACCGCTTAGCACCATGTAAACCGGGAATAAGCACTGGTCTTATGTGCCTAATGGCACAGAAAAGGATTTTACTTTGGAAGTCACCTGACCGCCTGCCATTTTCACTATTTCATTAACAGGATTTTCCAAAGGAAATAAAGTTTCTTAAAAATGTATACTCTTCTAGTAACAGTTAATAAGAAAATATAAAATGGCCTGCAGATATTTTAAATCTTTGTTTTTAAGATACAATGCAAGGTTCTGGAAATATTTTTCAGGTAAACAGATGTGAGCAATACCAGTATAAGTAAGATTTTTCACTATAAATTTGGTATATTAATCAAATCCAGTGACATTATTTGCAATTTCAACATAATCAAAATAAAAAAAAAAGCATTACAGTAATCAAACACAACATCCTATAAAATCTAAAAGTAGTAAGAAAAATAGCACAGTATTTTGGTTTTTACAAAAGATCTTTTAAAAATTTGGCACAATGCAATTATCAGCCCAATACATTTTGTGACAATACTTTTAGACCAATCCTTGTATGGTGGGATAGGAGTAGAGCTGTTAATTGGCCAGTGAATCAAAGTTATGAAACAGAAGACACTGTCTAACAAACAAGTACCAACTATTAAAGGTTGTTTTAGATGACAAATAAGAGCATGACTCATAAGGAATACATGTACATGTGTATTACATAATCTGAAAGTCTGAACAACTGTTTATTAGTGACATTTTATATCATCACTGTACACATCAAATAATTCATATAATACGTAGATACACCCAAGCAAATGTTTGTTAGCAAAGCAAAAAATTTAAAAATTAAAATACAAACAGTGTTGAAAATAGAACCATTTTAACAAGACCTTGGACTTTCGGTTGGACGTAGCTATCTATTTCTTGCGTCAAAACAAGTTAAAAATATACACCGATTGTGTAGTCTTAGCTCAAAAGCCAGACAAATCTTGTTGATTTCAAAGAGCCATGGCCTAGTGGCCAGCAATGAAATAGACAGGCCATAGACGTCACATTGCTGTTTGACACAACTACCCAAAGTCCAAGCTCTTGTTGAAATGGT
The DNA here is from genome assembly GCF_963853765.1 of Magallana gigas. Lineage (NCBI taxonomy): Eukaryota > Metazoa > Mollusca > Bivalvia > Ostreida > Ostreidae > Magallana > Magallana gigas. The sequence continues at coordinate 15,564,202 of NC_088854.1, read as the reverse complement.
TCTATCTGGTTCATTAGTCTCATGAATTTTATGTAATTTGTAAAAAGGGTTTACCTAATAGTCACAACTTCTTACTGGTTAAGTCTGAAGAGTGTTTGCTTTGTGTAGGAAGGAGTAAACATGTAGTAGGATCTAAACCCTGTTAACCAAAAGCCCATGGACTATAGTTGTCATTTAATTGAAATATCGACAAAAGTATAGGGTTATTTCAGTATGTAGATGCCCCCTTCCTTTTTTTTAACCATATGCACACATTCTATTTCAAGATCAAAGCAGAGATCACTAAAAACCTTTTTGCAAATACAGTATTCCCATATCCCAATTCAGGGGATACGGAAATTATTTATGAACAATGGAGTGATACCGTTTGCAATAGGTCACCTCTCTTACTTAGGAAAGTCTGGTTAATTAAAGAGGTACTGACTCTTTCTTGCCACAAGTTCAGAACTGGAGTTGAACATTGTAAGTTTTCAAGGAGATACGAAATGATGATTGGCATCCTAGGTGACATAAGCTGTTAACTTAATTAAGAAGTTTCACTCATGTAGCAATGCAAGACTTACGGTAATTTCAAAGACATAGCTCTGTTAATATTATTTGAAATCTTACACCTTTACTGGTCACTCACTACAAGCTAGACTTGAGAATTTTGAAATATCCTTATTAATTAGGTAACCATATCATCAAGGATTTTGATAGTACATATGTACTAAAGTTCCTCTTATATATATTTAAATCTACCAAGTATGATTCCCTCTATTTCTTACAAAAATTGATAATTCATAGCTCTGTAGAAACTAACATGACTGAAATCTACACATCCTGTTTATCGTTGGTCAAGACCTTCATCAATCTAAGAAAAATCACAGACTGCACAAAATAATCATCATGATATCAGACCCCCATAGGAGACAATCTGGATGTTTCTTTTATCTACTGTACTGATGTACATTAACAATAGTTTAGTTAATTTTACTTACTTTTGACGATCAATATATTAATTTGTTAAAAGAAAGATGTATCAGTAAATATAAACAATCAAGAGCCTAATTCTTTGATGATTCATGTGGGTTATGTAGGTACCGATTTTTGCAGGAAAAAAAAATGTCTGCAATGTTGCCACCCTCACATCTTGCATGAATCACCAAAGAAAGCATTTTATTGTTTAAATATTTCATAACAAGTATTGATAAATGTCATTATATTTGACTTACACATTAATTAACACTCAGAAATAAAGTTTAATATTGTACCACACCTGTATGTCAGATGGTGAAGACAAAACTTGAAAACTAATCATTAAATGCTACTAAATGCAATACAGGAACATTTGTGCTGACTCAAAAAAACTTTCCATGAAAATGGCAAGTCATTTGATCTATTTTTTCCCTATCTATCTGGTTGAATTACACAAAACTTTATATACAGCTTGCATTAAGGAATACTGATTATGGAACATGTATTATGGAATTGATTTTTGATCTTGTGTTTAACAACAACTTTTAGCTACTAATAATTCAATGTTACAATATTACAAATACATGTACCAATCCTGGTTGGCCAAACCTTCACATTACAGAGCCTAGTTCTTTAAATCAAATTAACACCAATTTCCACTTACTTGTTGTGTCTAGGTACAGCTGTACTGAGCTTCCGTCTAATGTCTGGTTATCTACACCAGATATATTGGTAAACCTATCAAGTTAAACAACATTTAATTCATGTTAGTATATTTACATCCACCAAGTATGATTCCCTCTATTTCTTACTGAAATTGATAGTAATATAGATCTGTAGAAATGAACTGTCAGTGACAGAACTAAAATCTACAAGCCTAATTTACCGATTGGTCGAGACGTTCATCAACCAAATAAAAATCACTGACGGCACGAAATAAACATGATGATGTCAGACTCAAATTCCCATAGAAGACGATTGAGCTGTTTCTTTTATTTAATGTACTGTTGTACATTAAAAATGAATTAGATTATTTTACTACTTTTCAATATCAATTTATTAAATTGTTATAAGAAAGATGTTAATATAAACAATAAAATGCTTTCTTTGATAATTCATGTGGGTTATGAAGGCCAAAAAAATTTATGGTACTTAACCGGCTAATGCGGGCTATATACTTTTTTCTGCAATGTTGCCAGCTTCATATCCCGCATGAATCACCAAAGAAAGCATTTCATTGTTTTAATGATCCAGATTAACCATACCACTCAAGGATTTCAATTTCACAACAATATAATTATGATAATTTACATTCCAGTATCCATTAGTATTTCTGTACATACCTTTGAAACAAGTCTTGAGTGAAATTCTGCCCTATTCCAATCACTCCCCAGGTTTCTCCATGTCTCACCGAGTCTAACGCAGCATTCATGTCTTTGTATATAACCTTAATCAAAAGAGAAGATTAACTTTATTTAGTACAGAATAGAAAGAAGTAAGTTTTGCACAAATGTTGTCTTGTAGCAAAAAAATTGAACTATTATTTGATGAACAGTATAGCTTGGGCCTAGGGTACATGTTACAGCTTTACAGTGGTACTTGGCTTCCTCATTGAAAAAAAATAATCAAACAGGGGCCACTGGAGTTATAATTATTTATTATTTATAATAAGACATTTCAATTACATGCATTATCTATTTCTGGGACACAAAACATAGATGGATACACCATTAATTTCAATGAAGTTTTGTATAAAAATAATTTGTTTTTCTCAAAATGCAGATTCCTCATCTGGTTTAGATATTTATTGTATACCTTATCAATTGTTTCATTGTCCAGCTCTCTGATAAACAGCTGGCCTAAGCCTTGGGTCTCATTGTTCACTATGGCCATCTTTAACCCGTATGGAGCATTGCCAATGCAGACACAAAATAGAATGATTTGTATTGATGGCAGAATAAACTGGAACAGAAGAAACCTAATAAAAAAAGAAATTCATCCATTGTAATTCTTTTCTTTTCAATCAAGAAATATTCATCTTACCAAGGGCAATTCAAATCACCATAATGGCTACCTGGTTATAAATTTAAATATGATGTTTGACCTGTCACATATTGTAGCTAGTGATATAGATGAGTGAAACAAATATCAAAATGATTGATATACTGTGGATTCCTTATTTTACGCGGGTACTTAATAACGCGATCCTGTCATTTTGTATAAAATCGCTGGAATATAGAAGCGCAAAGGCATAACTTTTATCCTTATTTCTAACAGTATCTCTTAGAAAATAAAAACAAGATTTTTAAATCCGCAAGGGGTGCTTCTTGCAATTTTTTGCAGATATCAATTCTTCACATTTTTAATTAGGAATCTACAGTTCTGTTTACCAAAAAAAATGTTTGTCCCCTATTTAATTTTACTTTTGTCTAAATTACCTTTATTGTCAATAGGCAGATTTACAAGCAAGATGATTTACATGTCAAATAAGATACCAGTATTTGTAAGCACAATTTAAAACAGGGCCAAATGCAAAAATAATCCTTTCTGCAGCATTAGTCATTCTAAATTTTATTTAGATTTGTGTCATTCAGAATAAATTCAGTTTACAAAATCAAACTGTAATGTTTTACTCATTTGTATATTATCACTGAAAAGATATAAATTAAATGTCTATAGAAAAAATGATAAATTCATTTATTTATGGTTATGGAAATGGATATACATGTATATTTGCATGTGTGCATACACACACCATCAAACCCACACTCAATATCTGACACAGACTTGTGCACAACTTAAAAATTTTAACCTTTAAAAATCCCACTTAAATGTTATGTAATACGTAATTCATGTAACGAAAATATGATTTTGCTATGGATATCAAATCTCACCCAATATTCCTCTTCATAAATGTGATATTCTTAAGGAATTGAGCAAATATGTTTCTTGGAGACGGTAATCCAAACAGACAATGGCATTTCTGTGGGGGTGTCTGCACAAAAGCATCTGTAAAACAAGGAACATGTTTTTCTGTTCTAATCTTTATTTTTTACATCATTCATTATCTAATACAGTTAATCACAATTGGAGTTCATAAATACATTCCAGCAAAATTTCTCATATAAGACTAATTATTATAAGAGTCATTAAAGCAGAAACGCAAAAAAGAAATTAAAGAAAGTACATGTCAGTACAACCTAAAGTGCGTTACGCAATTTGTATGCACACAAGGCTGTAGTTATGTGACTATTTTTTTCCAAAAATAATGATTCAATGCTTAAACAGCTGTTCATCTATGTCGCCACTAAAATGGATTAATTCTCGCAAATTTGCAAACCAACTAAAATATTGTCACCTTCCTTTATGTTTTGTCTTTGAAATTACAGAGCGCAGGTCTGTTTGCTCAAGGACGATTTTTAAACATGTTTTTGTTCATATGATTATACACGTCATAGTTTAAAATAGTACTTGAGCAAGCATGCACTTGATGTTTACCAGTCGAAAAAAAAAGGTCGAAAACACCCACATTGTGCTTCAAAAGATTACCTGGTAATTTCTCAAAATAAGACAATTTTTATGCCATTACATTTTTACACTATGAAGTTACTGGGGTAATGACTTTTTACATACTTATATTATCAATATGATTTCCACTATCTTCAAACTTATTTTCAAAGCTCTCTAAAATTTTAATTTTGAAGGAGAGAAATGCATAATAGCGCATATACTGGTAATCCTTGGGGTTTTTCCCTTTCTAGATTAATGTTTCACATTTGCTATGTACACTAAAACACGCTTATAATAAAGTGCCAGGGACAGGCAGTTTTACTTCGTTATAAGCCTAATTTGTTATATCCTTCAAGTTTACAACATGTAATAAAGTCACGGGGGAAAGAAATCGCTTTGCTGTAAGCATCAATTCATTATTAGCGTGTTCACTATAACTATGTTTTACTGTATATCTTTTTTAACCATTTTGGAAATAATATGACTTTAAAACACTGCTGTGATGTCCTTCCTTTGTTCCAACAGTTGAAAATTTTACCTGTGGCAGTCCCATAATAATGAGCTTCTTAATATCAGACCGTTACCAGTGGTTACAGTACTGTTATCCTTCAAAATTGGACTTTCCAAGGTAAAACAACAATGAAATTCAATGGTAGTATTTTAGGTACAATATACAGTAAAACATGCTTATAATGAAGTCCCAGGGACGGACAATTTTACTTCTTATAAACATAATTCATTATATCCGTCAAGTTTACAACATGAAATAAAGTCACAGGGAATGAAAATCACTTTGCTGTAAGTGCCAATTCATTATAAGCGTGTTCACTATAACTGTGTTTTACTGTGTACGTGCCTCAAACACTTCAGTATGAAAAAATATCAGACAATTTTTTATCCTGACGGGCCTCGAAACTCTTTGATTTTTTTTCTTACAGAACTGTTTTTGGCATACATCCATTACAGATATGTTGATACTTCTAAGTACCTATATCCTCCCAATCTTGCTGCAACAATGGAGTTGTCTCCCCTGCTGGATCATGTGCAGAGTTCACCATCTTCATGGTAGGTTTCTTTGGTCTTTGATTCTGAAAACAAGAATGATGCAATTCCATTCATTTCTGTTGATGCAGATCCAAGATACATTCATTGGTAATTGATGAATATCTTTGAAAGGTTTGATATTTAAACGCATTCATGATGAAAGCCAATTTTGGCCCTCATAAATCAATGGGTTTTTTAAGCGTTCTTAAGTAATATATAGCTAACAGTAATCTACTACATGTAGCTGTGTGTGTATGAGGAAAAAATTTAAAAAGAATGCTTTACCTCACCCTTGGGATCAAGATTGTAAGTGTTTTGATCTGCATGGCATAATTTCAGGAATATAGTTTCCAAACTCTAAAATATTGAAACAAAAAAATTATTTTGAAAATGATTATGTTTGGAATTATTTACATTACAATGACTTAATTATTTCAGCATTTTGCACAGAGTTTCTACACTCTGTAAATCAACTTTAATTCCTGTGCAAGAAAATTTTTCAAGATTTGCGAGAGATTCGTCATCTCAAATATACCTCGCCACAAAAAAATTCTTGTATGTGGTTGTCATAACCAAAACGGGTGTGAATATGGCTGGTTGGGAAAATTAGTTGTCACAACCAGATTATCTTATGTAAATCGTGGAATAAAGTCATCATGAATGAAAACTTTGGTTTACAGTATTAAGTAAACAAACACTTACATCCTCTTTATACAGATTCATCAAATTATTTGGTGCATCTTCTGCTAAAAGTCTTCCATTTCTCATTAAGCCAACCTTGTATATGGACAAGAACAAAAGCTAATTTTGATTTGATATACATGTATTATTCCAAATTTTTTAATGATAATTCTTCCTTCCTTATATTTGGTATCATAGTTAAATCGCCTCTCAATCAAGAAAACACTGTTTTATGTACATTCAAGCAGTATACGCATTTGACCAAAAATCATTAAAAAATTAAAGTAAGCATAATAAAAGGCCTCACTACCTTATCACCTCTTTACCTTATCAGCTTGTCTAGCTTCCTCAATGTAATGTGTGGTTATGATGATAGCTGTTCTGGAATTCAGTTGTCTAGTGATTCGAAGTAAATGTTCCCATATTCTGCAAATATCATATTGAAGTTTAATTAGCACATTTCTATACAATACAATGCAATAAGGCCTACCATATAACACATTTACAAACATCAAACAATATATATTTTTTTTTTAAATTGGCATGCACTGCAGAAATTTTTTTTAGATTTACACTTAAATATAAAGCATACAGCATATGGGGAGAGGGGGAGTCACAATTTGCAAAGGATATCTGTAAATCAGAAAGATGAATTTAATTTTTATTAAAGGCTATCCCTATGTAAAATAAGATTTTCATTTTCGGGAAAGATTTCTAATAAAATCGGGGGGAGATATATTAGAGGATGGAACTCCATCTCCTTGAAAAAATTTTAATTCCTAGATATGCACCCTTTTCAGTCATTGAACACTGAGATGGATTATTATATAGCACCTCTCTCTCTCTCTCTCTCTGCGTTGACTCACCTCTCTCTCAGAATGGGATCCACCCCGACTGTAGGCTCATCCAATATCAGTAACTCGGGTTCCTGTAGTAAAGCTACTGCTAAGGACACTCGCCTCTTCTGACCTCCACTGACATAAGAGTTACACATACATCATGGAAATGCAGCAGAATCATGAGAATTAGCTCTCAATCCAATACTGACATCTTAATTGCATTTGACAGTATCAAAAGTATTTTTGGAGAGGTTTTGGGATTACTTGGGTTTGTAACAATTTTTGTCCACTACTCATAAATGTATATCTTGAGAAAATATAAAATGCCCTTGCTGAGAACTTATATTTTAACAAATTCTAAATTTAATTTCAATATATTTTATTACTTTCAATCTGAGTTTCTGAAAATTCCTTTATTATATTTCCTTGGTTTTCTGACAGTATCTGGTTAAATATAGATTCAGTTAGGGAATATATTCATTAACAAATATTTGTTCCATCAATAACAAATAAGAACCATCCAATATGTATTTATACTGCGGTCTTCACTAGCCAAGGTTTACAGATCTTTGTTAACAGGGGATATAATTATATTATAAACCTTTAACCAAAATGAATCCTAATATACAGACTGAAACATTTTATTCATCCTGAACGACTTTAAATAAAGACAGAATTTGCATATATGAAAAAAATAGGTAATTTCATCTCTATTCACAAATGCAGCATAAACCAGTACTGACCTACTTGTGACCGACCTAAACTGCTCAGTTTAACTAAAATGTAATTTTCTAAATAAAATCCAGCAAGCTTTGGGGTTTACCTTAAATTTTCCACTAGCCTGTCAGCTTCAGGAAGTGTTAAGAACTGTAGGAGGAATTCCATTCTGCTCTTTCTTTTACTTCTTGACATTCTGTGAATCCTCCCAAAGTAAGATAAAGTTTCTTCTATGGTCATCTTGTTGAACAATGCAATTTCCTTTTTAAAAAAAATACAAAATGAGGTTGATAGATTTGAAAAAAAATATGTTGTTCTTTTTACCAAAATGTTATAAATGAAATGATATTGAAAGAGTTTTTGTCATAATTATTTAAGTTTAATAAATGCTCAGGTCCAATTTATCTGCTACATTAATCATTTTCATAAACGTGAGTTATAAAACTCTCTCTCTCTCTCTCTCTCTCTCTCTCTCTCTCTCTCTCTCTCTCTCTATCTCTCTCTCTCTCTCTCTCTCTCGTGAGTGCCTGTCTGTATTTGAAGTTGTCAAGAGGCAACAGTCTGTCTCTAAAATGAGCCCTTTAACTGGGTCATGAAGAGAATTAAAATAATAGCCTAGACATTGGCCAACATTGCATAAATTACTGTGTCAATGTTTAAATATGCAAGTAGGTTAAGGACATCTGAAAAGGAAGAGATTGGGAAATCGATTTGACATCAAAATACAAACAGCAGTGGCAGATAAACTTACACATTTACTCCATAATTTATGCATAATCATGTAGAAATTGACTAAACAACATGTGTTGAAACATTGACATTAATATGAAGATCCGTGTTTTGCCATAACATTGAAAAAGAAGACTGAAAGACCAGCATGATTGTTGTACAGCAAGGTTACTCCAGAAATATAAGCATTACATGTATCATACTCATTTAATGATTATAAAAAAAGAAAACAAAGAGAGATGAGGATGAGTTTGTAAATGATTGGTGGAAATCAGTAGTAAATTATAAGAGTTAAATTTTGAATGAATGCGAGATTTTTATTCTGCTAATTGTTCAAAATGTGTGACATTATTTGTAAAAAATTGAAATCTATCTATTATCAGCATTGTGTCATACACTTTGTGTGTACTTTGTGTGTACACAAGTCTAATGTGTTCTATATATACAGAAGTAGGGAGATTGATAAATTTTAGGTCAGCAGTAGCTAGACAAATTTTGTTTACAAGTAATTTGCAAAAGCAAATCCTGAACAAATTAAGTGATAACACTATATGTGTCAATCAGGGTCAGGAATGTTTGTATGTTTTACAAAGTACTTGACTAACAACATAACGTAAAAGAATAAATACACTATTTTTCATAATGACCCTACTTCACAATGAACAATAAATATATAAATATATATATATATGTTTTAAATTAAGTTTTGGTGGGTTTTTCAAGAATGTGCTTTCATTTAAAAACAAGGATGGGATATAAGCTATAATAAAAACATTTTTATGAAAGTCTTATTAAGCATTGCTATATAAAAGAGTCCTTTAACCCAGACAAGTGCCTGAATCAGATTTGTTTTAAGCTCCTCAGGAGCCTGTAGTACAAATGATTAACCCTATCAAGAAAATTACTTGAGGCATATATCCCACTAAACTTCCTGGAACCTCATGTCCCCTAGCTCCTGGTCTGTTGCCAAGGACAATTATATTTCCAGAATCTACTTGTAATCTTCCAACAATGCATCTCAGCAATGTTGTTTTTCCACATCCACTAGGCCCCAGAAGTCCATATCTAAAATACACCAATAAAAGTTTATGAATATATTTAATGTTTAGATGATTACAAAAACATTTCAAAAGGAAACACTTAATTTTGTTAATATTTGTATACTGTATACAGAGTTATTTTCACTCCATGTTTTTTTTTCACTCTTCTACACTTGGAAACAGTTTCGCCCCATCTTGAATTCACCCAGACACAGTTGTGGGATAAGAACTATTTCATAGTAACACAGTAAATATAAAATTTGTTTTGAATTAGCCCAGTCTAAAATTTGCCCACTGAAAACGATGGCAAAAGGGACAAAAATAAAATGGGGATAAATACCGGTATACATATACGTGTATCCCTTTAAACAAAAGTAGAACTCTGATTTCCTTCTCCAATAAGGACTTATTCATGAAAATTATATTGATATGTTTGACAACACTGTATCTTACATTGTTCCTCTTGTCACTGTCATATCAAGGTCCTTTAGGACCTCTAGCTTTGTTTTGCCCTTCCCATAGCTTTTGTAGAGGTGCCTTGTCAAAACTGCTACCTCACTCATTTCAGCAACTCAAATGTAAGTCAATTAATGATTCGTCTGAAAATAAATAAAACTGCAAGTTCAAGTCTTATCCAGGATAATACAAAGAAAGTAGTGGTAGACTTGTTGAGCAAGGTTAATTTTTATACATTTCAAGGCTTAACAGTGAAATCTGAGCCATGACTTAATTTATGAGTCCCAGTAATTGATAACAAGACCTGCTGCCAAAGGTAACCGGCCAAAGCAAAAAGCAACGGGAGAGAACTGGTGGGAGGGACTTGTGTGACTTACTTTTTCCAATGGGGGGGGGGGGGGGGGGAGGTAGGGTTGAATCCCAAATCCCAAAGCAAGTTTTCAAAATGTATAAACAAAATTTAGCACTACTAGAAAACTTCAGGCAAATGAATTGGAATTAATATAAAAAAACCCATGTAAAAACATCATTTCAAAATTGCAGAGCCGTGAAAATGAAGTTCATGACATTATAGACGGTGATTGGTGACTAACAGTTCGTGAAGTTGCAGAAAAATGTTTTAAAGTTTTAAAGACTTCGGTACATGACATTTTATTTCCAGATTTAAATATGAGTCAAGTCTGTGCACGATGGGTTCCAAGACTTTTGACTAGTAAAAATTTGGAAAATAGAGTAGAATTATCAAGACAGTTTGTTAAAAAATTTGACAGAGGCAGCACAAGTTTTTTTGGACAGGATTGTTACAACTGATGAAAGTTGGTTCCACTACTATGCTCCAAAAACAAAACAACAGTCCAGCCAATGGAAAAATATGCACTTTCCTCCACCAAAAAAAGGGATTGTGCGCATCTTTGATGACTGGGTAAAGTAACACATTTCTTTCGAGAAAAGTTTACTTTATTTAGTGTTGACGTTGGGTAATGTCATAAATTTTTTATCTGATGCTGTGGGTTTAATTCAGGATCATTTTGCATTTAATAAAATTATCTCTATTTATGCTTCTATTATGATAAAAATTCGCATATTGATAAAATTAAACACGAATTTAACAAAAATAATAGTTTAATAAATTTTATTCATGTCAGTAAGTTTTTATCAAGGTTGTCCATGAACTTTACAGACAAACCTCATATAGATAATAAACTATACATAATAAACTTTCAAATTGTGGTTCAAAATGGCAATCCAAACTCTTCGCCATTTTGAATCTCATGCCCAAAGAGTTTTTTCCTGATCTGATAAAAATCCCAACATTTTGAATTTAGAAACATCTATAGTAATATTGTGTACAAGATAAATGAAATATGATTTTTTTTCTGCAGCTTCTTTTAAATTTGGAATTATTTGGAGCTTTGTCAATTCAACATCATATTGAAGACTAAATGTGCCACCTTTAGCGTAATGAATAAAAATACAGGCGGATCCAACTGTGCACATTTCAGATAACAATTTTAATGGAAATGTTTTATAGGCTATGCCCTCCATATGGTCAAACTGTAAAACAGTATATTTTTATACAACATTTGTGGGTAACTCTTAAATCTGAAAAATTATTCACTCCACTGCATAACGAAAGGTGGTAGGCCAATAACCATGGTCTATACAGCTCGATTTACAACTCATCAATGAAGAGAAATATTTTATGTATAATGTAAAATATAATTCATATGATGAGCTCTGAAACTCTATACTTGCCAAACATCAATTTAAGTCAAACTGAAAACAGCGATAACGACATAATGAGGAAAAATTAGTACGACTGTATATATGATATATGCCATGTAAAATAAACGAAGTATACTTTCTACGGAAAAAATCAAACTGGATCGACGAGTGAATTGGTAATATCAGACAATCTACTTTAGACTATTTATTTTTGTCGTACCTATTTTCATGTAACTGTCAGAATATTGCGAAACGATACTTTGTGTTTACGTTTTCCATACCATAGTTTCTTCTTCACGCCCAGTGCAACCGGAAGTGGAATCCGGTATGTAAATTAAGAAAAGAGAAGCAGGGACGTTTTCTTTCCGTAAAAGGGATGCACTCAATACACAGTTCGGTAGCTCCCGGTCTGATTTTTCACACCTGGAGCTAAAGTCAGACCTACAGCTATGATATTTACTGGTTTAGATAAGAAGTAATATGATGTTTCGCAATATATTTTAACTATCAGTCTCTAGACTTGGTGATTTGTTAACATCAGGCAAGTATTTGGGGGGGGGGGGGGGGGGGGGGGGTATGAAAAACCTATCTAAACATGCTCAAACAAAACAAAATTCAACTTGAAATAAATGATAACAGTAGAAAGACCCTCACCTCACATCAAACCTCTAAAACATAATCCATGACCGAGGGAGGGGGAGGGGGGAGGGGTAGTTGCTCGATCTAATTAAAATTAGACCTCTACGATACGCTATAACTTGTTTAGCGTATCGTAGAGGAGCGGAATTACAAGTCTAATTTTAATTAGATTGGGTAGTTGCTTCAATTTGATCTTTTTATTAAGAAGATGGGGGAACAAGATAGCGCAAATGCCCATTTGGTTTTGTCGAAAAAAACAATTTCAAATTAATTTTTTTCCAACCAAATATACTATATGATGTTATATTACAAGTTTACAAAAGCACGATTTCTAACTATATTCAGTTTTGAATATTTTAACAAACGATAAGAAAAAAATGAATTCTAAAATTTAGGTGGTATCGAACCCACAACCTAAAAACCCTAGCTCTACAATGTTACCTAATGTCTGGTGCTCTAACCACTGAGCCACTTCAGTCACAACAATCTTCAGTGTTAAATGCTAAATGCAACTTCAAACACGAATTTACGGACTTGTAGTATTTCTCTAAAAAGTTCAATTGTTGGGATACAAAATGACATTTTTAAAGTATAGTGGGTCATCTCTCCACGTTTTTGTTGATTGAAATCGGTTTGATTTCCTTTAAACCTCATATAGACTATGACAAAAATATGGAGCCCAGACCCACTCTATAAAAGAAAAGGCATTGAAGTTCTAAAAATGACACTATTTGGAGGTTTTGACACGCATACGTCAATTTATATCAATCTACTCTAAATATTTAAAATATTTAAAGGTTATAAATCGATGTTATGGTAAATATACATTGTTTTTAATAATTGAAAAAGAAATTAAGAGATTTGTTCATATTTTGATTTTATAGTATCTTATCTATCCTCATATGGGCAGTTTGCACGCCTTATTCACCCATCTTCTTTTGTATTTAATGTCTTCAAACCAATCTAACCCCTGCAGTATATATAATGACTTTTATAATAATAATCATGCATTGTAAAAATTATTTCTACCATGAGTTTTTGGGCATTAACAGATTTCAATGCAAATAAGGTTAATTATCTAAAATTGAGGAACGTCTCGTGGGTCCTTGAATACACAGAACTAAAAGATTTGAAAGGGTGATACCATCAGCCGTGTAATTTGCATTAACTTTGCACCATACAACCTCGCATAAAATTATGCAGCCCATTGCAGCACGTGCTATTCTTACCGTAGCGCGAGTATCTTCCTCTAAGGTCGTTGACTTGTACTAAGACAGGAGCAGTTGTGTAGGTGCGGGGAAAATTGGCGATTACCATGGGTGTTGTTTTCTCAACATTGAAATTGCCCGTTTTAATCTGCTATAGGTACATTCGACCAATGACATTTATTTTTATGATGTATGTACACGAGAGTATCATTTCTCAACATTGAAACTGCCGGTTTTAATCTGCTATAGGTACCTTCAACCTTGGCATTTATTTTTTATGATGTATGTACACGAGATTATCAGTTTCAGATAGAGAAAAAAGTTTCCATAGATATATTATATTTCACTCGAAGATGCAAATATCTTTCAATCTATTCAACAGTATAACATATATATAATGAAATATATGAAATTCAATTTCAGATTGGGAAAGTTAGCTTGCAACGAATTAGATAATAACACGCCAATAACTCTGCATAGATAATTGTGTTTTCAAGAAAAACGGCAATATGTAATATAAAGCATCGCATGCCCTGATATAGAGTGTTTGGATAGGGGTCCAAAAAGTTTATACATGTAGTAGTGAAATAACCAAAAATAGGCCTCGGACCCCCCCCCCCCCCCCCCGGCAAACACCACCCTCGGGAAAAATTTCTGGATTCGCGTATGCATTGCCCTTGGTGATCAAACTGTAATATTGTTTTTAATTTGTAAGTAAAGACGTAAATTTATGTGTATTATCCTCCATCCAGGCAGAGATGATAGTGCGTAGTAAACTGCGAGCGAGGTGGTCTACACATTTTGCCCCATTTAAATGTGTACTTTTCCAGAACAAGGGGCACCTGCCGTGTTTATATGCGGTTAGGAAGTTATCATTTCTTCCAATGACGTTTCACTAATTAAAAATGCAATTTTTGACAAGAAAAAAAATAGCTTGTGTAGTCTTAAATTGTATGATGTATGGGGAAAGAACCTGAACGTGTGCTAATTTTTTTGTTAATTTACTACGCTCATTTAATTAACTCTGTATCCAGACCCTCCTCTGTCTTTCACACATTCTTACCTGTTTTCTCTCATAAAATTGACGATCGTTCAACAGCATATTAAAGGCCTTGTGTTTATGAGGAATGAAACACCTACAGAAACAGCTGACTTGGCATTAATTCATTTGTACCCGCAGCGCTATCGATAAAATCACATTCTGTAGTTTTAGAAATGACCCACACCTGGTAACAAAGGCACAGGGTAACTAACACCAATTAACAAATTTAACATCGGAGAAAATTGAAGGACGAAAATGCAAATGTTACAATTGACAAAATTAGAGACGTGAGTTTTTCCACACATGTATGTTTTTTTTGACGTAGCACATCTTATATTTTGTTCATTTTGTTTAATTTCCTTATGTGAAAGCTCTCAGGTATTATGTACCATACGACGGTTTAACGTAGTCAACAAGAAGTAAGTGCGTCACTAAATGAAACACCATTACAAGGGGGCAGTTGCATATTGACATCAAATTATTTATTTAATACAATACAGTGGTAAAGCATATTAATTTATTTAAGCATTATAAGAGCGCTTCGTATTACTCATTATTTCCATCAAAACAGCTTTTTGTTAAGAAATTCATTATTGACCGATTTTTCCTCCTGATAAACAATCTAGTCATTGTGGACTTAGTGGTCAGGTTAGCTTGGCCCTTTTCACTAGATGACCTTTTTGGCATGATCTCAATGCTTACAATGACAAGTGTTTGTTTATTTTGATTTGTCAATATTTTGCTTCCACTTCAAGAAATATTCTTTTGGTAATCATAGCGTAACCAAAAAAAAAAAAGAAAAGAAATTCAAAACATTCTGTGTACCAAGACATGTTTATGCAATGGGCTGAACATTTTGAAAAAGAGAATTAAGGCGGGCGGTGATCAAAACCTCCCAGCACGGATCACCGAAGGTTCTTTAGATTACATTTGTATTTTTTCTTATGGTAAAATAAAATTCTTTATCAGTTTATACCACAGCGACCCATGCAGAAGTTTCTCTACTCGTGTTTCTTTCAACTTTCTCTGGCGACCGAATTGACATCGTAAGAAAGGACGATTGAAGAAGAGAAAAGGAAAGTCTTCTTATGAAAGACCTTTAGATTTTTTCCACACTTTTCTTTTCAGTTAAGCACAAATTAAGTTTAAGATGGCAGTTTTGTGGCTGTATGACTTTTGTACCTACTTCAATCATCACTTCATTTGAAGCAATAGCACGACACCCTACTATTATCTATTTCCAAGTGGAATTAAAGTTCATGAACTAGTGTTCGATTATGCTCAAGTGATTGGACATAAATTCATTCTAGAAGGTCATTTTAAATCAATACTTCTTATGCAAAATATGAAATGAAAAAGAAATACGGTCACCGATTTTTTTTTAAATTTTGATTGGCCGATTAAAGTTGATGTAACCAAGGATTAACTTTTAACTTTCAAATACATTTGAAAATACCGGTAGTGCATGTTGATTTAATAACAATGTGTCATTTTTTTCACCCCATGCAAATGCACACAATACGTTGCACGATGCTATTGTTTCAGTACATCATGCTGATTCTGGTGGCTTTTAAGTGCATACGTGAAACCTCGGTCTAAGGGGAGGAAGTTCTAAAGTACGCTTACAAACAAACATCGGGCGGCAGTCATGCTGTTTACAAATGGTGTCCTCTGACAACTTTCATCTACTCAACGATGTACATTGTTATAAAAGCCCATCCTTAGAACACTGTTGCTTTGAGACACAAGTTAAAAGACCCTCTATTAATTTTCGTTGAACTTGCATGGGCTGATTTGCTCAGTTGAGTTAGATTTTGGAAATCCCCAATGATTAATGAAAATTTTCTGAAGTTTGTACTTTGTTATTTTGAAAAAAAGCACTATATCTAATATTATCATGAAAAACAAATCACAAATACATCGCAAGATGTAAATTCCACGACTGTCATTTATTTCATGTACACTAAATTCGTAAATAATAAAAACCCTATTTTTCTTTGTAGAACTTTTAATATATATGGCAACAGATATGATGTACACAATAAACAAGTTGAAATTGCATCACAAAGTGACATCATATTATACAAAACACAGAAACTAGAGTTCGACCAATTCATTTCATCACCCATGTATCTCTATCTTACAGAGTGCACATTTATGGCGTCAAAGTCAAAAACATTTTCTATTCCTTTTAACCTTTTAAAAACCTGTTCTTTCTACACTCGTCCACATATCAGCAAGATCCAGCTGGAATCAGGATTGTTACATTTAAAAACCTTGGAAAAAGTGACACTCACTTGTGAAGAACAATAAAAAATCAGTAAAAAATATCTATTTCATTAAAAAGCAAACATGGGCGGACCCATTATCCAGATTTGATAAAAATTCTATAATATAATCGTATCTAAAGAGTCAGATTGAAATAAAAAAAAAATAATAAAATTGACACCCCTGGATCCGCCCCATAATGCTCCTGGGTCCTTCACATTGTGCGTAACACATCGTTCATATGATACTTTCACATTGATAAATGTGTTTTAAAAGTTCATGTATTTTTATGATTTTATTATAACACAAGTACAATAAAACAAATTATAAATGCCCTATATATTTTTTTTGACTTTAAAGTCAGCTATATATACATTTATATAACTGAGGGGACAAGCTCATACTTTTGTACACTCATCTACACAGAAAAAATTCACACGTATCACAAATTATAATACATTTTTACGTTTAAAGGGGTTTATGGAAAATAGGTTAATATACATTAACACTCTCACAGTTTTGGATCCGCCACTTAAAAACTATCACTCACAACCGTCAAGGTCACCAAAGCTCTTTTTCATATGATACTGACCAGCAAATTTATGAACAAGAGAAGTACTAAATGAACATTGAATACAATCAGGGTGTCAAACGCTAAAAACGAGAAGCAGCTGTTGTTATTCATTCTAGTGACAAAATCTTGTAATACTTTTGTAACGATCACCCTGACAAAGCAAACCAAACTGCATATAATACATAACAATAATATCATTTTTTTTCCCAACGGGGGTAGGCAGAAGACAAAACAAATGAAATTTCTGCGCCCGTCTTTATCAAACCATTAAGGTACAATATACACATAATGCGGGTTATATCTTTGAAAAAAAAAAGACATCGTACAAAACGTATTATATCATGATTAAACATAAAAGAAGAAAGTCTTCGAAATCACATAAGAAACTTTCCTTCGTATTAACCTAGTAAAAACTAATGTTAGAGACATAAACAATATTTTTTTCTTAATAAAAAAGTGTTAACAAAGTGTTAAAATCAATCACGATGATATAGGACTTGAATCGAGTTCTTCGTTACACAGTTGATCATGAGCAGACATTTTATGCAAGAAAGTTGAGATAATTAATGTGTATTGCACATGATTATATGCAAAGGCACTTGAACTTGTCCAAATCAGTTCCTTGTCTCATCCCCTGCTTAACAATCAGGTCTCTTTGGAATACTAGAGAGCAAACTTAACAAACAAGTGATTGAGAGTAGCACTAGACTGTACTAACATTATGCACGCATTCAAAAAGGTAGGAGCACTGTGTGTTTTTGTATACATAAATAGATTTTTAATCTTTTCTCCTATTATACTATAAAACAATATCATTAGCCATTCAATTGTCCAACAAAGTAAATGAAACAAAAAACGATCATAGATAATATAGATATATCTATATCTCTACTAATTAATCGAAGTTTGCCATTATCAGTTTCGAAGCGTAAAAATATATCAATCAAATCTGCCATTATACAAGAAAGTTTGATCATGTAACAAAAAAACCTTCAACATAGGAGAGTAGTTCTATTAATAGCACTCCAAACTGGCATACATAGAGCACCTTGTAGGTGCTCGGACTCCAACACACACGGTGAAATAGTTCAAAGCGTTCACCCTTAATTTCTGAGATCCTTTATAAGCAGTGACGACTCGTCTCTAGCCCAACAGACAGATCAACTTTGTTGATGTGGCACTTGACGTTGTCGGACACTTCTCTCACACGGTACAATCGCATGAACAGGAACAACACAAAATTTGTACAACGTTCAACGCACAACATTAAAAAATAGTGTTATTTTTCTTTCTGTTATTGTTTTCTGACCACAAGGTCACAGAAAAAAATCCTTCAAAGCAGACGGCCTGTCCCGCAGTCGCAACGTTCAGCACCAAAAATCCCTGCACATTTAGTCTTTAGAGTGTTTCAGTTTTATTAAACAAACTATAAAAAAAAAATTTAAAAAGACACTCTGCCTACATTCTAGTGTCAGGCAGTTTCACCTGTTCAATCATCTCCAACTCGGAATTCATAGGATAATCCACCATTTCTTCCTCATCAAAATGTGAGTGAACGTCACGTGGTTTCAGCATCGGCATGAAGCAGCCGAGAACCCCCGCGAAAGTTAGCAACGACCCTGACAGGTAGAACACAGAGTCAATGCTTCCGGTGCAACCCATGATCCGACCTATAAAACAACAAAAACGTTGGTCAGTGAGTTTGTTAATTCTTTATTAAAACACAAATCGGAATCTTGATCACTCAGATCACATGAAGCATAATTTTAAGGCGGCTTACCGGCTATTGGTGATCCTGCAATAGATGCTATTCCCTGAAACAGCAGGAGTAATCCAAATGATGACGTCAATCGATCTAATCCAATCAAATCCACAAGGACAATGGAGCGTAGAGAGAGGAATCCGGCTGAAAATAAGAGAGAAATGAATAAAGTCTGATTCTTTAACGGCCAAGCAAACACTTTCGATTGTTTCATCATTAGTAATTTCTCACCTGTAAAAAATCCAAAACCAACAGCAAAAATTGTCATCTGTGCATTTCCGTCAAGGAAAGGACAGACTACAGTGACAAGTCCCGCCAAAACCATTGACCCGTTGTTAATAAAATAGGTGTTTGACCATGGGCGATCGGCCACCCAGCCAATCAAAACACGACCTATTGTTGTGGAAATACCCAGGATTGAGAGAATGAATGTGCTATCGTCTGAAAATTCAGCCTCTGCTTTTCCTTTCATCATATTCATCATCTTCATCGGAACAAAGAAATACGGAATAAAGAACCCTGAAAGGAGAAAAATAGTTTATATAAACATCGCTATACAACTTTATTATTAATTTAATTTACTTGAACACTGAGGTACGAATTTGGGGCTACATGCAGCCGCTGCACTCACCTAACATGCTAAGAAAGCTGGTAAATGCGTAGAGGACAAACGCCTTTTCTTTCAATAAGCTGAGATCAAACAGATTGGAGACGTAGAGGCACCATCCGGGGATTTCCCGCTGTGAGGAGTATTCCTCAATCTCATCAATGGTAACCTCCCCGGCGAATCTGACGCTCGAGTTCAATGACGTCATCAAACTTTCCGGGGACAGATAGGTATTGGCGCTACTTCTGACGCTGCTCGAGCTACGCCCCAGGTAATGAGTTTGTTTAATGGATTTTGGATCCAAAAGATTGCTGCTTTCTTCGTTATTACGACTGACAAAACTGGACTGTCTGGATAAGGCGCTCTCTTCTTTCTCCAACATTTCCATCAAGTTCTCGGGAGCAGGAGTATCAGGAACGATGTTTCCACTTCCGTTTCCGCTATCTCTTCTGCGTTCAAAATCACGTTTTCTGCGGGTTGATCTCACGGGAGTGGAAGTCAGGTCTTTCTTTTCCTGCACAGGCGTTGTTGGTACACTTTCCACAATGTTGATTATCATATTGTTGTTATACCCCACTGGAGTTATGATTAAACTGTTTTTACTGCGATTCAGGCTTCCCGAGCTAAATCCCAGTTCTTTTTTCAGTCTGTTTATGTATGATACACTTTTATTTCTCAAGTCAATTTTATCAATTTTAATAAGCCTGTTGTCCTTAGTAATAATACAGTTGTCCAGCGATCCATTAGAGATCGTCCTCTGTCGTTCCTTCTCAGCAATGAGGGCTTTCATGATGGAGCCACGGGTTACTATTCCCCTTTTCATGCGTTTTTTAGAGACCGATGCAATGGGTCTAAATAGAGCTCCGCATACAGCACAATTTAACACTATACCGGCAACGATCACCAAACTCTGTTTCCAACTGTACTCTTCCAGGAGTTTTTTGTTGATTTGTGAGAATAGCACGGCCCCAATCCCAGAGCCACAGACAGCTATTCCTGTTGCGAAGGCCCTCTTCCGTTCAAACCAGTAGCCAATGATGACAATGGAAGGCAGATAAATCAACCCCATTCCAATTCCTGAAAATACAGAGGACATACATCTGTGAGTTCTTTGACTTCAGCGTACGCAAAAGGTACACATTGAGAGCAATGACATTTACTTTGATAGTACTGTACCAACCTCCCACGACTCCGTACAGGAACATCAGCACTTCTATGGACGGGGCCAGTGTGCTCACAAGGAAACCAAGAGCTGTCACGATACTTCCAAGGATGGTGACCTTTCTACACCCAAACTTGTTGGCGAGCGCACTAACCAACGGACCTGGAAAAGGCGAATCAATTATAAAGAAACCGCGTATCTCATAAAAACACATCGTTAATTATTTAAAAGAAAATCAGAATGAGGTCGCCGTCCCCTTACCTGCAAGTAAATAGCACCCCACCAGCAGGGATCCCACCAGCACACTTTTTGACTCGTCCTCTCCATAATAGTCTATAATGTTCTGAACATATATCCCAAAAGTGAAGCAGATCCCGTCCACGATCACGTTACACACGAATGCTCCAAACACGATCACCCAACCCCAGCCTCCATCCGGGCATCTGGACTTGGCCCGGGGTTCGGGCTCGGGCTCAATCTCAATGTCTTTGTCACTAATATTGTCTAAAAATTTGGTGCCCGTCATTTTCCAGGTAACTATTGGTTGACTGCGTCAACCAGTTGTCACATTACATCATCAACAGCCTGCAAAGAGAAGTGGATATGATAAGGAGATGCCAGATACAGCGTCTAATCTATAGCCTAACTGTACTCGACGTTAAAGGGATTAATGTGGGACAACCTGTACTCTGTTCCCGCGCTGCTGTTGCAGTCAACTTTGACAGAGCGGGGTGTTTCTATTCACTTGACAGAATGGTGTTAACTGTTTTATATTAATTGTCTTCACATATTACGTTGTAAACCATAAAACTGTTCTGTATGTACGGAAATTGTAACTTGGAATACGAATTAAATTAAATGTTCATATATTCTCTAATTACATACGAGGTTAACGCCCACTCACTGGCCCATTAAAAATTTTAAATTATTTAAACCATAACTAATAAAACATTATCACACAGGATGCGTACAAAGCCAAGACAGAAATTGATTATT
Organism: Magallana gigas; assembly: GCF_963853765.1. Taxonomy (NCBI): domain Eukaryota; kingdom Metazoa; phylum Mollusca; class Bivalvia; order Ostreida; family Ostreidae; genus Magallana; species Magallana gigas. The sequence goes on along the minus strand of NC_088854.1, from coordinate 15,542,246 downwards.
CAAACATTTGATCAAGCGCATTTTTAAGGCATATGTATATGACCTCTAAAAAATTTACTAAATAAATACATCACTAAATGTTATATCATTAAATAATATGTTTGCATTTTTTGAGTTTTTTTTATAAATATGTAAATATAAAATAAAAAAGTCAATGCTACTAATTTTTTTTTTTTTAAAACACATGCATACATTATGATGCTGTTGTTTATCTCTAAGCCCACGAAAAATATTGTCCTATCACTCCGAGCACTTTAACATGTATTTTAATTACATAATCCGCTTAACCACACACAAATGCTGCTAGGTTTATTTTAAATCTCCTTTTGCTTCACAGAAATGTAGAGCGTATATTTTGTGACAGAAACGACTACCAGTGCTTATTATTAAATCTTTAGTGTCTCGACATTGACCGAATGCAGAAAATGTTCCGCCTGATGAGCGCGTGATCGTTCACTACCGCATATAATTGTAACATGTACAAAAGCTTGGCCATATGGTTGTTAAGAAGAGTGGATAGTGCTCGCGCTAATTCACGAAAATGACATGACGTCAGAAAGTCTAGTTTAATGAAGGTTGTTATCATCACACCTGCTTTTATTGACTCTGATTATTTACACGACAACAACAGCACCAAAAACAACAACACAACACAAAAAAAAGAAACTCCGAAATAGTACCAAGATAGACTACAGAACTTTGAAAACATATTTTTCGTATCATTAATATTGTACCAAAATCACAAACACATATCATGTTATGTTCTGTATAAATATTTCGTTGAGGCTTATCATTCACCAGAACGTGTATCAAACTCTTTCTTTTTTTATAAACTCTAATCTGCAACATCAGAAGAGATAGGTACAAAAACAAATTTTACATCCATCGACAAAAAATCGTACGATATATATGTAATTTATATCATTTGTATTTCGATTTACAACTTGGCGACCTCATATGGTTCACATTCTCATAAATCATGTGCCGAATAAATAAATCTGAGCCGTGTCGAAAAAATTATATATCAAGGCGCTTTGACTCTTAATGAATGTCAGAAAGAAGGCTAACACAGAGATATACCATCACTACCACCAATTTTCTCTTATTTCTCCGAAACCGTACCACACAACGACTTTAGCGGCCCGAAACTTATGACAATCCGGGAAACCCGTGATGAAATATTACTAACATAAATGGTTGAGTGGGTTTACATGCACTCTCTCAGACTGTCGTTCAGTTGCAACTACCCCCAAAATTGATTACTAGTACCTACCCCACTTTTTTCCTGTAGGAGAATAACCGGCCAATGCTTAGGGTTAGGTAAATATAAAAGCGGTCAGCTAGAGGCTGCTTATCAAAAATTAAACAAATGTGTGTGTGTATGTACGAGTGTCGAATCACCTCTACGGTCATACACCTTTTTGGCATATGCATGTTTAGAGAGAGAGAGAGAGAGAGAGAGAGAGAGAGAGAGAGAGGCGTACGATTTTTTTCCAATTCGGAACATTGACAGTTATTTGGCGCCAACTATATCCGATTGCGTGGTCTATGTAGCGGCAGGCAAGCAAGTGTTGACAGCTAGTGGGTCTAAACACACTGGAATGTTTTGGGGGGGGGGGGGGGTTTGGGGGGGGGGGGTTGATATGACAAAGTGTACAAGTCCTGTGGCTCTATGTCCGACGGTGTGAGTCAATAGTAGACTATTGTCTGTTCCAGTTTTTTTTCGGCTTCTCTGACGTTGGTTTATACACTTCGATCGTTGTTAGTCCACAAATCAGCATGTATTAGGGGTAAACATCATGTCCTGGAAAAAGGTGTGACGCCACCGAATATAAAATTACACAACCATGTACAGAGTTTGACCCAGGATTGATAACAGTTTCAATTGTGTCAAGGTCTGATTTTTTTTAAACATCAATCTCTCTGTGCTTACTTTTTCCAGTGACCCATTTGAAATTTTATCTTTAGATAGAAAGAAATGCCCAAAGAAGTTCCGTCTCCAGTTTTGATCGATAAATGACGGACTATTGACATCAACAGCTGTTCAGAAATGGAAAACTCGGTCGTTACTGAGTAAATGACCAGTCGTTAACATTATCTGACCACAAGTCATAACACACGCGGCTTCCTGCAGATCTACTGATTGTTCTGGGGCAAATAAATCGATTTACCTATCCCTTCAGTATCCACGTCACTGGACATCAAATTGCATGCCAGTATGACCCATCATAAGAAGCTAAACTCAAGTTACTTGAAAACATATGTATTCTTATAATGCAGAAGACGAGGCTTAAGAATCTTTTAAAAAGTTATATTAATAGCCCTAGCTCATGTTGAAATTATGATTCGAATTTTTCTGTTTATAAAACAAAAACTTATTCTCTCTTTATTTTTATTTGTAACTAGAAAACCAAAATCTTAATTAAAATCAGCATCAACTGTAGACCTTACAGCGAAACCTGTGCATAATGTGTGGCTTGATCCCGTTTATGGTGTAAAAGCGAACATCCCTTCGGGTGCCCCCTTACCAACAAATGTAGATTGCTGTTCTACATTTTGCAGCACTTTTTGGGAAAAAAATCATTTAACAGTACATTTCATATGTATAGTTTACACTTTTTACAATAAAAGATAGAATCTTTGTCGTTTATATCCACGAGTAATACGGCAGGCCACGTAACAAGGCCGGTGTGCTCTACATTATCGAAGGCCCTCCAAGGGGGAAACTCCGTTAAAAGTTGATTAATAAGCGATTGCCGCGAAATTTTCACTGAAATCGATTTAAAATGGTACAGAAAAAGTTTCTTGTTAACATAAAAAAGAATTCATATCTCCAGTTGAAGAACTTACACTTTTACGACGCCTTCCACTGACCTTACCACTTTAACAGGTACACATCGCGTGGTTATCCATTATCCAACATTTTTGTCATCGTTTAGTTTATTTCACTGTTTTTTTTCCTTCACACAAAACACATCAACTAAGGTAAAACCAGTTCACTATGTGAAACGATCGCTTGACAATATCTGTTTCATTTTCTCCCTAGTCAAGTCGGAACGACTTCCATCTTGTTGTTTTTCGTTGTTCGTATAAAAGAAATCGGGTCACCGCTTCTCTCCCTGCGAAGGGCAAGGTCTTTACGTGTAGCGGTCCGACAATTAGACAAAGAATATTGTGGTTTTCACAATTCTTAACAGTTTGTTATCTCTTTATCTACTAAAAGTTTAAAAGGGGACGGGTTTTAATAAATTTATAGGCAAATCTGCATTTACCAAACGCTCAGTACTTTGAACTATGAATAACACTGTATCTATAGGTCTATTAGATCTATACGCTGTCACTGCGACGATATGTATGTTTGATAACATTTAGATTTGCCATAAAAAAGGACAACAAAATCGTCAAAATATGGAAAAGACACATATTATCATATGTCGCCATTTCAACCTGGTGGTGAAATAGCCAGGAAAGAAAATTTGTAGACAAGCTACTTAATTAATTCAAACAAACAAATCACTGATCGGATTTGTTACAACCTACAGTGTTGTATGATATGAGTATTTATTGTCTTTGGTTTCAATGGACTACAGAATATTAAGGACTACATTTTACCTTCACACTATAGTTACTGTTAGGACTTCAGCTATCTTTAAATAACGCATGACATAAATTCATCCGGAAAACCTCTTATGAAGGCAATTTCAAGAGATTCCTTTACGTTATTTATAGTTGCTGATGTTAGCAAATTGAAATATATCAGTTGTTACACGAAACCTCGATAAATATCTACTTATCATTTGCTCAAATAAGTAAAACGACACGGTTATATATTCAGAACAAAAGCTTTTGTGTTCCCTTTAAATATTCGACATTTATTTCAGCTTCATGCCCCCTCAAGTGCCTCAACAGGCGCCTTTGATCCGTGAGTCATAAGACCTTGACCTTTCCTTCTGCAGCCATTGCATTATATATCAATCTGAGGCACTAGAGAGGGAAATATTTTGTTTGTTCAAATGTACTGCGCAAAATATACATGTACTTCACGCGAAATTTCATATTTAAAAGTGACAGAACACTGATTTCTTACGTTTAAACAATCATTCCTATTTTCTGTCAGGTTTTAAACGACTGTGCGTCTATATTTAATTTGACTATGCGTAAAAAAAACAAACTTGAACAGAAAAGATCGAGACAAAGACGTTGGACACCAAACCGCCTGATCAGCTAAAAAAAGAAGTATTCATCAACGACCCTTTGCCCCCAATTCAAGGCCAGCAAATGCCCGTCTCCAGAATTTTTTTTATATCAAAACCCGATCAGCCTGAAAGGATGGCAGGTGACATGAAAAGCAAAGCTTTTGTGTTACCTGAGGTAATCAGTGCGACAAACGATATTTTCACTCTATGTAAGGTACAGATACGCGGTCAGCCAGAGGTAGTGGAAACGGAAAATGCCGAGTGTGCGATATTTCTCAAATAGCATTGGTAACTTTGATGAGAGAGAGAGAGACAGAGGGGGGGGGGGGGGGGATAGGGTTGTTAACTACACAAAATTAACCTTTCTACAGACCAACTCTATTATCTAAAAAATTGAACACATCACAATTTTTCCAACAGATCAAACCTGGTTTAGAAATCTGTACCCATGCAAATTCATTTCCCCCAAATCAACCGAAAAACAGAATTTACGGAGTAAAGAAATAGAATAGCAGATTTATATGAACAAGTTTGTTAAAGAGATGGTCCTTCCATTTCCTCAAACCAAACTTTGAAGTAAAAAGTACCACAGTAAATCCTAAAGAAAAAAATATGGCGCATAAGACAAAGGCGCTGCAACATGTATACATGTAATGGTGGCTGAGAATGGCGGGGGAAGATGATGTTGACGCGCATCTCTAGTTATCTAATGTCGCTACATTATAAATGCCATCGGAATCAAAAACAACAGGAAATAATCACAGAAAACTTTAATAAGAATTTAAATTAACACATCCCCCTCCTTTTTATTTTAAGCCGAGACTCTTCAAGAACCGTTTATGTTCGCTCCCATGTTGCAATAGGATGGAATCACGATTCAAGAATATCTCTTTCCTAACAAATAGATAACAGATTAAGGAAATAAGTACAACTAATAATACCCCTTATCTTAATAAAGGTAAAATAATGAACAAGAAATATTCATAATTACATTTTACAGAGAATGGCAACAAATTAATAACGATACATGTATCATGTTATTTCTATAACTATAAGCTACACGTAATTTAGTCACCGTAGCGGTGGTCAGGAAAGTTTGACAAGACAAAGGTTATAATCACAATATGAAACATACAGAGCAGACATATTGTCTCCACACTGTGCACTGCCAAAGACCTCTCAGTTCTTACTCTCACACAGTGACCAGTGCATATAAGTTAATCACAAACACACACTGAAGTGTTGCAGTAAGACGTAATAAGCAAGAGATGCATGATTGCAATGTGCTTTTGCACATTTTTAATGAAAATGTGCCTCTCTTGAAAATCCAATGTACGATCATAAAAATTCAATCTGCAAACTACGAGACATTGCTTTTGAAAAGATTCTTGGCCCCACCGCCACCATCGGACAGCTTGAAATTTCTATTAACTCAGTTATCAGCTCATATCAATGAAAGATAATTGCATATATTTTAAGTAAAACCCAAGGTTCGAGACTGAAAATTACTTGAGAAAAGTTAGTGACGGCGGGACCTGATCTGTCAACTTTTATGACTTAATTCTCATCAATCACAAAATGAATTGAACTAGTCATTAATCTTAATGCCCTAATGTTTGTTGAAAATTCAAAATCTCTAAACAAAAATGCTTTTTAAAATTTAAGAATAAATTATATATGAATATCGAGCTTAGTTAAGCAATAATATACTGCCGATCTAAAATGCTACTGAAATTAATTAAACCATCAGAAAATAAAATTAAAAAAAAAAAGATTCCGTATTACTCAAAACCAATAATAACTCCCATCACCTCAGAAATATTAATTGATTGCAACTGTCAACTTTAAAAGTGCATTAAGAAACAAACTGAAGTTTGTTAATTAGTGTTAGAAAAAGTTGTTGTTAGATGGCAATCTCAATGCAAATTCAAATATGAACAGGAAACTTCTAAAAAGAAAGCAGTTACCAATCGCTCAAATAGCGGAACTTATCTGTGGGGAATAGCTAAAAAGCTATTACAGTGTACCAAAATTATCACATGTAGTTATCCTTGATACCGACATTATGTAGAGTTTAATTTTTGTTTCTTTATCAGAGGCTGCGAACAAGAGCAGATCATTTCGTCTACAGCAGCTTTAAAAACCTTTGTATTTTAAATAAATTATGATAATTAACGGAAAATGGGGAAAACTCTCCCCAAATTAAATTCCTTTTAAGATATTTCTACTAAATGACATCATGTTGGAAATGACAAGTGGGTTCTATGAACAATTACAAATATACATGTCATATCAAACAAACTGTCATACTTTTCAAATCATCTATAAATCTAAGCAAATCCTGCTAATCGCAGCACATTTTTTACTCTCCGTTGCCATTATAATATTTCAAACAGTGCATAAATTAATACATTACAGGAAACACCATTCATTTGCAGTTTTTCTCCTAAAACTACCAGTTTTATAGCATGACAGTTTGCAAGCTAAAAAGAGTTTTGCAGATTTGGTACATAAATCCATTTAGCCATTGAAAAAAACATAAAATACCGGTCGACTACCTATACATAGAACATCGTTATGAACGATCAGCTGAGAATATACGCGAGAACAAAGAATTCATTGAAATGACCTCTAAAAGACAAAAACTGACAAAAAATGGCTTACCTCTCACATGAAGAAGGTCTCTCAGTGTGTAGTATATTCACACATCCTATTAATTGTACTGGGTTTCATTTTTGTACGGTGTAAATCCCGACCGACACTCTCAACAACCCTTGCCGATCAGCTGTTCTAGCTCCGGTGAAATCTGGAGGGCTTACGCAGAAATCAGCAATTTGATTGGTTGACACCACTACGTAATTTGACCTTGTTATTTATAGTACCTGAAATCGCATGTTGGTGAGAATAAAATTCTGCAAAAATCGAAAATTGCATTTTCATTCAAATTTAGTATGTATGTTTTATAAAGCATATCTGAGAAGGTGCAATGAGCTTGCAGGTCCGATTATTTTCTGAATGCATGCCATAGCACTATGCTTCTCTTTGCAAAGGACACCGGGTTTCGCCATTGTTGGCTGATATAAATAGAAACGGCTTTTTCACAGATATGATTAGATATACAGTGTTATCAATATTCAGAATTTCTACGTATTTATTAATGCTTGTCTAAACAAATATATATACAAAAATATGAATATTTGAGAATGGGCACGTTGTTTTAATGTTAATCCTAGGAAATTATAGGTCGAGCGATTGAACAATGAGGGGCTCAACACAGGGAAATATTACTACATGTATTTTAACTTGATATATTTCGTTATAACTATAAAAAGATCTTTTGCAATCTTTCCTTACAATACGCAATATTAAAAGCAATTGGTATTTTAGCGTTTCTATTAAATAATTAATATTTTAAAAATGATTATTTAAGAATCGATTTTTATACGAGGGTTAGGCGCTATATTTTGGTCATTGACCTGACTAATGAAGTCATAGAGATCTACTGTATCTTATGCGTTTGTAAATGATATACATATGCAATTAAAAACTATATACTACTTATTGAAGTTCTTTAATACGTTCGTTTATTATGTCTCATTTTAAAAAACTAGTTTGAGAAAATATGACTTTTATCACTTACTTCATATATACATGTATAACGTTTGTATACTAAATTATAGATTGTTTTAACTAATATAACCAGCATATCTTATTTTACTACATACAAAACCATTTTAATTCTGTTCAATGTGGGTTTTTTTTTTCATTTTCGAATTCCAACTACAGAAAAAAAACAAATTCGCAAAATCAAATATAACGTATTATCGTATATTACTTATAGAATATACTTTGAATTCTGAAAATGCAAGAAAATTGTGTCTGTTTTCATTTGAGCAAAGACACTAAATTAGACACTAAATAACCTACCCCCCCCCCCCTCACATACAAAGCAATTCAATAATAAAAAACTAAATTTGAATAACAAAAAAATAAAAACGGGAAAAAAATCTTTTATAGTTTAATTTAAAAAAATTTCCTAGCAGACAATTGTGTTTTGTGCATGTACTGTCTTTTTTTATGGAGGGGGGGGGGGGGGTGTTTATTTATTATGTGTTCTCTTCTTCTTTTTTTTAGATTTTGAGCCATCTCCTAATTATACAATAGTTTAAATCATTGTTATGTAAAATCTTCAAACATGTATCTTACGCATATTATATTATAGTTCAGATGTTAATTATTTCATATATGAGTAATAATTGTATATCTTGATAAATATGATTTTATTAAATGATTAAAACATTCAATCCACACTTTTATACGGATAAATATACATGTATGAACATTAATTTTCAAACCAAAAAAAAAAATATTTATTAATCATAAACTTCTTGAAATGTATGACGTAGTGAAATAATACAAAATATAACTAAATCTTTCACTTGTCAATCTTTACGATAAAAACAAAAATATCAAATAATGTTGAACTTCAATTGAAAATTAAACTTTCAAATATCAACAAACATATGATATGATTGTGATATCCCCCCCCCCCAAATAATCCAATGTCCCTTTGTCTTGTTAATATAGTTAATATCATTGAACTTTTTTTTTAGCGGAAAATTATAATGAAAAAAAAAAATGTCAAACTGTGATTGTCTTAGAAATCAACATTAATGTTAGACGAAACTTGCACCTGAATCTCAGTGGGTAAGTAATAATAGAATTTTAAAACAAAATCAAATCAATTTGAAGATATTAGAAATTTCTTTTAAATTTTCTTACGTGTGTGAATTATTGTGTTCTGAAAATTAAAAAAATATTAAGAAAAGTTTCATAACATATCGTCTACGTTTTTTGCGGGGTTTTTTTTTTGTGTAACTTTAAAATGAATACTCTACATGGTCAACAAAACTATCAAATTGAATTCTACATAATAACATACCATCAACCACACATCCCCTGAAACGTCCTCTTTTAAATAATTATAAACTGCAGTTGTGAAATATATTGTGGAGAAATATTCACTCTACAGGAAGAACTGACTTACTCGAAGGTCGCTCAAGTGCATGATGCAATATTTCGTGATTTCGACTCGATTTGATCTTTAACAGACCATATAATTTCTCCTTTAAATTTTTTTTGCCACCTTAAATATCCGTAAATATTTCGCATATGTCATAGAAAATAATAAATTTGCGTGATATTTATCTGGCTTGGGATTTGATAAAAGGAATTGTTTAATGATTTCTTTTTTTAAAAATACCTGGATACTATTCACATAGTTTTATACATAAAAGGACTATACGATATTGACTTCTTTTCAGAAATAAATTTTTGTTCACACTTAATAATCCATAATCCTTTATTTTTTTTTACCTTGTAAACATGTTTTCATCAACCGGTCAACTGAGAGAGAGAGAGAGAGAGGGAGAGAGAGAGAGAGAGTTGCTTTACTGAAAATCTTGGATCTATTGACCTGCTATCGATATTGATTACAGAACTACACATGTTATGTTACACTTCTCTGTTTTCCTGTTTTCGGTATGCTTCTCTTAAACAACGCCACCTCAAATTTCTATCAAAATTATGTATCAACGCGTTGTTTAACAGTCAATTAGGATGAATATTTTATCCACGTTTTGGATTACAAGAGAGAGAGAGAGAGAGAGAGAGAGAGAGAGAGAGAGAGAGAGGAGAGAGAGAGAGTTTTAAGACAATTTACGGAAAAGACTTGGAAGATGTAAGGAGCATTGCAGAACAAATGACACCGTTGTTTTGCTTTGTTTGAGTTATGGACAACACAGTCCTGTTTCTAATGTTCGTTTCTTATTGATTCGTCCGTTCGCACCATATCCTAATGTAAGTCAAAGACAAACAATCTGTTACCAATAGGGCTACTTTGATAAGATGCCCCGTGTCAGATTCTATAGTCAACATGCACGGTTAATTAAACTAGTTCTTATATCGGATATTTGTAGAACATAAGACTGAATTCGTACATGAACGTTCAAGGTTTACGGCTTTGAGTGACCTTGATGTCATACGCTATGCAATGAATTCATGCAACTCGTCCATCTACGAGAACAATTTGTACGTAGGACTTTCATTGAACTTCTTAGTACAGTTAAATATTTAAAAAGAAATATGAATTTCTAGTTATGACAGAAAGACTCGTTTAGAAAAGATGGAAGCAAGCGTATTTGACTAACTTTACACTAATTTTGAAGGTAACTGCAGAAACAACAAAAATATTTAAAACATCCTCACCACCAACAACAACGTTAACTTATATCTCTGAGTCAGTCTTTGGTATTTTTATCAGCACCATAATATTGCTGAGTAGTTCCGATCGAGTGAGCAATGTCAAGATTTTCCATGGATTAACAGGTCTAGGCAACTCCTGTTTTTATATATATATATATATATATATATATATATATATATATATATATATATATATATATATATATATATATATATATATATATATATATATATATATATATATATATATAAAATGTGTTTATTTCTTCACAGATTTACGTAATATTAATTGTTTGGATAAAAGGTGACACATCCGATCTTGGTCATTATATTTTTTTGTTTATTGGTGATAGACGACCACTATAGACTATAGAAGCCATACATATCTTTGCAATAAATCAACCGACAATGGATTAAAAGTAGAATACCAATACAGTTTGTGTCAGAATCCAATTTGAGATAGACCTGTGCCCAGTGCATATATGTCACACAAGGTCAATGTCAGTTTCCGCTTGGTTCAATGCGTAAAGTAGATACCTGTAGTTGATAATTTCTAGCGAAAGTCCAAGGTCTTATCAAAAAACAGCCGTAGATGCTGCTTGATTTATATTTCCATATGGTCATTAGATTTTTACATTAGATGATTTAATTCAATGAAATCTTTGCGTCCTGGCCGAAGGAACCAATTCGGTTCTTGTCTTTTGGTGCTCTATCGTCCTGCACTATTTAAATCAAGGGGCCTACTGGTCGTTTAGGGGTACATAGGCTCATAACACTCATAAGGTCTGTAAATATATATTGTACATGTACAGCTATTTTTAATGCATATATACTCAAGACTCCTTATTGGAAAATATTATCAAATTCGCCCCGGCTATTTACTTGTTTTTTAATGTCTATTTTGGGAAATTTGTTACCTATAGCGCGACGTCATGTCAAATATAGGCCTGTGTTCAATGACATTATCTATCGTGCTAACACACACAGAAACTGAGACCCCGGACATAGGAACTTTCACTTTTTGCTTTTGGAGAAACCCATTTTAGAGACTGGCTACATATCAGTCTGTCTGTCATATTGTAAATTATGCAGATACACAAACGCAGTAAACTCAGATCTACACATGTACAATATGACATTGTCACTGATCAATCCTAACTCAGTCCTCATGATGCTTGGACAACTTTTCTCTTAAACAGTTTTTGTTTAATATTTTCCGCGGCACGAAGATTAGCGGTAAATAATAGTCTTGTTGATTTGAGTAAAATATTATATCCAATATAATTCATAATTACTAGTCACGTGGTAGCCCGTCTTCTGACAAAGACGCATCAAATTTTCATAAACAAAAAAATCATTTCTTATCATTCTATGGTTGAAATATTTAGAATATTCAAATTTTGGTTGCAAAGTCCCTGCACTAACTTGAAGACTGCCGCATATTGCGATTTTGACATGATGTGGGACATATACTTCCAGAGATTTTTCTATTTAATAGTCTTTAAGGGATTTTTTTCTGGCCAGTCGTGTCGGCGATGAAAGGATCAAATAGTTTGTTTTAAAAAAGGGATGAGGCAGTGATTTTTATATTATATGTACATGATCCATTTTTGTACTGTTCAAAGTTTCAAATAAACATCCGGCTCCCCTACATATATGCTTTATGGGCTAGTCGGCAAATATATATTTGCGTCATTTTTTGTAAGAACAGATAAGACATCCTTGTACGCGAAACTCTAAGCTTATATAGTTGATAGTTGACGTTTAAAAAATAATCATCAATGAAAATTCTATTTAGATATCATATCCATACTGGGAAGTTACAACAAATATTTACACAGATTACTGATACATGTACATACCGACCCTGTAGAGTGATGTCATTGTGTAGGACTGTTTCCATTAATTCAGTCGGTACTGTATGAATCAAAGACCAATTTTGAAGTGAATACCTTTATACCTTTTCAAATTATGATATATATGAAACAAAGAATTACATCCATGATAGATCAGGAATAAAGAAACACCACACTGACTTTCAAAATAAGTGTTCGAAGATCAAAAATTAAACTTGCACTCGATATAGACTTAATGTTGATTTCTTCATGGGTTGTAAAATGTAAAAAGGGATGGGGAAACATGTTATTGTGTCTTTGATATACAATCTGAAGACATAATTATACTCAATGTGATAATGACCAGAAATACTGTTTGATACCATTAAACCAAAATATGTTTGATGCTTGTGATGGATTGTGTTGATTTCAGTTCTGTTAGTTTATATGTAACGATGAATCACAATCGGTTTTCTTAAGAAATAGAGAAAATACTCAGTAGATGTGAATATATGTTTTTGACCACAATTAGATGGATGGGTATTGAATACAATAATATGATAAACTTCAAAAGCTCTGGTTTTAAGTTAAACAAAATGAAATCTAAATTCCCACTTATCTTGTGGGCTAATGATACATAACCTATTCGAGTACATCCTAAATATCCTATAGAGTATTACAATAAGGCATACAAACGAAGAATAAACATATTAAATATAAATCTTCCGTTCGAACTAATCTTGTCCACTTAACTGTCTTTGTAAGTCCTTCGATAGTGCTTAGATAGTTGATATCTTCTTTGCTTTAAAAATGAATGATGGAGCACAAAGAAACTGATGCTACACAGGCAAGGGTTGTCAAGAGAGTGACGTGGGAAAATGCCATCACCAACACGTACCACAATAAAACAAGGGTCGCTGGAGAAGGCATTTCTGTACACAACATATTGCAGTTGTGACGAAAGCAAAGATGATGAATACCAAAGTATATTATTCATAGTATACCGGCGTTGAATTTAGCCAAGTAATTATTTGCTGCACACAATGTATTTATACTGTCCAATATCTAGAGTAAGAATAAGTTTTCTACAGAAATGCTTTTACCTTAATTTGCTGATCAAGGTTTAAACACATTAATGGATTTTTTAATTCCTTAATCGATGCGATAATGGGGTACGGTGGAGAGAACCGATCTTTGATAGAACAGATAAATACACCGTATAACGGGTGTTTTCTGTGGCTCTACGTATACTTTTGTAACCACTACAAATATACTTACCCAACAAAACCCTCCCTCCACCCCCACCCCCTCCAAAAAACATAGGTAATCATAGATTACAAAGCTCACCGAGACGAGACATCACCCTTATGAGACTTCACCTTTATGAGACCACCTTTATCATATTACATGAAAATCATACTTTATGATCTTGGATATTCATGGATTCTGTTTTGACACAATATCGTATATCATCTGTTAAAAAATTGTATGATAATCATATGTTAATCAATACAATAATATAAAATTAAATATTGCATCCTATCATATTTACAACATATATCATATAATACAATAAAATACCATAATAAACAATGATGAGATATGATATTGTAACATATGATATGACATTGTATTGTGTTATACGTTATTGTATTTGATCACATAATACAATATCATAATATATACAACAATATAGTATTATATTACAATATCATATTACATAATAACGTTGAAACATATGATATTATATTGTATAATATTGTATGATATTGTATGATACTGTATCATTTTTGAAACATAATATGATATTGTATCATATGATACAATATAATTTGATACAACATTGTATCATATCAAATGATACAAATTATGTGATAATAAAAGTAAAATATATGATACAACATTATATTATACATATTGTATCATATGATACAATAATATATTTTACAATATCATACAATACAATTTCATGTGATGTGATAATATATCATATTATAAACCAATATCATATTATACAATATCGTATGATACGATATTATATAATATTACAGTATCATATTATACAATTTCATGCGATATAATTCTATATAACAGAAACTTATATCGTATTATACAATATCGTATGATACAATATTATTGAATATTCAATATTCTATCATAGGATACAATATTATACTTTGCAATATCTTATGTAATAGTATCATGTGATAAAATAATAAATTAATAAAACAATATGATATTATACATAATATACAATACTATACATAACGATATCATGTTACAATATCATAACATAAAATATCAAAAAAATTGATACAATATCATATCGTATTATATAACTTTTTATAATATTATATATGATATTATATTGTATCACATTAAACAATATTGTTTCATAACATATAATACTATATCATAGGAATCATGTTATATCATTTATCAACAAACACATTTATCTATCGAGCAGGTTTGAGTGAGGTAGGAGATTTCTATAGCATCCTTGATAATTGAGATCAGGGTCTGCACCTGAAGCAACCTCTGCGTTTCATTTATAATATAGTTAAATCAACTATGCAAGCTATCATCTATAAAACATGTGACCTATTCCAAAAAAACTAAACCTAATCCAGCATCCGAAACCTATGGCTCAGATTCAGCATTCAAGCCCGTCATGTGCATCAGTATACATAAGACGCATCTCCATGCAAGTTTGGTGAAGTTCAGACCAGTATTAACTAAAATATCATCATCAGAGGGCACTAGCAATAAAAATCTTAACCTCCTCCAGCATCCGCAACCTATGGCTCAGATTCAACATCCATGCCTGTCAGGTGCATCTGTATCATAAGACACACCATCCATTCAAGTTTGGTGAAGTTAGGACCTGTAATAACTAAGATATATTTTTTAGCATCCTTGATAATGGAGATCAAGCTCTGCATCTGAAGCTTCCTCTGTGATTCATTCATATTACAGTTTAATTAACTATGCAAGTTTGAAATAGTACTATTATCTTTTAAACATGTGACCTGTTCCAAAAAACTTAACCATATCCAGAATCTGAAACCTATGGCTCAGACTCAGCATTACCATCCATGGAAGTCTGGTGTAGTTAGGACAAGTAATAACTAAGATAAAATCATCAGAGGGCACCTGTTTCAAAAACTTTAACCAGCTCTAAAAACCTTAACCTCCTCCAGCATCCAAAACCTATGGCTCAGATTCAGCATTCAAGCCTGCTTGGTGCATCAGTATCATAA
The DNA here is from genome assembly GCF_963853765.1 of Magallana gigas. Lineage (NCBI taxonomy): Eukaryota > Metazoa > Mollusca > Bivalvia > Ostreida > Ostreidae > Magallana > Magallana gigas. The sequence continues at coordinate 15,526,691 of NC_088854.1, read as the reverse complement.
GACACACCATCAATGCAAGTTTGGTGTATTACGGACCAGCAGTAACTTAGATATTGCTATCAAAGGGCAACTGCAACAAAAACTTTAACCTGCCCCCAAAACCTTAACCTCCTCCAGCATCCGAAACCTATAGCTCAGATTCAGCACTCAAGCCTGTCTGGTGCATCAGTATCATAAGACACACCATCCATGCAAGTTTGGTGAAGTACGGACCTGCAGTAACTTAGATATTGCTATCAAAGGGCACCTGCAACAAAAACTTTAACCTGGTCCAACAACCATAACCTCCTCCAGCATCTGAAATTTAGGACTCAGATTCAGCATCCAAGTCTTTCAAGTCCATAAGTAGGTCCAGATGCATCATCCATGCAAGTTTGGTGAAGATAGGACAAGTAATAGCTTAGATACAGGACCTGCAACAAAAACTTTAACCAGGTCCGGACGACAACGCCGACGCCGACGTCGACGCCGAGGGTATAGCATAAGCTCCCCCTGACTTCGTCTCGGTGAGCTAAAAATTGTAATTGAGGCTGGTTGGTCAACAAATCGATTTGATCTGCTAAAATTTTTTAGACATCTGTAAACTATTATTTACTCGTATTAAAGGAAAAACACATATATTTTACCTTTTAAATTAGGGTATTTTACTTTATTTTCCCCAGTATATAGAGCTCTTCTTCTAAAGGAGGTCGATACAGTTTTAAAATTGCCACGACCTCTTAACAATATTCATTCAGATTGGAATCAAATTTTTTGATACCAAAACATCAAAGATAGGCAAATCAAAAAACAATGGCTTTTCCAATATAGATTGTTGTCGTGTTTACATCTGCATGGGACGTGAATCCAACAACAACAAAACACCTCTAAAATTGGTTTACAATGAATATTGATGGAATTACTTTAGGTATGTACATATTTCAAAGTATTTGGATTTTTGTGGATATTGTTGCACAAAAATCGCAGTTGGATAAAAATTCCGAAAAGTTCTGAAACTGATTGAATTCTGTAAAGAACATGTATAAAATGTAAATACATCGTTCTAATGAGAATCTGCATGTTTCGCTCATATATAGTAGTATATATATAGTATAACCAACTATTCTGTATCAAACTGTATGTAAGATTCCGGGTACAGTAAAACAAGCAGTGGGTATGAAACTATAAAAAAATGATAGGGAGTCACAGGAAAAGAGTACGGCAAGCCTGGTATGCATTCGTTTGTCAGATGTGACAATGTCAGTACCGGAATTTGTTTCAGCGTGGTGCGCGCGACGTTTATTCCTGGTACCATTCTCCACAACACGATAATTGCAGATGTTTATCTAATTCCCTTTACATTAATTGCACGGATTAGCCCTGACAGTTTAGAAGTTGGGCGTACTTGTGTACAACTGTCAGTACAGATCTACACACGACCAGAGGGAAATTGTGAAGCATAGGGGAAGTACCTCAAGATATTTTACAATAATTTTCGTTTTAGAAAATAACAAAGTAAATCACACTTTATTTTCATGGCATTGAATTCCAATATCAGCAACCACTTTAAAAAGGAGAAAGAAATTAATTTAAAGAAGCCTTAATTAATTGAACAACAGCAAAACAAGAACATCGAAACAAACAGCTTCAGAATGAAAGTTGGTTTACAGTACGAGCTCGATGTGAATACTTGCATTCTTATAGCGCTTTTATTTAAATGTTTATAATTTAATTCTAGTTGTAACGCGCTTTCTGATTGGCTAAAATATTATTTTATATCGTTTAAAGAATGTTGTCTACGTCATAGTAAGACTAACGTCAAAAACGTATCAATACGCCTGACGTTACGTTTGAATTTTGCACAATTTTAAAGGTCAAATGGCCGTTTTTATCTACAATGAAGAGTAAAAAAATTAAATTACAAGCAATGAATTCAATATTTATTAGTTTTATACGATATAAAATGGTTTGAAACAGTTTACGCTTTTTTTATAAACCGCTTCGCATCGTATATCGTATAAAACAAATAAATATTGAATTCATTCCTTAAATATTGTTAACAACTAACAGTGCTCTTACAGCTCCTCAATTTTCAAGGGATTAATCGTTATATCGATAAAACGATGCATATCAATATCCACAGTGCGTTGTATGAAACCTAAACTTCCAATAAATACATTTTGATCCAATAGGTAAAAACTGCTCTTTAAAAAAGAAAAACGTTTTTAGAAGAGTATACTTTAAATAAATTTAGATATGAAAATAAAATTAAAAAAAAAAAATTCCCCATTGATACACTACAAAAAAATCCAAATAAAACACAGAATGTACAGTTTCGATCTTACAGAAGCACACGATCTACTAGTATTTAGTTGTAAGTTACGTTATCCAACTATTTAAAAAAGAAGAAAAAACAGTAACCAAACAACTATTGCAGCTGCGAATGAAGGCTTAAAAATACCAAAATATATCATGTTGCCTTACGATATCGAATGGTGTGTTCAAAAAACAACCTCGTTTCAACAAGAATGTTTTTCAATTCTGGACCTTTATATATGTTTATGTACGTGTCTACACATAAATTGAACATCACAATAAATGTTACATAATCAGGATTTTTAATGGACTTAAGTTTACCTGAATATCCTGTTTAGGGAGACATTTTATGAACAACATCGGCCAAAAATACTAGTAATCAATTGATAAAATCAGTATAGAACAGTGTATGAGACTGTGTGAGAAGAAACATTTTATTCATGAGCTGTAGGGTCTGGTTCCCACTGTATTAAACCAATAAATGCATGTTGTGATCCTTCTATGTTTTCTATTTCGGACCTGCATCAAATTAACGAATAAATAATATTTATGACGACAAATCTCATTTAAAATCTGCATAGGTGCAAATGCCAGAGTTTAAAGAAAATCTGTATTGTTTGCATAAAAGTTACAGTAAGGAGAAATTTACAACTACGGAATTCCCTCCACCAATTCATTAATCGAAACTCTCTCTCTCTCTCTCTCTCTCTCTCTCTCTCTCTCTCTCTCTCTCTCTCTCTCTCTCTCTCATATGTGAAATTAAGTAAGATAGTTATACAAACATGTACATAACCTTTATGAAATATTTATCGACAAACAAACTTTTCCACAACAAAAAGTTCATAACCCGATTCAAATGTGTGACACTTTTGTGTTGTGACACAGATAAACAAGTGCCATCAATTGAAATCCCGAAGCGGCCAGTTTTGGCTGGTTGACACCTCAATCTTTACTAAACTGTAATCTGTTTATTAAGATACCTACATAGTCAGTTTCTGACAATATCAAGTCAAATAAACTTAAGCGGTCCAATGAAAAATAAACAGATCTCGAAAAGTGGTATGGCCCCATCCCGAAAAAAAGATACACAGATAACCAGTTTGTACTTATTTGTCTCATTGATGAAGCGGGAATGCAGTATAAAATTTTATTTTAACAAACTATTAACTGTAGCGAAGTTTCTTTTTGTAAAACAATCGGTCTTTAATCATCATTTAACTGATTTTCTTCATATTTTACTGAAATATTAGGTTTAAAAACAGTTCATCTAAAAAATAGACTTCAATACATTTAATTGTTATTAAACGTCATTTGAATTTCATATACTAGTATCCAAGTCTGAGCAACATAAATGCTCCTTTCATTTACTATAGAATGAAATTATGACGATGTTCAAATGTTGGACTGAAACTTTACGGCATTGGAAAATCATCGAAAAGATGGTTGTTATGACGTATATTTAAAAAAAATTATATAACGACATTCATATTTGAAAGACGGTAAAAGAGTTTAAATAATTTACAGTCTCCGGGTTGTGCACTTCCTCTCCTTTGTGATTGGAAAAATGCATGATGTGAAAATTTACCTTTTTTTCATTGGTTTAATTAAATACTGTTCGGCGAAAGGGAGATAATTTTCTGGTGACCCTTTTACGAACGACTTAACGATTTTCGTAGATTTCAAATCTTAAAAAGTGGGAAAACGGAAAAAAAGATAAAAAGTTATATTAATGAAATTCAGGCTTTAAATTTTCAGTACAACTAATTAAAATACTCTATAATATCTATTGAAATAATTTGTTCTTTTTGTACTGTTAATGCAAATACATAAATGTGAAAATTTGATGTAGTATACATACTTGCCAACCTCCAACATGTGAAAATCTGGTCATGACCAGATGTGGAAAGTAAAAAATCTGGTCATAGCGCGTAACGACATTCACGATATATTTATCATGCATTTCATAGGTATATACAATAGAAATATGTGTTAAAACTTATGTGTAATACATGTACTTTATTGCAAAGAAGCATTTTAACTAACAGTTGCTGATTTTGAATTTCGTAAAGTGATCTGACACAGAAAATAGTAGGTTGTGTTCAGCTGAAAAAAAAAAATGCAAAAAGAGTTTCTGCTACATTAACCTTGCTTTTGAACTCTGTAAATGATGTCATGAAAGTTGTAAGCGACGATGAAGACCTTTTCTTATTGGAAGCCATCAAACTTAATGATTTAAACCTTCGCTTAGTCAAAACAACTCACGATAATAATTACACTTATTAAATAATGTGTCTATTAAAGCCATCGGCATTGTTTACGCGTTATGTAAATCCAAGCTTAGCTTGGGTTGATAACTGGAAGTCAAACGCGCAACGTAATTTACGAACCAAATCCGGAAATCGGGAGATTTTCGGATTGTTCGACAAAAATCGGGTGAAAAGCATGACCCGCCGGGTCATAAAAAATAATCGGGTGAAGGGTTGAAAAATCGGGTGTGACCCGACGAAATCGGGTCAGTTGGCAAGTATGGTAGTATAGCTAATATCTGTAAAAAAAACTTTGCATATAAAATACGATAAAACTGATATCAGTAAAACAGATTCTGAATGCAGTGGTATTAACTTTGATTTTATTATAATACGACCCTTCCTAAGATCTCTTTTTACCTACTATAGTCGATCTCAACTAACAAGCACGCTATTTTAGGCACACATCCTTAAAAGGCACACATACAAAAGTTCATTACATATAAAGGCGACGTGTATATATATATATATAGAGAGAGAGAGAGAGAGTGAGAGAGAGAGAGAGAGAGAGAGAGAGAGAGAGAGAGGCTTTACTGAAAATCTTGGATCTATTGACCTGCTATCGTTATTGATTACAGAACTACACATGTTACCCTTCTCTGTGTTTCTGTTTTGGTATCGAAGCCAGGTAGTTGCATAGTTGACGTTTCTAGGACGTCAGATATTCTCCCTGCTTCGTGTTATGGTGCTATATAAGCTAGTTTCGTCCAGCGAATAAAGACACATTTCTACGAAAAAGATGTGTCATTATTTTATGAAATTGATATCATATAAGATATTTTACGTAATAAAACAGGAATTGTACACTCTTCTGGTGGAATCACAGAAGATGGCTTACTACACCTTGAACGATTTTTCTCAGATCAGCAGAGTATTACTTGATTATGAAAGAGAGCATGGTGCATAAAAAGTACTGATACATATGTAAGTCAGATAAAAGAAAAAAATATGCAAATGTGGATATTAAACATTATTATTTTCAAAAATTGAATTCATTAAAAAGGAACAAAAGCCCCAGGCGGATTCGAACTCGTGATCGGGGGTCCTTTAGCCACTTAGCTTTGGTTATATTATAAGTCATTCTACATGTATGTTAACATTTAAAAAAAACCATTTGAACTATCTTGTGACGTCTTGATGTAATGACCTACCTTAACAATCCTGTTTAATTATAGTTTTTTTTAAATCCCTTATTTCGAAATTACATCAATCATCATAGTGAGGCACTTGCGTGCAATGAACTGTTTTATGTAAATATACAATACATGTAGTAACATCGTCAAAGAAGGGTAGAGCCTGCCCTCAAATCCTGACGATAGAAAAATAAAAAGTAAAACATTTACTTAACCAAACCAAAATTAAAATTTCTTATCCATAGGGAGGGGGTTACCTTCTTATTTGATTTTTACATAAACTTTCTATTTTTACACAATTTCTGGAAACAATTTTGGAGAGGGTTCGTTTAGATTTTAATTTCTAAATTAGCACAGTAGATCGTCGACCAAATTAGGACCAGCTCCTTGCCCTCTTCCTCTGTTGCTACGTGCCTGTATACGACATGTAACCAGATCAAGAAAAACCATCTACAATCATACTTATGTACGCTGCTTGTGTGAACTGACCTAAAAACCAAGTTAAACTACAAGCATATCTTTTCTAGAGCGACCCGTAAACAACAGCAGAGTACCAATGACTCTATTGTGCATACCGTAAGAATTGTTATGCTTATTAAAAATCTTTAGTAGTTATTGATTTGTACGATTTAGTCGCTTTCCGTGGCATACATGTCCATGACCAACGTTGTTGTCGATATCGACGATATCGACAACAAAATGAGAATATCGATGTCGATATCAAATTTTGAAAAATGCTAGACCAATTATGATGTCGATATCGACGATATCGCACACAACTAGACAATATCGACATCAATATCGACACACACACACACACACACTGATGAAGTTGCAAAATCAATTATATTGTCGATATCGTACACAAAATGACGATATCGGCATCGATATCAACACTAATAAATTTCAAAACAGACTAACTATATAGGCGAAACACAAAATGACGATAAACTAAACAATAGCGAACTCTATAATTGCATTAAAAGAAATATAACAATATCAATAAAAATGACAATATCAATCAATGTATAAATATCAATAATAATGAGAAGAACGTTCAAATGATGGTATCTAGGATTGCAAAATGATATAACTGCGATCGTCTATATCGTCAAAACTTCAAATAAGCATGGTACAGTTTTCCAAAAAACTTGATTACATTCTGCACAAATGCAAGTCGATATCGATACGATATCGTCGATATAGACGATATCGACAATAAATATGGACAGCATTTGTTGTATACATGTCAATCGATTTCAATACGATATCGTCTATATCGACGTTATAATAGAGTGAGTTGTAGTATCGACGATATCGATATGAAATATGGACAACTTCAGTTGTAAACAAAGGAAAACGATATTGCAATAAACGTGGACAGATTTAGCTCTGTACTTATGCAAATCGATATCGATACGATATCGACGTTAAATATGGACAGCTGTAGTTGTGTACATATGCATTTAAGTTCTATAATATTGAAATTAGTTAATCGATATCGATACTACATTGTCGATATAATCTATATCGGTACTACATCGTGTCTTCTTTCGTGGAACAGCAATTCTTTAGATTTGGCCAAGAGAAATATTTTTTATGTCATATTGCTGAAAGGGGATGAAAAAATACAATCTAGTAGACATACAAGGATTTTTTCGTCTTTATCTTATTTAAAAATGATTTTTTGCACATACATGTAATGTATGTAACCTGAAATAGAAAATTAAGTATTTTCACTTAAAGCAATATGAGCTGCAATTTTCACAAAGAACTTTTTTTTAACAAAAATGTTATTTTCTACTTAAATGACAAAAATATCATGGTTTTTAAATTTCTTTTCGCCAAATTTTTGTAAAAAGGGCCGTTCAGGAACCTTAATTGGAGCGAAATTGAATTATTGTCGTCCTGTACAAAAATTGATTTGCTTTATGTTCCTTTGAAGAGGTATCTTTCCTCTGACAAAAATTAATGATGTTTTCCAACCTTATTTATCATGGTTTTTAAATTTCTATTCACCAATTTTTTGTAAAAAGGGCCGTTCAGGAACCTTAATTGGAGCGAAATTCAATTATTGTCGTCCTGTACAAAAATTGATTTGCTTTATGTTCCTTTGAAGAGATATCTTTCCTTTGACAAAAATTAATGATGTTTTCCAACCTTATTTATCATAAAAGCTGAAGTTTTAAGCAGACTTATCGTACTAGCAGGTTTTTGCAGCAAAATAAAATTCTAAAATATACAGCTCATATTGCTTTAAAGACATACATGCTATGGAGTTACATCAAGATTAAAAGTGATTCTAGTACATGTATGTGTACAGGTGTTGATAAAATGTTAATATCAAGATGTGATCATGTGGTGTCCAAAGATTTCTATAATCCATCCCTTTTAATGTACCCACTTTGTTAATTTATATATAGGTGCTGATTAATAAAGTAATACATGTATATGATTAGTATACAGTTGGATATAGAAGTATATGTAGTTCAAATTGGCTATAGTGACAAAGCATTCCCCGGGAGAGTAAAGGGGCGGGTGTCATTCGTAGATTGGGGCTTCTAACGTCCCCAAACTACATGTACATTCTGAGTAGGTTTTTATGAAGCTAATTATAAGTATTTCCATTACGCAGTTTATATAGATTCACATGCATGCGCATGATATTAGTATATGGCGAGACAAGGATAAGTTGGAATGTATGTTTTAAATTCATCGCTTTGATAAGCTATGGTCTTCTACGAGTGAAATATGCAGACAGACAGACAAATATAAAATATGTTGTATTTATCGCTTCCCATTCGCTCCCTGCACTGACCTTTGAGATAATTTAGATTTGCTGCAGCACGTACAACCCCAAATTCACGGGTGTTGCTAAAACGCGGAACGGTAAGCGGAACGGAAAACGGAAAATCTTATCTTATGTTATTTACTTCATAGATTTGTTTATCATGCTGAAAACGATATACTTTATGTGAATTTTTTTTTCGAAAGATTAGCAATGATAAATTATTTATTAAAGAATAATTATTTCCTCAAAATTAACAGTACATGCATTGACCACTAGGCTATATTCTGTCCCAAAAAATCCTCGATTCACATTTTGCAGAATAACTCGATATTTATATATAACTCAGAGTTCAAGCGATTCTCTTTCAGAAGCATTGAAAATTCTCATTATTCTTTCTTTTAAACGTCCTCTCTATCTCATCAGCTGGTTTTAACACACGGCTGAAAATAAAAAGGTCTACGGGGTTTTGCATTTCAACATCTATTTCAATTGCATCTTTTACAGGTATGTATATTTTTTTTAAATCGTCCAAATGTGCTGCATGAATATTTTGGGATCAACTGACTATAGTCCAAATTTATAATTGGAAAATCAAACCAGGCAAAGTCTAGAGCTCTCTATTCGGATCATATTTTATAGCTGCAGGAATGAAAAACTGCCAAGTAATGCAAACGTAAACAAAATTCCATTGTTTAAAATAATAGTTTCACCAAGTACAGGGTATTTTAATGTTTAATCAGAGACATAAATAACATATAATTTATGTCTCTGGTATAATGTATTTTAATTTCAAATGTCGTCAGTCGTACGGTTTTTTTCTTCATCTCAAGGATACTGTGTCGTCTGTATGATTTATGATCGTATAGAACACCGAAAATCCAATGTTGATGTAAGTATATACATCATATTTGAAATATAAAAATACTCATAAAACACATGAAACGCGTTCACTAACTGCGTACGTTATGCTGATATGCCAGCAATACCATATAAGAAAAATGAATAAAAAGTTACAGCTAATTTGCTTGTTTAATCGTGTTAATATTTCACAATTCGTATACATTTGATTTTTTCCGTTTCATACTTACCTAAAGCCAATTGAACACAATGCTATATTTTGATAGACATTCATTAGAATATCAATAAGACAGCAACATGTTGATAATCATTCATTAAATATGAATAAATGATACAAAGTAAATCGTTTCTAGCCAGTCTATACCCTTTTAAAGCGATAAACGTGATATGATATTTTCTGTTCCGTTCCGCTTTCCGTTCCGTTTTCCGTTCCGCGTTTTAGCAGCACCCCAAAATCCCAGTTTAAACCGGATAGATGAACACTTATCTAATGTGACACCCTATATATGATGGACACAAGTCAATATTAGTTTTTCATTGAGAAGTACTTGATTCCGTTTACCTAGATGACTAAATATTAATCTACGTTTTAATCATTCACTAAATGTGGTAAGTAGTAAGGGTCACTAAATGAAAACCCAGCAAAAGATGGTGCATGGCCGAGCTCTCTCTCTCTATCTTTTTCTCTCACTTTTGCTTATATCACGCCCCGAGGAACGTGAAAAGGATAGATAAACGAAGAGCAAGGACCAAGTGTGTTCATCTCGTGGGTAGAATATCATATAGAACAAACCATATTACGTATATTATAATCATTTTGAATTTGAACCTCAGAATAGAGTTTGCGTCCGACTAAACTTAAGCTTAAGTTTTTCATTCAAAAAGTCCTTTTCCTCGCAATTTTCATTCAACTTTTCGTTTTTGACATTGCGCTGCATGTCGAATTTATGATATAGCATGCTTTCATTTCACTAATATAATTTTAAACAATATTTAATTTCAAAAATTTACTTGAATGCAAATTAGTTAAACCCTTTGTTGCACAAGTTTCTTCTTCCAGTGTCTTCGATTAACTGAATTACACCACTTGTCTACGCTATTTTGAGACAACCCTCGTATATCTGGCACTGCGGCATTTGTACTATATGTACTAAAGGATGTACATGTACTAACAAAAAGATTGACTATCAATCGTCACAAGGAAATAAATTTAATTAATAAAAATATCTTATGAAATTATTGTAACTTTCTAAATGTAAATAAAAAAAACCCTTCAAATTTCAATACCATTGCAAAGAGTTGACTTATAATAAAATAAACAAAAAAGGTTCATGTTTTTATCATCTTTGAACAGGGTTTAACACCTCGATTAATCGTACTTCTATGGCGGTAAAGTAAGCAAAAATGCTTCGATGTGCTTGTTACTTACATGTATATACTTTCCATGAAGTGAAAACTATAGCCACACAATTGTAAAGGTTGATATCACCCTCATTTTCGAACAAACAATGGTTTTCGAGGGTTGTCAATTTCAACTATCCTCCCAAACACTGGGCAAACAGACACTATTTATTTTCATTATACTGAATGTCTTAATTTGAAAGAAAACTTTACTGCAACGTAAATTCTACGGAGAACCGTGCGCGCATAATTTCGTTGTGTTACCCGTTGCCAAGCGTGTTGCTAACGCTGAGGGTAATAAAACGGAATGCAAACTGCGTCTTAACAAATTAGATATCAGTATTTAACATGAAAGTATAATAATATTATAGATACTACTATCATGTTTACTGCATAAAATAATCTTTAGCAGATTTCAAGCCATGACTGAGTGCAGGCCAGCAATGAAATAGACAGGCCTACGTCACATTGCTGTTTGACACCAACAACCCAAAAGTCCAAGCTCTTGTGAAAATGTTTCTAAAACACTAACGCGTGTTATGGAGTCCAGCAACGGTCCCAGCAATACTTTATATACAGAATGATGCTGCTCAAGAAATATTCTTGTGAGGAATTACGATGAATAGCAGTTGGTCTTAAAGTAACTGACAGTGGCGATTTATTTTGGATTAAATTGATACAAAAGTCATTAAACTCTCCAGTTTCCCCAATTCATATAAATGTATACATATACACACTCTTAAATCCGGTAATTGTGTGAAATTACTGTGTGTTAAAAATGTCGACAGATGAATGACCTCAGCTAATAACGCTATATAGATAATGCCATTGCTCTGGGGTCTGTAGAACTCTATGCTTGTACTTGGCATTTATTTTATTTCAAATGAGATAATCAAGCATACGTTGTAGTCTACTTATGTACAAAATAGTAATAAGCCTAGCCAGAAGCCAACATAAACAGCCCCATACTGAGAGGATGTAAACTATCTCTCCTTCTCTCTATTTATTTATACATGTATATATGTGGTTTTAGTCTTTGAATTTTAAACTTTAATGAGTCTATAACCATAAGGACAATGGTATTTTGGTATTGTCCTTTATAAATGGTCAGAACTCGCGACATGGTTAGGACAACGACCCATAACCTGGTCAGTCAGTACATTCTATAGCGGACGTAATGAGTCAATGACCAGTTTACGAGATATATCAAATGGTAGCGCATTGTAAATCGAACATTGACACAGATTAGAATTTAAGGATTTTTCGAACTCAGCTTATGCCAGCGGGGGTTTCCGGATCTGTTTGTACCAAAACACACCGGTGCTCGCCAATAGTTGCCCATAGATTTTAATAATCTTTGTATATTTAAACAGACACATTCACACAGGTCATTACAGTATATATGACAAATAATTTACAAATTTTTTCATGTACAAACGATTTCATTAAGGTCAGACGACACGTTCCTCAATTTTAGATAACTTTTTCCAGGAATTTGTTAATGGTTTACTACTACTTTGACAAGTTTTCTTGCAAAAAATTAGGGTACCTTACCAGGCATTTCTGCAAAATACTAGAGTATGCAATTTCCTATATAATCTTCTTGAAAATACACTTGAATTGCTGATATAAAAATAAATACATCTACAGCACAGCGATATGCACTATATTAGAACAATAACTCCGCCGGGGCGGGGTTTTGAACTCACGACCTCTAGAATCTACACGCTTCTGGCAGTGAGCGGCCACGAATATAACCACTCGACTATCTAGACATATAACCAAATCCAAGTAAATTTTGATCATTTTTAAAGCAATTATAAAATTAATATTTTTTATTGGAACTCTTTATTACGAGGAGATACAAAAAAGATTCTCGAGGAACGTGTCGTCTGACCTTAAAGACAAGAGGCCAATATTTAGGCCTCAACGGTCACCTGAGTACCATTGCCCATACACAAAATTGTCAAGGAGTCTCATAAATGCATTTAATTTAGTTTCATTATGGAGTAGAAGATGTAACGACATCCACCTTCCTGCCTGAAATCTTTCAAAAAGGACTTTTAACCCCATAGTTTAGCACAAGACTTAACTGTTATAATCTTCTTCCCTGAACTCTTTTCAAATGCTTTCACAAAATCTTATCGGTAACTATGATGGTGAGCATCATTATTTTTCTTTTGTAAACATATGAATTAACTCATTTCTTTAATTGAAATTCCTGAGCAGATTAAAATAATGAGAAAAATACATACCCCCTCCCCCCTCTTTTCAGCCATAACCCTTGTCTTACATGAAGGTGGCATGAAATATTATAAGTATCAAAGACACAGGATAATTTTATTTCTAAATATTCAGTTAGTTTTAAATATTCTGTGTTTTGTGTCTGTAAAGAAGAAGATTTTTAAACATTATATGCATTAACACTATATGGCCATATTGCCCCCCCCCCCCATCCCTATGACCTGAACCCCTGACCCAGGGGCGATGAATTGCACAATTTAGGTTGAGGAGTTTGTAGACATCATAACCATGCATTCAATTTTTACCCCACATGTGTGGGAGTAAAGATGAAGATTTTCTAAGATTTAATACATTTTCACTATGTGGCTAAATTGGCCCGGCCCTAGGGCCTAAGCGCTGTCCAAGGGGTCATGAATTTAACAGTTCAGTTAGAGGAGTAGTCCGTTGAAATCATAACCATGCACTCAGTTTTATTCAAATATATATGGGAGAAGAGAAGATTTTCTAAGATTTAATACATTTTCACTATATGGGCAAAGTGGCCCCACCCTAGAGCCTGAACCCCTAACCCAGGGGCCATGAATTTCACAATTTTAGTAGAGGGCTTCATGGAGATCATTACAAAGTATTCATTTTATTTCCTCATGTGTGTGGGAGTAGAGTTTTTGAAAAAAAATTTTTTTTTTAATATTTGGCTCAACCCCTGGCACCCCAGGGGTGGCATCGTCGGAACCCACGGATTTTCTATCCGTTAAAGCAGTGTAACGGATAGAAAACCCGTGGGTTCCGACGATGCAGGGGTGGTAGAGCCATGAATTTCACAATTTAGATTCTTCATACCATAGAGCTGCTTCATACCAAAGATTGTAACAATCGGCCTCGTAGTTTTAAGAAGAAGATAAAAATGTATAATTGTTAACGCACAACGCACGACGACGGAAGAAGACCAATTGCATTAGGTCACCTGAGTGACTGAGGTGACCTAAAAAAGGAGAAATGGTCTAATCACGATATAACCTGCATATAATGAAGGACACATTACATTTATAAACGACGAGCTATTGACGGGTAAAGCGCGGACCGGGTAAGCTAATAATTGAGAGCACCGACTCTGATCGTGATACAGGATACATCGTATACATATACCTCAGTCCAATATACCTTACTGATTAAGACGGTCGGTCGGGTCATTCATAGATCTAAAAAATCCGCCATATTGTACCCTTCCGTCGTGTCCGAGGTTAAAAGGACTATGTGCGGTTTGGTCAAATATCTGCCCCCGATTTTAACCAATTTTTAAATAGTGTCGTATAAAAATAAAATCTTCACAAATCATTGTATAGAGGATGCCTATAACTTTAATCTTGATTTTAGTCATCATTGCTCATTTGCTGTTTATCTATGACGTCACCTAAATGACCTAATTCCCGCAAATTTGCAAACAAATGAAAATATTCTCATTTTTGCTCTATATTTAGCATTCGGAAGTATAGAGCGCAGGTCTGCTAAAGTGCGATTTTAACATATATTTTTCGTCAGATAGATATACACATTATACTAAAAAATTGTACTTGAGCAAGCCTGCGCTCGATGTTTCCGAGTCGAAAAACCATCGGAAAACACCCATATTTTGCTACAAAACATCAATTTATCAAAATAATGCAATCTTCATGACTTCATTTCTACATTATGACGTCACTGTGGTGATAACCTTTTACACCTTTATTTCCAATATGGTTTAAAATATCTTTCACCTAACTTTTAAAGCTCTTTCTAAAACTTTGTTTTTGGGGGCAAAAAATGCATAAAACCGCACATAGTCCTTTCTACTAAACGCATCGATCTCTACTGAAACTTTATTTACTGGGAACAGCTGGTGGTTCCATGGAAAGAGGAGGACAGGCGTGGTTGAGAATTGATATTAATGCTTTAGATCTTTCCCACTCTATCAGTTTTACAAAGTAAATACCAGTTGAATGTCACGCAGAAAGTACTAGTATCCTGTTGGATACAGCGGGATTAAGCACTAAAATTTACCCCGAGCTTGTTTGTGAAGCCCTGTGATTTCTTGTCCCTTGCCACATGTTGGTTTTTCGGTCAACGACCTTTCAAAGAATTACGTGTACGTCTGTTATTATAAGAGTTATCCCTTGTTCAACATTACAACAGACCGTGTTGTTGCAATGTCCAAATTGCATGGTGGCCATTGCCATTTTAAATTAGTCTTCCTGCAAAACAAGTCTGCATAAATATACAAATTAAAGCTAACACATTTTTTGCTAGAAAATTCATTTAATTATAGCACTGAATGATTTATTTTTGACGTCGTCGTGTCAATAACTGCCGTCAGGTGAGCAGAAAAATTGAATAACGCGCGTTAGCACGTTATGATAATTTGTCTGCTCAACTGACGGCAGTTATTGACACGACGACGTCAAAAATAAATCATTTAATGCTAATATTTACATTCCCTTAGTGATGAAGTCAATTATTTACTTAAATAAATCGATATAAATTGTAGCTCACGGAGGGAGTAAATTAGTAACAGCAAGAACAGCTGTTTTTCAAAACCGGTTTAAACTGGTTACTGAGTATCACATAGACTGTTGAGTTGAGATCGACGAGCATGAAAATATAACCCATGAAAAATAACAGTTGAAA
This sequence comes from Magallana gigas, assembly GCF_963853765.1. NCBI lineage: Eukaryota > Metazoa > Mollusca > Bivalvia > Ostreida > Ostreidae > Magallana > Magallana gigas. The sequence goes on along the minus strand of NC_088854.1, from coordinate 15,511,002 downwards.
TTTTGCTTTTAACAACAAAGTCAACTTTTTTGTTGATTAATAGTAAAACATGGTGTTTTGTCAACACTCATAAAATATATTTTTAACCGATAACTTAAAAATCACTGTTTGAGAACTACTTATGTAAATTACACGTAAATTCATACGCAGTGATTAGCTATTGCATTTAGAGGCATTTAAAGATCACAAAATTTAATGGAAAAACACAGTAGAATGTAAATATAAGGACATAAATACGGTTTGGTTATTGGATCAAATCCAATGGATCAAAAGCACGTATATTTGATCACCTACCAACCTGCATTTGGATAGTAATAGTTTGTAACTAGAAAAATCTTACTTCATATTTGAAAGGTGGGCTTGATAAAAAAAATTTCGTGGATTTCCCAATTATTCTCTTTTCTCTCATTATAGGACGGAATAAAAGAAAGATTGGTTGTTTGGACCGTGGAAAAACGCGAGTAAGCAAAGAATATTAATCTGGTGCTATACAAGTCAAACTTATATAAGAATAGAACTGGCACAACCGCGTGTATTCCGACCGATCCAAGCTTAGCATCAGATCTGTAAATGATGGTAAAAAAAATACAGCAAGTATGTAAGCTTTATACAATAAACACATACAATGTATTATGCGGCTGTTAATGGGGAAGGTGCAGGTTAACATTACTATATCTTTGCCAAGCATTGCATCGACACACTGTAATAATATGATAGTAAAGACAAGCGTACTCTTGTCCGTTTAAGACTGTCCAAGTCAGCCCCCCCCCCCCCCTCCCTCTCTCTATATACACTAAAGTCGTGTTGTTAGAATATTGTCAATGAATTTGAAAATGCAATTAATATCATCGACAGTGATCTTGTCCAAGCAGAAGCTATGTATGTAGAAAATACTTCTAAATGAAATATAAGTACAAAATTTACAAAAACTTGTACAATCATTATACTTCACATAGAACACGTAGACCGATATCAGGGCTGCGTTCAAGATCGTAGCTGCTAGGTAGGGCTACGTAGCGGCTACGTTGTTGAACGGTAAGCTAGCCTAGCCGCTAGGTAGATATTCGTAGCCTAAATACATCGAATTCAAGATGGCCACCTTAGTTACCACTTTGTAACGTTATTATAATGAATCTTAACATATATATTTCCGCTTGAAATTAACAAATTATGTCAATGTAATAAGTCTTTAGTTGAATATTTCCAACTTCAAATCTGAGACCTAGCGGCTAACCTTGCGGTCCGTTCAATAGACCTAGATATTTACGACCTAGCGGCTAGGCTAACAGCTACGATCTTGAACGCAGCCCTGCTTTGTTTAAAAACAATATTATCTACAAGTCTGATTACCTGCCAATGCAACAAGTGCACTAGCTGCACATTCATATTTTATAGGTCGCCATTATCTTATCCCTCCTCGTCATAACACTGTGATTATATCTGTAGGTGGCCGGGGTTGACTGTTTAAGTTGATAATTAACTATGTCAAGGACAGTTTCCTCCGACTAAATTCGTTCTATTTTCGTTATGGGTAAAATATTTTTGTAAAATGAGGTAATATTGAAACTAACGGTGTAAAAATATTGCTTTGTTAGATTCTTTCCAGATCACACTTTGACATATTCTCTTTTGAGAAGTCGAAGTAGGCTATGCCTTTCCACATCTCAAAAGAGAATAACTCTGACCCACCGCCCCACACAATCCACAAGTCACCGTCAAAGAAAGGACAAGAGCGTACAAGGCCTGACAAATCCCCCCGTACCCAAGATTTTGAAATGGCATATGGACATATAAAAAATCTTTACATTTGAAACTCTGCATCACATGTATAATATAGAACTGCATTCTCTGACAAATAAATGAAATAGAATAATACATACACTTGGTACTTATCTCCTTTGTTTTATCTGATGCTTTCTAAGCATTACAGCATGATTTCAGATCTGTGCTAGCGCTATTTTTATCCGACATTGTATGTACAGAACATGAACATTACGTAATTGTTGTCATTATATAAATGGTATAAGATATTTTTCTCATAATCAATAAAAAAGCAAAACACGTTTTACTTAAGGGCAAATGAATTAAAAATAAAACGCCGTCTATACGATTCGAACACCCTCTCCATGGAGAAAGATGGACTATGAGCCTCCGCCTATCACAGTGAGCTACGTTGACACATTGGAGTACGGGTGAAAAAAATTAACTTTTTTGACAATAATTAATTAAAACGTTTTTGGTGAAAATCACAAATTTGACCCTTTATGGGTCTAGACTCCATTTTAATAAATCAATAATAAAAATCAAAATAAACTTATTCTTTATATAAAAGTACTTTTAAGATGGAGTCAGGACCCATTCATACCTAATTTTGCAATTAAGAACTGTGAATGACCCAAGATTTAGGCAAAAAACGATGTGCATCTTAATTTGGAAACCAATGCCTGTCGTGTTTATAGAATGAAAGCACAATATTGACTTCCATAGTGAAATTTATAATGAAAACAATCCATACAAGTCACAATCTAATTAAAATTAGATCCTTCACGCTCTCATATTTGATATGTCGCTGTGAGGTGACCCCGTATGGGACGTTGTTAGATCCTCACAGCGACATATCAAATACGAGAGCGTGAAGGATCTAATTTTAATTAGATTGTACAAGTCAAAAATTAAAATTCTAACTTGAATTGAAATTCTTTCGTCTCCATTGCTCCGAGTGGGGAATATACAACGCCTTGTACGCCCCTGTTCTTTGAGCGTAATTGAACATCTTTTTATTTTTTTATTTATAGATATATATTTCGTATGTATTACCAAAAAATAAAATTATGGACGGATCCGGATTTTTTTTTACCATGAGGTGGGTGGGTAAGGGTAGGATGGGGTTCGAGGGATGGGGTGGGTGTTTAATTCATAACAACACTCTTGCAATTTGATTTGTAAATTCGTTTCTAGTGATAATTAAATTGTGCTGAACGACATCTTCTTAAAGATTACAACCCATATTGGTAATACAGATTCACATTAAGCCAAGAGAGATAACTGAAAAAATTCACTATTACTTGTACTAGTATTAAATAAGATTAACAATTATTCTACATTCTTAAAAGAACATACATTTCCTCACTAACATACAGTGCAATAGGTAACAAGAGGCTCACAGGCCTTGACGGTCACCTGAGTACCAAAGCTGGTCTGAGTCTCATGTTTTCATTTTAAGCTTCATTTTGAAGTCTCAACCTATTTGCAGGTCTGAAAAAAATCGGGTGGACGACTTGGGAGCTACAGTGCCTCCAACAGTAAAAAAAACTGCAATTAATGGTGCAGTTTGTTTACTTGTAAAAATCGCAATGCTTCACACCAAAAATGGTAACAATTGTCCTTGTAGTTTTCAAGAAAAAGTTAAAAAAGTAAAATTGTTAACGAATGACACACCATGGATGAAGACTGACGTAGACCAATTGCAATAGGTCACATGAGTGACTCAGATGACCTAAAATACCGGTAAGTCTCTGTTGCTAATGTTTTTATAAAAAAAAATTTAATCATTCAGATCCTAACACAATATCTAAACGTGTCTGGAGCCATTCCACCTCTGCTTGAAGACCATGGGAGCCCCAGAAATCCATCATTTTCCTGTATCTCTTCTCAATGTCAAATCTCGTGATAAAGTACAGCTTGTTCAAACAAAGTGGACACAGAAATGATGGTCTTTTGTCAGCTTCTTGTAAATGGTTGGAACCATTCATCAGGCATTCAAAGTAGATACAGTGGCTCAGTCCATACATGTGGCCGATTTCATGACACATGACTTTACAGGCCCTCCTTATAATGGTTGGCTCTCCACCCTTTTCTCTGTCAGTGTGTAAAAATCAAAACTATTATTTTTTGTTTTCAAAAGCACGTCTAATGGAAAATGTTTAATTCTAAAGGATGAAATCTACTTTTGAAATTGCTACACATCATTTTCTATGGAGAAGTTAGACATTTAATGAGTTTTGGTGACATAGGATTAATTAAATTAAATCATTATCATCATTAAAGGATAATATGCTGAGTGCACCTGTATAAAATGTAGACACATATGTTCATGGAAAAAAACTTTCCTTTTGTATTACATATATAATCATTACATAATACTCAGTATATTAAGATGCAAACTTACTCTTCTGGCTTATATACAGTGTTTTGTGAGGACCCAAAATTGGATAGATATCTAGCTAATGAGTACACTCCGCAGCTATTGGCCAATTGTGCTTGACCAAAGACAAAGTTCCACGAAGGTTTTGGGTACAAATCACACATTGTTATTCCTGCCACACAAAATGCATCTGATGGAACCTCCATTTTATCTAACACTGCAGAGGCATCAACTTGGAAAGTCTTTGAATCTTCATTAATTCTGTTAGGTACATCTTTAAGCATATTCTTTTTCTTGCCAATTTTGATTGGCACATCAAAAAAGATGGCAGCATATATTGACAGTGATTCAAGGATGCTCTTTGGCACCGGTTCCTCATCAAATATCAAGGGGGTAAGGTAAATGAACTTCTTGCTATAGGTTGGTCTGTTTATAGTCATGCCAGTGGAATATCGTTTGAAATTTTGACCTCTTTCTTTGTGCTCTGCAAGCCATTCTCCTGATTTGGATTTCTTTTTCTGTGTGAATGAAACTGGATCTTAAATAAAATAAATTATAAAAAGAATTTTGAAAAGGGAATTGGCAAAGTCAACAATGATTAATTTCAAGAAAATTTTACTTTTTATTTGCAAAACCATATTCATACACCTAGAATGCAAATGCAGTTACACTAACATAAACATATATATGTGTTCTAACTATCAATACACCTTTTAGTAATTTTAGTAATAAAAAAAATATAAATATTCAATGATACATGTACCTATAAAGGCTATACTTGTTAATGTGCTTTCTCTCTCTCTCTCTCTCTCTCTCTCTCTCTCTCTCTCTCTCTCTCTCTCAAACTTACCAGGATACATGAATCTGGCATTTTTCTCATTCGGAATTTTTTCATGTGCAGTTTTGCATTTAATGGTACCATTGCATGCAGTACTAATATCTTTCTTTTTTTCCTAAAATTTGCAAGGAAAAAAATCAAGGATCTCAATGTACCAATTTTGTGTAGCACTAATCTCTTCTAAATCAGTATAATAGTACATGTATAAATATCTAATTTGTTCAGTTATTTCATATACATGTATCTTAATTACATGTATAACTGTGTTGAGGACCTGATGTTTTGTTATTACAGTGTATACATATATATGAAATACTGATTGAAACATGAAGTTCCTTAGATGGGCTTGTTACAAACACTTTGTTTACGAGATATAGACTTTACTGAAAAGTGTATCAACCTAAGAGAAAATGAGGTCCCACAGTAAATCTAAAACCTCTTGAGGATCAGTCTTGCACAATGTGTGTTTACAATAGAGAAGGATAAAAAAGCTGCATTTACTGTACATCTATGATAAACTTTAAAAATACCATATGATGGTTTTTTCTTCAAATGTTCGCACTGTAAATTCATATTCCATTTTGCAGTTATTCTATACCAAAACTGCCTATTATCACCATTATGGTGATATCTGTCCCAACTTAAACTCTATTTTTCCTTTTAATAAGCCAATAAATTGAATATCACAAAATATTATGTTTATAATATCCCGTTTTTTATTGATATAAAAATTACCATAGTTGAATCTCGTCAACTGATTGGTTAAGAAATATTTCTGTCATATTTATATATCAGTCTCAATGACCAATGTGTTTCTGATAATATGCGAGATTTTTAAGTCGACTTAGAAGATATTAACTTTCAGACAAGGAACTGTGACTGCAGGTTTGGACAGTATTTCTCCCACCCCATTTCATAAATTTATAGCTGACTGATCAAATAAAATCTGAGAAGTCAATTTACCGTAATTATCTGGCAATAATATTCCACCACAACTAATCAAGTATGACTGTTTTTTATACATCCAAAGAAATGCTTCAATTTTACAATAAAAAGTAACCAATTAAAAATATAACGTTTGGACCTATATCATATGGGCTCGTTGCGTCCTATTTGTCTTTTCACTTTTTACCATCCCTATACTAAACAGTTTAAAGCCTTAGTTAAACAGTGTTAGATATAAATGGGAGGAATATAAACAAAACATATGATGGTCAAAAAGTAAGAAGACAATAAGTTTACTTATGAATGTATATGATTTCTTACAGACAAAACTTCAATTCCTATTATTTGCAGTAATTTAGCATCAACACTGGCGGTCGACGACTGTGCCATTTTTGTTTATTCAATATATTCTGTTCATTCAATCATAATCCAAACCCGGGGTAACGTCGTGCGGAACACCTTGGTTTTTTTCCTTTACTTTTATTTTGTCTCTGTAACTTCGATCCCGACGTTATTAGAGGCCCATGGGCATAAATGGTAACCGTAGTTTATGTAGTACAGTTCTGTGTAAAATAAAATGAGTAGAGATAGAAAAATTCAGCTTTTGGTATTGACAAACAATTATGAAATAATATATCATTGAGAATGGCAGTATCATTCAACATTCCATGGGATTTATATGATGTAAAATAAGACAAAGCATACAAAAATCAAATTTCATTCAACAAAATATAAAAACTTTTTTGCTTATTTGTCAAGCGACTGCCTAGGCACAAGAACTCATGACCCTTGGATCATGAATTTCAGTGGAGGCCATCTTGCTATCATAACAATAGCACGTTAGATTGCCATGTACAGAAAAAAAATCAAAATGCTTGATTCTCAGCAATGTTTGATATCTCTCAATTATCTGAGAATTTTTGATAACTTTTAGTTATCTAAGAATTTTTATATAAGTACATGTAAATATATTATATTTTGTAGAAGGTTACAATACCTTATTACGATGAAAAATAATTCTTTACTTTATTGAATGGTATGTAATCAATAGAGTCATTATACTTATAATACATGTAATTTAGCAGGCTAAAAATTGGAGAATTTTTCAAGCGGGAATAAAGTTGTGATTAAGAATAAAGGCCTGATGCCATAAATTCTCAATTTGCCGTGTCATGCCCTTTCCTAATGCTAGACATGGCAACATAAACCAACTACAGCAGATTGCAGTAGATCAGCTAAATAAGCTGCGAAATCAACATGAAATTTCTCATTTTCTTTCTGACCAAAGGTCTTTTCTTTTTATTCTTCAAATGAAATGGCTTGTGGTAGCTAAATGTTAAAGGTTTTGGAGACATGAAATGAAACCATGTTAGAATTACATGCTAATAATTATGATTGTTTAATTCAATTTAATTACAATTAGATGTTCTGAATCTGCTACCACATCTCAAATTAAGAAGAGATAGAAAATTTGGATCATCTAATTTTAATAAGATTGATGTTAATCATGATTTAATTTCTTTGTGACAAACTGAGAGTAGTTTTAATATAAAGTTGACATACAAGTAGACTAATCGAGAATAACCCAAAGAATTTTTTGAACTTAAGGTTTTATTACAAACTATTGTTTTTGTACACTTTGATTTGCACTAACTAATGTCACAACATACAGAAAGTTGATGAGAAATTACACATCACAAAGACATGTGGGAAAACATTTACAAAAGTAATAAATTTGTTTCCTTTTTTCACATATAAAGATTTGTCTTTCCTTGTTTTCATTGAAAGAAAACATCAAACCTGAGAAATAAAATCAGAAAATTTAATGAATATCTTTTTGTTTGAAAATAATACCGGAAGAGCATGCTTGAACAGGGATAAAAATAAAGATAAAACAATAAAAATGTTTACAAAATGTAGAATAAAAAATCAGCATCATGTGTATCCTTTTAATATTTGCCGTTAAATAACAAGTTTTATTTAATTGCTGCTAGAATCAAAAAGTCTAATACCGGGTAAATTACTTTTTCTCCTCTTGAAAAATAAATAATACAAAAATTGTACAAGTACATAATTTCAAAAAGATTTTCAGATCTGGAAGAAAAGAAAATTTAATGAACAAATTTATTAAAATGATGCACCATCGTGAAAAAATATTATTTACACACACATGCAGTCCAAAAATTGATGTACATTTTTTTACAAAACTAACTACTGGTAAATAAACTGAAAAAGACTCCTCATATATAAATTAAAAAAGTACTTTCCTTCAACAGTGGGCATGGAAGAATATCCTATTGCACTCGCATATGTACTTTAGCCATCATTGATTATACATAAATCAACTCCAAAATAGATTGTTTTAAAGCCTTTTGATACTGAAATCTAATACAAGCGTGATAACAGTTTACTTCTTTAGGGTTACAAAAAATAACCAATACTAGCAACAGGTATAGCACTAGTTGGAATGTAACAAAATCAAATCGTATTTTTGGGGAGTCTGATTAAAGTACATTTTCACACAACATTTTGAGTATAATTCTGGAAGGGCCATAACTGATAAAAAAAAATCCATACAAAACACTTAACAGCAGAATATCTTGATTATTATTTGTAGAAAAAAAATATAAAGGAACAAGTTATTAAATGATGATATGGCACCTTTAATAACTGGTGATGCATGCTTCTTTGAGATTACAAAATGAAACATTCACCCAAAGTTTGGAGTATGAAAATGAAATACTGCAATCAAATACTTTTACAAAACATATTGGTGGTCAATTGGGCATTGATGAACACTGTGTGTTCCAAACCACTGCATCCACACTCTTTTCACCTTTTCTCAGAACCACAACATTCATCATCAAATGGACTTGTACAAAGGACTTCAATGAAATTATCACAAAAACAGAAAAAATAAAATGAACTTTTAAAGCAAAAATTTAACTACTGATAATGAATATTTGTTCACAATGCCAAGTACATAGACATTTACTGCATATTCATTTGGCCCCACTTCTCTTTCAAACACATCTCTAACTCTACAGAATAATGATGAGTACAATGTACAAGGCAAAATTAACACACATTTTTTCAGGGACACAGGATATTAGCTTGGAACAAATACATGTTTTAACACTATTATACAATGACACAGGGACAAAACAACCAGATGCCACATTAATGTTGATTAAACAGAGGTTTCTGAATTCAGGCGCAACACAAACTTGTTGGTCTTTGGATTGATGACTTCCTCTGTGAGGTTGAAATGAGGCAGTCTCTTTACGGTGCATAACAATGAAATGTCATTTTGGCGCAACTGAAACATGGAATTGTGCTCCAGTTCCCGCGTAAGTAGCTGATCTGAGACGAGAATCCACTTCTCCACCTCTTTGTATTCTTTGTCGTTCATGATCACAACACCTTGTGCCAAATACCGCTCTACGAAGGCTTTTGGCGTCATGTCATGGCTTATACAACTGGCCAAGTGGTTGAGCACGGAATCCATGGTGTACCTGGGTTGTTGGCGGGTTATGCGAAGATATTTCTGTAGAGCACGTGCCATCGATGGAAATACAGCTTGAGCGGCCTCATTGGGGTCCATAGGAATGGCTGCTCCACCTGAAAATAAACATACATACTGTTAATGCAATCATCTTAATCTATATTAATAACGCACCCCTTTGACTGTGATATTTCATTTTCTCACTGACAGCGATTACTGGTTACGTATACCATACAACAATAATTATTTCCATATATAAATGCATGGATGAACAAATCTTTCAATAGGTATGACTTTGCATGTTAGAGGAGATGCAAATATTCCTGTCTGGGTCACAATAATGTTATGACGGTAAAAGTATGTTCAGAAAAATAACATCTGATGAAGTCAGACACTGAGCTAACCACATTTATCAATATCACTTAAAATGAAGATAGGAAGTCAGATAATTTTTAGGTCTTGCACACTTCTGATTTCTGACCTTTCACTTAACGTGTATTGTATTGCATTAGGGCTGAAATTTAATTCCTTTCTATTTGTAGTTTAAAAGTCTGTCTAAATAAAAGCAAGTGCTGGATGGAATTTCTTTATATCAACCCGATCAATATTTAGCATAGAAAGAGAATATAAAACTGTTAAGTGCCCATTAAGCGATCCTAGCATTTAACTTCAGGGTTATTAGAAAATTTTTGCTAGGACTGGGTGCCTTTATTTCAAGCATTAAACTTCTTTGGAATTTACCAAAAAAAAATTGACTGTAAAATTATACAAAGAAAAAAGCCCCTTATATTTGTTGATCCGACTTCTAAATTTCCCTACAATTCCTCCACACTGCTTCAATACAACCCTTCGGGATCCTTCTTCCACTTACTTATAAGCGGGAGTGTTATCACTATGAATTACCCTGATATTCTTCCTATTTGTATGTTAATTCAGCACACAAAGTGAGTACATGCAGAGAGCAGCATTGCCTAGCCCCAGGTATTCCCCCAAAACCATGCGGCACTTCTACCACACTCGCATTCTACCTGTGCCGGGGCTTCTTTGAATGTCAGACGTATCTAATTAAAACCCCATCCCTTTATGTCTTGTGTTTTACATCCAACTTCATAAAGCTCCATTGCTTTCTAGCTTTAGAGTAAAGACGTAGTGTATAATGAAGTTGAACCTTTGTGGGAGACAGCACACTGTCAGACTCCAAGGCCAGAATCAAACAGAAAGGAGGGGGAACTAATTATATCTAACCATATCAATCATTTCTCCAGCTTTATGTGGATCCTACATTGGGCTTCATTTTCATCAAAACAGGGTATGATGAATTTTCACAAGCCTGCCCTTCAACAAAAGGTCTTTGACTTTTCATGCAATATTTTTGGCCATCTTCTCATGATTCATTTTAATAATGTTAGGTAAACATGTCTCACACTCATAGCATAGCTTATAGTTATAGGAGCTATCTTGAAAAGATGTAACGTACTTAACTTAATAAAGCTGATTTTTTTTATCAACTAGTCCATCAATTGCAAGATTTTTTTTATAACCAAGTAATTTAATATAAAGTAAATATGATGATCCACCATGAAAATGTGCATGTGGGGCTTTGTTTTGGTCATAGTTTTACTTCTTTTAAACTATCAATTAAAGTATAGAAATAATAAACAAAAAAACATGGAAAATTTTAGATAAACCATGTTATATATGTTAATTTATCTGTTAATACTATGTACTGGTTTAGGGGCTATTGAATAAAATGTATAGAATTAGACACTTGTATTTCCTTGATAGAATTCCTCAGAGAGATAAAGTGTCTTAATCAGATCATAAACACTTCTAAAGGAAGTGGAATTGTCTTCAATTAAAATGAAAACAACCAAAATCAAATCATATAAACCATCTGCATATTCTGAGCATAAAGGTGCATAAACCTTGTCAAGCTAACAGGCCAACATTTGCATGACCAGCCTATCGATAACAATGAGTCATAGGCTGTTTTCTTGGAGCCCAGCTAAGCCACTCTGTTCTCCTCCTGACTCCTATTTGCTCTATCACTGAATCTTGTTGTCATAGACAACAGTTGGGCCCTTGTGATGCCTGTACACGACCTTTTATTTTTAATCTTCTAAAACACCAAGGCACGAAGGAAACAAAATCCCAGGATGCTAATGAGTCTTATGTTTTTTTGTGTCTCTTTTTTATTCTATGGCAATATCAGGTCTACCGCAAAGATGCTAATGCACAGAGCAGCAAATATCAATCCATGCTGTCAGAACAGGCAGGGTCTGCATTTAGCTTTCATTATTGATGGCAATATGGTGATGCTTTATATGTGTTTTGTTTTTATAACTCTAAACCACATAACAATACTGCCCCTAATTTAACGTTCTATTGCAATAATTTAAAGAATGTACACTGTTAAGTTAACTCTATTCTTATTTTAAGTGTCATTTTCAATCTGGCTGTGACCAGTACAAGGGATTCCTTTCTTTATCAAGGACTGCCTTTCCTGTTTGACCCTAATTACCACTTGACTGGACACACCACTTGTGCAAGTTCTACCCCTCCATCAAAAGAAATACAGAGAGATTTAGATGTCACTTCCTGTGAATCAGCACATCATCAGGTTTCTCCTTGTAAATCTTACTTATCTGACCATAAACCTTCCTGTCCTTCAACCCAAAACACTGACCACAGTAACACAAATGTTTACCATGATTGTGTTGAATCCCCTCAGCACAGTGTTGAGCATATCTTTAGTAAGTTAAAGAAATAAGACTGTGCTGTTGATATTCCATACAGAAGCTGGTGTGCACAAGCATTCATTCAATACCTGTATTGACACGATTTAGCAATCTTCAATTTATTTTATCGAACAATTCACACTTGCAAGTGTGTGAGATTTAAAAGTTTTTATCATCTTTTTGCCCCAATGCCAGCATTTAAATCAATGTGTTCAGTTAGCAAAATTAAGAGTATCGGTACATAGACGTATTTATTTGCAATGAATTAATGAAGCAATTTTTGTATCCTTCTGTTTGCATATTCTGTAGACATTGTTCATGATTATATATTAAGTCTTAGTCCATATAAACATGATAAAAGATAACAGATTTAGGACACCACCAGAGCCAAAAAGTACATTAACTTCCCTTCAAGTCATATTTTGATAAACTAACATATATATCAATCTTATTATTATGAATAGCAATTACTTTCCTAGAGTGCTTTTACCCCATTTAGCATCAGCAGAGTTTAGAGCAGAGGGCAATTTAGTACTACCCATTACCTACTTTACAGTCCAAACCAATCTGTTTCCGATTGGCTTGAGTTTCAAAATATTACAAGTACTTAACAACAGGCTTATTGTAAATACCTGCTTCCTCCTGCATACGCTTGATGTGGGTAAACGCCTCCTCTGCTGCCACTATCAGACGAGCCCTTCGCTTTCGTACTCGTCTGCTATACTCCTCTTCTTCATGAAATCTGCAAATACCAGAGAATTCAATCCCATTAATCTGTGTTTAGAATTTTACTGAAATTTCATGATTTTTTCAAAGATACTTAGCCATAACATTCAATTACCGGTACTGACATAACAAAATAGTTCTGCTATAAAAGTGCACTATGATTTTACAGGTACCTCTGTCAATTCATTTCAGCAATAAATGCCGGGTTTTTTTACTTATTTTTTCAGTACATGACTATGTACATGTAATAACAAAATTAACAAATCCCACCTGTCATTATGACTTGCGTCCCTCCTTCGAGCTGCTGCAGCAAATATTGCCCTGGATCGACTCTGTACATTCTGTGAGTTATTTCCATCTATATCATAGAACTTGATTCCTGACATTTTGATCGGCTTTTTGTAGGCGTTTTCTAAGTATGGATTGTAGACAATGAAGTCCCTGTAGTATTGCTCCAGAATCCAAGCCGCTGCCCTCTGAATACTAAGAGCACCGATGCTGTAACACTTGGACTCTCCGTCAGGAGAGCGGACAACTTTGACAACAAACATAGGCTGCAACTGACGAATTTCTAGCAGAATGACTGCAATGTAATGGATGAATAAAAGTGCATCGACAAACGACACAGCGAACTGAACAATCTCTTTATACTCTGTCATGGACTGAGATGTTGGAGTCCTGGCAGAGGTTTGTTCCTTGATGATTCTGACACCATAGAAAAGCCAGAAGGCAAAAGTCAGGACAAACACGAGAAATAAAACTACTGCTCGGAAAAGAAACACACGAGGCATGGTGGCTTTGGGTTGCCTGAAAAACAAGGCAAATGTTCCCATTGCCAAAATTAAAAGTTTGAAAGCAAAGCTAATGAGAAGTCCTTCACAGTCTGGTTTACAGGGACCAGAATCCCAGTCATTGATACCAAGTTTTGGTAAAATCACCATAGCTATTGGTGAAAGGAAAGCTATCACAGACAAGATACTGGCTAGTGTGGTGCCAACATATCGTGCACATCCAATTCCAATCGTTTCTTCAAAGCTTTCCTTGCCAAACTTTCCCCTCATGTCCTCCATGGAAAATCCTGTTTCACTTGTATTACCTAGAGAAAACAAATCATGTTATTAATTCTTTGATTTTTTTTGTTTAATTAGTTCATTTATGATAGAAGAAATTTTGGGTTGCTGTTGTTTTCTCATAAAACATCTTCAAATATTTACTAAACCTGTACAGTTTCAACTCACTGATTTATGGTTAAATGCATTTGTAAAAAATTTTATGCATTATTACATTATGTGATTTCAGGAAGGTCCTTTTTAACAAGAAAAACTGTTAAATTTGATAAAGTAAATTTCCAATGGAATAAATCCTACCTGTAATAGCTGTGGTATTGTCTCCCCAGTTGTCGTCCTGGGGGATGACCTGTACCTCTATTCTCTCCTCTCCCATCATCCTGTCCTCAGCATCCGACATGTTGCCTGGAGTTTTGATGGTCACGGAACGCTCATCCATGCTCCGTTCCACAGGGCGGTGACCTCCATGGTCAGAGCTGGTGCCACGATGGCGACTTCCGTGATGTCGGTGATGATGGTGGCTACCATGACTACGGCGCGACCTTTCTGACCTGTCACTCCTCCCTGAACGAACTGATTCTGCTCCATCCATTTTGATTGAAATTTTAGTTCCTGAAAGATTTCATACAAATATACTAGCATACACCTCCTTGCCAAAGTCAATAAAGTAAATTTAAACAATGAAGTGTGTCAAGCCTGTAGCTGCACTGTTGGAATTTTTTTCTAGGGATGATGAGAATACAGTATACCATTCATCACACACTTTTCAACAGGTTCAAGAAATATAATCAACATTGAAAATAAATATTTTGGTAAATGATTTACACATGGGGTATAATGCATAATAACATTTTTCCCCTCGGAATATTTTTCTTTTTCCAAACTCTCTTTGTCTGCACAAAAAGCTTGCAGATTTTTTATATTTCCCTCGGTGAATATGCACTGACTATACAACATAACCGTATTAACTGTTGTTACATCCCAGCATGCATGATACCTTAATAGCTTTTTCAACATCTAAAGAGCATACCGACTTCTTGTACTTCCCTAAACTTAAACACATTTGATTGAGGGTGTGAAATGACTAACTACAAACATCAGTATGCCGGTAATCTTATCAACACAGTCGTTTGAAGTATATGGGAGACATTCATTCTATAACTGAAAGTCAGTAATCTTATTAAAAATCACAAGATTAAGCTTAAACCTCATTGTTAGATTATGTTACCTGTATGTAATGCAATAATTTTACAGGTGTGAAGGGAATTAGTGGTATCTTGACAAATCTTGACACAGAAAATCAAAATCTGAACTTTACAAGAACGTGGAATCAAAACAGTCAAAACCATTACAATCTTTTAAAATTTGGCAAGCTCTTCAGTCTTGACAAATTCTAATCAACTTCTCCACTACTTTGAACATGAAAAAAATAATATATAAAGAATCTTTGTTTTATACAAGGCCCTTGTAAGGGGATTCTAATGGCTTTTTGATGTGTGAATTCAAGCAGGTGCTTCAGAATTTATCTTATGCTGTATTAAAATTGTATAATTAATGAGATGAAATTTAATATGCATAAATCCATTTAATAGAAATCTCACATGATAAATTGTTCCAATTTGGAACAAAACAAAGCAGTTAACCCATTGTACATTTACATCAATAAAACCCAAGGGACTTTTAAAAGATGTGTTCCAAGTAAGTCAGCTGTTCTTAAATGTGCCTTAAAATATTTCATGTAAACAAGGGCATGTTCCTCATGCTTCATTTGTAGCAGATAGAGCTACAATGCATAGAATGTGTGATTGGAATTCTAAGTAATAGAGAGCTGAACTCAGGAAAATGAAAACTTGTTTATCTTGTATACTGTAGAAGCAGAAATATTCGTTGAGGATTTAATTTCGTTATTTTCGTTGGCAGTAGAAGTCAACAAAATTAAATCCATGACGAATTTTTATCCAAAGAAAAAATGAATACAAAGATATTACAATATGACGAAATTAAATGGCAACGGAATTCTATTTGGTTAAAAAACAACGAAATTTTGACCCAACAGAAATATGTGCTTCTACAGCATATATCCTCACATCCTTCATATACTGTGGAATCGTTTAAATTTGTGGGGGCCAATTATCGTGGATTCCTAGCCTAAAATTTAACAGGTTTGTGGGGACGTAATTTCGAGTATTCTCTTAACCAATATAAGAAGATATGACTTTAAAACCATAAGTTATTAATTTGGGAAAGATCTTAATTTGTGGATAAGAGGTACCCATGAATTCCATGAAAATTGAGCCACCACAAAATGTAATGATTCCACAGTATTAAAACAGTCAGTCTGAGTCTACCATGGTTCTTTTTACACAAGCTTCTATGATAACAAATTAAAAATACTTGTGGTCACTGTGAAGAAGTGTTCACCTTCATACATTTTTATTCTAGTAAGTTCTTTGTTAGAAAATATTAAGTCTGTTATTTTTAGAATCATATCCTCTCTCCTCTTTTGGCATAATCAAACCTTGCAAACAACGTACGGTACAGAATAAATTAATGTAGTGACCATAATTATAGAGAAGTGATTGTAGTTTTGACTTAAAGTGAATGCACTCTGAATTTGTATCTTAAAGAGGGTATAATATCCCAAACACACTACATGTATTCTAATTTTCTGATATCCTGCAAAATAATCTTGTTGTCATAGTTGAGAACTGTAGCTATGTACATGTTATGTACAAAGTCAACAATTTATTTTATTAAAAAAAAAAATAATTATAAAAAATAACAAATTTTGTTTTTAAAAAGTGTAAAAGAGCAAATAGATCATTTATGCCTGTTTTGCTCCCTTTATCTTGCACATCACTGATCTAAATTTATATGGACAAAATAAATGTTTCATTAATTTAGGCTAATTACCTAAATGAGATAAGAAAATACATTATGTTTTTCTTTCCTTTTACATCAGTACATCGCGGGGATTACAAATATTGACGTAATTTTCAAGAAATTACATTTACAATTAATGTACAGGTACGTACAAAATATTCAGATACAATCAATTACTACCGGTATGTGTAACGAACAACCATAGTATTTTACAAAGATGGAGTTACAAAACTGCACTGATACTGTGCTTAGCCTGACACGGGTGTTAACTTACAAATGAACTGCTACATATATTCTGAATTCAATACTATAGAGAAACTTTACGTGATTCACAATATTCAAGTTACATTCAAATCTCACAACAAAGCATTAGTCAAATCCCCGCTCAGTTCGCACTCTCTCGTGTATTTTTCTTACCTTAAGTTTATGATCACCTTATTTTCAAAATCTGCAAAGGAGATTCTTCATGTTTCGGTTTTACACACGATAAAATATCCCATCATTGTCTGCCTATCTCTCAACCACCATTTTTAATTTCTCCGACAAGCTTGGTCTTCGGTAAGTTTCGGGCGCGTTTATTGGCACTTTGAAGAAGAATCCCGAGTAGTTATGTTTTACGCCCTCTGAATAATTTTGAATGTTTTGAATTCAAATAGAGATATAAAGTCGAACAGTTTTCAGATTTCCTCTAAATTGTTAAGCATTTCAATCTGAAACAAAAATACATATATTCGATACAAAGACATCAAAATCTAGAATCAAAGAACACGGTTTTTACAGCTTGGGGCGGTAATCACAACAGCTGTAAAAATCACATCAAAGCGGAATAACTCTAAACAATCACACCTGGCGAGAAGAGCCGCAGGACTCAGAGAGGTAAAGGTGTCAAAGGTAGTTTATGATTGGATTTAATTATGTGGTGGTATTTTAATGACTGCATCAAAAGCTTGTTAATTTCCCTGTCAAAGTTTACCAAGACGTTTACTCAGTAGGTCGTAAATAATGTCTGAAGTTCAGTTTCTAAAAAGTTTTTGTAGACTCAAATGTTATAGATTTAACTATTTTAAATATATTTGAATGATTTATCGTAAATTTTAAATGTAATTTTAGATATATTCAGAATACATGGCACCCCCAGCACCAGTTGAGTTCAAACCTGGCGTTCCGGACTACAGTTCAGTCCATGAACCTCTAGGGGAATTGTTTGATCCAATAACAGTGAGCAAAATTAAAATTGTGTTCCCTAACGTAGACACAGAGATATATTCTTTGTTCATAAAGTGACAGATTAATTTGGAATTTTCTGAAGCAGCTAGAAGTTTCAGTGTACTACTGAAAATTTGACATAGTTTATACAGTTATACGGTCATCTTAAAATATACCTTAAAATTACCATTGAGATTTATAATTATATACATGTATGCATGTCAGCACCCAAGCCATTAAATACGGTTTATTTTATCTTCTTAGATTTATTCTGGGCCTATTTTCAGTATGTGCATTTTAATTTTTTTTCCCAATTATATTAATATATATTTTAAAAAAGACAAGGTAAAGGGATATAAAGGTCCTCAGACTCTGACCTGTATAGATAAAAAAAATATCTCTAAAGCACAGCACATTCTACTACCTTTGGTTTATCACAGTGGTAATGCACTTTATTAAACTCTTCTAGTCAAAACTATTTTTGACACAGCCCCTTGCTTTAATGACATTGGCCTAGATTTGGTAGATTTATCTGTATTTTGTACTGCATGCACAGTGATATATATCGTTAATCCACTTTTGCCTGTAAAGGGTTTTGTTGAGTACTGGTATTTGAGAAATTAAAATTTATTTTAAAAGTATTAATACAACAGTGTGTAGATAATTAGACAGCAAATTAAAAGTTCATCCTGATGACCATATAGGCATAAAACATAGGGGTTACTTATGAAAGAATGTCTCCAAAACTTCAAACCTTTAATGTTAAAGCTACATTATTCAGTACATGTATCTATAACTTCCAATCAACAGTATACAGTTGTTGACTGGGGTCAAGGGCAACAGTTGATATGTCAGACCGGCTCGCAACCTGTTGCCCAAAGCCGAACATCCGACAGATCAACTGTTGCCCTCGACCCCAGTCAACAACTGTATATTGTTATGCCCTTTCTAATCAATAACACGTTTTTGCAGAATGTGATGTCACCGGTCAACAGTCTTTTTTAACAGCCGATTTTAACAGTTCCAATCTAACAGTTCCAGTCCAACAGTCAAAATGCTTGACCTTTTTTTTCATATAGAGTTATTTACAATTCTAAATATACATGTAGCTTTTCATTTTAAAAGAACATTAACATCATTACAACTGCTTTTTGTTCATACTATTCACAACTTTCTGCATGTCATAATAACATGTAGCTATATGAAAAAAAAAAATTAAAATACTAGTACAAAAAAATTAATTTAAGATATCTTGGTCTTGTTACTATCATTTGAATTCACTTCTTGCCCTAGTTATCAGAATACATGTATTATGTCTAATTGCACCATATAATATTTACAGAGTCCAGGAGACTGGAAGAAGTATCTGCTTAGTGAGGAAAAGGTCGAACAGTTTTGGAAAGATGGGTTTTTACTGAATGTTCCACTACTAAGTCCAGAACAATGTGATAGAATCTTGGAAGACTACAAGATATTTATGGTGATTCCATTACCAATCTATTGTTTTAAAGGGGAGACAACTTGTCTACTCTGCAGATATTAGTCAATTTATTAATGTACAGAACAATTTGATGGATGAACTACACAATATAAATTTTAGAACCTCCGTAATATCTAGCCATATTAAACAGTTTAGTTTATAGAGAGTCATTACACAATGTTACGTAGACAAGTATTCATCAATATTCATGTTTACATGCAGGGAGAAATAACTCATCCAGGAATGGACATGATGTATGAATACCATAGCAACCAGAGTGGTGATCCCAACAATGTTCTGATCCATGGCCTTGGACATTGGAGACTGACAAAGCTCTTCCATGATCTTGTCTTTCTCCCTCAAGCTGTGGTGGGTAAAACTGATTTTTTGAAATGTTTACATTTATATATTTTTTTAATTAATATATTAATATCAATTATAATATAAAAATATTGAGTGTTTTTGAGATATGAAAGTCAAATTAAAAAAAGAACCCAAACAATATTTTCATTTCGTGAAATATGCTGAATATGTTCTGAAAATGTTTATTTATTAAAATGAATTATTACATCAATATTGAGAAATCATATACTATACTCTGTCCCGAGTTTTTGCTTCTACCACTTTTCACTTGATATTTCGATAATAATTAATACCTTTGTGCTCAAACTAGGTTCATCCACTAATATGAAAAATGTCCAGATTATCTGTTTTGAAATGCCCCCTCTACCGCTTCAGGTTTCAATACACATCCAAAAATAGAAAGTCTACAGGGATTTTGCATTGCATCAGCCATTAATAAGCCCGGATGATAACGTTGAAAAATTGCGCGAGGTGTCTCGAGCACTTTCGAATGGAGAAAAGATGTAAACATTTCCCATTATAAATCTCCGTAAGAAATTTGTTTTCCTTCCTGTAAACTTTTATGAGTGAAAAGGGATAATTAATCAATGAAGATATCTTGGATATTTTCCATTTCATCGATTTCAATTGTACTTCTTTCACAGGTATGTGTATTTTTATTAAAAATTATGAAAAAGTGATAGAAGCAATAACTTGGGACAGTCTATAGATACATGTAATTACGTACATGCAGTTTGAAAACCCACAGTAATAAGTAGATGACTACAGACCTCTATTTAGTAAAAAATGAGTGATACATGATAATTTTCATGACCAGGTTCCATCTTCACAATTACTTGTGAAGGGTAAGAGCCTTCCTGTGAGATTTTGGCATGATCAGTTGTTTGCCAAACCACCTCACCATGGTGGCTGTGTGGCATGGTAAGAGAGCTAGCTAGCAGCTTACTCCCCAACCTAGCCAAAAGGACAAAGCTTGTGCGAGAAGGCTGTCAAACATATTAACTATCTATGCACAAACTCTGGTACCCTAGCAAGCAATTTGTCAGCCGGTACAGCCTTTTACATGTACAAGAATGCATGTTTTGAATTATTGTTTTCTACATTTATGTAATATGTAAAATTACTAGAATGAAGGATGATGAGAACAAATGACAAATTCAGATATGTAAAGATATCACAAGTTTTTTTGTATGTTAAGCTACAGGTACAGTTGTTTTTATGATTAAAATTAACCTAAATAGTTTAATAAAAATTTTATCATTAAGCATTTTGAATAAGATATTTTAAATTAGAACTTATTCTGACTGGTAATCCAAAAATATGGAACGCTGATTATATTGATTGCGTGTTGTCTATTGCAATAATGTACATAAATTTAGTATCTGTCTTTGTGAGCATTGCTGCTGTGTATTATTAATCTTTCAGCTGAACACTTGGCAATATTTTTCAATTAACATGTTTTATTAGTCTAGGAGTGTATACTGGTTCAGATATACTAGTTGTAATAAATGTCACAGCTTTCTCCTTCATTCTATATCCCTGTTGATTTAAAAATTTAACTAAAAATCAAATCTGCTATTATCTATTAAATAGACAGAACCCTTTGTGTATTATTTTGATAAAAACCAATAAATTTTTTTTATAAAAGAAATACTCTCATTATTTCAATATTATAAACCTTTTTACATGGTATAAATGATGGAAAGATAAACTGGTTTTATTGCTGCCATATTTCAGGCATCAGGACTACTCCTACTGGACAAGGACGCAACCCGTGCAGCACATCACGGTAAGTGTCCTCACCCTCAACTGTGTTATGGTAGATTGGGCCATGGATATATCATTCACTTGTAGGCCTGTTCAGCAAAGCAGGTCCTTGCCGTGATCATTTACATTACGGGTGTAGGGAATTTCGGCAAGCACTTTCTAACCCCCACTCTGTTGAACAGGCCTACAGATAACTTGATCAGTTTAATAAAAAACAACTAATGACACATGTAATATTTATTAATTTTCAATTTCGGCCACATTCTTTCCTCTTTTTCCCCTTTCTTTCTTTTATGTTGGATATAACATTTAGATTAAAAGTTACAGTACATCCCTGATTTAGAATTGTGTTCTGACCTATCAGTAGTCTAGTCCAAGGGTTTGTTTAAATTATTTTCGTTGAATGGTTTGACCAGACCTGAATTGAAGTTTTAAATTGCGTTTGTCCTTTTATGGAGAAATCAATTCAATTTGCAAGATGTTATTGTTGGAAACATACACATGTAAACAACTGCATTTAATTTCATCTTCAAAGTTCATAAAAACAATAGAATAACAATAATTATAATTATGATAAGGCATTTTACAATAACAATACAATTTCATCGTAAACTTCAGATACACATTGCCTTGGAAGACCAGACAAAAGAAAACGGTACCCTGTACTATATTCCAGGCTCCCATAGGTAAAGTTACACATATTAACACATTTACAAGGTAAAAAGTGCTCTTGTTGGCTTATGCTAGTGCAGAGTCTATCAGTTTACATTAACAGAAATGATAAATGGCTAGCAGATAACTGAACAGATCAGTAAAGTGAATAGTACCGTGTGTAATGCCCAAAAAACTACATTAGATTAATATGAAATGGCAAGTTTAATTAATGTTTCACCAGATACATGTATACTATTGATTGACATGTAGTTATCATTTGCAAGGAAACCCCAAGATATATACAAGTATACCAGTATAACGCTTGTGTATGATTGGTATGTCATGAATTGAATATGTGTAGTATGTTTGCAAAAAGAACTATTTTATGCCCAAAATTTTCAGCTCTTTTAAATACAAGTGTCAAGTTATTAATTTATATTGAAATGACAGATAATGAATATTTCCATCAGGTGGACAAGAGATGGAAAACCACTGCCCGTGACAGACTTCAATTTCAAGGACATGGAATCCATCATGGTTTGTAATTTTGAAAATAAGTGAATACTAGTAAAGTCTGTATTGCTGTATTCAAGAATATGATCATTGAACAATGTATTTTGTTGATCAAGTTTGGTAATACATGTATTATGACTTTACTTTAAGTAAACATACTTGGCAATGGTTTAAATATCTTTTAATGTCCTGCAAAAATTTTTATGTCAAGGTCATGTGAGTCATTCAGATGACCTACTGCTAACTGTTTCTCTGTCATTGTCTGTTTTGCACCGTGCAGTTTTACAATATTAGGATTGCCCTGACCAAAATATTTGTTTAGCATCTATAGGAAGAAGGGAACGTAAATTATGAAAATCATTGTCAATACTTTCTAGGGACAGCTAGGATATATACTTATTGAAAATTGATTCAATCTATTAATATCTTCTTTACTACTGGGCATCTAGCAGGCAAACTAAGTGCGTGGTTAGGATATAATTAAGCAAGAACACCACTACTGAAATTGTGAAATTCATGTCCATAGGGTCATTGGCTTGGGAAGGACTCTTGTGGTTAAACAGCTAATTTCAAATAGAAAGTTGGCAGTTGTTATTGAAATTTGATGGAAACCAACTTTCAAGTAAACAAAATAAAATTTAAATATATTTCAACATTACCACCCTGACAAGCACTATCTCTGTAAGGCCAATTTCTTTCAAATGAAAAAATCATTAAAATATTTCATTGATTTCACTGAACAGACAGTGTTGACAGAGGAAGAAAAGAAAGAGTTTAAACCTATACCCTCTCTGCTAAAGAAAGGAGAAGCCAGTTTTCACACTGGTATGGCAGTTCATGGTTCCTATGGAAACAAGTAAGTGTAGCTTTAACTTATAATATATATGTATATGTATAATTCATTTGATAAAGTTAGTTAAAAATCAAATTTATAATATATGTAACAGTAAATGGCTAACAAAAAGAAGGTTTAGTTCTCTAGATTTTATGATGTGATTGTTTTGAAATCAGGTCAGCTAGCCCTAGAAGATCTGCAGTCCTGAACTACTTCGCAGATGGAACAATATCCAACACAGACGAAGACCTATTAAAGGGGATCAAGATCCCCAAGGTGTGTCTCCTATACTGCAGACTTTTATTAACATGTCAAATGATTTGATTTAAGCATTTCTCATATTTACTACATGCTAATGCTCAAACACAGACTCTTACAATTCAGGTTCTCACCTTAAGGAGGCTTTTTGGTTAACAAATTAAATATCAGATCTGCGATACATTTTTAGATATGGTTTGTTAAGCTATAAAATATTATATAGTTAAGACAAATTCAGTATATTTCAGCTTTTAAATTTGACAATTTTTCAATATCTAAACAAAGCTCTTGATCTTCTTCTCAAGGAGGTCAATACAGTCTAAAAATGACCATGGCCATCCAGCCCCTTTTAAATTATCATATGTTGCATGTAGAGGGTGATTGTAGTTACATACATGTATAATACAGTCATTACGAAATATATATATTGATTTTATAGATTTAATGCATTACATTACCCAATATCAAAACACCCATAAAATCCTGTGTACCCCTGTTTTCTCTGATCAGTACACCCGTTGAGCTGTTCATAGACTAAAACAATTCATAAAATCATAATCATAAAAAATTCATCATCAGAAAGCTTAAAAGAATGTTAAGTCTTAGTATCATATAAAATTTCATGAAGATTTCCTTACATATTATCATTATCATTAAAGTAAAGATTACTATTTGGTCAAAAAATGTTCCCCCAATTTTGGGATCCAAAGGAGTGGGATGCATATTACTGATAAACACCAGTGCATATGATATTCAGCGAGATGCAATATGTTAGTTTCCAGACTGTTTTTCCTGGTAAAATCGAAGTACATATAATTATATAAAAGAAAGAGTACTTGCATTCTTTCTTCTAGAAGTAACTAACACAACTGTTGTGCTTGTGAGAATTGTAAGCTTCTTTGGTACAAGTGTTAATACATTGTACATTTCAGAGCAAATGTTTATTCCATATTATGATCTGTCCTACTTTTAATTTTATAATTCATGTAAATATTATCTCTATTTTTATAGGGTGAAAAAATGGATGGACAATTTTTCCCACTTCTGTTTGATCCAAAATGGATGGAGTGATTCCCAAATTTTAATTTAGGATCATTAAACATGATGCTTAATTAAAAACTGCAATTTTGACATACTACCGGTAGTGATGGAAAAATTCTGTTTAATTACCAGGGAGGGATTAATATGAAAAACAAGTATTTAAAAAGTGGCTTATTTTATACTATTATTTGTATGATTGTTGTATATTCCTCAAGATAATTATGTGATCAGTGTTACAGTAGTACTGGGTTATACAATATGTACATGTATTTGACTTGCAACACTTAATGTAACTCAGCTAGGCAGCCAATATGGAGAATACATGACAGAAACAATTAATTTGTATTCATTTGGAAGACAATACCATTTTATATATAAATCAGTTATTGGATATAGTTATACCTCCATTTTTTATGGACTGTATTATGGTGAATCGGTGCTTGCAATATTTTATAGTCTAGATGATCAAGTTCAATTAAAATTTTTTGTAAAGCCAAATGTTATTGTTTTGTTATGGATGTATTGATAAGTCAACATATTACCAACCATGGACATCATGCTCATATCTTTTCCATCACATTATTTTGGTCATTACCATGTAATCCATCCAAACATTCTACTGAAATTAATAATTATACTTGGTAATTCTTTGATACACGTAGAGTATTGAGCAATGTCATTACATCTTAGAACAATATAGTTTCTTACGAATAAATTTTTTTCCATTACATCTAATGAGCAGGTTCAAAAACAGAATGTGATGACAGAAACCAGATTTAATCAAATTGTACAGTGGATTATATAGGCATTGGCAGGAAATGAAAATTTTGTAAAAGTGCAATAATTTAAATACGAGAAATAAAAAAATTAGTTATTGTGGATTTTGCAGTACAATGTATAGCCTTCAAGGTGGAGAAATGTTCAAACAATACTTCAAGACCATAAGATTATCCTGAAATTTCGATGTGGCGAGAAGTTTATTCTACTGACATCTATACTATGTCCCAAGATATCCTAGATTCACATTTTGCTTAATTGTTTGATGTTTATAAATACCTCAGGCATCAAATGATGTTCCAAAGTGTGAAAAATTTCCAAGATTTCTCAGTCGAATCGCCCCTGTTAACTTATCAGGTTTCAATACAATGCTAAAAAATGTGATGTCTGCGGGGATTTTGCATTGCAGCAAGCCCGGATGATAACGTTGAAAAATTGCGCGATGTATTCCGAATGGAGAAAAGATGTAAACATTCCCCGTTATAAATCTCTGTAAGGAATCTGTTTTTTTTCCTGTGAATTTTTCCAAGTGAAAGATGATAACGTGTCAATGAAATTATCTTGGAAATTATCCCTTTCAACTATTTCAATTGCACTTCTTTCACAGGTATGTGTATTTCATTAAAAATCGTCCAAATGTGTTGCATAAATATCTTGGGACAGACTATAACTCCAAATTTCAGCTGATTGTTTCATGTAACTTTTTACAATGAGACAGTATTTTAGGTGTATGCAACTAATCACTTTAACTAATCACTTATCATATAACAGTAATACAAATGCACACAGGTAATGTTTTGCAATATTTATTAATCACCAGTTTATTGCCTGTTTGTGAGGTTTTACACATTCTGATAATGAAATATGGAATAAAAAATAAATATTATGCTAAAAATCCCAATCTTTTACACTGGGACCCTGCCATAAGCACTTGCGAATCTTTACCCATACAAATACAGGTATAGTACATGGAAGTGCAGAAAATAAACATACAATCACATGAAATACAGGAAGGGGGAAAACTCTCACACATGACCAATGAACAAAAGCACACTAAATCAACCAACTAGAATAAACTATCTGATGATGACAGACAATTTCATTATGGTAAGGAACTCCCGTTTATACTAGTATTTGATCTGAGCTACCAGGGGGAGGAAATGATAGGATTCTTTTCAGATAATGACTTTTTACTCTTTCATTTGTGAGCAGGATTTACAACCGCTCAATACAACCATCTGCATGTGATCACAAATACAAAGGATTTATTAGGAAGAGGGTGTTTTTACATTATATATACATAGGGCAAAATACCACGTTCACATAGTTCTATAAGAGTGTTGCTAACAAATACACATAAACAAAAAATAAATAAATACTGACTAGAGAGAATACATGGCAAATATCTATCATGTTGTATACATGTATATATACACTGGATACAGAAGCTGTCATGTGAAAGTCCAGCTAGCCTCCTACACAGTTACTCTACTATAAAGATGAAGTGGCATTTACAGCAATTACCTACATGGCAGTGCATGGTCTACTTTCTGACTTATGACATAATCATCAACTCAAAAGACAGTTAAAAACTGAAATTTAAATACCCAAAAATAATACTGCACAATAAACTAACCATCAAAGAAAAATATAAATGAAGCCAAAGGATGAAAATAAACTGTACTATGTCAATGTTATCATAGTTGGAATGGGTGTAAAAACAGTAAAAAATGCTGCTTTCTAAAACTTCACTATTGCACATTGCCACACAACTTGTGTTTTAATGATTTTAAAAATGTATCAGTTCTAGGAAATTCATATTAATGAGAATATCAAGGAAAATATTATTGCTATATTGATTAGGTGTGGTCCCTAAGTAATATTTCAGATTGAAACCCTATTTTTATGCATTGTACAAAGCACTTGAAATCAATTGTTTTTGACACTGTAAAATGGCTTAGGACCCATTCGAACTGGTTGTGGTCTCGACATCCCCTCCAGGGTTGATAGACCACTTGATGATGGCAACTCTAAACTATGACGGACATTAACAAGGGTCAAAGATTCAGAAGATCGCGAGTTGGATTGTCTTAGTCCTAAAGTTGGCGAAACACTGTGAACACGCTGTCGACCGACCTGTCGTGGTTCTTCATCAATCCCTTCCTGCTTACTTTCGAAAAAATGCATGAGCTCTTTAATGCTCCCTCTTCTTTTGAGATGAGATGTGGCTTCCTCTAGAGAATGAGAATGTTCTAATGTCAGAGACCTGCTCATCACATCCTCTGGACCACTACCTCTGGATGCACCTTGGGGTGAAGTGTTTAACACTGAACATGACTTGGTCATTCTTTCGTTTTTCTCTGAGCTAACCACCACCACGCCACTCCCAGACGCACCTTGTGAGGTTGTTATAGACTGATTGTGGCTCTGAAAGGAAACATGCCTTGTTCCCCTGGGAGAGCCATCAGATGTGACCCTTAGAATTTTGGGTGAGTTTTCCTCGGAAGATTGATGCCGAATACTTCGAGGTGAGCTTTCTTCGGAACACCGACGAATTCCTCGAGGGGAGTCATCTGATGAAATTTGGCTAAAGGGAGAGGAGTCTCTCTGAGATTTTGGCGAACTTTTTGAACTAAGAGATCCCTCTCGAGCAAACTTTGGAGATCCATCAACAGATCGAGAAGACCTTGTCCTCATGTCAGACTCGCACATAGATGACTCACTACCAGTCCTTGTCTTTGAAACACTCCTATGTTTAGGAGGCTTCCCTATTGCAACAGATTTATCAATTTTTTCACTTCTTATTCCAATATTTTTTGAAATTTGGAATTCATAACCCACATCTGTCGAAATGCTTCTCCTGTTTCCTGGGATATTGAAATTATCCAATGCAGGACCACATGCACCAATCTGTTCAAATCCTGACTGCTCAATCTGTGAATAAGACTTCTGTTTTCCAAACGAAGCTCTAGCATTCACAATTCTACTTGTGTCTTGAGGGGACTCTGGGGTCGGCAAGCAAACTAAATTTTCTTGAGATGTAGTACTGGCCATTTTGAATTTTTCTGCACTTTCTTTACATGACTTTTCAAACAGTTCCTTAAGACTTTGCAACTTTGTTGACTTGTGAGCTTTTGTAAACCTGACATCTTCTGTTTGACCGTCTTCCTCTGTGAAATCATCATGACGTGATGAAGCCATCTGCAGGACAGATTCATCCAGAGAACTACGGTTAGGGGGCTCTTCTAAAGCTGGAAAATTTCCAACACATCTTTCTGCTACAGATTTATGATGAACACGACTAACTAATTTGCTACTGGTTATATTTGACTTTACATCATCGACAAAAACATCATCATTCAAGTCAGAGAAATCAAGTGCTTCCATTGGTTGTTTGCGCTCTTTTCTTAATTTGGAGGTTGGCAGAGGAACAGGGGCTTTTTTCTTAAAACTTGCTCTATGCTCCACTATCACCTCGTTTTCACCTTTCTCTGAACTCCCTTCACTTGAGAGAGTTTTTGATTTAGTTTTCATGACACGTGGTCTATGAACTTCTAGGAACTGCTGTTCTGGAGGGGGAAGCTGAGGAAGTGGTCCACTGACACTGCTGCAGACGTCAGTTTCCATGGCAGTCTCTCTGTCACACAAAGGTTTGAAGAAGGCATTCTGATTCAATGATGTTTGAAGTGTCATATTGAACTCTTTGTCTGCATTGATTGCATTCTGTGCCTCTTCCTCAGAATTATCAATGGGATGAACCATTTGACTAACTGGTTCAATCTGTTCAACCACAAACGGTTCTGCAGTGATCAGTGGCCCTTGTGACAACATCTGAATGTCTTCTGCTGGTCTGGTTATGGATGTGTACCCAGTAGCCAGCACTGAAGCATCAACGTCCATTCCATGAGGATGGTCGTAATTTTCATCGATTACCATGTGATCTGGGAATTCGCGAACATTAAGTCCTGGTTGTATAGTGTCATTAAATGTAGAGCTATGATCCTTCACTTTGAATCGATCTTGCATTTTCTCTCTTATTTCATTGCTGAGATTCTGATGTGTTGGAATTCCAAAACAACTTTCATTGATGTCAATCTCATCCATCATACTGCTATGACCTCCAAATGAATTTGTATCATTTAAAGAGTTGTCGCCTCCATATGTATTCATATCTGAATTGTCATAATAACTGTCAGACAAGTTTACAGGGAAGCTTGCTTCACCTCCCAACAAATCATTGCAATTGCCAGCTTTTTCATTTTTATCACAGCTTAGCTTGGAAGCACCAGTTATGGGAACTTGATCTGAGTTTTCAAACTTGGGGAATCCAGACAACTCCAAAGGGGGTAGAACTGGCATATTCAATACAACATCTTTCCCATCAACCTTGTGGGTTTTGTTGATTTTCTTTCCAATCTGTGCTGGTTTGTTTGTTTGCTCCTTGTCCTGGATGTCATTTCTTCCCACTGAATGTCCCACAGCTAGGTTGTAACTTTCACTCCTACATATATTCACTTGACTATCCATACTGTTTTCTTCATGCACCACAAGACTTGCTCCAGATTCACATAAATGCATTTCAGAACTTGAGGAAGTGTCTGTGCTTCCCTGTGTTACAATACTACAGTGTTTTATTTGAGGGAGATCACAGTCTGTCAAACTTTTTTTGATCATTGGTTTATGCTCCACAACAGTCCTTTCTTCTGTGCTACACTCTGGGCTGCGGTCCCTCTGGTCAAATGTCTGCGGCACTTCCATGGAAGCTGGTAATGTCACAGATCTCTTTAACTGGTGTTTATTCCCACCATGACCATTGTCTCTATTATCAGTTAATCTACACACATCACCAGTTGGTGCAAGCTGGGTTTTCCAGAGTTCATTAAAATTGGAAAGGTCATGAATCTTTTTGTCAAAAGAAGAATCTAAGTTTTCATGGTTTGATGAAGATTTTGTCAGTGGTGTAGTTGACTTCCCTTCTTTTGATTTTCCTTGTGGTTTGTTGGATGATTTATCTAAACCAGCCATTGCTCGAAAATCTTGGTTAAGCCCAGCCAAATCTTCCCATCTTGGCTGGTTGCGAGGAGAACGTGGACTAGAAGTGGATTTTGTATCAGTGTTTGAGGAAGAGAGCAATAAATGTGGAAAATCTCTTTTAGCTGACTGCTTTGGAATTGCAGAAGGAGAATTGTCAGGTTTGGAGGTTTGTTTTACCCGGGCCTCTGGACTCGAAAGACTAGATACAGTTGAAGAGGATGAATTAGAGTCAGATCTTTTAAGTGTTTCTCTCTTCTTTCCTTGTTGTGAAAGAAAATAGAGATCATCATCAGACAAATCAAAAGTCACTTTTCCTCTCCTGGACAGCATTTTTCTCTGTTGAGAATCGTAATCAAAGGATTGGTCTGAGCTAGCTGGACTCATTAATGGTGAAACGTAACCCCCCTGAGCAGCACCAGGACTAGAGATTGGACTATCTTGGGCCCAGGGCTGGGTGGGGGTGTCTGGTTGTGAACGTTTTGGGCGTCTCTGAACAGGACTTGACATGGGAGAACTTCCTGTCCTTGCCATGACTGGACTCGACAAAGGTGACATAGAAATGAGGGATGAGGCAGATCCTTTTAGGTTTTGCTTGGGAGATTCTTGAGGTGAGATTATTCTGGATTCTGATGAAGCACTGTGAACTTGCTGTACAGAGGAAAAAGCAACTAAATGCTCCTCAGGAGTGCGTGTTTTGGTTTGATATGATGATGAAATGTTTGTAGATTCAGCAGACTTCCCCACATTTAATGAAAAGTTTTGGTCTTTGGCACTACGTAATGGAGCACGAATTAATCTTGGAGTTTCAACAACTTGTACTTCAGCAGCAGGTCTGTCCACGAATGTATTTGAGTCTTGGTTGGCAGATTCATACATACTTGTTGCAATCTCTTCCTTGAAGTCACCAGAATCGATTGACAAACTTTTTTCCTCTTTCAGTTTCTTTGCTTTTTGGACTTCGTTCTTGAAGGCCTGGTCTATCTGAGCATTGATTTCTATCAATGTCCGTGTGAGTGGTGATTCGGTCAGACTGTCCAGTGAGGCACTCCGACGCTTTCTGTCAGCACCAGAACTGGTTTCCTCACTGAGACTGAAACTGTCTATGGAAGTAGATACTTCACTTAAAGTTATGGAAGATAACAAGTCAGTTTGGCTTCCAGAGGTTAGGTTTTCAAGAGATTTTTGAATGTCAGAGGGGACACTTAAACACTTCGACATTCTAGAACATTCATTAGTTCTACTCTTTGAAAACTCCACAGAGGAAAAGTTTGTTTCACTTTCGCTGTAGGAATATGAGGTTACAGTGTTGTCCAAAGCTTGATTAATAGACTGTGTTGCCTGATCAATGGACTGCAGTAGATCCGTGTCATCTGATGGAAGAAAAAACATTGCATTATCCACATTGTCGTAATTGTCCGATAATCGGTTTGCGTTTTCCTCTGCCTTTAAGGTAGAAGATGACTGGATGTTGTCGATAAGTTCACTTTCACTGTTTGAGATTTCTGCATAGTCGTGATGTCTGGAGAAATACTGATGTAATGGAGGTTCATCTGGAGTTGTGGAGGTGGTGGAAGATGAACTGCTTAGCCAGTTCTTCCTTCTAGCTCCAGGACTCTCTGGTAAATCGATCACTTCGTCCTTCCTCTGTAGTTTGTCACTAATGTCTAAGGTCTTTCTCTGTTCTTTAGGAGAAGCAGACATTTCCTTTGAATCTCTCTGTGGTGATTTCCTAAGTCTCCGACTGTCACTTGAGGGGCTTTTGCTCTTTTGATCGATTGGTTTTAGCAAGTCTTTGTCATCCATGTGTAACACAAATTTTTCTGCGTCAATGGAAGATGACATAAGATTTTCTCTCAGTCCCTCTGTTCCTCGATGCTCTATTTCAATAACACTTTGTGAGATGCCCTTTTGCTTTGACATTTTTGGACTCCTGCTTTTTTCGCGGGAGTCATCAAGTTTAGGACTGAGAGGTGCTGAGGGGGTCCTCCTATGTGATACAACTCTCCTCTTTGGTTCAGAACGAACAAAGGTTTGCTTCTGTTTCCTTTTCTCAGGGTTTTCATTCTCAACACAATCTACAAAAACAATTGACACATTTATACAATTTTTACATCAACATGTCTCAAAATAATTTGTATTTCACTCAAATATCTGGTAAATTACAACTACCAAAAAAAAATACCTTTCAGATCATACACATCAATTGCCATTTCTCTAGATCCAGCCACAATGTAGCTAGGGTAGGTTACAGCCTCCTCTGTATGCATGAGGCTCCTAGGGGACTCTGAGGATAGAGATCTCTTGTGACCTAAAGGTCGCCGGCCTTCTTCTTCTAAAACAGTTACAAAAATTACAATTACCGGGTAATGTTTGCCTATAACATACACAAAAATACAATTACTGTGGTTTCATTAATATTCAAGGGTATCAATTTTTGTGGATAAAATGAAAATCACAGTTTCACGGATACGTAAATTCGTGGCCAGTGACCCTATCAATACAAATTATTAGTACAAATTGCATTTCAATGAACATTTAATGTCATGGATAAACTAAACAACAAAATCCACGAAAATTGGTGATCAACGAATATTAATGAAACCACAGTAATCTTTTTTTTAACACATACACAAAAATAATAATTATTTATCATATTTCTTCTAAAAAATACACAAACTAGCAATTATTTTCATCCTAATAGTTCTTGATTCAGTAAAATTAAAAAATCTTGATAACTCTTTAAAAGCATAGCTGTGTGCATCTCCTTCAAAATACACACAATAACTTGCTTTATATACACAGTAAGAAGATTTGACTTTACCTTGGAACATTTTCATGAGCATGTTCTCATCCACAAGCCTGGACATCCTCTTGGTACTGTCAATGGAGGAGGACTGAGGAAGGACAAGGAGAGACTCGGCACTCTTCGCTCCTCTTAGTCGCCTCCTCTTCCAGGTCTGAACATCCTCCTCTGTGATGGCCTTTCTCTCCATTCCAGTGCCCAAGGATTCTACAAAGCCATTACACAGAAAATATCAAACTAAATATTCCAATACTTGAATAATTTTTAAGGAATGTGAATCGTATAAAATCTAAAAAAAAAAAAAAAAAAAAGGTCATATTTTAAATAGAACTAGAAAACTGACCAGTCAGGAAGGGCCCCGCTATGACAATTAATATAGAGAAGTGAAAAAAACTTTGAATTCCATCCTCTTTATATTAACAATGATGAAACATAAATGCCCTGCAGAAGATGTAAAGAACTGGAATATATAGGATCTCGTGATTTGTAGTTGGATATGATTTTCATCCAACAATTAAAGTGTTTTTTTCTTGAGCCTTAGTGGTTTTTCAGAAATGACAGAATGGGTTTATTATCTGATTACCTGCTAAAATTAACAGCATTTGGGAACAAAAATAAGATAAATAATTAAAAAAGAAAATAAATAATTAAAAAATAAAATAGTGAAAACGGATATCTTAATATGTATCTTGATTTTAGAATTCAATAAAATTATTATAAATCATTGTGTACGGTATTTTAACCAAAATAAAATATGAATATTATATTTTAAATCCATATTTCAAAGAATGTACACAATACTACATATCATTCAAAATTGACCTTAACTTCAAAACAAAGTTCATTTGCAGACACAGGCAGTGCAGTAATTAATCTCATTGTGACAGATAAAGATAAAGCTTAGGATTTTCTTCCTGTGGAAGGTTAATTAATCCCAAAGGACAAATATTGCACAGCCTTCCATGTATACAATGGTAACATTCTCAGCAGTTATCTCTCTTTGCTCATTCATTCTAAGCAGTTATCTCTCTTTGCCCATTCATTCTTTTGCATAGTTAACAGTCTACCCCACCACCCCAGCTCCAAACCAGAAGACATAGAGAACCAAACTTAGCATCAAAATATGTATTTCTGCCTACTGAACTACCATACCAAATTTGAACTTGATTGGGCAACCATAAAAAAAGTTATTAGAAAAAAAAAGGAAATTTGTGGACGGAAGAGTGACAGACGGACGGACAGAAGGACGGACGGACAGAGTGATTACTATAGGGCACCCGCAAATCCTTGCGGGGCCCTAATTAATAATTGCTATAGGAATAAAATTCAGAAGGTCCTTCTTACGTGATAATCCACTTTTGTGATTTTTGTGTTTGATGCTGCTTTGTCGGTTTCCCTTAGAAAATATGGACCTCCATCCACTAGGAGATTTTTTGGCTTTCAAATTTCCAACCTCCTTAAGAGGCATCTTCTTCCTACAAACAAACAAAGGATAATTTGTTCTTGTGCTTTCAAGTTTATAACTTAAAAAGTCTTAACTTCCTAAATACAAAATCAAAGAAAATATCAACGAAATGAAAAGTCCTTTTAAGCACAATGTATGCTACACTCTATATCTTACCTGTAGCCAGGTAGATCCAGTACTGTGTGGTACTTCTCAGGTAAGCCTTTGGGCCCACTGCCCACATCAATGTATTTCTGGTGTGGAGGACGAAGACTGGCCGAAAGGGCCCTCTCCCTTGCTTCTTCCAAGGTTATCAACTTTGTGGGCGTGGAAATTGCTAGAGATTTGGGTCTTGGTTTTTTCCTTGAGGCTAGAAATAATTTGTTCATATTCTATGAAAATGAAACCTACCCTCCTTCATTCTCTAAAAGTTACTTCCATTTAAGTACATAAATATACTTAGCTATGCAACATATAAGCAAAGTGATCCTTACGTTTCAATTCTGGAGAGGAATATGATGGAAGTTTGTCACTGAAGATAAGGTCTGCATAAACAATCAAGCATTCAGTGACGACTGCCTGGATCCCCACCCCCTGCAGGGCTGCTGCTCCTCCCCCACACTCCAGCTCCTTTGACCTACAACACAAAGAGTGAGGGGTGAATGTACTGTCATTACGGCATGTTTAGGGAATAGATGTGTGCCAACATCAAAGAGAATTGAAGCCACTTGTACCTGAGAAGATTTGGGGCCCACACAATGGCCAGATTCTTGGAATGCATACCAGTTTCCTTCCCAAATGCTGCAACTTTAGCTAGATGGCGCATCAGGAACTCAGTAGTCCTAGAAGTAAATGAAAATCATTTAATGCAGAACAAATACAGTACAC
Source organism: Magallana gigas (assembly GCF_963853765.1). Taxonomy (NCBI): domain Eukaryota; kingdom Metazoa; phylum Mollusca; class Bivalvia; order Ostreida; family Ostreidae; genus Magallana; species Magallana gigas. Next base: position 15,475,093 of record NC_088854.1, on the reverse strand, counting down.
GCGTTACATAATAAAAATCATACCTAATATCCAATATAAACCGAATATCACTCAATGTACACGCACTGTAAATCTAGACTTCGTTAAGTTACACACCTGTAATGAGGCGGGGGAAGTTGTTGGACGACATCATGGATCTTCCACAGTTTATTGTCTTCATCTCGCACTGCGTCCTATAAACAGACATAAATTAGATCATCTAATTCTCTCAAGTGTTCAAAACAAATACAAAATCCAGAAAATAATCCTTGCTCCAAAATAACATTTCCACCTTATGGTTTTTTCAGTTTATCAATAAAATAAATAAACCAACAAAAAAAAAAAATAAAGTCAAATCTTTGTTTACATAAAAAAAGCTAGCCTTCTGCACTTCTCTATTCAAGGTGAACTTCATCTCAACTGAGTCTATACCATGCATTAAACACTTGCAGACTTTTGGACTTACAGCAAACTTGTCGTAGAGCTGGTAGGTCAGCAGAGGATTAGGGAGTTCCCTGAAGTACATTTTGAGCAGTGAGCTGATGCAGTGAATGTCTTGTAGGTATATCTCTTCTGTTAGGTCAGGAACTCGATCCTCATCAAAAGCAAGTCTGTCGTCAACAGAAAACAATTAGCAAAGGGTGGGATTTAAGTGCATCTGATAGGTTGTCTCTTCCTATTATACATTTCTTACAGTTTTGTTTTCCTTTTTTGTCTTTTTATCGCAATTCATGACAAATGATTACTTATTAAAGAATGAACTAACCTTAATTTTTGTATGTTAGATGTGATTCCAGAAAGTCTGTATATCCCATCAACAATGCCCATCTCCTCAATAAATGCAGAGCAGCATTTCAACACAAGAGGAACTGAACAGTCAAAAGAATGAACACGTATCAATACTACATCTTATAACTAATGTTGAATAGAATGATTATTCTGAGAAAACTTAAAGGCCTTTCAAAAAATATTACCTACTTATGATTTTGCCAGTTAGCATAAGTCTGTTTCATGTTTTAAAAGTTCATTTTCGTTTTAATTGAATGGAAAATAGTTAGGAAAGAAAAACTTAAGTGTGACCTAGACCTTTAGGTAAATAAATATACAGGGTGAAAGTAAAAAAAAATGATATTACTCCTATGCAAACTTGAAAGTCATTTTGCTTTTTTCTTGAACACTATGACATTGAACAGACTGATTTACCATCATGCCCTGAATTGAGCAGGTGCTCCCCCAGATCACAACCGAACACCCTCTCCTTGACAATCCCAGACTGTTTCAACTGGTTCCGTGGAGGACGAGTGTTGAAGAACATCCGAAGAAAGGACAGAAACTTCCCATGCTTACGGACTACTGCAAAATCAGAGAACATTCTCCCTTAGCATTGGTTCATTTTATTATGACCATAACAAAAAATGTACCAGGACCAATTTGTTTTAGATTTTGCATATCACTCATGCATATTATGCGTATCACTCATATGTGTGTACTGTTAAGCTTCTAGTGGGAATACAATTAAAATACAAGTGTGAAATGTTTAAGATACTGTGTGCTTATATTGAAGCACATTCACAAGTGGGATATCAATAGGGTGATAGAGTGCAATAAAAGTACACATTTTAGAGTATTTTTTTCACTGTTATCTAGAACTGTAGACAATCAATTTTCATTTATGCATAATTCCATCCATGATGTGCAATGACGTTTGAACAAAAATCGTTATGCATTAAATGCATATCAATAAATCTGCACTTTGTGATAGTTAATGATAAAAGCACTTCAAACAGACTATTTTAATGGCTGTAAGCTATAGAAAACATAGTTATTACATTTATACAGCTTTGAAGTACAAATAACAGATCATTAATCAATAAAACATGGAGTAAAACAGCAACACCTAAAGCATACAAGACCTGCCTTTCTTCGTAATCTTGTTAGTTATATTCATTGTGCAAATATTTTTTTTTCTAGCAAAGAGCCTTTAAAAACCTTAAGATTAAAACAATGGATAAATGATTATTTATAAAATTAAGGAAACTACTTAATTTGACTCCAACTTTCAATAGTGTATAAGGCATTTCATGCAAAATAAATCCATTATCGGTTATCTTAAATGTCAAATGAGTAGGAAGGAAATAAAACTTTAGACCATTACTTTGGTGTATTTGCTATGGAACAGATTTTGGCTGTCTATTGCAAAGAATGACTAATTCACAGGCTCCAAGTATTCCTGAAGGCTACAGACAGGAATAGAAGAAGAGTAGTAATGTGAGGCATGCCTACAAGGTTTCTTACTATTGCTGTTGAGGGGCACCATTGATTGGACAGAGGCCGGGATTTTGTCCCCTATCACTTCCACACACTCTGCAGGGAAAAAGCCCACCTGTGAAAATAACCCCAACAACATTAAAATTATACAATAAAGAATATGGGAGAAACTTGGATATCATATATTGCTTTGGACCTCACTTTTTGGTGTATTTAGGAAACTTTATAGCATCAAGATAAAAAAAACTAAATGATTCTAACTTTGCACTACATTTCATTTTGTTAAAATCAATAATAATTAAATCTGCAAAAAATCTGAATCTAATGAATGAAGATGAATCAACTTTTATTTAATATAAAAAAATTCACTGCAAATAAATGTTTTTGAATAAATAAAACAAGATAATCTCTCAGTAATATTATTAACACTACATCATGTCATCAAATGTCTGTGACATTTAAATCAAATCTAACCTGATTAAAATAAGAAAGCCAAAGAAATTTCTTTGCTCCTTTGATAATTCCCCCTACAATGAACTGACCTCAAATCCTCGTTTTCCCCGCCACCAAATTGTGTCATCAGTGGAGGGCATATCAATCACAGACACAATGTCTCCAACCTACAACATGCATAATTGATCTCACATAACACAAAAAGATTAACAATGGCACTCTCAATAGTGATCAAAGGTGATATATAATGCACTAATCCAATGTTCATGAAATCTTAATGATGTGCAACTGCATTGATGCAAATGAATAAAGAGTTGAGGTGAATCACTTTATGGCAGTGTCAGACGGGGCTTACCTCTAGCGAGATTTCATCGATGGCCTGGGATGTGTATCTTTTGACTGCATGGGCTGCAGCGATGGCTGGGGTATTGATCCCTGAATCATCCACAACCAGTAAACGGTTTCCACGATTATCAATCTGGAAAGATTTCACAAAATCCTTCAGGATGTCTCATAAAATCACTGCCTATGAATGTTTGAATACTGATTATACTTTGTGATCGAATACCGGTAGGTTTTTTTCCCCACCATCTCTTTCACATCAAAGGTGAATAGTACTTAAGATTTCATTGATAGTAAGGATGGGACAATACATGCATCATCAAAATATTCCATTTGCAATGACTACAGCAGAAATGTTTATCGTACAATTAGAAGAAAATACAATGCTTATTACCTCAAACCAGTTGAGCACAGAGCCACAGTTGATCATACTACCAGCTATGTCAGAAAATCTCTTCAGGTAGGCCTGAAGAAAAAGTTCCATTTCCTACCAAAATGAAAAAAATTAACTTAGATCAATGACCCTTAGATTTGATTCAATTCAATCATGTTCTAGCTTACATAAGCAATGTATACCTGTAAAACATCTGTATCCCATAACTGTCCACACAAGTTAACCACAGACTCATTAAACTACACAAAATACAACAATACACACAAAAACCCCCAACCCCTTGTCCGTTCTATATATAGTTGACATTGGCATACCATATTAAAGAATGGCATACCTTGGGACTTTTTTCTTCATCAGATTTCTGGAGTTCAGGCAACCTGCTGAACTTGCGGTCAAAGATACACTTGTGTAGCTGCCTGTCCAGCATGCAGAAGTTCTTGAGGGTGCGCTTGACCATCCAGCACTTGTTGCCACAGGTGATCTTGATGAGGAAAGCCCCTCCCTCCTCCTCCCCCACGACATGGTGAAAATTCTCCTGCTCCTCATCACTTAAACATGCCTGCCAGACAGATAAAAGTTTAATGAGGCATGTGAATTGGCAAAACAGATCTATCAATATTGATACAAAGCAAGCACAGCATGGTGTGTACAATTACGGATATCCCAAACTCCATCAAAATCATCTGTTTATTACTCACTGGTGAAATTGTTATCAAGTGATCAATATATTGAAACTTAAAAAATTAGAAGAAAAAAGATTTCTCCTAGGATATTATTGCAAAAATTTAAGTTGATATTGATACATGACTAACATATTGCTGTATAAATGCTCTGTAGGCTAGAAATAGAAGCTTAATGCACCTGAAAATTGGGAAGTTCTACCACGTCATAATGAAAATGGGCACACTCCTGCAGCCTGGGGAACCTGGTGGATCCATCGACCGAGCTGTAAAAAGCAGGTGGATTCTTGTTTTTTCTATGGTATATTAGATTTCTTAGCATAAAGAACTTCAAACAAAACTGAAACCTGCTCGTTTTTTCAGTTTTATTTGTATACATAAAGTTTGTAATAGCACTTTCCAAGATACTTTGAAAATTAAAAAATTATTAAAATAACCCATTTATCATTTTCAACTCTCTATGCCTATTAAATGATCGGCTAAAGAAATTTAATTACAAAATAATATGATGCAATACCCAACATGTGAAGTAACATATATATACATTTTGACCCTGACCTTATATTTAAGGTCATAACATTATTTTAGCTAGTTTTCTCATTACAGCATATTTGATTAAATGAATTCATTGTTTTAGAATTTAAAGATGAAATTTGTTTTGAGAAACCTGAGTTCTTTACCTGGACACTCTCCTGATCCTCATACAGGAGGAGTTACTCTTGAAGGAATCCAGACTGCTGGTGTCGGAGCTATCATACATGTGTTGAATTCCACCATGCTGAATGAAAAAAAAGGAAGACCAAAATCAATTCCTGTCCCACAGACATACCATCCCAATAGCCCACACTCTGAATTTAGAAACATTCCTGTCTTATTCAACTACACCTTTGAGTCTTGGAATACTTTATCAATAATATCTGTCGGTAAATAAACAAACGATCAGTCAATAAATAATTTCCTATGTGAAATGACGTAATCCAACTGGGAGCCTTACTATCAGGAGAGCATACTTTCTGTGTCAAACAGAACGTTCTCATGGAGTGCCTAAATCCTGTATTAATCAGTTAGGTACATTTATATTTGACATATTGAATAGGATTGCCTTAGAAGTTAAAGTGATGTCTGTCTGCCCTAAAATACTTGTGTTTGACATTCAAAAGATGTGCGTTTCATTTTGTTTCATATGATTGAACGTTCCTTACACATTCCTACATTTCACAACCTAAGTTGAACCCAAGAGTTATGGATTTCCATCTCATTACCTCTAACAATTTCAAGCAGGACTTTCATTTCGCTTAGACATTGCTTTGGATCAAAAATAAGCTCTTGAGTGCAGATCTAGCAAAACGATTGCATGACAAAAGGTACATTCATTCAAATTCTTACAAAACCAGTTCTCAGGTTTTTCTGATTAAAAGGACTAACTGTTCTACAAAAGAGCTGATAGGAAAATAGCTGAGAGTGCAGCATACCTTTGAGCAGTACATTAGTGGATCATTACCATGGAATAGTACATTAGTAGACCATTACCTTGGAGTAGTACTGTGTGCCAGTCCCCTCTGATCGGATTGTAGCAGTGCTGCATTTTCTATAGGGCTGGTTGTCATCTTCATCTACTCGTACATTTCTGAAACATGGAAAATCCTGCATCATTCACCCATTTTTCACTAGCTCCTATAGCCATGTCTCTATCCTTACCCATGGCTATGTCCAATACAGCGTAAGATTACATAGGTATTTCCCTAATTAGCTCCCAGTGACAGAAGATCCACTATACAAACATTCCTATGAACACCCCGGTTACAAGGGATTTTTCCAACAATTTTTACATGCATTTCTATAATTTTGGCATACATGAAATATTTGTACAAAAAAGTTTACATATAACAATGAGATAAATAAGCTAAAATCAATGTGAGACTCGTGACAATAAATAAGAATTTCTTCCTCCATACAAATAGTTACATTAGAATTCTTTGTACAGCTGTTGTGCTCTTTAACACTACCGGTAGATTAAACAAAATAACTTTTTTATCATTTCTTTTTCAGTGACAACATTTATCAAGTAGATAATCTTTCTCTGGAGTCTATTAAATACAATATAGAGATTCACGTTTTTTGGCCAAGTTTACTCAAGGGAACATCTGGTCTCATCTCTTTCCACTGCTCTACCCTTCCTACCATCATATCAGCTTCCACTGTTTCGATAAAAAATACATATATATCTCCCTCCGATGAGCGACACAATATTATATCAACTGGTGTAAATGCCATCACACCCAGGTCATATCAAGATGTACCAAGCCATTTACCAACACACGTTTTGTCTTTCTCAGCTGTTCACATCCAAAATCTCAGCTCCTCCGAAGCCAGCTTGAAAATACGCAGATGTCCCGAAAACGAAAGAAATAGAAGCCAAGGTCGAAACCCCTGCATTGTAAACATTTCCCCCTGAAATTTTCTCTTATTGGATGGATAGGTTACTGTTCCTGACAGGCTGATGGAGAAACACATCACATTCATGCTGCATTGCTTATCACTAGTCATGTTTAAAACACTTCAGAGGGGGCTACAGTTCCCTCCCCGTCACTCATTTCAAATTGTTCCATGAATTCCATGAATGAAATCTGAAGTTACTGTTTCTTTAATCCATGAAATGCTGAGGCTGCATGTCTCAGGAATAACTTTCCTGGCATGACAACCATCTTAATTTTCCTCTTTATCAAACTTCACTTTCTACCGCCCTCGTTTCTACCTAAATAATGCAGCCTGGTGGGCCGTGTGATTGAGGCAGATTTCTCAAGAAACCAATCTACTGGATACATTGTACCTACTTAAGATGGAGTCTGTCAGCTGAATGACAAATTCATTGCATGGTAAATATATAGTGAATGATTCTTTCACATTTCTGAAATGAAGATTAACTAAGATCTGTCTTACTAAAGCAAGCATTGCTGCATGCATTGTGAACAATGTTGTATATAGTAATTCACCAGCAGGCAATCAAATTAAAATGCAGCAAACACAACAACCTTCATGCTTTATGAGATGCATGCTCCAAGGTAATGAATTACTTTACAGTCTACCTGTGACAAATGGCCTCTGAGCTTGAATACTCTCAATCCAAATCAATTAATGAAACTATTTAACAGAACAGATGTAATGCCTTTAACCCAGTCATAGAAGTCAGTAAAATTCTCTCTACAATTTAAGTATGGAGTATGGAACAAAAAATTTACTTCATCTGAACTTCTTTTTCTACATCATAAACTTTTCAATTTAAGAAAATACAGGTCACTTAATCAATAGCTGCTGGATTTGCTTAAACATACATCAGTCAAATTATATGTACCATACTACTAAATTTTCATTCTACGAAAAATAAGTGGAAAGTCTTTCCTTGTATCAGATGAAACATTGTACTGAGCTGCACAGTGCCCTGCTAATTCAAGTCCATTTTGGTTTACCGCCATGCATAAAGGAATCGAGTAAACCCACACTGTTTCTCTGTGTTATAGTTCTTGCGTTCCTTTTCAGTGACAGTTTAAAAGAGAGATAAGCGACTAATATTTGGGATATCATTTTAAGTTTACAGAATACTCTAAAATTCTGGCAGTAAAATAACCAGACGCATTAAAACTACTACATGTACATGTACATCAATCCCCCTCCCATGAGATATTTGGTGCGTGGATGTTGAGAATGTACATACACAAAGGTGTTTGGTAACTTTGGCCTGCTGCCTAAAATATCTTTTGAAAGGTGAGGGATATGTTAACCTATTGCTGTTGTTAAAGTCTGTGATGTTCAATTAATGATTTCCAGAAATGACAAAAAACTCTTTATGACTAGATAGCTCCTTCAATATCGCCTCATCCTTACAATACAATAATTCAGGCATCCCTCTTTATCTGATTGAAAATTGCATAATCCTTCCCTCAGCTCTCTCTACCTATCACTATCAGCTTCATAAAATGAGATATATTGCCCAAAAAATATTTCTGTACTCCTTGTAAGCATAATAAAATATACCTTAGAGTTATTCTTAGGTTTAATGCAAGAAAGAAAGCAGTTGTTCTTGGTCTTATAAGACCTTTCAATGCCAAGAACTTTATAAATTGACACAAAAGTCTTTCTTACATTTAAATTATGTGTAGTATTTGTAGTCTTACATTACCATTAATATTTATCAGGAATATACAGACTATATATCAGTTAAGATCATGCTGGTGCCAACTATTTATTTGAGAGTATAAGAGATATATTTGAGAAAAAAAAAACAAACATTCATGTGACCAAGATCAACGGTACAAAAAAATGGTCTAGATAGTGAACAGGTCTCCTGGCAGGCATCAGGAGAGTCGTGTAGGACTAAATGTAAAGATCTCCTCGCAGGCACCAGGAGAGAGAAGTATAGGTCTAAGTGTATAGGTCCCCTGGCAGGCATCAGGGAGAGTGGTGTAGGTCTAAGAATATAGGTACCCTGGCAGGCATCAAGAGAAAATGACATAGGTCTAAAACAGTGTATAGGTCTCCTGGCAGGCATCAGGAAAGAGTGTTGCAGGTCTAAGACAGGCGTGTACCTGAGATCGATCAGCGTCATTCGGCGAGGACGTAAACATGGCCGCTTGCGCGGAATCTGTGGTGTGCTGTATATATTCTGAACCTCAAAGGCCATGACAACTTATAAAAGTTGACATCCCATTGTGATCAAAAGTCTGAGCTGTGGACATAAAGGTGAAAAACACAAAACATATACATTGTAAATTGAAGCAAAACAAAGATATACATAAAATTCAGCTGTGTCATTAAAAAAGAACAAAAATATGCCATACATTACATTTCATGGAAAAGCCTATCTGCATTTAAGCTTTTAAAGTGGGAGACAAAAATCAATCAAATGAACACAAAAATGCTATGACATTTTTTATGAAGACTAGGAACTTTTTTATATTTTGTTGCATACAAAAAACTTGTGGTCTGTTTCCACCAAGTGTAAATTTCCAAAGCCAGGAAGAACAAACACAGTATTTCCTTCCCCTTTCAAGATTCAAGCATAAAGGATTTCCTCTTCAAATTACAGACTCGCTCAAGAAAATCTAACTACCGGTAAATTGTTTCCAGAGGGCATATTAGCCAGCAAAGCATTCCTCCCTTTTTTTACACTTGATTTAGTTTGTCCAATTCCATTACAAACATCTCAGCATTGAATCGGTTTTTTGTCTGCCTCTTCCTGAACTATCAACATAAAAACGTCAAAACCACAAAGTGTAGAAGAGATCTGACTTGGAGTGATTCCCCACCATTGCAAAGAGTTGCTTGAAAGTGATTAGATAACTCAGATAATAAAAATTACATTTCAAGTGCTTACAGAATCATTTGTCTATTGCTACTACACAGATAACCCTTTAATCTGAAATTACTTCTTTGTAAATTTATTTGGATTAAAAAACTTACCTCTCACTCTTAGCACCCACTTTGATGAAAAAAAAAGTGAAATTTTCCCCTCAGCAAAAAAAAAAGTAAATCCACTTGTTATTATGTAAACACAATAATGTCCTTTTTCTCTCCGATTTTAATTAATGATTGGAGTTTATATTCCTCTTGAACAACATTTTACAGGTTATTTCCAGAACCACCAGGAAACCACTTCTAAGCCTTAAGCTGGCTGAATTCTACATAATTTCCCTCATCAACAGCTTAACATGTCATATGATGTTATTTGTTTACATACAGCTCTTATGATGAGGGCAAATTAGTTACTTGGTGCAAGCAAAGAGTTAGTCACCAATCAACCTAGCTTTCTGTTCATCAATAAACCTTGATGTCATGAAGAACACAGTTACTGCTTATGTTGGGATGCAACCTGTACTTTTATATGTACCAGAAGTGTTCATATGTAAAGCTCGCCCATTCTCTGTAATTTGAAAAATGGCCAACCCTTCAACATTACAGTGCAGAATTTGTTTAAAATATGTAGTAAATGTAAAGAGCCATTTATGAATCAAATTTGACATGTACATGTATCAACAGCCAATCTTAATATATCAAAAAGATCGAACTCTACAAAGAGCAAATTCAGGTTTCAAACTCTTAAACAATATCAAAGTTCACTTTGAAATATTTCGATGGCTATCATTATGGGCATTAATATCATTAATATCAGTTACACATGTGGTGCAATGCCAGAAACTTCACTCCTTCATCTCTGCAGTCCCAGGTGTACAATCAGCATGTGCAGTGCATGTCAGTCATGCACACAGCAAACAATCACATGTCCCTCCCCAGGTGTTAATCTGGCACCCTATTCCTCCACAGCCTCCAAAAGCCATGCTTGGATTAGCCAGATTTAACACACAACTATGTGCTGAAAGCCCACATAGCCAACAATTTTTTTCATCTGTGCCATATTCCCTGTAAGCTAACCATTTCGCAGTTTTGGAGCAAAATTAGCCCTGGAAGCAGTTCATGGCCTTACTTTGCTCTTTTTACTTTGTAATAAAACTTCATTGTCTTTGTTGACTGTATCAGGATTTATTTGCAAAATACAAATTAAATTTTGCTCTCACATAGATAGAGTATGCATGTGAATAGACATACGCATTAGAAGTTTCAATTCAAACTATTGCACATGGCATTGCACTCATATGAATAAAATTATACATTGGGAATGAATTTAAATTTTCTAACATAACTCAATTTTCCTCACAAATAACATTAAATTGTTCAAATTTTCCAACATAACATCTTGTCCATGATTTGTTTTTGAGGCAAATCATGTCATAAAGAAAGTGATAAAAGTTCTGATTATTATAAGCCCTTCCTTGCAAATCAAAACCAACATTGAATTTTACTTCTATTTCAAATTTCAAGTGTTATAATTTCCCAACAGTTGCCTTATTCTCCATGTTCAGTAGTTACAAAGTTCATACTTAATGTCAACATCCCTCTTAGTAAAGTGCTGCCAAGACTCCATTGTACTTCAAAACTGATTGATAGCAGCAGTGAGAAACAGTTACAAATCTGTGTAGTGTTTACAAATAAAAAAGGATGGAAATTAATGTAATGCAGGGCAGTCGCGTGCCACTTTCATAGATCTGGTTTATAATCAAGATTCTCTCAACTTTTTATTGCCAAGCCATTTTGTTTAAAACTTGAGTTGATATTTTTTGGCAAGATCTTCTAGTTCATCATATGTTTATATGTAACATTGACAGATATTGACAGTTATTTTTTCCTCCTTCCCTCTCTCTTTATCCCCCTCTCACTCTTTTTATTCTTTCTCACTTTCTCTTTCTTTGACTTGATTTTTTTCATAAACTGTAAATAATTAGTATAATAACCTTGCCAAAAAATATCAATTTAAAATAACCTCACAAGATTAAAAGCCACTTGCACGGAATAAAACATGCAATCTGCTCTACATTGGCAATGCAAAATGTTTCCCTTCCATCTCACCGTGTGCATAATCAATGAAAAGAAAATGGAAACTAATTTTCCAGCAGCATAAAATGTTTCCCCAGCCCCTTGTCTATGTGGGTGTCCCAGTCAGCAGTGCAGTACTGCACCATCAAAGGATGCTAGCCAGCCACAGAGACGGAAGACAAAGAATTTCACAGCTTACCAGACCCTGCATAATCTGATACGGCCTCAATCAATGAACAGTACCAGCCTACAACACTTGGACATGGTGCTTTCCAGGGCCTGATCTCTATAAACACATGAACACCATGTGTATGAACCTAACTCCAGACACAAGACACACACATGTACATGGTGAATATATGTAAGTATATATATGCACTATCCGTCCTTTAGTTTAATTGACACACAGTGTAGAGACAATTTATTTTCCATTTAAACTAGCTGACTAAGGATAAATATCAACAACAAATGAAGTACACATGTAATTTATCTTAAGAAAGGAGATGGTATTTCCCAATAAACTAATTCTCAGAGTAACTCATTTTTATTTACCAAAAAATAGAGTAGGTACCAATATACTTTCTGATGCAGTTTATATCAGGATCTGGCTGATGACAAAAGGTAAAATATTCCCCCATGGATGAATCATTTATTACAAACAGTACCATCTCAAGACAAACACTAATTAATGGACAGACATTTGTGCCAGTTCAAGGAGAATATGCAAGTGTCAATACACATCCCAGCAAATAACATATCACATCTGGCCACTTGGTTGCAGTCATGTCTACATCCCGACTGATTTCAAGTGTGACTGTCAATGCTATCACTGCATTTCTCAAAGGACATTACCAACATAGGAAACTCATTTCATGTACTACATGTATACTTGAATATAAGAAGGTCAATTCTAAAATCTCAGCATTTCCTTTTTAAACCCAGCATGACACTTCAGAGAACATTCAAACAAGAGCTAACAGGGTTTTCTTGATCTAATTTTCATATAAACTATCAAATTGACTTGCACCTTGTGCCCACATTTTCACTCCATCATCTTTAATACCCTAAATGCTCCGAGTCAGATGTAACACTGCACTGAAATGATCCTTATCACGGAAATTATTCATCAGCAGAATGTTTCATCGATACTAATTTTTCACCTGAGTCCATACTTCCACATGTGATTTAGCTGTATCTAGGAGCAATACACACATATACACACCTGCCATATGGTGAGATCCAGCAGCTTACACATAATTAACCACAACATTGAAGAGAGAAGAGAAAGCTTAATGGTTTGACAATGCATCCAGTTCACATCCATCAAAAACACAAAATTTCTCCTAAACTCAAAAACATAATCTTCCAAAAACAATCCTTCCTCTGTTTCTCTAGATCAACATAAAGTTAGTCAGAAAGGTAACACCCCTAATTATGCACCCTTTTACGATTCATCATTTTGGCAGATGGACCCCCCAAAAGTCCAAATTGATTGTAAGTACACAAATATTGGGGAAAAACAACCCTCTTTGTTCTCTTAAAAGAAAAAGCCACCTTTGACTTTCCAAAGCTATTATTCCATGAAAACAACACTTACTTCTGCACTGGCATAGCTTCTCATTACAAACAATTACTCCAACTGCTGAGAAATCCAACTGGCTGTAACACCAAAATAATCATTCTTGGAGGCAAAAAGATGCAGAGGCAAAACCCAGCATTTGCTGTTGGACATTGCCCTGTTCTCTAACTTGCACACATGTTGTAATTGTGGAATTGTTTGGATGAAGAGCACAGGAAACCATTAAATATCACAAACACTCATTTTTCTGTGTATCATAAAAGTCTGACTGATTGGCTAGGGGCCTCACGTAGGGGAACACCTACTAGAATTATTTATACAGAACCACATCAGCTGTTCAACTGATTTCATGTCAAATGTGGAACCTTTTCTTGAACTTACTGCTTTACAAGCCACTCCTTTCACTGAGAAATTTTCATTATTCCTTCAATGCCTGCCTATATTGCAATTAAAGAGATAGTAACTTTAACTCTACACACAAGAACTGAACATAAAATTAATTACATTGAATAACAAACAGTGTTCTGTGCCAAAATCACACGATCAAGTTGCCTTGTTTTCAGTGTGTTAATGTTTTGGTACATACCACAGAACATCAAATGAAAATCTACCTGTCAATACAACCACATCTGAAATGACCTCAGCAGATGCAGAGCCACTTACCTGTTGACACCTGTCTTGACAGGTGTACCATCTTTTTCTGATTTGCACCACAACAGAACCAGCAGTTGGTCCAGGACCATGGCGGCACACATCTTCCATCAACTGCCAATCACCCTGTCATGTCAGATCAATGGTCAGTGTGAGACTGTGAGGCACAAGCTTGATCATATTGTCTATATCCCCAAACGCATCTCCAACACATTGAATCAAACAGGAATTCAGGCACTATATTAGTTTAGACTGACAAATTTGATAAATGTGAAAAAACTTCCTGTTTTCATTCCTCTCATTATATTTTCCTTTTCTCCAGAATCCAAACTTACATCAACCAAGTTAAGCTACAAGACAGCTAATTCCATTTCACAATGTGACACAAAATTTCTCTCCTTTTTTTCTCCCTGATGCCAGACCCACTGGAACATTGCAATGAAACAAGGCCACTAATTGACAAAGTAATGTCTTTAATGAAAATCTGTCAATAAGATCTGAGTCACTTTAAGCAGTGTCTGGTTACTCAGCCTCTAGTCAATCTGAGTTATGGAGAGAGAGGGGGAGAAAGTAGAGGTGATTCCATTGTAAAATCAATATAAACTAGCCTCTGTTGCTCTCCCAGACCAGGGCAAAACTTGATTTGAATAATAAACATGTAATAAGTGCCAAATTAATCTGTCAGCCATTGTCCAAAGGATCTGTGAATCTGTCAAAATAAAGTACATCATGGCTGCACCACGGTTCTCCAAACCACTGTCACTGTTGTATTCCTTCTCTCACAAGAATCAGTGACATGTAGTGATCAGCACAGGGGTAATTCAAGTCTTTCCTCTGCCTCAAGAAAACACCTGAAGTTTCCTTCCTGTTTTTTATTTGTCAGGAGATTAATTAATTTTGAATGACACAGGTATACAGATGAATCTCTCTCACAAAATGCAAGATCAATCTGAAAATGACTCCAGTGGCATTATCTTACTATCCGGAACAATACATTGGTATGAATAATTAATCTGCCATGTCTTTAATTCTTCCTAGCCCAATGGACAGTTCCAACCGCACACTGTCTTCGGCTTCCTCCTACATCAGACAATCTCACTCAGTGAATGCAAGTGCATCAAGTTGACAAGATTTTCCAATCCTGATCAGATGACTCACAGATCAATAGTAGCATATGAAGGTGGACCGGGTTTATTTTAGTTTAAATACTATTACATTACAGAGGATTTATCCCAGAGAGATTTTCTCAGAATTCAGTACAGGATTGACTTCTCTTAGTTGACTCCTTGAGATGGACTATAATTGGATACCTATCAGTTGTACTAAAAATGATGCTATTAGTATTGCTAACTGATAACAAATAACTGCATGTGTAGTTAAGAAAATACACCAAATATCTGAACATTGTACCAACACTTTATTCTACATTTTGTGACCTTATTGACTTCTCTCTCAATAAGAAGCAGCACTATTAAAAAGGGGAGATAACTCAACACAAAATTCCCTAATTCAGGTCAGTGACCTCAGACTGTCACAAATCAAGGTAAGACACATAAATTATGACATAGTAGTTGTGCCCAGATGACATCCATATCCAACCATTATCTTCTGTTTATTGACAGTTCAAGGACTCCCTACCCTTCCCCAGGAATTAAGTATAAAGTTTTACTCCTCATCTTCATCAGATTAGAAAAAGCCACTGATTTTTATCGACTCAGTGCAGGAGGCATGGGGCTTCAGCTCCCTCAGAAATGGAATCCTTATCTAATCAGTTTCTAACAGAGGTACCCTATCGGAATTATATAAGCTGGATGCAATATTGAAGAAAGAATTCTGAATCTATAAAAAGGAAAATGTTACACCCTCAATTTGTAATCAATGTAATAATGTTCCTTGATGAGGAACATTCCACTGCAAAACTTGTTCACCTTCCAATCAAGCAGGAAATAAGATAGATAAACAAGATTAAACCAGATGATACGGCACCAGTGCAGAGGAACCTTACATGTTCAAACAGTTTGATATTAAATTGTACTTGCCTTCAAGACTTGAAATCACATGATACAGTACAAATCCACACAAAGAACTCTAAAGTAGGTCAGCCAGAAGCTAATGAGCTTCAAATGATTCTGAAAACACACTGGGAGTAAGGTCACAGAAAGAACACTTCTGAAAGCTTACTAACCTGAGAGGCTCAGCACCATATTGTACATTAGTCCAGCAGTTCCCACCTTATATCCAAAATTGAACCACACACAAGGGATGTTAAAACCTTTACAAATTTTCATGATCCATCCCAAAAACAATACTACATCTGCAGAACCTTATCACAAGTTTGGCTTTTTTCCTCCCTGCGTGCTACTTTATGAATGGATCAGATTTTAAATGCACAGTAAGGCCCGAACGAGGATCATCTTTGGCAGAAGATGTAAAACTACAGCATGCATTGAGTTTATTTATAAAGTGAAGAAAGGATACGGGAAACAAAAAATACAGTTCACATCTATTTTGAAAGTGATTTTTGCCGATTTGGCAATAAATAAGTATTTACATTGTATATTCTTGAGTACACTATATATGCTGGGAGTATATGAATTGTTTCTGAGCATGCAGCAGTAAGTGACTAGTGTGCTGGACTCAAGTAGTCAGCTTCTGAACACATAAAGTCCAATTATTCTCACATGGTCTAAGCTTTATAGCTAATATATATTTAATGAAGCTGAACCATCCAATAACAGAAGTTGGTCTCTAATGAACAAACCAATAATTTTGGCTTTTTAAACTAAACAACCTAATTGTGCATGTGTCAGAGAGCTTTTATGCTTTTCTTCAAATTACTTCACTGTAATCTTGCTGATTCAAGAACTACACTGTTTTTTCTCCCTCATTAGCAGCCACTGTTAAGATTGTGTTTTTTTGGTTAAGTATACCCACTCTTTGGTCCATTGAAGTATAATCAAAGGGGTTCCTTTTGTTTTTTATTCTCTACATCATAAAGTATTCATAATTTGGCCGAGTTTCATTGAGCTACATTCCTCGCCATACATTCCTTGCCAATATTGTTACATCTACTACATGTATATACCCATTTACATTTTCCAATATATCATATTGTTTTATTTTTTTCATCACAGATACTTCATGTTTTAAACAGAAAAATAAAAATTGCAAGTTCCATGAAATTCATACACCTGCTTGTGTAATACACACACTCCCTTAAAATATTATAATGATGATGTTTGAAAAAAAATTAACAGAACTAAAAAAGAAAAGGCAAGGATATACTCCATGTCACCTTATTTGATAATTAAAAGCACATAATTACTTTTATAGGTGAAGTTATAAATATCCATCTCTGTCAATTTCAAATCTTGAGACCTACCTTGTACATGTTGCCATATCATAAGTCACTTCAATCAACAAGTGATTCCATGGTTTGCCATTGTTTTCACATCCTTCCTGTTATGTAGAATAAAAAAACAAATGAAAGTAGGAAATGATACATTTATTTACTATTGTTATCATATGACATAGGTACTCTATAGGTGTTATAAATAGACATGGCTTTACATACCTACAATGCTATAATTATCATGCAGGGATAATTTTGTCACCTACTGTCATTTACAATATACATGAAATGGAAAACTGTTACATAATTACGTCTACTGGGTATTTATTGAATTCTCAATTAGAACCTGCTTGTGTTATGTTTAAAAGGAGTATATCCATACTAAAAATTAATTAATATGAAGAAAAAAATTTAATTCTACTAAACAAAAATAGCTGTGTGATTAGCCTTGCATCATTCAATCTGCTTTAACTAAAACAGATTCTTGTAACAGGAAAACCCATGTTTCGGTAAACAAAACTAATGATTTTGATTAAAGTGTCCTAGAACAGATCTACCAGAGTAATTAATCAAACCAGAGCATGTCTCATTCAAGTCAGATTGTTGAGAATTTGTTCAACTTGTTCTAATTTGTATATAAATTATGATTTAAAATAAATACACGTACCATAATACCATGTTCATTCTAACAACCAGATACCATGCATTTCCCACATTAGACCTAAGATCAGTCTTGAGTTCAGAAGTTATTCATGTAGTATGATTTCCTTCTTCCCATTTTAAAGCATCAACTCAACTATACATGTATGTATTTCAAGAATAAAAATGAAAATGGGACTTGAAGTACATGAAGGTCAAATGTAAACCAAATTTTCTTGTTCCTGAAAGTTAAAATATATTTATCATAAATTGTGTATTTTTGAATACCATATGGATACAGGGAAATATTCTTCCCACTTTATTTTTGTCCCTTTTCCCTTCTTATAATTGGGTAAATTTAAAACTGGATGAATTCAAAACAATTCTTACATTACTGTGTTAGTTAAAAGTAGTATGTATCATATATTCCAATTGTCTGGGTGAATTAAAGATAGAGCGAAACAGTTTGCAAGTATAGTAAGGCAGAAAAAAATGGGACGAAAATAACCCTGTATTAATTATGCAAATTATTTACAATATATAAAAATATACAAAATAATGCCACATATAAAAACTTGTTCGACTTTTTGAAGTTTTCATTCTTAATGAACCTTGGTTTAATAGGTAGAAAAGTATTTTAGTGTTGCATGGACATTTTTTTGTAGGAAATTGGTATGAATTTTTTTTTAAAGCGTTGCTCAGAATCATGATAAAAATATCTAAGTACATGTGTAACACATTTTTCAGTGATCAGTGATATTAGGATTAACAAAGAATTTTTTGAAGGTTGCCTTAAACGTCTATAGAAAACAACCATAAGTGATTAACAAGTGAGTGACACGTATTGTTTGACATGTAAGAGCTATGACCAGATGTTGCTAACAATTTAATCTCTTCTCATACCACAAGCATAGACAGAGTATACAAATACATGCAGCCTGAGTGGGGTATTGCTTTTAAACAGGCTGACAAATTAAGGTCATGAAAAAGAAATGAGGACTTTAAGTGTAGATTTTTATCAGTTGTAATGCTGAAGAATATATTTCCTTTCTGCAGACTGAAAGGAATTCTTTTTGTACATAATTAATACTGCACTTTACAAAAATAGAAATACTGACTATGTCATCTGTTACACAAGAATAAGACACTCCTCTTACTTCATTGCTATCTTGTTAAGATATATTTTAGGATAAATGCATAAGATATACCGGTAAATAAAACTTTAATTTTTGGGATATGCCAGAATTTTTAGCATTTGAACTTCGCAATTAATCTTAAATTGTTGATTAGTATTTTGTCATCAAAAAAATGTTACAGTATTGAATGTATAGGAAATAAATACATTTATGTATACTAAATTCACTTCAATATGCTAACTTAATTTTAACTAACAATACTTTCTGTAATATTTAGTTCATTGAGTACACAATAATAAGTACATGAACAAAAATTATCTATCATTGTTAAGTTGCTCTTAATTTATTAAGCATCTTGAAGAAAAAATCATCAATGCCTTTGACACACATTGTGCAAGTTGATAAACATGTGAAAGATTTTCTACTTCAGACAGTATGACCATAATCTTATATCAAATACAACATCAGATACATCATAAAACTACAGTGTTCGTTCTGCATGTTTTAAGAAGACTGTGCCCAATATGCAGTCTCTAGACATAATTTGGAATAAAAAAAATATAAACAGGGACTTTATTCAATATGTTTGTACAACATACCAAGAGATAAGTTTCTTCATAACTTACATACACAGCCCATCCTTTGACCAAAGGGTGTTGTACTGAATGACACACACCCATAGAATCCATATATAACCAAGAACCGAGAACGATAAATCGTACAGTATTTTAAAGTTAATCGATGGCTTTAACTAAAAACTTTTTTTATATAATACATCTTGTTTGTATTTTTTTGGCATTTTGATTTTTAATATGTAAGGAAATAAAGCATAAAGCCTTAATGAGATGAGACACCTATGCATTCTTTTTAATTTGAGAGCTCCGTGTCCCAAAAAGAATTGCAGACAATAATTCATATTGCTCTTTCTAACTTGACAGAAAATTTACCTCTCTCACTCTCAAAATTTCACACTCAAGCAGCTATTCTTTTGTCCGATGTCTGTCAATCCCTTGGCCTTTCCTCCATCTTGAAAATTTATTACTTCTAAAAATGAAAACAAGGACGGTTACATTCATTCGTCCCGGTTTGGATGCTTTCTAGCTTTATTGTTTTATCTGCTACAAAATACATCTATATTCATATTATAATCATAATTTGCATGTACATGTATTCAAAATGACGAAACAGCGTAACGTTATTTATTTTTAAAAGATAAACATTAAAAAAATCTCTTTATTAAAAAAATAACGGAACTGCTTTATTAAAAAAATAACGGAACTGTCAATTTATGAAGAAAAAAATACATGTAATGCAAGCTATACTCGTTCCAGAATGTTTTAAATATTTCTATTTGGCATATTTGATATATCTCTCTCTCTCTCTCTCTTTCTCTCTCTCTCTTCGTGACGTACACTTTTCATGTACGTCACATTGTAGAAGCGTAACAATTAATTTCACGTGATGCATTGATAACAACAGAAAGATACAGTAGGTAGATTTTATTCATTAATCTTATAGCAGTTAACACATTAATGGTAAATTATTCTAATTATCTTTTACGTGTTCTTGTTCTTTAAGATTTGTTTTACTTTAGACCATATCCGCAATGCCAGAAAAACCAGGGAAACAAGATAACAAAAACGAAGCAAAGGGGGATCCGAAGTTATCCCAGGGGAAAACTTACGACATCCTCCCCGAGATCCCGGGGGACAGGAGGACGAGGCCAAAGAAAACCGCAAAGAGGTCAGGTTTGGGCAAGATGTATGACATCCTGCCAAGCATTGGTCCTAACGTGTACACCTTCCAGGAGTTCCAGAAAATATACGAGGAAAACGAAAGACAGGTTGGGGAAACAATGAAGCAGCGTATGCATGAACCACCAGGGATCTTCAGCGATATGGGCAAGTTTCAGAACCTGGGTGATGTCTCTGTGAAGAGACCATCCTCCCCCCCTCGGGATCTTGTGAAGAAGCGTCGCGGGCCGAAGAGGAATCACCATCTCGATACATAAATGGACTTAGTTATTTTTAAATTGTAGAAACTTTAAAAGTAATCAAGAAAGTCATTTTTTTTAAATTAACCTGATAAAATTATCATTTGGTTAGTGCATGAACATTTGTCAAATTCCATATTTTTTCATAAAAAGTTGCACACTGTGCTTTTGATTTCATCGTCATAAGTTATTTTTTTTTATGGTACATTTAGTTTTCTTCACGTATCAGTACTACATTCTGAACGTATTACATGTATTTGCTTTTAGTCGGGTAGGATTAAATAGTAGAATTGCTTTTAGCAATACTGTTGCATTCCTCTGATGGCAATGGTTTCATTAGGTAAACAAACTCCGTCTAGACCACGAACAGAGGTCGTATAAATACAAAGTGGTGTTTTTTTAATTCTTGCTACTGTTTGCCAGCATATAACGTTGGTAAACAAAGAACACATACTATAGTATGCAGCTGCATATCATCTACATTAATTTATTCTCCCTTTTGAGCTAAGAAATTTGCGAATTTCTTTTTTTTTATTAGCCTCATCTTTCATGGCAGAAGGTAGGTATGGTGACAAGCATGTCTCGAGCTGAATGCTTGAATTTATTTAAGGAATAAGGAATCATTCTTTGAGTATTATGAGGTAATAATTTTGGTTGGGGCGTGATCAAATCCAAAAAAGCCCGAAGGGCTTTATGTTAGGATTGATTACGTCCCCGACCGAAATTATCACCTCGTAATATTCAAAGAATGATTCCATATTACTTATATTTATATAATATTCAGCAAATATACGATCAAAAATTAAAATATTAAAATTGCAAACCTGCTGGCGCCCCAACAATACGTCAATTGAATTTATTGGACTGTATAGTACAAAATTGACTCGTAGTGTTATTACAGCTAAGAAACTGGAAAATGTAAATATATACATGAACATGAACCAGTATTTTACATAGTATCATTGGTGCTCCGATTTTTTGGGTGTAAATATTCCAATATAAAATCATAATGGAACCAAGTATAATTTAACTTCAAAACCGTTTTAAACAAAATACAAAACATGTTTAGTCGAATACACTTTTCAGACGCAGATGCTATTTTAAACAAAATTTTATATGTCAACAAAATATTTTAATACCAGTAGGGCATTTTATAAAAGAAGAACGTATGATTTCTCTATACATAATTTTTATGAGCACAAATCCATTTAAGAAGGCTCGATGATCGTGGCCATATTTAGACTATATTGATTTCCTTACGAAGAAGAGCTATATAAAAAAATATTTCAAAAATACCAAAATTTATAAGGTAAAATATAGGGATTTTTTTCCTTCACTAAATAATTGTTCGTAGCTAAACAAATCATCTCTTAAAATTTTATTCAGATCTGATGGTTAATTTGTTGACCATTCAGCCTCCTTGATTAAGAACATGGAATAAAAACCTTCAATCTATTAAAACACTATTTTAGGAATAAAAACTTTCAATGTATTAAAACACTATTTTAGGAATAAAAATCTTCAATGTATTAAAACACTATTTTAGGAATAAAAATCTTCAATCTATTAAAACACTATTTTAGCAAGCCTGAGGCAAAGGATCAAATAAGTCTTTCCATTCTTTTCCTGTCGTTAGCATCGTAGTCTTTAACTTTTCACATGTTTGGCTTCCTCTGTAGAACCTCTAAATTAATACCAATCAAACTAAGCATAGAACATACACTCTTGTGTAAATGGAATTCAAGTTTGTTCAAAGAAGAGTCATGCAAGTTTTTTTAAAGGGGTAATGAAGAAAAGTGAAATGTAATAGCAACTAATAAAAACAATCTATACCACTGAATATTAAATTTACATAAAAGATTTTTCATATTAGCGTAGATTTAATTTGATTCAATTTGTAAACTCAAGGGCAAGGTTGAGAATAATTTTTTTAGAATCTTCTCCTGAAGAACATAAAAGTCATGGAAGTATGGAAGCATTCTCACGTGGTGGAGATTAAAGTTTGTTAACATGTGTCATTCAATGTGATAGAAATTGTAATTATCTTACCTGATGAAACCCACCCCCAAAGTTTCATAACTTGCATAACTGAGTAAGTGCTGAACAAGTATGAATTTTTGAAATAGTTATACTCTAAACTATGGTTACATATTTAAGGGGGTGGGTGGTGGAGGTCTGCCCCCCCCCCCCTCTCTGGAAGATTTACTTTTTTAAAAACTAATAATGCTTATATCGAGGCACTTTTCTTCATCTATAAGCTAAATACATGTACCATTATCATTTAGATTGTATTCTGTGAGAAAATGACAAAGTTCAACAGCTGACCAGTATGTGTTTCATAAATTATGAAAAATCAAAATATAAGTAATATGCACCTCTCTGATATATGTGCAGTTGATCCGCAAAACAACTTCCTATCTTGGAAACTGTAGGAGGATTTACCTGTACATATAGGGTTACCCTATATGCAATACTTTGCGAGAAAAGCTAGTATTTTTTTCATACCACTCGACCATCAAAATAAACGAGCCATTCAAAGGTTTGATTTCAATTAGACTGGCTCACTGCAAACAAATTGTTGCTAAACAGGAGCATAAAGAATCTGATTTTAATCAGACTAAATTACCAAGTCCATAGACTCTCCTAAAAATCAACAAAGACAACAATACATGTATCTCATTAGCATTTTATAAATATTTTATTTCTCGATATTTACATGTGAATTTTTTGTCACATAGAAGTAAAAGTTTGCATCAACAATCAATATAATAGTTTCTATCTGACAACAAATGACGAGAGCTTTTCTTTACAAATTATATTCTTGGGCCAGGAGTGACACTAGCTTTAAAATAAGAGCACAAACCAACCCATTTAAATGATAATAAAAAGAAAGGATCCTTACAAACATAATGAAATCATCAGCACTTAGAACTTAAAGATACACCATTTTCCGATGAGATTTTAATATACCGTACCTGGTAATTAAGACCATCAGTGCTTTTGATTTGACCCCCATTTTCTGTTATATAACTAGGAATCATATCACAGCTCCCAGTGAGGGCAGTGCTGTCTACATGCACAGTCCCTCACCAGGATTCCCATGGCAACCAATGTAAGGTCCTAACATGAAAATTCGACAAGGGCATTGTGGATCCCAATGATTCCATTCATTGCACTGAGTTCTCCCCCCTAACTTCCAGTCCTTTTTTTTACATGGTCCAAACTTGAATGCAGTCACAATAAATATAAATGAGAGATAGTGTTACACTATTTCATATCTGTCCACATAAAACACTACTTCTGATGAAAACTTCACTGGACTGTCGTCACTGCAGTTTTGTACTTCTGTAATCTGGAATCATAATATCACAAAATGTAAAATTTGAATATTTTAATATATGGAGAAAAAATACATATTTTTAAATGTATCATGATATAACATAACCTGAGGTAGTTATTCTTTATATACATGTACATGATCTTTTCAAAGTCTATATATATCTATACAACATAGATGAAAATAGGGCAACATGTTCTCAAAAACAATATCAAGTTGCACAAATTTAAATATATGCACCTCATATTAAGATGTAGGCAACATATTCTACCAACTATAAAGAAATCTGTTAAGCAAATTAAATACACCCTGCAATCAGAACAAATTATTCAGATTTGTTTAAATACTGACAAAGAAAAAACGTAGCAAAAATAATCACTTCGATAAATTACCTGTAAATCACAGTAGGAGTTTTTGGATATAAAGTTGACGTTGACTGGGAAGAAGTCGTCCGGATGGCCAGCGATGCTGAACTCCATGCTTCCCGACTCATTGTTGGCGTCGATGACGGCCAGGTTCCACTGTAACACCGACTTCCTGCTGTCAAAGTTGTACTCACCATCACAGTCTCCTACCACTGGGGCACCCACACCAGACCTACAACACAGCACCCCTTGGTATAAAACTTCATGTCAATAACTTGACAGACCTACAACACCACACCCATTAGTATAGAACTTCATGTCAATAACTTGACTATATGTGCTTTGTAAGGTAACAAAAGTAGAATGGTAAATATGCTTCTTTGATTCGTTGAGAACTTTTTATCACTTTCTAAAAACCCCTTTTCAGGGCAATATTGGCTACACTTTCTTTTTGTCGTATTTTTCATTTATCATATTTTTCTTGCTACTTGATTTAATATCAAATTCATTTCTTAATCTTCTAATACATTCTTATACATGTAAATGTATGATCCTATCTGTGTAATACTTTACAAGACATGGGCTTCACCTTGGACTTACACCAATAAGTTGTGATGATCCATTGTAATTTGGGAGAAGGCAGTCTAAGTTACAGAACTTTGCCCAGTCCCAATTGTACAGTATATGAGTACAATATGCATGTTCAAATCAAATCTATTACTGTCAAGTTTACCTAATTGAAAGTAGATATTGAATATTGGGATAACCAATGCCAATGTCCTCCTAAAAACATTTACTTACGGTAAGGGGATAAGAATGGTGACATCATGTAATTCCAAGTCTGTCTGCTTCAGTTCATACTCAATGTTTACATCACATCCACTTCCAGTGTCATTTGGCCAACAATTAACTACAATTGATATTAATGTCGGTAAGCAATGATTCAAATATCAATTATATAACCATTTCAGTATGTTGTCCATGCTGTTCAGATAGACATATAAAAAGGACTTATGTTCAAAGGTAAGTTATAAATTTCTTAATTTATCTATGAAGAGTTCATTTTGTGCAACAACAGAGCATATGTGAAAACTTCTAATACTGTTGATAAATGTAATTTTAAAAGAAGTTAGGCCAGCTGTATAGCTAGCAAGATTTTAATAAATTGCATTGGGTATTAAGAGTTTATTTTTATTCTAGGTAAAAATCCTGAATGATCAATTTGACATTTAAGTACTTTAATCTTAAGTAAAGATAACGTAAAGCATCCAAACTTCTTTACACTGGGAAGAAAAGACTGGGAAAATGCCTTGAAGGAAACATAGATGGGTCCAGCCTTATCACATTAGGTCCTTTTTCTGCTCTAATTTTAAATTGACTTATTTTCACTGACACGCATAAGTAATATGCAAGGGCCTAATTTAACAAACATGAATATGAAGCTTTCAATAAAACAAGTTTGCAAGTGTCTGTATTTTGTGTACTCTGAGGTCATCCACCAGTGAATGAACATTGATCTGAAAGAGCCTTACTCTGCAATGGCATCATATCTTCATCCTGGGTCTGAAACCTCCATTTTAAAACTCCAACATCTGTGTTCAATGGGAATGATTTCTCTTGGTTCTTTAGAGCAATGCATGAGGAAGCATTGAAGAGTTTCTTGTCCACATTTGGATGTGTCTATGCATTAAAAAAAAGATGTTGACATATTGATAATAAATGATAGCAATGACAAAACTAATTTTCATTCCTTTTTTCATTTTCTGATGATTTTCAGCAATTGTTATTAGATTAATTTTCAATGGATGCTTGTACTTTATGCAATGTGAATATAAGAACAGTCTTGTTTACCTGTAACTGAATGCCTTTTTTGTCATTGTTTTGCACATTGACTTTAATTTTTCCATATGTTTCATCATTAACTTTGACTTTGACTAAACCATGAACTTCCATGTTCTGTAACCCTCCATCTCTTCCAGCAGTCAGGGATATTTTCTCTTCAATTGCGATGTGAACACTGCAAACAAATGTGTAATTGCTATCAAAACAAAATATGGTTTTGAGATTCCTGATATATACTTTTCACGTAATGTGTTTATGACTAAACAGATTCTTAACAAACTGAAGTCTTTACAAACAATTCCTTACCCCTCTTGGTCTTTGACTGGCGTGGTCTGTTTTGCCACAGCTGATGACAATGATGATTTTGTTCCTCCCACCTCTGGTTGACAAATTAAGAAGGTTTTAAAATATTACTTTTTACATAATGACAAAAAAACTGAAACATTCACAGTACATCCTATAAGGTCTTAATTCAATACTTGTAGTAATATGATATTCATCTTACTTTCACCCTCTGATTCCAACTGCCCTACAAATGTATCTACATCCTTCTTCTTACTTCCAAGTCGCAGAGCATTTCTAGATGATGATGGTTTACTGCAGAAAAGAAGAATCCTTTAGTATTACATCATTACAAAAATTCTATCAAGCCAAGGAAAGCCATGAGTTAATTGAGTTTAACAGTCTCTTTTCAATGTGACAAGACAGAAGGTAAAATATACAATTACTTCTCTTTTCATAATACATGTAAGTAAAATTGAGTTAAACTTGAATAGTGGTTAAATACCTTGTGGCTGCTGTGTATGATGGTTTAGGCGTATCCATAGGAACGCTATCAATGACTGGATTATCACGCTGTGTAAAGGAACCACTTCCAAATCCTCCCCCAAATCCTGCACTTCGCCCTGCTTTCTGGTTCTCTCTGCGTGCTACCTGTAACTCCTTGGCCCTCTTCTGCATCTGTATCTTAGCTTCTTTTTCTTGCGTCTAAAATACAGATGAAATAAAATTTAAAAAAAATAAGAATTTTAACAATATCTAAATGAAAGAGTGATGATTTCGAACACTATATAAAAATTTACCTCTCTCACAGACTTGAATACAGCTTCTTCATGTGACTCCATTTCAGTGAATGTTCTGATCTGAGCAAGATTGACACTTTCTCTATATCCCAGGGCAACAATTTCATCAAATGCAAAAATTAAAGGAAAAGCTTGATCCACAATATCTTGCTCATCAAAATTTCTGCAGTATTCTGGAATCTGTTGAATTTAAAAAAGGAAATTGTTATTTTTGTTCATAATAAGAAGAAAAGTGTCCCAACACATATCTAGAAAAGTGAAAAATCACTTTTGCTATCAATAAAATGATGATAATAATTAGCCAACTTTCACATTCAGGCCATCCTTTAAAAAAATTATCCATTTTTCAAGGAGGCGGGAGGCAATTTCAAACTAACGATAATTTTATTTTAGCCTTACTTGTGTCGCATTTGTTTCGTTATCGATTATAGCAAATTGAAAATGATAAATATTTTTTGCAAAAATTATGACTTGTATCATAGAAATATTAAAAAAAGAACTCCTAGATTTTAACTTTCTTTAAAAAAGGAAATGTATCACATCTAATTAATGGTGGATTTTTTTTTCTTGATAACAATGTTTCTTAATAAAAATTGTACTTACAACTCTTGCAAAAAGTCTCAGAGTTTCTAAGTCCTCCAAGATGTTGCTAGCTTTAGTTGTTATGAGCAACATGTACAATTTTTCTAATGGTTGATAAACATATCTAACACTCTCAGTTTCTACAAAGGTATGTTGTTTCCCAGAGCTCATCAGTTTGGGGAAAGCAGCCAAAAGTCCCTCAATGCGAGACCTTGACATCTCAACAAATTGTCGAGATATAATTGCTGTGAAGATAAAATTAGAAAATTACAACTTTATGATATTAGATGAAGAATAATATTACTGACCTGATTTTATGAAGCTTAAAACTGAACAAATACTTGAGTTTATGAAGCTTAAAACTGAACAATTAATGAGTTTATGAAGCTCAAAACTGAACAAATACTTGATAAATGTAACTTACCTTTGCCTGACTTGTTGCAGACTGCTGCAGCAAGCAGAACCTATAAATAACAAAAAATTGTAATATCCTGTTCACAAATCATGATAGTTCTATATATATTCATTAAAATTTTTTACTAAAGTGTATAGTTTACTGCAATACACTCAATCTAAGATTTAAGGATGTTTGTTATTGTAGCAAGGGATGTAAGTCCTACAATATCCCATGTTTCTGTTTTAATCATATTCCATACAATCTATTCCACAATCTTTAAGAAAGCAATTAAAAGGATATGTTGAAATAATTTAAAATGTATTATAGAGAATTGGTGTCATAAAACATCACAGTTAGTTTTTAATTACTACATTAATTTCATCACGAGTGTAAGAACATACATGTGATAAGTTGAAGACCACAAAACTCTGCAAAAAACTGGAATTCGGGTGAAAATATACACTGCCCACCAAAAACAGTACAAAATATCACGGAAATTCTGTTGATAAAATACCATATCAAACATTTATTTCTAAACCAACAAATGTATATTTTGCCTTATTTAAATGTTGTAAAAAAGTTTTCTAAGTTTTCAAAGTTTTTTAAAATTTCATATTGTGTTTTATAGTCACAATTGAGCAAGTTTAGATGATAATTTGTTTACCAACTTTATATAGTATAAAAGAGTAGATATCTCCAACTTACATCTTGTTCATGAATATATTGACTGATATTATACACCAGCAATTTCAATAACAGCAGCAAATGCAACCTTACATAAATTTCTGCACATAAAAAATCCTTTATTTCAGTGTAAGCATGATAATAAAAATGTTTACATTGCATGGGGAGAGCTGGTTCAGATTCATGTGTATTTGTAAGGTTGGCTAAAAGTTTTTCGATCAAGTTACAAAATATTTTAAAACAGTTATAATTAAAAACCCTTTGAAAACAAAGCTACCTAAAGGGACAATTTAATATGGATGATTATCCCAATTGGCAGTTTACGCCTTCACACGCGACAGTTTGTGTACACTAAACAAGTATTGGTAGGTCATGCCACGATATGTCAAACACAGGTGATCTTTTCCAGTGCCTCGTGAGTGAGAATGAGAGGAAAATGGCCGTATTTAGAAATTCAAATTACTGTACAAATTTTCATATTCCTTGAATGTTGGTGTCCCCCTGGTACACCGTGAATGCGGTCGAAAAAACAATACATTTTGCGTACTGCCTGTACATATCACAAGTATGTCAGAATATGGTAAAACAAAAACCTAAATTGATAAATAATTAACAGCAAAACAATACTATTTGGTACATTTTGTTAACTTCAACATTTCTTAGACATATGTTCCGGACTACACCTAAAAATTAATATTTAGTAAATGTACATCATCCCTACCCCTCCCACTTGTGATCATTAATATTATAAAATGTATGCACGATCAGAATATCACATTAATAAGAGCAGATTTTGTTGTAGTTTCAAGTACCAAAATATGATTTCGAACAATGTGTCTGTTAGTGACATTGGCATTTTAGTAATATTGACTAACATTTCTACCGGTGTCCGATGTTGAGATAATTCGGGTCGAATGAGTTACAATGAAATCTTTGTCTTATCCCAGAAACTTAACATATAATATATACATAACACTGGCATTGAATGGTGGCCGTTCAATTTATTGTCCTCTTTTTATCATAACACAGCAAAAATGAGTGATCTTATGATTTTCTCAGTTTCAGCCGCACATCAGCTTTACAGATTTCACAAGAATTTGATAACTTATAGTAAAAAAACATTTCTGCAGCGCATCCCTGATGTAAATTATACATTACCATTTTCAATCTTTAAGATAACCAACTCTAGTGGACTAAAAGGTAAGTACAGCTTCGATATTTTGTTATTGTCGAGCTGGAAGTTCCAGCGAGTCGGCCACGTCAATATGGGATGTGTTCTTCCGCCGCTTGCAGAACGGACTATTTGCTGAATATCGAGGAATGGACTTAATATGAATTTGAGGCAACTCTTTATTCATTTGATATTTAATATAACGACCAAAGTTTTGAGGGAAAATACTGTTGAAGTTTTAAAACTATCAATACCGATAACGGTTATTTGCCGGAACATAAAAGTGCCTATTATCATAACCTACAACGGCCAAGTTCTAGCCGGAACTATTCCACATGAGAGAGAGAGAGAGAGAGAGAGAGAGAGAGAGAGAGAGAGAGAGAGAGAGAGAGAGAGAGAGAGAGAGAGAGAGAGTGTAATTTGAAAGTTACAAGAATTAGTACATTCAGATATATCATACAATTCACAGGGTGACTACTATAGGCCTAGCGTACGCATAATATTTATGATAGATCTGACCTATAGCTGAGGACAGGACCGACACCACCACCACCCCACACCAAGTATATAAACCCTCGTGTGTCTTTACTCTTTTTTTTCATTAAAATATCCTTCTATCAGTTAATGAAATTTTCTATATAATCTAATTTAATTATATATATCTCGATTCCGGTGATTTTCAAAGCTAACACAAACACTGAAAAAAAAATCATACATATATATATATATGCTGCTGTATTAGAATGAAATAAAAAATTTATTTATATACCTCTGGAAAAAAACCCTATAAACCAACTGTATTTTGGAATACATTAATTCACATTCATTACTCACTTTGATATACATTGAAATAGTTTAAATTGAGATCTCATTTGTTAAACACAAAATCAATATTTTTTCAGAACTTTAATTAGATCTAATATGCACTATCCTTCGCAAGTAATCCAAAGATATTATAAGAGGTACGTTTTTTTTTTTACTTTCTTGTATATTTTTCTATTTTATTTTGTGGATAAAATGTTACTTGAAAATTTGTTTCAACATGTTTTTATACTCTCCCTCATTTCTCATTGTACATGTGACCTTTTAACCCAGAAATAGGAAGGGTGCGTCGATTTACCCAAATGGAACGTGAATGGCCCAAATGGACCCAAATGAACCCAAATGGAGCCCAAATGAACCCAAATGGAAACCCAAATAGAAACAAATGGAAACCCAAATGGAAACAAATGAAAATTAAATGGCATAATTGAATATTTTATTTAATAATTTCAATTATATGATGAAGAATCAATAATTATGAATTCTAATACGACAATGTTCTTGTGTTGTTAATGAATTTTTATTGATATATGAATTTATATATACTAGTAACTGTTAATATAACTGTTGATATATTATCATTTCGAGACACCTTTTTAATTATTACAATATTATTCAAATATTTATTTTCGATATTGGAAAATGAAGTACCGGCATAGTTGTCTTCTAAATATAGTTGTATATACTGAGTTAGTTAGTTGGCAAATTCTTGTAATGCATGTTAAATAATTTAGGTGCTGTAAATACAGTGCTGTTTGGTTGTTTCTTCAAATAGTGCATTTAATAAAATAGTAGCTCAAACCAATCCTGTAGTGCACACATGTTTTGATATGATGTTTTTTGTTTGCTTATTATATACGTGTACAGTATGTGGTTCATTTTCCCATCTTCCAAAGTCAAGGGTTTCTGATCCACTCTGCTTTACATAAACCCTGTTTATGTAGAGCAGAGCAGATCAGAAACCCTTGACTTGGGAAGATGTCATTTTCCATGCATCAAATTTAGAATTAATTTTTAATTTATAAATCGATTTTTGGGCTGAAATTTTTTTTCGGTCATATGAAATTCTCAGTAACCATTAATTATTTGAAAATACACATTTTATTTTTAAACATAAAAATCTTTTTTTTTTGCTTTTTCTGCTCGGAAATTATAATTATTACGTTTAATTTTTCAATTTGTTCTTCGGGCTTTAAATATTTTTATTTCAAAATTACAGCTCTTATTGGGATGGCCCGCCAGGCTCCACGTGGCAAGAGCTGAGCAACGGTATACTACAATCCCATAAATAGATTTGACAAAAAAAATTAAATCATGTATTTAAATCATGAAACTAATTAATAAGGCTATTTTATTATATTCTTTTTCCATTTGGTCAGAAATTGTTGTTTTATGTTTTCTTTGAAATTTTTCAATTAAAAAAACTCATTATAATTAAAAGAGTGATTGGAATTATCAAATAAAATCTTCAATTATACCATTCAAATTCCATTTGTTTCCATTAGTGTTTTCATTTTGGGCTCTATTTGGGTTCATTTGGGTCCATTTTGGACTTTTTACATTCCATTTGGGTCCATTTGGGTAAATCGACGGGGGGGGGGGTGTACCTATACTTCCGAAAAAAAAATTACTTACCAAATTTTTTTCCAAAATCATAAAATACCTAATCCGTGGGGGGGGGGGGGGCTAGTATGCTTCTGAATCTAACTTTTCAATCTTTCAAGGTAAATTTAGGAACAATAATCTCTCCTGCGAGAAAAAGTGGGGGGGGCTGAACCCTCTATCATGCTATGTTTCTAATGGTTAGGTATAACTTTGCAAAAAAAGTGGGGGGGCTAAGCCCCCCCTAGCCCCCCCGGTTCCGACGCCTATGTGTAGAATTATAAGAAAAATGTTGTTCAATGTTGTTGTTTTTTTAAATTTTCAAAAAAAAACTCATTTATTAAAAATAATGATTGAAATTATTAAATAAAATCTTCAATTATGCCATTCTATTTCCATTTGTGATTCCATTTGGGACCATTTGTTTCCATTTGGGTTTCCATTTGGGTCCATTTGTTTCCATTTGGGTCCATTTGGGCTCCATTTGGGTCCATTTGGGTCATTTTACGTTCCATTTGGGTCCATTTGGGTAAATCGACGCACCCAATCGACGCATCGGAAGTTGCACGTGCGCATGCCGGCCGGTAGTTACTAAATCACACATGGCCGCGACCACGAGATAAAAATATAGTGTGTATTTGCCTTAAAATGCTCGAATAATCCAAACTAAATCGAGGATAGAAAGAGAATTTAAAAGGGCATTAAAAGGGCATTAAGAAATGGGCAATTCTTCATCCACTCCTGCGGCGCCCCCGCCTTCCAGCTCCACTGTCGCACCACCGCCACCACCTGCAAATCCTTCACAACCTTCTAGTTTAACGCCACCACCATCAGCAGATGTTCCGCCAGAGTTAAAGATTCCAAATGTATTCAAAGAGGAAGTTAGCAACAATCCAGGCACCTTTGAAGAGCTGCATAGGAAGTGTAAAGGTTTGTTAAAACTCAAACTGATGTAAGATAGACATCAAGGTCAAATACAATAACTCAATAAGGCTTGAAACTCTGAGGTTGAACAACCCTACTCTTTAACATATAAATGAATCATGACATTTGCCTACACAATTTATATGATTGTAAATATTATAGTGATTCATAAATATTATATACCTATTGGAGTTTCTTTTGCAACAGGGTTTCAGATTGAAAAAAATCTTTATGAAACTGTAATTGTTGTAATTAAGAATTATGAACAAATTCTTGCAGAGCTCTTCCCACAGACATTTGAAGGTGGTAGATTCCTGGTGTCAAAGGGATTAAGTAGTCATTTCCAAGTTAGTCACACACTGACTATGTCACAGTTGTCACCACAAGACTCTGGGTACAAATTTGGTGCAACGTACATAGGGACCAAACAATATAGTCCCTCTGAGGTGAGGAATGTGTCATAAGTAAAGGTGATAGATAAGATGATGCTGAAACTTGTATCAAATTTATGAGATATGTAATGTACCATATTTACAATTCTAGTGAATGTTAATAAAGTCATTAGAACTATTATAACAAGACCTTGGACTTTCGGTTGGACGTAGCTACATATATCTATTTGTTGCGTCAAGACAAGTTAAAAATGACTCAGTTACAAGCGAAATATGCACCGTTTGCGTAGACTTGCCTCAAAAGCCAGACAAACCTTGTTGATTTCAAAGAGCAGTGGCTGAGTGGCCAGCAAAAAAATAGCCAGGCCTATCGTGTCACATTGCTGTTTGACAAAACTACCCAAAGTCCAAGCTCTTGTTAAAATGGTTCTAAACAAGGAAATCCTGTTTGTATCAACAATGTTATTAACCTCAAGAAAATTCTTTGTTTGGTGTATCAGAATGTTGATAATCTATGTGAATTTTCTTTTACCAGGCTTATCCAGTTTTGATGGGAGACATTGATCCTTCTTTGAATTTAAATGCACATATAATCCATGCATTTTCAAAGAAAGTCAGAACTAAGCTTCAGTCATCGGTAAGTCATGCTATTTAGAATATGGCTGGCATAAATTAGATCAACATGGGTCTACATATCCTCAAGTTGGAGTAAATTAAGAAATAAGATATCATTTTTATTGATGTATATCAGGATTTAAATATGGGTCTCTCACATGATAAAATCCATTGAAGCCCGAAGTGTAAATATTTGATTTATTTAATTGAAATTAAAGTTTGATCTAATCTAAATTCTGTAGGTGCAGGAAGGAAAATTCATGGGTCAGGGTTCTGTGGATTACCTGGGAGATGATTTCTCAACTACACTGACACTAGGAAACATCGACCTTCTGAACAAAACAGGTAAGCTAGTGTCTGTTTGTAGGAAATGTCAATTTGATCACAATATTATTCTATACTAACTGATTAAATTCAGAAACAAAAGGGCAAAAATATTTGCTATGAATTTATCATTAATCCTCTTTTTCCATCTATTGCTGTCCTGTCATTCCATCCTTGTCTCAAGTTTTATTGTTTTGTATACACTCTTTTGGTTTTGGTGGTTTCTCTGTATTGATTACTTACAGATCAAGTTGTAATTTCAAATCAATTAAGTTAGAGTTATAGTTCTTTAACAATGCAAATACTCGACTTTCATAATATTTAAAATTATTTTTAACAGATGTTGAAAGGACTCTTGTTGTGCAATTCATAGGGGTGGGACAGCAATACACTGATACTATAAGAGTTCTTGAAATTTTTCGGTCCTGTTGGCAAGACCGATAAAAATAACCAAGGACCGATTACTTGAGGTTGCCTGTCAGTCCAAATTACCGTTAGATGTTGACGGGAACTTGCGAAAATATGACTAAATTTGATACAAAAGCAACGAAGATGATGCAAACTATTCTCGGTAATCACTGAGGAAATCCAAATGCATATGATAAATCAAGAGGAGTTTTTTGGGAATTTTTGGCTCTCTATAGACTGATCATATGTTTTTTTTTAACATCTCAGTAATAATGTATAGAATTTACTTACCTTAATTAAATTTCGATAAGTTTTGCGAGTGTTTAGTACATGGAGTGTTTATAATGCGGTTGACAAATGTATAGTCAGACGGTAGGAATAAGGCTTTTTATCATTTTCCAACGTAGGTATCATCAGAAATCATGGGGAGAACTTCTTTAAAATATAGCATGAACCGATGGCCCCCTATAAATCTAAGATATTGTATTGTTTCGTTTTTTATGTACATTAAATACACTTTTTACCACGATTGAAACAGGTTTATAATGAATGTTTTATTGCAATACACAGCAATACACACAAAAATACCAATTTTAATCATTTTTGCTTTCGGGAACAAATAGTAAGATCTCCACTATTCTACAACTAAGCCCCTGTGGCATGATGTGTGCAGAAAGAGAAAAAGAGACTGAGAAAGAGAGAAAGAGCTAGCTAGAGAACAAGAGGAAAGTTGATAATAAGAGAGAGGGAAAAAAGTTCAAATTAATGAAGTGATAAATAAGAATGTGAACATTTTTTGGACTGATAGAAATCTGTCCAGACTGACAAACTTCAGATGGTAGTCAGTCCAAATATGACTGACTACCAGCAGAAAAAAGATTTCAAGAACTCTGTCAAAGCATAACTATTCAATTTTAGTTACATGAATGTTAATGTTACAAAACATTTCATGAGGTGTGAATTCAACAGATCTTTACACAAAGATTTCTTGAAGCATTTTCTCTGATGATTTGATCATATGTTTGCTGTTTCCTTTTTCAGGTGTTATAGTGGGACACTACCTACAAAGAGTAACATCTAGTGTAGCATTAGGAGCCGAACTGGTTTATCAGAGAGGTCCTAGGGTGCCTGGAGGGGAAATAACAGTTCTCTCATTAGCTTCCAAAATTACTGGTAAGACACTCAGGAAATTTCTTCTGCAATGGTTTGTCAAAAAACCGAGACTTTATAGAATGAGTTATGGTATTTTGACCATATTCATTATTGTTATTAGAGAAAGAGAATTGTTTTTAAGGTAGCTCCATACTCGTAAAATTCTCTGAGGAAAGTTGAAAAACTGAACTGATTTCGACTTAATAGACTTAAATGTCATCAATTGTTAGAAAAAATATACATGTCATCACACTTTTTGAGATGCCAGATAAACATAAACTAAAGCATATTTTAGCATTAGAAAAATGTATTTTTTTTTCTGTTAAAAGTAAAATCTTGTAGGCAGAAATTTGTTT
This sequence comes from Magallana gigas, assembly GCF_963853765.1. Classification (NCBI taxonomy): domain Eukaryota; kingdom Metazoa; phylum Mollusca; class Bivalvia; order Ostreida; family Ostreidae; genus Magallana; species Magallana gigas. The sequence goes on along the minus strand of NC_088854.1, from coordinate 15,438,147 downwards.
TTCTTGTTTAATTTTAATGTCAACTTTATCAGAAAACTAAAATTACAAAAATATTTTAAAATTAATCGTTGGAATGAGAAAAACTATAGCATTTAGACATACAACTGAGAGAAAAGTAAGAAAAAGAGTTATTTCCCCTTTGCATAGATAAAATATATAAAAATTTGGAAATTTAGTATAAAATTAAGTGCGAAAATATCTTTAACCTACCAATAATTCTAATTACATCCATGTGATTATATTCACATAAAATAAATAAAACTATCTTGCACAATTTTTAAAGAATTCAAAGCTTTACAAAAAAGTGTGACGTCACAAAACACTGGATCTACTTTAATTAAGCTGAATGCCGGTACGTATGCATATGTATGTTTTTAGCTCACCTGAGCTGAAAGCTCAAGTGAGCTATTCTGATCACATTTTGTCCGTCGTCCGTCTGTCCGTCCGTCTGTCCGTCTGTCCGTCCGTCCGTCTGTCCGTCTGTAAACTTTTTACATTTTGAACTTCTTCTCTAAAACCGCTTATCCAATTTCAACCAAATTTGGCACAAAGCATCCTTATGGGAGGGCGAATATAAATTGCAGAAATAAAAGTCCGATCTGCATTCAAAGCGGAGAAAATCTTGAAACTGTAGAAAAAGGGGGGTGCATTTTTAAAAATCTTCTTCTCAGGAACTACCGATGCAAATTCAACGCAGTTTAGCATAAATTATCCTTATGGGAAGGAAAATATAAATTGCAAAAATTAAGGTGTAATTCTGTTTCAAATTTGAGTTATTACGAAAATAATAATAAAGGAAAGGCGTGTTTCAATCAGTTTAATAGCTTCGGGTTCGGCATCCGGTAAAATGATTCCATACTTCTAAAACGAGGTTCTTTGTTTCAAGCAGCCATGACATTATACGAAAAAGGGTCGATCGGACTATGATAAAATTGCTTGTTGTGCAACAGTTCGCGTATGAAGGGCAATTTTGAAACATGCAAAATATATTGGTGCCGATTTTGTGAAGTAAATTGAGGCTAATTATTTCAATGCGTTGACAGTTTTCACACATGACGTTGGTGTTAGCTTGTTCTGATTTTCGTTTCGTTTTCATTATTTATGCTTTGTAACCTGGAAACTATCGTCTGTATTTCGTGATTTTTACGTATCAAATCAAACAGAGACTTCGGTAAATCAAACAGTTAACTGTTTTCCTGCGCAAATTAAGCAAAATCTGATGTAGGGGTACTGAAATACAATTCATTCTATCGGTAATTCGGCATTATCTTTTGCGTAATGGAAGATTAATGCAATAGGTTTTGTTGAGATGCTCGGCATTTTCTCAAGTTTATTCAGTTTAAATAGAGTTTGATATCGCTGACGGAAATATGTAGGTATATACATGTATCATATATATGATTCATTTCGAAAAAATAAATTGTGTTCTTTATTTGTTATACATGTAGTGCATGTTTCTTGTGTTTAATTGTTTACAATTTCTATTTACTAACCATATTTGAGTGTTAAACTTCGAATTATAAGCAAGATACATAGATTTGCTCACAATTCTATGTTTGTACACAGATCTTAAAAACTAAAGATTAAAAAAGTAAAAAAAATGTCAATATTTATTAAGAAAAATTTCAAAGTCTGTTCTTCCAGAAACCAACTTTAACAACTTATTGTATTGTAAACTTAACACATTTTTAGCTCACCTGAGGGTGGGCCACAATGGGGGGTCGAAGTTTAACATAGGAATATATAGAGTAAATTTTTAAAAATCTTCTTCTCAGAAACTAATCAGCCAGGAAAGCTGAAACTTGTGTGAAAGCATCATCAGATAATGTAGATACAAAGTTGTGAATATTATGACCCCCGGGGGTAGGGTGGGGCCACAATGGTGGGTCGAAGTTTAACATGATATATAAAGTAAATCTTAAAAAATCTTCTTCTCAGAAACTAATCGGCCAGGAAAGCTGACACTTGTGTGGAAGGATCGTCAGGTAGTGTAGATTCAAAGTTGTGATAATTATTACCCCAGGGGTACGGTGGGGCCACAATGGTGGGTCGAAGTTTTACATAGGAATATATAGAGTAAATCTTTAAAAATCTGCTTCTCAGAAACTAATTAGCCAGGAAAGCTGACACTTGTGTGGATGCATTCTCAGGTAGTGTAAATTTAAAGTTGTGAAAATCATGACCCCCGGGGGTAGGGTGGGGCCACAATGGGGGATCGAATTTTAACATAGGAATATATAGAGTAAATCTTTAAAAAACTTCTTCTCAGAAACTAATTAGCCGGCAATGCTGAAACTTGTTCGGAAGCATCCTCAGGCAGTGTAGATTCAAAGTTGTTAAAATAATAACCCCTTGGGGTAGAATGGGGCCACAATTGGGGGGGGGGGGTCGAAGTTTTACATAGGAATATATATAGAGTAAATCTTTAAAAATCTGCTTCTCAGAAACTAATCGGCAAGGAAAGCTGAAACTTGTGTGGAAGCATCCTCAGGTAGTGTAGATTCAAAGTTGTGAAAATCATGACCCCCGGGGGTAGGGTGGAGCCACAATGGGGGATCGAAGTTTAACATAGGAATATATAGAGTAAATCTTTAAAAAACTTCTTCTCAGAAACTAATCAGCCGGCAATGCTGAAACTTGTTCGGAAGCATCCTCAGGCAGTGTAGATTCATAGTTGTTAAAATAATAACCCCTTGGGGTAGAATGGGGCCACAATGGGGGGGGGGGTCAAAGTTTTACATAGGAATATATAGAGTAAATCTTTAAAAATCTGCTTCTCAGAAACTAATCGGCAAGGAAAGCTGAAACTTGTGTGGAAGCATCCTCAGGTAGTGTAAATTCAAATTTGTGAAAATCATGACCCCCGGAGGTAGGGTGGGGCCACAATTGGAGGTCGATGTTTTACATAGGAATACACAGAGTTAATCTTAAAAAATCTTCTTCTCAGAAACTAATCAGCCAGGAAAGCTGACACTTGTGTGAAAGCATCCTCAGGTAGTGTAGATTCAAAGTTGTGAAAATCATGATCCCCAGGGGTAGGGTGGGGCCACAATGGGGGGGGGGGTCAAAGTTTAACAAAGGAATATATAGGGTAAATCTTTAAAAAATCTTCTCAGAAACTAATCAGCCAGATGATTCTTCATAATTGTTAAGACTTTGGCCCCAGGACAATTCTTTGGCCTCCCGAGAAGGTTCAGAGTTTGATGTACGTTTATATCCCTTATATAAATTATATTGTTAAGGATCTTTTTGAGAACTGCAATACTCAACATATGATATGACTATAAAATCATCCTGTTAGAAAAGGGACTAATGATTATAAACATAAGAATATTCAAAGGAAAAAAGGGTTTTTAATTATACAGGATCTACATGTAATTGTACATTGTCCAGATAGTTTGTATTATGACTCCATTAAGCTGATTTTATCATACCTATTGTTCCTCAGGTGAGCGATGTGGCCCATGGGCCTCTTGTTTTTATTTCAGGTGAAAATTGGCAATTTACTGCCAATGTTTGCCCATCAGCAGTAGCAGCACATTGTTGCTACTATCATAAAGTCAATGAACAATTACACATAGGAGCCGAGTTGGAGTCTAGTTTAATGACCCGTGAGAGTGTAGGGAAAGGTTGTTATCAGCTAGAAATACCAGGTGGAAACGCCATGTTTAGAGGTAAATCTGAATTTGATATTGATAAAAATTATTAAAAATTTGATGTATGTTTTAAATAGAATTTAGAAAAAATAGAGATTAAATTCAACCATGAGAAATGTTAATTGCAAGTCTGACATCATTTAACAACATTAACATTTTAAAAACTTTTTTTAAGGTTCTATTGACACAAATTGGACTGTAGAAGCTGTGTTAGAAAAGAAGCTTATGCCGTTACCTTTCACACTACAACTAAGTGGGACAGCTAACTTTGCCAATATTCAGAAAAGTCAATATCGTTTTGGAATAGGTCTAGTTCTTGGATGAAATTTTTACTTTGATGTTTACTGTGATCTTTCTCGGTGGTTTCACTTTGTCAGTGGAACACACTCATGTATGTATAGAGGGGGAGGGGCGTGTTTATAGTGGTGGTTTAGCCACTGTACTTGTCACCTCTAGATAAGAGGGGATTGCATCCCTGACATTTTGCTGAATCTTCTGTACAAGAACCAAACATTTTATAGCGATGTCATTGAATATAAATATGCTGTACTTAGTATGTGTGAAAATAAACAATAATTAGTGTGTGGTAAATGATTGTGTAAGAATGTGATGTTAATTATACAGATATATATGCAAGACAGATCAATATATGGCTATTAACCACAGGCATGCACTTCTTCGACATCAACAAACTGTTAGGATAAATTTATGAAATGTGGATCTTTATTTATGAAGCATAGATTTTGATGTTGATTTGCATTATTCAGTGAAATAATTAATATAAATTATTTCTCATTTTGATTGTCCATGAAAGCTGACTACAAAGTTTTGTGTACCATCAGTGTCCGAAGTGGGATTTTTTAATGAGCATACTTGTTCAGAATTATCTGGGCATTATTAAAGTTGTATCATCACTGCCATCCAACTTTCATTATGGCATGCTCCTTTAAACTCGCTGAGTATTTGATTTGTAATTAAAACTATTTAAAAAAAAAACAACTTCTGTGATATTTTTGTCAATTTAATGGAGATGTTAAAATATGCTTGCAGAAATATCTAGACGAAGATCATCACATTTATGGAGAGTACCTAAAAAAAAATATGAATTTAGGTGGGTAAAGTGCCCCAATTTATTGTTGATTCTGTGAAAAGACCTACTCTGTTGAATGAGCTGTTGAGACATGAGATAGGTAGATGAATTCTATATACTGATAGCAAACTTTTTTTTCAAACATAATAAGCTAAAAGCTGATTGAATTTCTATATGAATATTGACCTGATCAGATAAATAAGGATTGAAAGACGTTCATCTTATGATTTACATTAACTGACTGTATGTCTTCGAAGATGATCAATAATGAATTGATGAACCAAGTACGTACCTATATAACTCACCGAGACGCAGTCGAGGTGGGGTTGCGGGAGGACTTGTGCTATACCACTTCCGTTGGCATTGGACATGGTTATAGTTATTACTTACCGGTATCTTATCTTTACCAAAAATTGGTGTATCTGAGCATATCTATGTACTCAACAGATTTGGATGCTGAATCTGATTCATGGTGTCGCATGCTTGAAAAGGTTAAGGTTCTTGGATCTGGTGCCCTTTGATGGCCATATATGTTATAATTGGTTCTATTGTTAACAAACTTGCATAATGATCTTAAGATACTTATGGTCTTGACAGGCTTGGAAGCTAGATCTGAGCCATAAGTTTCAGATGCGAGCGGAGGTTAAGGTTTTTGGAGCAGGTTAAAATTTTTGAGCAGGTGCTCTTTGATTGTCATATTAAAAATTGGTGCAACGCACAATTAAAATGCAAAAGAAAAAATTTTTAAATTTCTTCTGTTAAACAAGTCGAGTTTTCTTGGAAAGATATTAATCATGCCTCATTTCTAAATTGCACTCTTAACCTTGTTGAGAAAAAAAGTCTTGTTTGATTTTATGGATGAGTTTTGTGCATGTCCCTGAAAAGGACAAGGGCGTCAAGGCCTGACAAATCCCTCGTACCCAGGATTTTAAAATGGTATATGAACATATAAACAATCTTTATATTTGAAACTGTGCATCAGTACATGTACATGTATTATATAGAACTACATTCTCTGACAAATACATGATATACAATAATACATGCACTTGCTACTTATCTCCTTTGTTTTAATTGATGCTTTCTAACCATTACAGCATGATTTCAAATCAATGCTAGCGCTATTTTTATCCGACATTATGTGTGCAGATTATGAAAATTACGTAATTGTTGTCATTATATAGATTGTATTAGATCATTTTTTCATGATAATCCAATAAAAAAGAAAACTTGTATTACTTAAAAAGCAATTGAATTCAAAATAAAATGCCGTCTACACGATTTGAACACCCTCTCCATGGAGAAGGATGGACTACGAGCCTTCGCTTATCACAGTGAGCTACGTTGACACAATAGAGTACGCATAAATATATTTAAAACTCCTTGACAATTTTTAATAAAGTAAAATGTTTTTTGTGAAAATCACAAAGACCCATTATGGGTCTGGACTCCATTTTACTAAATCAATAATAAAAATAAATATAAACTTATTCTTTAAATAAAAGTACTTTTCGGATGGAGTCAGGGCCCATTCATACCTACTTTTGCAATTAAGAACAGCGAATGGTTCAAGATTAAGGCAAAAAGCAATGTGCAGCTTAATTTGGAAACCTATACTCATACTGGCGTGTTAATAGAATGAAATCACAGTATTGACTTCCATCATGAAATTTATTGATAATGGAAACAATGCATACAAGTCAAAAATTAATATTCAATTTGAATTGAAGTTCTTTCGTCTTCATTGCTCCGAGTGGGGGATATACAACGCCTTCTACGCCCCTGTTCTTTGTTGATAAACTCTCAGTCTGGTCATGCGGCACATTTTTTAGTTCTTCTTCTCTCGCGTTTTACATAAATGGATTCAGAGTACCAATCGGTGTTTGGACGAAGAAGCACATATATTTTGTCAGCATAAGTGCATGTTTTTCCACAATGTTTTGAATCATGATATTGTAATGGTCCGTTATTTGAGCAATAGATATATTTAAGTGATATCCTTTGATAACTCGCCTAGATCAACATTTCTTCTCAGTGTGCTTTGGTTTACTAAAGGATAACATTGCTTGAATGGAATGATGATCACAAAACGAGTAGCCATGTGTATCAAATATGTTTGGATCATGCACAGATTCTTTAATTTTAAGCTAACTTGATTCAAATCTTTTTATCAGGTTTTTTACGTTTACAACTGATTTTTAACGGCAAAAATATTTCACCTTTCCTCCCCCGTTGTTCATTTCGATTACATTTTCCACATTCATGCGTAGATTTACACTCAGTTAATCGTTTATAAACATGCATAAGAACATTTTACATGCCTCCTTACATAAATCAAGCAGAATAATTATATTTTTTAAATTAATAACCTTGTGCATTCATCACAATGTTGTTATTAATGCAGACTATCACAAAAACAGTGCTAAAAACGGCATTTTTACGTTTGATAATAAGTTTATTTGGTACTTATGGTGGCATATCTCTGTCCCTTGTGTGCAAGTTATTTTTCTATTAATTATGTCGACATGCAAGATAAATATGTTGACATGCAATATATTTATGTCAAAATGCAACATAACTATGTTGACATGCAAGAAAACTGCAATCAAATAAGAGTTATAAAAAATCTCAAATATTGCCAACATGTGACATCTAAGATTTTAGATACACTACCTATTGATGTCAGCATGCAACTTATTTATGTTAACAGGCAACTTCTTTATGTCGACATGCAACTAAGTTAAGTTAACATGCAAGATAAATTATATGTTGACATGCAACATATTTATGTCGACATGCAACTTAGTTATGTTGACATACAACTTATAAGTTGCATGTCAACATATTTATCTCGCATGTAAACATAACTAAGTTGCATGTCAACATATTCATCTCGTACGTCAACATAAGAAAGTTGCATGTTGACATAAATAAGTTGCATGTCGACGTAAATAAGTTGCATGTTGACATAAATAAGCTGCATATCAGCATATTTATCTTGCATGTTAACAAAAATAAGTTGCATGTCGACATAAAAAGGTAGCATCTAGCATCTTGGATGTCACAGGTGGGCGATATTTGAGATTTTGTATAATTCTTATCCGATTGCAATTTTCTTGCATGTCAACATATTTATCTTGCATGTCGACAAAAGAAAAGTAACTTGCACACAAGGGGCAGATATGACACCATAGGTATTAGTATTTTATTAAGTTCAATAAATAGATTTACTTCATGGATACACTTTATACGATAACAATGAGAACTGACCAGTCAAAATACTTTAATTTTTAAATGTCATGCGAGAAGAAATGCTAATAAAAATGCTTAATGTTTTAATCATAGTTTTTATTTCTGCTATTTCTTCTATATTTCTATTTAGTTTTCTTTTTAACATAACCACAAAAACGAACAATAAAGGCTATAGATAGACAAATGTATGTCCATCCCCCTTAAAAGACAATCTTTTAAAATATAATACGAACTGTTAATTGTGTGTCATGGTTTTCCAGGTACGAAAAGTAAACAATATACATGTATCAGATACAATAACTGAAAAAATTCTTCGAAAAATATATTACAGATATTACTAGAATATACAAAGACCACCAAAGCAGTACATGTTAAAACGCCACAGTTTTGTGATATGTACGAGAGAGTTTTGGTAGAAGCCTTCTTTTCAACCCTTACTACATACTAAGATTGTTCGAGCCTTAAATCTAACCAGATCCCGTTGAATTTAAAGTTTAGGTAAGGTGCTGTTTGCTGATCTTATTTTGTCCGATATATTTATGCCCAATGGCAAAGAAGAACGTGTTGATATATTGATGTCCAGTAGTAAAGAGGAGCATGTTGATGTACTTAAGGTTCTAAAGAGAAGCATGTTGATATATTGATGCCCAATAGTAAAGAAAAACATGTTAGAACCAATTTAACAACAGCTTGGACTTTGGGTAGTTGTGTTAAACAGTAGTATGACGTAGGCCTGACTATTTCTTTGCTGGCCACTCAGCCATGGCTCTTTGAAATCAACAAGATTTGTCTGGCTTTTGAGCTAAGACTACGCAATTTGTACATATTTCGCTTGAAACCGCGTCATTTTTAACTTTTTTTGACTCAAGAAATAGATATCTACGCCCTAATGAAAGTCCAGGTCTTGTTAAAATTGTTCTAATGTATTGATGCCCAGTAGTTAAGAAAAGCATGCTGTTTTATTGATGCCCAGTAGTAAAGAAAAGCATATTAATGTATTGATGCCTCATACTATAGAAGAGCATATTGATATAAATTGATGCTGAGTAGCAAAGAAGAGCATGTTGATATTAATTGATGCTGAGTAGCAAAGAAGAGCATGTTGATATTAATTGATGCTGAGTAGCAAACAAGAGCATGTTGATATAAATTGATGCTGAGTAGCAAAGAAGAGCATGTTTATATAAATTGATGCCCACTAGTAAAGAGGAGCATGTTCAATGAATAATTCTCTATATGCTATATTGATCATCTTATGTATGCGCCAAATGGTAGAGATGAGGATAAAAATTAATAATTAATAAATATATCACAATCGCAGCCCCACTCTAATATCAGAATTCCTGACCCTGGGATTATTCAAAGTTTGTCCCTTTGGGTGAAGTTATTAACTAATTATATGTACTTGTACTTTTTTAAACCACGATTAAGGCCGTAACTTCTCGAATACTTTGAGTTCCATAACGTTCCAAATATGTTACTGAGATCAGTAGGTACGATTCATATACATAATATATAAACTAAGATATATCATATATAAAACTAGAATGAAACTAATGCAAATTCATTACCAGTAGTGCAATAATTAAAAATATTATGCCCCCCAGCAATGCCCAACGTTTTAAATATAAATCTTCGTACTCTATCTTCTTTAATGTAACTGCCTTGAAACATGGACTACACATCTACAATAATAAAAAAAAAACTAGACTCTTGTTGCTATAGCAACAAAAACGTCTTCCGTTCCTCATGTATAAATCTGTACAAAAGATCCATTTCTCTTGTAAACAGAAAATGGATATAATTTATACCGTTAAGGAATTCCCAAGAAATAAACAAAACAAAAAGACAAAACATCATTTTTTTAGTACTTTCTGTGACGACCGGAAGTTACGCCGGATCATACAAAACATAGTAAACATATCTTCATACATTGCCTTGTCTTTCCTCAAAGTTTGGATGTTCAAGTTTTTGTTAGTTATAATATCTCGTTGAGAAAAGGTTTTTATCTCGGGCCCGGAAACGAACGAACGGAAGTGATTAAGAAATTGTAAATACGTATTTTAGTACATTTACCTATGATATGTTTTTGTTCATCACATTGAGTAAAATGTTAAAAAAATTCTAATGTTAAAAAAAACAAACTTTTATTGCTTAAACACTTCGAGTGAAAACCGGAAGTGACGTACGACCAAATGGAACCCGTTTAACACATGTTCATTCAAATGTCCATTATCCATTCAAGTTTTGTGTATTGATCTCTCACAGTTTCTGAGATCTTGGGTGTAGTTTTTTTTTTTAAAAAGAAGGCTACCTGAGATATTTAAGATGTCTCACCGGAAGTAGATCTTTTTTGGGTTTTTTTTTTACCATGTGTGGATGACCTCTTGTATTTTTTATAACTAAAATGTTACTTCCATGCTAAATAACCAAAATATTTTTAAAAATATCAAAATTGGGTGTACTTCCTGTGAAGACCGGAAGTCACGCCGGATGAAATAAAATAGTGTTAACACGTGTCCATACATAGGTCTATAATCCTACAAAGTTTGGTTGTTGAAGTCGTTACCGTTTTTGAGATCTCGTCGATATAAGGTTTTTTGTCTCGGGACAGGAAACGGACAAACGGAAGTGCTTAATGAAATTTAAATTTTTTATATCTTGTTACTTTCCTATTTTACATTATTATTCATCGAAGTAGCTAAAACTATCAAATTAAAACAGTTTAACGGATAAACAGTTTGATTTGTTTGAACTCTTCCGCTGTGGACCGGAAGTGACGGAAGACAAAATGAAACTGTTTAAACACATCTTCAATCTAATGTCTATGTTTAGTAAAAGTTTCGTGTCTTGATCACGTACAGTACCTGAGAACTTGCGGGTACAAAATATGTTTTAAAAAAGCTTCCTGAGATAATCGAGATATCTCACCGGAAGTAGAATTTTTTTGTTTATTCAACATTGTATAGATGACATATGTAAGAATCTATACTAATATCTTATTTCTATGGAAAATAAATTAAATACGTAAAAACTAAAAAATTTGAAGAGCTTCCGGTGACGACCGGAGGTTACGCCGAACAAAACAAAAATGTTTAAACACATCTACAACTATAGGTCTATCATCCCTCAAAGTTTGGATGTTCAAATCTTTATCGTTTCTGAGATCTCGATGTGACAAGCTTTTTGTCGCGGGACAGGAAACGGACGACAGGAAATAAATTTAAAAAAAATGAAAAAATCGCCTAGAGATATGATCATTTTCTATCAATCCTGAAAATTTCAAGTAAATCTATCCAGCCATCTCTGAGATATCTTGTGGACAAAAACTGGGAAAAAAATAATAATAATAACTAGACTCTTGTTGCTATAGCAACAAAAAGGTCTTCCGTTCCTCATGTATTAATCTGTACAAAAAGTCCATTTCTCTTGTAAACAGAAAGTGGATATAACATATACTGTAAAAGAATTCCAAAGGAAAAAAACAACAAAAAGACAAAATGTCAATTTTTGAGTACTTTCTGTGACGACCGGAAGTTACGCCGGATCATACAGAACATAGTAAACATATCTTCATACATTGTTTTGTCTTTCCTCGAAGTTTTGATGTTCAAGTTTTAATTTAAGTTATAATATCTCTTTGAGAAAAGGTTCTTAGTCTTGGTACCGGAAACGAACAAACGGAAGTGATTTTAGAAATTAAAAGTAGATATTTTAGTACATTTACCTACGGAACGTTTCTGTTCATCAAATTAAGTAAAATATTAAAACAAATCTAACGTTAGAAAAAAAAACTTCTATTCCTTGAACGCTTCAAGTGAGAACCGGAAATGACGTACGACCAAATGAAACCCGTTAAACACATGTTCAATCAAATGTTAATTATACATATAAATTTTGTTTCTTGATCTCTCACAGTTTCTGAGATCTTGTGGGTACTTTGTTTCTTTAAAAAGAAGGCTACCTGAGATATTTGAGATGTCTCACCGGAAGTAGAACTTTTTGTTATTTATTTATAATGTGTATATGAACTTTTGTATTTCTATAGCTTAAATGTTACTTCCATGCTAATTAACCAAATATTTAAAAAAGATCAAAATTGGGTGTACTTTCTGTGACGACCGGAAGTTACGCCGGATAAAACAAACTAATGTGAACCCATGTCCATACATAGATCTATCATCCCACAATGTTTGGTTGTTCAAATTGTTACCGTTTTTAAGATCTCGTCGAAATAAGGTTTTTTGTCTCGGGACAGGAAACGGACAAACGGAAGTGCACAGTGTAAATTGTATTAAATATTTCTTGTATACTTGCCTTTTGTACATAATTGTTAATCAAAAAAACTTAAAATATCAAAAGAAAACCGTTTAACTTATAAACAGCTTGGTTTTTTTTAACTCTTCCTGTGTGAACCGGAAGTGACGGAAGACAAAATAAAACCGGTTAAACATATCTTCAATCAAATGTCTATCATTCATGAAAGTTTCATGATTTGATCATTTATAGTTTCTGAGATCTCGCGGGTACAAAATGTGTTTTAAAAAAGCTACCTGAGATAATTGAGATATCTCACCGGAAGTAGAATTTTTTTGTTGATACAACATCGCATAGATAACTTATGGATAGAATTATAGTTCTATGTTTATTCTATGGAAAAAAAATTCAATGCGTAAAAATAATTATTTTTGAAGTGCTTCCGGTGACGACCGGAAGTTACGACGAACAAAACAAAATAGTTTAAACACATCTACAACTATAGGTCTATCATCCCACAAAGTTTGGGTGTTCAAAACTTTACCTTTTTTGAGATCTCGTGGTGACAAGCTTTTTCAACGCGGGACAGGAAACGGACGACCGGAAATAAATTTTGAAAAAATGAAAAAAACGCCTAGAGATATTACCATTCTCTTTCATTCCAGAAAATTTCAAAAAAATCTATTTAGCCATCTCCGAGAAATCTTGTGGACAAAAAAAGGAAAAAAAAAAATAATAATAACTAGACACGATCTCGTTGCGAGCAACGAGGAGGTCTTCCGTACGATTATTATAAGGAAATGTGACGTCATTGACTTTGATTTTCGACAACAAATCATGATATGAAAAAATGAGTGGAATACTTATGTTTTTTTGTATCTCTTTTTATAAGTTCTCTGACATTTCTTTTTTAAATACTTGCACTCTTCCAATTAAGATAGAAAAGATGAGAAAATCATTATGTTGTTAGAATATATTAACGTATTATACCTAATCTAGCTTTAATAACCTTTAACAAAATGGCTCTGAGTAAAAGGATATAGGTAAACGACTTTAGAGCCCTTTGGTTCCCTAATTTAAGGGACCAGCCCCTTTTTCTTGATATCATATGAAAGGTCATCTAATTCTAAACACATTTTGTTCAACAAGTGTTTAGAAATTCATTATCGTTCTGGAGATATATGAGAAAGAAGGTTTTAGGGGCCGATCCCTTATCCCCTTATAGGGGCCGTTTGACGAAATTTTGAAGGTTGCATTTCGTTAAGAACATTATTTTGAACAACTTTTCTTCTATACTGCATCTCAAAATATTTTTCCTTTCTGAGATATGTGTGATCAAATTTTCGGACGTTTGGCCCCTAAAACCCCCTAATTACATAACACATGATAAAATCCTTACATTACTTAGATACATAACTGTAAGATAAACATATTTGCTTCTATAACATTTCACAAAATATCCCTGAGTAAAAGGATATATGTAAAAGACATTAGAGCCCTTTGGTTTCCCTTATTTAAGGGGCCAGCCCCTTTTTCTTGATATCATATGAAAGGTCATCTAATTCTAAACACATTTTGTTCAACAAGTGTTTAGAAATTCGTTATCGTTCTGGAGATATATGAGCAAGAAGGTTTTAGGGGCCGACACTCATCCCCTTATAGGAGCTGTTTGACAAAATTTTGAAGGTTGCATTTCGTTAAGAACATTATTTTGAACAACTTTTCTTCTATACTGCATTTCAAAATATTTTTCCTTTCTGAGATATGCGTGATCAAATTTTCGGACTTTTGGCCCCTTAAAACCCCTAATTACATAACACATGATAAAATCTTTACATTGCTTAGATACATAACTGTAAGATAAACATATTTGCTTCTATAACATTTAACAAAATATCCCTGAGTAAAAGGATATATGTAGAAGACTTTAGAGCCCTTTGGTTCCCTTATTTAAGGGACCAGCCCCTTTTTCTTGATATCATATGAAAGGTCATCTAATTCTAAACACATTTTGTTCAACAAGTGTTTAGAAATTCGTTATCGTTCTGGAGATATATGAGCAAGAAGGTTTTAGGGGCCGACACTCATCCCCTTATAGGAGCTGTTTGACAAAATTTTGAAGGTTGCATTTCGTTAAGGACATCATTTTGAACAACTTTTCTTCTGTACTGCATTACAGAATAGTTTTCCTTTCTGAGATATGGGTGATCGAAATTTTGGACTTTTGGCCCCTAAAAACCCTTAATTACGTAACACATGATTAAATCATTACATTGCTTGAATACATAACTGTTAAATAAACATATTTGCTTCTATAATCTATAACAAAATATCCCTTGCTGAAGAGCTATGGGTAAAAGACTTTAGAGCCTTCTAGGTCCCTAATTTGAGGGGCCAGCCCCTTTTTCTTGATATCAGCAGAAAGGTCTTGTAAAATTTAACTTTTTTTACATTACATGTTTTAACAAAATATTTTCCAGAAAAGAGATAAAGAGAGAAAAGCACAAAAATTCACGACGCTTTTTTAATGTCAATTTTCGAGCCATAGCGAGCTTTGGCGCCAGTAGTGCTAAACATACAAAACAACAATCATGCAAAACTTCAATCTTTCCTTTACCTACCGTAAAAATTTGAGCTTAATATCTCTTATAGTTTAGGAGAACAACAGAAGACAAAATACCCATATAAAAATTAGAAAAATCTCAATATCTCCAAAACGGATGTGACGTCATCAATACAAAAAATTTCCAATCAAGTTCAGACCACTATCTATCACATCCTAAAATTTGATTGAGATCGGCCGAGCCGTTTCTGAGAAATCGCGTGCACAAAAAAAGGGGAAAAAATAATAATAATAAGAATAGGGAAAAAGAAACCGAAGAATAACAAGAAGGTCTTCCGTTGGAAACGGAAGACCTTAATAAAAAACCTTACAATCACTATAAGGTCTTCCGTTGGAAACGGAAGACCTTAATAATAACTAGACACGATCTCGTTGCGAGCAACGAGGAGGTCTTCCGTCCGATTTTAGAATTTGAGATATATATGTTCGATCTTGATTTTGCTATTTAACAGCTAAACATTATTTAGAATAGAAAAACAGGGTCTACATTCTAAGGGCCAGATACTATTTTGTTTCAGGGATAAGAGCTTTGTTCATCAAATGTTTTGAAATTCGTCACCGTTCAACAGATATCTGACAAAAAAATGTTTTAGGGGCAAATCCCTTATCTCCTTATTGGAGCCGCTGAACCAAATTTTGAATGTTGCATTTTGTAAAGTACATCATTTTGAGCATCTTTTCTATATACTATATATATGTATATACTATACATCCTTCTATATACTGCTTTTAAAAATTTTACTTTTTGAGATATAGCTGGTTATAGTTTATGGACTCTTGACCCTAAAATATCACTATTACATAACATATGAATAAATCATTACATTCCTTGGATACAGAACTGTAAAACAAACATATTTGCTTTTATAGCCTTTCATTGAATTTCCCTCAGTAAAGAGCTACAGATGAAAGATTGTAGAGCCCTTAAGTTCCCTAATTTGAGGGGCCAGCCCCCTTTTTGATATCAAATAAAAGGTCATTTAAATCTGAACACATTTTGTTCAACAACCGTTTAGAAATTCGTTACCTTTTTTGAGATAAATGGGAAAGAACATTTTAGGGGCTGATCCCTTAACTTCTTATAGGGACCGTTTAACGAAATTTTGAAAATTGTATATGATTTTATACATCATATATTGAGCATCTTTTCTTCTATACTGCATTTCAAAATATTTTTCCCTTCTGAGATATATGTGATCAAAATTCTGGACTTTTGGCCCCTAAAAACCCCTAATTACGTAACACATGATAAAATCATTACATTGCTTGGATACATAACTGTGAGATAAACATATTTGTTTCTATAACCGTTCACAAAATATCCCTCAGTAAAGGGCTACAAATAAATTCTTTAATAGAGCCCTTTGGACCCCTAATTTTAGGGGCCAGCCCCTTTTTCTTGATATCAAATTAAAGAACATTTAAATCTGAACACATTTTGTTCAACAACTGTTTAGAAATTCGTTACCGTTTTTGAGATATATGGGAAAGAACATTTTAGGGGCCGATCCCTAAACTCTTTATAGGGGCCGTTTAACAAAATTTTGAAAAATGCATATGATTTAATACATCATTCTGAGCATCTTTTCTTCTATACTGCATTTCAAAATATTTTTCCCTTCTGAGATATATGTGATCAAAATTCTGGACTTTTGGCCCCTAAAAACCCCTAATAGCGTAACACATAATAAAATCATTACATTGCTTGGATACATAACTGTAAAATAAACATATTTGCTTCTATAACTGTTCACAAAATATCCCTCAGTAAAAGGCTACAGATGAAAGACTTTAGAGCCCTTTGGACCGCTAATTTTAGGGGCCAGCCCCTTTTTCTCGATATCAAATGAAAGGTCTTGTAAATATAAACTTTTTTTGCATTACATGTGTTAACAAAATATTTTTCAGAAAAGAGATAAACCAAGAAAACCATGAAAAATTACGACGTTTTTTTAGTCTCAATTTTCGGGACCAGGCGAGCTTTAACGCCTTTTGAGCATGACAAAATTGAATGCCAAATTGCACATCTACAATCTCTTGTCTACAATCCCTGAAAGTTTGAACTCAATATCTTTTACCGTTTAGGAGGAGATCCCTGGACAAGCCGACCCTCTGAAAATCACTAAAACGTCATTTTCTCAAGAACGGAAATGACGTCATCAAAATAAAAAAATGTATATTAAGTTCGGACTAATATCAATTAGATCTGAAAGTTTCACGAAAATCGGTTCAGCCATTTCCGAGAAATCGCCTGCACAAATTTTGTAAGAAAAAAAAAATAATAATAATAGGGAAAAAGAAACCGAACGAAAACAATAAGGTCTTCCGTTGGAAAACGGAAGACCTTAATAACTAGACTCTTGTTGCTATAGCAACAAAAAGGTCTTCCGTTCCTCATGTATTAATCTGCACAAAAAATCCAGTTATCTTGTAAACAGAAAATGGATACATGTACATTTTGTCTTTCCTCAAAGTTTGGATGTTCAAGTTTTCGTTAGTTATAATATCTCGTTGAAAAAAGGTTTTTATCTAGGGACCGGAAACGAACAAACGGAAGTGATTAAGAAAACGGAAAGTAGATGTGTTAGTTCATTTACCTACGTACGTTACTGTTCATCACATTGAGTAAAATGTTTTTAAAAAAGTTAAAAGTTTTAAAAAAAGTTCTATTGCTTTTGAACATTTCAAGTATTAACCGGAAGTGACATAGGACCCAATGAAACCCGTTAAACACATGTTCAGTCAATGTCCATTATCTATATTAGTCTTGATCTATCACAGTTTCTTGTGGGTACTTTGTTTTTAAAAAAGAAGGCTATCTGAGATATTTGAGATGTCTCAACCGGAAGTAGATCTTTTTTTTACCATGTGTAGATGACTTTTTGTATCTCTATAGCTAAAATGTTACTTCAATGCTAAATAACCAAAATATTTTTAAAAATATCAAAATTGGGTGTACTTCCTGTGACGACCGGAAGTTACGCCGGATAAAACAAAATAGTGTTAACACATGTACATACATAGGTCTATCATCCCACAAAATTTGGTTGTTCAAGTCGTTACTGTTTTTGAGATCTCGTCGAAATCAGGTTTTTGGTCTCTGGACAGGAAACGGGCAAACGGAAGTGTTCAATGTAAATTGTATTCAATATTTCTTGTATACTTGCCTTTTGTACATTATTTTTCATTTATCTAACTAAAATATATCAAAGGAAAACAGTTAAACTGATAAACAGCTCGATTTTTTAAACTCTTCCGGTATGGACCGGAAGTGACGGAAGACAAAATGAAACCGATTAAACACATCTTCAATCAAATGTCTATCATCCATGAAAGTTTCGTGTCTTGATCGCTGATAGTTTCTGAGATCTCGCGGGTACAAAATGTGTTTCAAAAAAGCTACCTGAGATAATTGAGATATCTCACCGGAAGTAGAAATTTTTTGTTGATATTACATCGCAGAGATTACCTATGTATATATTTATTTTTATATATTTATTCTATTGACAAAAAATTTGATGCGTAATTTTTTTTATTTTTTAAGTGCTTCCGGTGACGACCGGAAGTTATGACGAACAAAACAAAAGTGTTTAAACACATCTACAGCTATAGGTCTATCATCCCACAAAGTTTGAATGTTTAAGTCTTTACCATTTTTTAGATCTCGAGGTGACAAGCTTTTTGTCGCGGGACAGGAAACGGACGACCGGAAGTGAATTTAGAACATTTTTAATTAAAATCCTCTAGATGTTTTTATTTTCTGTTATTCTTGAAAATTTTATAAAAATCCATCAAGACATCTCTGAGAAATTCACGAGAGAAAAAGGGGAAAAAAATAATAATAATAATAACTAGACTCTTGTTGCTATAGCAACAAAAAGGTCTTCCGTTCCTCATGTATTAATCTGCACAAAAAATCCAGTTATCTTGTAAACAGAAAATGGATACATGTACATTTTGTCTTTCCTCAAAGTTTGGATGTTCAAGTTTTCGTTAGTTATAATATCTCGTTGAAAAAAGGTTTTTATCTAGGGACCGGAAACGAACAAACGGAAGTGATTAAGAAAACGGAAAGTAGATGTGTTAGTTCATTTACCTACGTACGTTACTGTTCATCACATTGAGTAAAATGTTTTTAAAAAAGTTAAAAGTTTTAAAAAAAGTTCTATTGCTTTTGAACATTTCAAGTATTAACCGGAAGTGACATAGGACCCAATGAAACCCGTTAAACACATGTTCAATCAATGTCCATTATCTATATTAGTCTTGATCTATCACAATTTCTTGTGGGTACTTTGTTTTTAAAAAAGAAGGCTACCTGAGATATTTGAGATGTCTCACCGGAAGTAGATCTTTTTTTTACCATGTGTAGATGACTTTTTGTATCTCTATAGCTAAAATGTTACTTCAATGCTAAATAACCAAAATATTTTTAAAAATATCAAAATTGGGTGTACTTCCTGTGACGACCGGAAGTTACGCCGGATAAAACAAAATAGTGTTAACACATGTACATACATAGGTCTATCATCCCACAAAATTTGGTTGTTCAAGTCGTTACTGTTTTTGAGATCTCGTCGAAATCAGGTTTTTGGTCTCTGGACAGGAAACGGGCAAACGGAAGTGTTCAATGTAAATTGTATTCAATATTTCTTGTATACTTGCCTTTTGTACATTATTTTTCATTTATCTAACTAAAATATATCAAAGGAAAACAGTTAAACTGACAAACAGCTCGATTTTTTAAACTCTTCCGGTATGGACCGGAAGTGACGGAAGACAAAATGAAACCGGTTAAACACATCTTCAATCAAATGTCTATCATTCATGAAAGTTTCGTGTCTTGATCGCTGATAGTTTCTGAGATCTCGCGGGTACAAAATGTGTTTCAAAAAAGCTACCTGAGATAATTGAGATATCTCACCGGAAGTAGAAATTTTTTGTTGATATTACATCGCAGAGATTTCCTATGTATATATTTATTCTTATATATTTATTCTATTGACAAAAAATTTGATGCGTAAAAAAAATTATTTTTTAAGTGCTTCCGGTGACGACCGGAAGTTATGACGAACAAAACAAAAGTGTTTAAACACATCTACAGCTATAGGTCTATCATCCCACAAAGTTTGAATGTTTAAGTCTTTACCGTTTTTTAGATCTCGAGGTGACAAGCTTTTTGTCGCGGGACAGGAAACGGACGACTGGAAGTGAATTTAGAACATTTTTAATTAAAATCCTCTAGATGTTTTTATTTTCTGTCATTCCTGAAAATTTTATAAAAATCCATCAAGACATCTCTGAGAAATTCACGAGAGAAAAAGGGGAAAAAAATAATAATAATAACTAGACACGATCTCGTTGCGAGCAACGAGGAGGTCTTCCGTGCGATTTTTTGAAGGTTATATGACCTTGACTTTGATATTTGACCCTTTATCTCCTTATTGGGGCAACAAAAAAAAATTGATGGTTGAATTTTATTAGGAACATCATTCTCAGCATTTAATTCTATATTGATTTTCAAAATAATGTTTTTTGAAATATTTGTTCTGTTTGAGGTATGTTATCAAAGTTTGGTACTTCTGGCCCCTTAAAACCCATTAAAACCCCTTAATACGGAACACATGATAAAATAATTATAATATGTTGTTAAATAAATGTGAGATGAACATTTTTGCTTCCTAATCATATAACAAAACATTTTTCAGTAAAGTGCTATGGAAGAAAGACTTTAGAGCCCTTTTGGTCCCTAAATTGAAGGGCCAGCCCCTTTTTCTTGGCATCATACGAAAGTTCTTTTGATATTAAACATATTTTGTTCAACGAGTGTTTAGAAATTCTTTGCCGTTTTTGAGCTATCTGGGGTATGACGTTTTAGGGGCCGACCCCTAATCTCCTTATTGGGGCCAGATAACGAAAATTTTATGATTGAATATTGTTTAAAACATCATTCTAAACATCTTTTATTCTATATTGCTTTTCAAAATGTTTGTCCTTTTAGAGATATATTCGATCGAAGTTTTGGACTTTTGGCCCCTTAAAACCCCTAATTACGTAATGCATAATAAAAAATTTATAATGTATAGTTTAATTAGTAAAAGATGAACATGTTTGCTTCTTAAACATATGACAAAATATTTCTCAGTAAAGTGCTATGGAAGACAGACTTTAGAGCCCTTTTGGCCCCTAAATTGAAGGGCCAGCCCCTTTTTCTTGGCATCATACGAAAGTTCTTTTGATATTAAACATATTTTGTACAACAAGTGTTTAGAAATTCTTTGCCGTTTTTGAGCTATCTGGGATATGATATTTAAGGGGCCGACCCCTAATCTCCTTATTGGGGCCAGATAACGAAAATTTCATGATTGAATATTGTTTAAAACATCATTCTAAGCATCTTTTATTCTATATTGCTTTTTAAAATATTTGTCCTTTTGGAGATATATTCGATTGAAATTTTGGACTTTTGGCCCCTTAAAACCCCTTATTACGTAACGCATAATAAAAATTTTATAATGTATAGTTTTATCAGTGAAAAATGAACATTTTTTCTTCTTAAACATATTACAAAACATTTCTCAGTAAAGTGCTATAGAAGAAAGACTTTAGAACCCTTTTGGCCCCTAAATTGAAGGGCCAGCCCCTTTTTCTTGGCATCATACGAAAGTTCTTTTGATATTAAACATATTTTGTTCAACAAGTGTTTAGAAATTCTTTGCCGTTTAAGAGCTATCTGGGAAAAGTCATTTTAGGGGCCGACCCCTAATCTCCTTATTGGGGCCAGATAACGAAAATTTTATGATTGAATATTGTTTAAAACATCATTCTAAGCATATTTTATTCTATATTGCTTTTCAAAATATTTGTCCTTTTTGAGATATATTCGATCGAAGTTTTGGACTTTTGGCCCCTTAAAACCCCTAATTACGTAATGCATAATAAAAAATTTATAATGTATAGTTTAATTAGTAAAAGATGAACATTTTTGCTTCTTAAACATATTACAAAATATTTCTCAGTAAAGTGCTATGGGAGAAAGACTTTAGAGCCCTTTTGGCCCCTTATTTAAGGGACCAGCCCTTTTTTCTTGTTATCAAACGGAAGATCCTGTAAATATAAATTTTATTTGCTCTATATGTTATGGTAAAATATTTTCAGGAAAGGAGATAAAGAACGAAAACCATTAAAAATTACGTCGTTTTTTTAAACTCGATTTTCGGGTCCAGGCGAGCTTCGACGCCTTTGAAGCCAGACAACCACAAATGCCTTTAAACACATCTACAATCTTTTGTCTACAATCCCTGAAAATTTAAATTCAATACCTTTTTTCGTTTAGGAGGAGATAGCAGGACAAAAAGACCCTCTAAAAATCACTAAAACGTCAATATCTCCCGAACGGAAATGACGTCATTAAAATAAAAAATTATATATAAGGTTTTTATCAATATCTACAAGATCTGAAATTTTCACGAAAATCGGTCAAGTCGTTTTCAAAAAATCGCTTGTACAAAAAAGCGTAAGAAAAAAAAAAAATAATAAAAGGGAAAAAGAAACAAAGCAATAACAATAAGGTCTTCCGTTGGAAACGGAAGACCTTAACTAGACTCTTGTTGCTATAACAACAAAAAGGTCTTCCGTTCCTCATGTATTAATCTGTTAAGTCCATTTCTCTTGTAAACAGAAAATGGATATAAAATATACTGAAAAAGAATTCCAAAGAAATAAAAAAAACCAAAAAGACAAAATGTCAATTTTTGAGTACTTTTTGTGACGACCGGAAGTTACGCCGGATCATACAGTACATAGTAAACATATCTTCATACATTGTTTTGTCTTTCCTCGAGGTTTTGATGTTCAAGTTTTTGTAAGTTATAATATCTCTTTGAAAAAAGGTTTTTAGTCTCGGTACCGGAAACGAACAAACGGAAGTGATTTAAGAAATTAAAAGTAGATATTTTAGTACATTTACCTACGGTACGTTTCTGTTCATCAAATTAAGTAAAATATTAAAACAAATCTAAAGTTAAAAAAAAAACTTCTATTCCTTGAACGCTTCAATTGAGAACCGGAAATGACGTACGACCAAATGAAACCCGTTAAACACATGTTCAATCAAATGTTAATTATACATATAAATTTTGTTTCTTGATCTCTCACAGTTTCTGAGATCTTGTGGGTACTTTGTTTTTTTAAACAGAAGGCTACCTGAGATATTTGAGATGTCTCACCGGAAGTAGAACTTTTTGTTTTTTATTTATGATGTATATATGAACTTTTGTATTTCTATAGCTTAAATGTTACTTCCATGCTAATTAACCAAATATTTTTAAAAAATCAAAATTGGGTGTACTTCCTGTGACGACCGGAAGTTACGCCGAACAAAACAAACTAATGTGAACCCATGTACATACATAGATCTATCATCCCACAATGTTTGGTTGTTCAAATTGTTACCGTTTTTAAGATCTCGTCGAAATAAGGTTTTTTGTCTCGGGACAGGAAACGGACAGACGGAAGTGCGCATTGTAAATTGTATTAAATATTTCTTGTATGCTTGCCTTTTGTACATAATTGTTCATTAAAATAACTTAAAATATCAAAAGAAAACAGTTAAACTTATAAACAGCTTGATTTATTTTAACTCTTCCTGTGTGGACCGGAAGTGACGGAAGACAAGATGAAACTGGTTAAACATATCTTCAATCAAATGTCTATAATTCATAAAAGTTTCATGATTTGATCATTTATAGTTTCTGAGATCTCGCGGGTACAAAAAGTGTTTTAAAAAAGCTACCTGAGATAATTGAGATATCTCACCGGAAGTAGAATTTTTTTGTTGATATAACATTGCATAGATAACTTATGTATAGAATTATAGTTCTATGTTTATTCTATGGAAAAGAAATTCAATGCGTAAAAATAATTATTTTTGAAGTGCTTCCGGTGACGACCGGAAGTTACGACGAACAAAACAAAATAGTTTAAACACATCTACAACTATAGGTCTATCATCGTACAAAGTTTGGTTGTTCAAGTCTTTACCGTTTTTGAGATCTCGAGGTGACAAGCTTTTTCGTTGCGGGACAGGAAACGGACGACCGGAAATGATTTTTGAAAAAATGAAAAAAACGCCTAGAGATATTATCATTCTCTTTCATTCCAGAAAATTTCAAAAAAATCTATCCGGCCATCTCTGAGAAATCTTGTGGACAAAAAAAGGAAAAAAAAAAATAATAATAATAATAAACTAGACTCTTGTTGCAAAAGCAACAAAAAGGTCTTCCGTTTTGATATACATGAATCAATTTAACCGTAGACATTGCTTCTCTTACATAGAGAAAATAGTTGATATGATAAGTATTGGGAATATCCAGACGTTACTTCCATGTAAATTAACGAGATTGAAAAAGAAATCAATATTTGAAGTACTCTCTGTGACGACCGGAAGTTATGCCGAACTAAACAAAACAGGTTATACATTTGTACAATCATAAGTCAATCTTTCCTCAAAGTTTGGTTGTTAACGTTTCTGCCAAGTCTGAAATCTCTTTGAAACAATAGTTTTTGTCTGGAGACGGGAAAAAGACACACGGAAGTGATCAATAAAAAAGCTGGTATTTTTCGTACATTTGCTTAGCGTACATCACTGTTTATCAGGCTAGATGAAACACCCAAAAAATCTAGTTAAACTTGTTAAAAATATGATTTATTTGAATCCTTCCAGTGAAAACCGGAAGTGACATTGACAAAATAAAACCCTCTAAACATATCATCAATCAAATGTCTATCATTCATGAAAGCTTCGTGTCTCAATCACTTACAGTGACAAAAATCTTGTGGGCATCAAATTTGTAAAAAGGAAAGCTACATAGAGATATTTGAGATATCTCGGCGGAAGTAACAGTTATTTAAAAAATTTAACATTATAAAGATGACACATCTAAGATAGTAGACTAATATATCCATTCCATGTAAAAGAAATAAATAAAGAAAAAACAGAATTTTTGTAGTGCTTCTGCTGACGACCGGAAGTTACGCCGAACAAAATAAAATAGTGTAAAAACATGTACATACATAGGTCTATCATCCCACAAAGTTTGATTGTTGAAGTCAACACCGTTTTTGAGATCTCGTCAAATTAAGGTTTTTTGTCTCGGGACAGGAAACGGACAAACGGAAGTGCTCAATAAAAATTATGTTAAATATTTTTTGTATACTTGCCGTTTGTACATTATTGTTCATCGAGCTCACTACAAATACCAAAGGAAAACAGTTAAGCTGATAAAAAGTTCGATTTCTTTGAACTCTTCTTGTGTGGACCGGAAGTGACGGAAGACAAAATGAAACCGGTTAAACATATCTTCAATCAAATGTCTATCATCCATGAGCGTTTTGTGCTTTGATCACTTATACTGTCTGAGATCTCGTGTGTACAAAATGTGTTTTAAAAAAGGAACCTGAGATATTTGAGATATCTCACCGGAAGTAGAATTTTTTTGCTGATATAACATTGCATTGATAACGTTTGTATAGATTTATATACTTATTTATCTATTCTATGGCAAAAGAATATTTTCGTAAAAGTAGTTATTTTTGAAGTTCTTCCGGTGACGACCGGAAGTTACGCCGAACAAAACAGAATAGTGCAAACACATGTACATACATAGGTCTATCATCCCACAAAGTTTGGTTTTTCAAATCATTACCGTTTTTGAGATTTTATCGAAATTAGGTTTTTTGTCTCGGGACAGGAAACGGACAAACGGAAATGCTCAATGAAAATTAAATTTGTTATATCTTATTTACTTGCCTATATAACTTTACTATTTATCAAAGTAGCAAAAACTATCGAATGAAAACAGTTTAACGGATACACAGCTTGATTTGTTTGAACTCCTCCGGTGTGGACCGGAAGTGACGGTCGACAAAATGAAACTATTTAAACATATCTTCAATCAAATGTCTATAATCAGGGAAAGTTTCGTGTCTTGATCACTTACAGTTTCTGAGATCTTGCGGGTACAAAATATGTTTTAAAAAAGCTTCCTGAGATAATCGAGATATCTCACCGGAAGTAGAATTTTTTTGTTTGTTTAACATTGCATAGATGACCAATGTAAGGATTTATACTAATATCTTTATTCTACGGAAAATTAATTAAATACCTAAAAACAAAAATGTTTGAAGTGCTTCCGGTGACGACCGGAAGTTACGCCGAACAAAACAAAATAGTTTAAACACATCTACAACTATAGGTCTTGCATCCCTCAAAGATTGGATGTTCAAGTCTTTATCGTTTATGAGATCTCAATGTGACAAGCTTTTTGTCGCGGGACAGGAAACGGACGACAGGAAATAAATTTTCAAAAAATGAAAAAAATGCCTCGAGATATGATCATTCTCTATCAGTCCTGAAAATTTAAAGTAAATCTATCCAGCCATCTCTGAGAAATCTTGTGGACAAAAACTGGGAAAAAAATAATAATAAAAAACCTTACAATCACTATAAGGTCTTCCGTTGGAAACGGAAGACCTTAAAAAACCTTACAATCACTATAAGGTCTTCCGTTGGAAACGGAAGACCTTAAAAACATTACAATCACTAGAAGGTCTTCCGTTGTAACGGAAGACCTTAAAAAATCAAAATTGGGTGTACTTCCTGTGACGACCGGAAGTTACGCCGGATAAAACAAAATAGTGTTAACACATGTACATACATAGGTCTATCATCCCACAAAGTATGGATGTTCAAGTCGTTACAGTTTTTGAGATCTCGTCGAAATAAGGTTTATGGTTTCTGGACAGGAAACGGGCAAACGGAAGTGTTCAATCTGAATTGTATTCAATATTTCTTGTATACTTGCCATTTGTACTTTATTTTTCATTTATCTAACTAAAAAATATCAAAGGAAAACAGTTAAACTGATAAACAGCTCGATTTTTTTAACTCTTCCGGTATGGACCGGAAGTGACGGAAGACAAAATGAAACCAGTTAAACACATCTTCAATCAAATGTCTATCATCCATGAAAGTTTCGTGTCTTGATTGCTTATAGTTTTCGAGATCTCGCAGGTACAAATTGTGTTTTTAAAAAGCTACCTGAGATAATTGAGATATCTCACCGGAAGTAGAATTTTTTTGTTGATATAACATCGCATAGGTAACTTATGTATAGAATTATAGTTTTATGTTTATTCTATGGAAAAGAAATTTATTGCGTAGAAATAATAATTTTTGAAGTGCTTCCGGTGACGACCGGAAGTTATGACGAACAAAAAAAATAGTTTAAACACATCTACAGCTATAGGTCTATCATCCCACAAAGTTTGGGTGTTCAAAA
The DNA here is from genome assembly GCF_963853765.1 of Magallana gigas. Taxonomy (NCBI): domain Eukaryota; kingdom Metazoa; phylum Mollusca; class Bivalvia; order Ostreida; family Ostreidae; genus Magallana; species Magallana gigas. The sequence continues at coordinate 15,410,928 of NC_088854.1, read as the reverse complement.
CTTTACCGTTTTTGAGATCTCGAGGTGACAAGCTTTTTCAACGCGGGACAGGAAACGCACGACCGGAAATGAATTTTGAAAAAATGAAAAAAACGCCTAGAGATATTATCATTGTCTTTCATTCTAGAAAATTTCAAAAATATCTATCCAGCCATCTCCGAGAAATCTTGTGGACAAAAAAAGGAAAAAAAAAAATAATAATAATAAAAAACCTTACAATCACTATAAGGTCTTCCGTTGGAAACGGAAGACCTTAAAAACCTTACAATCACTATAAGGTCTTCCGTTGGAAACGGAAGACCTTAATAATAAGAAAGAAAGAAAAAACCTAACAATCACTATAAGGTCTTCCGTTGGAAACGGAAGACCTTAATAAGAAAGAAAGAAAAAACCTAACAATCACTATAAGGTCTTCCGTTGGAAACGGAAGACCTTAAATAAAAAACATTACAATCACTAGAAGGTCTTCCGTTGTAACGGAAGACCTTAATAAAAATCGGGTGACGTTAATAAAATTGAAGTTATTTATTAAAACATTAAAAAATTTAGTAATAAGGTAATTGACTGATTTGTACCTTGGCCAAAAACTCCAATAAAATGATATCTATCTCCGGCGTTGGTCTTTGATTAGATTGGTAATTACTACACAGTAGAAGTTTGTCAGCTGCGATGTTAATCGATTTACAAATCTGTGTCTTCATTTCTTCCACTTCGTTCTTTGACAGCGTACATTTATCCATATTTGTTAGAACGGCAAACACTGGAATCTCTGAAAATGTATTAAGCATTTTACATACTAGTATACATTTAATGAACGGTATAAAGATAGTTACGTTAAAAATGGCTGATGGACCACATCTGACATTGTACGCTATGAGCTCTCTTATCAATTCTACCATTATACACAATATACATTGTTAAGGTGGATGTGCGGCCATTTCTTTGAACTGGCTTGTTTCTGCCCGAAACTGGCCAAAACTGTTGCCAAAAGATACAAAAGCAATATATATATAACTTCTGGGGGGGGGGGATCAAAATGGAGATGTTTTCATTATAATATCTTTGATTTATTTAACAACTTGACTTCCGCAATGTTATTTACCTATTGCTGCATTTTTTTTTTATAACTGCTCCGTGTTTAAAAAAGTCACGTGATCAACATCCTGTCTCCCGGCCCTTAAATGTCCTCACAACAACTAAAGACTACGGAAGCGTATTAGTGCCACTTTGTATTTTTTTTTCTTTAAAGTTGGAATTTCCAACTTTAATCTTGGAATTTCCAACTTTAAAGTTGGAAAAATCAACTTGAAAGTTGATTTATAGATAGATAGATAGATAGATAGATAGATATAGATAGATAGATATAGATAGATATATACTATGATTTTTTGTTCCGTGTGAATTAGGCTTTACTCATAAAAAGAATGGGGGAGCTCATTCGCTTTCAAGAAGAACTCAATATAATAATACAGCTCGAACTCACTGGAAATGACAGAACAATTATAATTTCAATTTTATTTTTTGAATTCCATGAAAACAATCACTATGTCATAATCAATATATATATATATATATATATATATATATATATATATATATATATATATATATATATATATATATATGTGTGTGTGTGTATAAAAGGTTGCTTGATTGTATCATATACATATAAAATAAATTTTAAAAAAATCTCAATAAATAAAAGAATTAAAAGGATTAAGCATTATGAAGCATAGTACTGAAAAACATTTAGGAAAGTGATTATATGTAAACAATAATCTATTCTGCAATTTTCAACAAAGAATGTGCATGATAATCTTGAACAATGAATACATATGTTGAATTGAATCCCAAGATTAAAGTTGGAAATTCCAACTTAAAAGTTTAAAATTCCAAGATTAAAGTTGTAATTTCCAACTTTAAAGTTGGAAAATTCAACTTTAAAGTTGGAAATTCCAACTTTAAAGTTGGAAATTCCAAGATTAAAGTTGGAAATTCTACCTTTTAAGTTGGAAATTCCAAGATTAAAGTTGGAAATTCAAACTTTAAAGTTGAAAAAAATCAACTTTAAAGTTTGAAATTCCAACTTTAATCTTGGAATTTCCAAGATTAGAGTTGGAATTTCCAACTTTAAAGTTGGAAAAATCAAATTTTTTTCCAACTTTAAAGTTGAAAATTCCAAGATTAAAGTTGGAAATTCCAAGATAAAAGTTGGAAGTTCCAACTTTTTAGTTGGAAAAATCAACTTTAAAGTTGGAAATTCCAAGATTAAAGTTGTAAATTCCAACTTTAAAGTTCGAATTAAAAAAGAATTATAATTATATATAGAGTGGCACTAATACGCTTCTGTAAAAGACATTTAAACGGTATATTATATTTTTTCACCAAATACACATAACTGTATTATTTTCATTATAACTACAAATAGTAAATTACAGAATTATGTTCTAAATGTAATGTAGAAAATTACTCTCTTTTATGTTTTTAAACTGACTTATCATATAAGATTAGACCATGACAGAAGGGAATGGTAATACCTTGGTGAGCATGGGTACATGATTTGAACAAATTTAAATCTTTAGAAAGATCATTATAAAATTTCGATATTAAAAACAATTTGATTTGTGAGAAAACATTAAATCAAAATATATTTATTCCCAGATGAACTTACTTCGGATAAACTATTGTTCTTTATCTATCAATAAATAAACTGAAATGTTTTCATCTAAGGATCACAAAAAGATCAACAACAAGACAATGGACCCCTCCCCCTCCCCCCCCCCCCCCCCAATAATCTCACTTGCCTCCTGGGGTCAAACTGAGAATAAAATCTACAAAATGGTATAATGCGAATACTATACTTTTATTTTTAATGTTAGCTTCTTTGTAGATTTCGTCGAACAATGTCTGTGGAATGTCTAGATTTTCCGCCGACATTACAACGACTATTATATCCACAGCAAAGATTTTATCCACATGACTTTTTTTCATCCTTTTTCCTTTCTTTAATTCTTTTCCAAAATCTAGAAGGTCACAATCTTCTGAAAGCTTTCCGTCGATGACGAGGTTCATAATAATACTGTTCACCGACTCTTCGTCCTGGGGGGATGACAGCTGAGCGTCCAATCCGATAATGTCAATAAAAGCTGGGAGATGTAACGTTTTGTCCACTTCATTAACAGGGTTCCAATATTCTTCACGAGGAATTCTAAGCATAAATTTAAATAAGATGCTTCTTTCCTCTTTTTAAATTATTGGGTTAATTAACGGTAATACATGTAGATATTTCCAATGCTAAAGATAGTGTGTAAAATGTTTATAAATCTATTCAATTTTTTTGTCTTACCGGTATTATAAGCAGAAAAAAGCAAAAACACAAAGGTCTCTAGCAAATGAATAAAATAAGTATTATACTCAATGTCTTCTGAAGACCCTTTTCTGTTGTGTAGTTTCGGTCCTTATCGAGTTTTTTGTACAAACCTGTGTAACCTAGTCGTAGTGTGCTTTGTCCCGGCACCTACGTCAGCGTACAAATCGTATTTTCCTGTTAACGCCGTTATCATGGTGTTTATGAATGAGGATTTCCCCGTACCAAGACAACCCAAAAGAAGTATATTCTTTGGTTCCTTGAGAGCTTTAACATTTTCTTTCAGTTCTTTCCAGACCTCGTCTTTCATATTCATTGTTTTTGTAATCTCGTCTGCAGTGACACAAAAATATAAAAGATACAGCAAAACATCTGAAAATTAATTTAAAGGTATATTCTTAACTTCCGACCCTTTCATCAGAACGATATTAATGTGAATTTTTCCTCTTTATGTTAGTTTGCATGTTTAATTTGTCAAATGTCCATATCATTAATCCGAATATGACTGTCGGGTAGCCTAACGCAGAAATCTAAAAAGTTGCTTCTAAATTATCATTAAAACATTCTCTCCCTCAGGATCAAATTAAACCTTTAAAAGTAGGCTTATGATTAGTAGGCTTATTTGCGGAATATACAATTTTTTGTATTTTATTTGGGAATGTTTTGTTTATTTTATTTTAATCATTGTGCAAAATCATGTTATAATTGATTGAAGTAAGGTTTATTTGATATAAATGAATAAAAATCAAATTTTTTAATAAGCAATGGAAAATAAGTTTTTACAAATTGGTATCCTTTTAAAAATAAGTGTAGGGATTATAAATAATATGGATGTCACTGACATCAACACCAGAGTTTTTGTTTAAATTTATTGTTCAATTGTTGGTGATAAGGACTTACTTTTGTCGGCAATTTTTTCTATCCTGTATTGATACTGATACAGAATTTGATCCTTTGAGCGCGTTTGTTTCCTCCTTGATGCTAAAATATAATAAAAAAATGCAGATTGAATATTTTTTTATTATTTTTTTATTATAACCTACATGGCCCACCCCCTCCCCCCAAAAATATGATAATTACTACTTTGATTCTTAGTTTTTAAGCCAAAATCTATGATCTATTGAAATATAAAGATAAAAATACTTTATACAAAGAACAGACAGAACAAATGGAACAAGAGGCCCAAATGGGCCACATCGCTCACCTGAGCAACACTGGCTTTATATGGGCGTTCAAAGGATATTGTGCCATGTGGCCCCTCAGTAGATTAACCAAAAATGAATATCCGAATTTTCACTTATTTTTGCATATACTTAATCTTTGACATATTTACCTTTATGGAATACCATTTTTACCGAAAATAACATCATATGCAATATTAATAACTAAATTTTTAGTTGGTGTTTACGGTTAACTTCCAGTTCCCTTTATTTTAGCCCCCCATCACTTTATAAAACGGTTAAAATACATGAGAGAATAAGGGTACATTTTCTCCCTCCACTACTTACTAGTTATTGTATTTTAAAAAAGTCTAATGTGAAAGAGGAAAAGTGTACCTCAGTGCACCAGAATGAATGCGCTCAATTCCTCAAATTTAAAACATTGAAAAATTTAATTGGCCTTCTCCATTATAGACGATTGTCATTTTCCAGGCATGAATTCATTTCGTATGACGTTTCATATCCTTACTTACTTGATTGAAGAATAAACTTAACTGAAAAATGTTGTCACATATGTTAAAGAGCTATAATTCAAATTAATGTATTGGCAGGCGTCGTTTTCATTTACTAGTGTTTGAAAAACTATCAAAAATTTGTGTAGATTTTAGGCAATTCATCGTTGAAGAAGGGGCACCAGAAAGTAGTTACAGCATATCATTTTTTTAGCAAGACATTTCTATTGATCAACCAAAATTTCAAAATTTCAGCGTCAATCGTAGAATTATAAGCAAGATACACAGCTTAGTTTGAGTTATGTTTTTGTTCACATGAGTTTATTACATTCAACTTAAGATTTTTAAACTTGGTATTTCCTATTCAGCATAGCTGCATTTAAAATATAAACAAACTAAAGCATGACCTCAGCTTTGTGTACAAACATATAGTAGCATTGTGCGCAAAGCTTTGTATCTTGCTTATAACTCGAAGCTTGACTCTCAGGTTAGTAAAATTATACGAATTTGTAAACAATTAAAACAAGAGAAAACTGCACTTAAACAAAGAAAAAACTTAATTTATTTTTCATCACATATATACTTTAGTTATATATTTCTAGCAGCGAGAATAATCTCCGTTTAGATTGAAATTGCTGAGCATCTTAATAGAACATGTTGCATTAATCAACCATTATGTAGAGATCGTACCAAATTACACGCACCAACATAATTTGCCCCCCCCCCCCTCATGGAGGCCCCACCCTACCCCCTGAAAACATGGTTGAACAAACTAGAATGAATCAACACTACCTGAGGATGCATACACACAAGTTACAGCTTTTCTGGCCAACTGGTATTTGAAAGGAAAATTCTTTAAAGATTTGTTTGCTATGTATTCCTATGTAAAATTCGACCCGACCACTGTGGCCGCACCCAACCTCCCGGAATCATGGTTTGAAAAAAATTGAATCTACACTACATGAGGATGCTTCCAAACAAGTTACAGCTTTTCTGGCCAACTGGTTTTCGTTGAGAAGATTTTTCTCTATGTATTCCTATGTAAAACTTTCGACCCCCATTGTGGCCCCACCTTACCCCCGGGGATCATGATTTGAAAAATTGTGAATCTACACTACCTGAAGATGCTTCCACACAAGTTACAGCTTTTCTGGCTAACTGGTTTTTGAGAAGAAGATTTTTAAATGATTTTTCTCTATACATTTGTATCTAAAAATTTGATTCCCCATTGGGTCCCCACCGTACCCCCCGGGGATCTTGGTTTGGACAAGCTTGAATCTACACTACTTGAGGATGCTTTCACACAAGTTACAGCTTTTCTGGCCAATTCATTTTTGAGAATAATATTTTAAAAGATATTTCCCTGTATATTTCACCTCAGGTGAGCTAACAATTATTTATGTCTCTGCTACATGTACACACACTTAGTATTTCCATCAGCAAAATTAATCTCCGTTTAGACTGAATAGACTAGAGAAAACACTGATATCTAGCCTAAAACACATTGCAGTAATCAACTATCACGCAAAGACCATACCGTATTACCATTAGAATTTGTATCTTAGTTGTTAAAGCGCCATACTTGTTAATGTATCTTTCTTCCGCAAGTAACAGTCAGCTGTCTTATTTACCGATGTCTATATTTGATTGATACGTAAAAATTACAAAATACAGGCGATAGTTCCCCTAAGTTACAAACCGTAACTCATGAAAACGAAACGAAAATCAAAACAAGCTAAAACCACCGTCAAAGGTGAAAATGTCAACGAATTGGAATATTTAATCTCAATTTACTTCACAAAATCGGCATGAATGAATCTTGCATGTTTCAAATATTCCTTACGCACGCAAACTGTTCCACAACAACCAAATTCATCTTTGTCAGATTGACCAATTTCTCATACGCTTCAAAGAGGTTTTTGAGATATGGAATACCGAACCCGAAGTTAAACTGATTGACCACCATTCTCTCTGTCTTATTATTATTTTCGTAAATTACTCGAATTTGAAACAGAATTAGCCCTTAATTTTTGCAATTTATATTTTCCTTCCCATAAGGATAATTTATGCTAAACTACGTTGAATTTGACTCAGTAGTTCTTGAGAAGAAGATTTTGAAAAATGCACCCCCCTTTTTCTACAGTTTCGAGGTTTTCTCCGCTTTGAATAAAGATAGGTCTTTCATTTCTGCAATTGATATTTGCCTTCCCATAAGGATGCTTTGTGCCAAATTTGGTTGAAATTGGCCAAGCGGTTTTAGAGAAGAAGTTCAAAATGTAAAAAGTTTACAGACGGACAGACAGACAGACAGACAGACAGACAGACGGACGGACGGACGGACAGACGGACGGACAGACGGACGACGGACAAAATGTGATCAGATTAGTTCACTTGAGCTTTCAGCTCAGGTGATCTAAAAATGTGTTATGAATGCATAGAAAAGCATGATATAAGACTAACAAATAAACAAACATAATTAATAATTTAACCATTTATACTCTAACAATTAAAAATATAAACCCCCTCATATAAAAAAGGAATAGAAAAGAGTGCTATAATATTATTAAACATGATTGAACATTCATTTCAAAGTTTAAACTTTTGAATCTAAACTCTAATTGTTTCAATAATTATATCAAATTATGTGCAGAAATATCTCAAAATATAACTGATTTTGAAATTAACCATACACATTCATATACCGGTATTGGATATTGTTTTGTAAGGTGAGTTATTTAAGCAATGAATGTTTATTTTTGGATGTCGTCGGTCCTATAACACACCAATGTGTGTATTTTTATGGCGAAAGTAGAATATTTTTGTTTATTTGACATTGCATTCATGACACATATAAGGATTTATACAAAAAAAATCATTCTCTGCAAATTACATTTAATACTTTAAAAGAATTAAATTTCTTGCGGTGACGACCAAAAGTTACGACGAACAAAACAAAATAGTTTAAACCCGTTTACAACTATAGGTCTATCATCCAACAAAGTTTGGATGTTTAAGTCTATCATTTCTGAGAATTTGAGGTTACAAACTTTATGACGTGGGACAGGAAACTGAAGACTGACAATGAATTTTAAAAAACCGAAAAAACTCATTATAATGAAGATATTATTACTTTCTATCACTCCTGAAAATTTCAGACAAATCTATCCAGTCATCTCTGAGATATTCTGCCGAGAAAAAAGGAGGGGAAAATTCACTACAAGGGCTTCCGTTGGAGACGGAGTTGGACCTTAAAAATTGGAATTTTATTATTTTCAAATTATTGATGTCAACCTACATTTTAAAAAAAGGCTCTCATCTTTTGTCGTTTCAACAAGTTCTCTCAAATTTCTTTTTTCTAAAACATTTTTAAGAGCAAGAACATTTGAATCGTCCTTCATTATAAACATTAGGAATTTAAGAACTCTCTCCTGTCGACTTATTCCGAGATCCGAGAAATCGGATATGGATTCTTCATTTTTTGAACACTGTCGTAAAGTTTCTTTTATGAGGGTGTTCTCGGATTCTTCTACCACGTTCTTAAATTTGGATAACAACCCTTGACGAACTTTTTCTGAAATTTATAAAAAAAAAACATGGCGTTATTCATGCACTCAACCATGCATATACTCTATACAAGTTAAATAAGTACAACAGTTTTTTTTTCAGTGTAATTTGTCTTTTCTGTACGTGTAAAAAACTGAATGAATAAATACCTGCTTCCTCGTGCATTTTTATTGATGGTTTGTTTAGACTGACAATGTCAATGTTTTCCTTTTCCCATAAGATTTTGATAAACACGTCATAAGCATCATTTCTCTGGACAGATGACAACAAATTCAGAACCATCTCTACTCTATCCTTTCTTTTTGAAATCTTCATGATGGAGTTCTTTGTTTCCTTATTTTTCGTTTCCTCATCAAACATTTTCATCTCAAGCAAAGCAGTTGATATCGCTATTGGTTCAACTTCTTGAATAAGCAAATTCCAATGTTTGTTCACGGTCATTCTCGCAACACTTGCATCTTTATGTTCACCTGAATGTAAATTAAGTTAAATTAAGTTAATAATGTTAATAACGTGATCTTACAGTATATGCATTTGTACGAACATTAAACAATTCTTAATATGCGTTTTTATCTGAATAAATGTTTTAATAAATAGAACAATTTTATTCTTTTGATTGTTTTCTAAAATAGTTAAGAAATAACGTCATTGCATATTTAACGTGAACCCTCCTGGTGTGTGAATTCTATCATGAAACTTAAAGCTGACATAAACTTATATAAATACGCATTATTCCCCTTTTATCTCCGACTACTGCCATATTAGACGTCGATTTCTATTGTTCTGTTCATCGCTACACCCCCTTACATATTTAGGCCGATATCACTATTTATGCATCCCTGCATTTAGGTATTTCATACACCCGAACACGTTACATTGGCCGAAAAGACGTGTAGAAACGCATTTTGTACAAAAAATATGACAACCACTGCACTAGCAAGGAATATCCAATGACTGACGAAACAAGACAGACTGAAATCCCGGCATATCTAAAAAAAAATCGATAATTGTAGACTGTTTTCTTGTGTATGTTACAACATTGCACATGCGCAAACCACACATTGTGGCAGATCTAGCAATGTCAATGATAGCATGGATTTAAAAAACGGAGCATATTTGAAGATACAAATGGAAACGATGTTACGTTGTTCCTTTCTTGGATTAACTATCATTTATCGACTGTGTTGGACGTAATGCCGCCGTGGATTCCATAAAGATGCAGACGTTATGCACTGTGTATGAACGACACACGTGTTCGATGTGCATGCGAAGTAAGGCAGCACTATCTGTGGAAAATAATACGGATACCTTGGGTATTCTTTCAAAGAATAAATATGTTTTGTGTCTTATTGATTGTACTTTCCTTTTATTCTTAATTACAAACATTTTACTATAATGCGTAGTTCATGCATTTAGAAGTCCGTGCAACCTGAATGCCTCGATCGGAAAGCAATCGACCGTAACTTTCTCAACAGGTATATACCCCAGTGGAAGTAGAGGAGCGATAGAAACTAATACGGCGACCAAATGCTTTTATGAATTCATGTTTGATTTAATGATTAGATTAACAAATGCCTGAATACCATATAATTAGCAAAAATCTATCAGAATGGCGACTAAAATTGCTAAAAAGTGTTAGAGACAGACAACTGCTATGATTTGAATTTTACTTACTATCCCCGATTTCCTCTCCAGAAACATGAACGGCAACCTCGATATTTCCTTTTATTATTTTTTCTCTCAAACCAGAGAAGTGAAGAAAATTTTCAATAAGTTCCGTCAGCTTGGTTCCATTTTTAGCTAATAATCTGCAACAAGCTTCATCAGTTAAGGATCTTAATCGCATTACCACAGAACCAATATTGACATTTACAACTTCCATTTGAAAATTCTCAGCTATACGTTCTCTGAAGGAATAATCTCTGTTAATTGTATTAACAGCTTGACGAATTGTACCCTCATCTTCATCAATTGGAATTGTTACAATGATTTCCAATCCGGAGGCTCTAGGAACATCTATTAAATGAAATACAGGATATCAACATTACATGTATTTATAATTAAACATCCTTATGATAATACTTAATTCTGTAATGTTAGTTTTTAAACTTGAATATGTAAAAAAGTAAACATTCGTTGCAGAGAAACTGAGTTTCGCAAAATTAATTCTATAACCAACTCATACAGCCTTAATGTGAATATATTGAATATCAAATGATCTTATATTGCTTGGGTGCCCGTGTTGTTGATTTATCATTAAACTAGTATGAGATTTTGAAACAAATTTAAAGTAGTACTTGGTGTTGATTTTGTTAACACAAACATATCTTTATATAAAATCTTCCCCATCCATGGTAAATTCGTCCCACGAATTGGGAAAATGTTGGTTACCCACGAACATTGACCCCTACGAATAAAATAATTCTACAGTACTTTTGTTTAAGTCTACCATGTAAGGAAACTCAATTCTTTTAGTAACGTACTATTAACTCGAATAATTTAAGTAACATATTTGCTTTTTATCAAAGAAACTCCTTTTCTTTTTTACCTTCATGATCATCCGCTACTTCACCAATTTGTCTGACCTGTATTTCATGGTAAACGCCTCCAGGAGCTTCAATACAACAGATATGTCAATCTTTTAAAGCATCCATAAATTATCAAATACCGGTAATTTGGAATCAATATTGATTTGCAAAAGTCAATCTTTTCAATTGTCGGACAAATCATCTTATATAGTAAGTTCCTGTTTGGAAGGGTAACTGTTGAAATTGGCACCCCAAGAAAACTATTGTCAACCGACGCGAAGCGGAGGTTGACAATGGTTTTCGAGCGGTGTCAATTTCAACACTTACCCTCCCAAACAGGCACCATTTATTTTATATACTGAATGTCTTATTTTTAAAGAAAATTTTACTGCTTTTATAATAGAAATGAAGTGAATTCTACGGCGAACCGTACGCGCATAATCTACGCACATGTAACAATTCGTTTGTTACCCGTTGCCAAGTGTGTTGCTAACGCTGAGGGTAATAGAACGGATTGTCAACTGCGTCTAAACCAATCAGATTTCAGTTTTTAACATGAAAGTATAATAATTAAAAATGATCAAAGGTTGATTTAAGACATTCTTTATACCTCAATTTTCACCTCTTAACCTGTCATGTATTTGTAAATTCCTTTGAGGAGGTTAATAAGAAAATAACTCACGTGATTACAAACACTAACTCACCTTGGCCCTTTTCTTCTCGTGCATGATATTCCCTTAACCTATTAGGGTTCATAATAGTTGTCCATATATAGGTGTTTTCTCGCAGATAAGACAAAAAACGTTGCAGGTACACTCCAGGAATGTCGTTCATTATGATGTCATACAGCACCTCCGCCCTATTGTGTCTCTTCGTTTCACTATGTACGGCATCATGATCATCTATCGTAAATGTTCCTTCTTCCAAAAGAACATGGGAAACATGAGTCGGGTCTATCTCTTGCAAAAGAAATTCCCTACTTTCCCTAAGAATCTGAATGGCATTGTTGATATCTGGAGGGATATCTGGTCTTTCCTGTTCTGTAAATTAAAATAGCAAGAAAAGGGAATGTTATGATTCATAATGATTGGTAAATAAAGATAAGATGTAAGAAAGTCCCCATTACGTATGTTTTCTCCCTGTTCGAGCCGTTGAAATAACTGGTCTAGATATCTTGGGTCCATCTGTCGTATCACCTCCAGAATACAATCACAACCAGGCTGTCTGTTCCTAAGTCCAGTTTTGATCAGATGAGCCTCTTCTAGTAACATAGGGCATTGTGCTATTTGTTTAAGTCTTAGATATTTGAATAAAATGAGTTTGGTTTTGCAATCTTTAAAAAATATTAGAAGCTTCCTGAAGTTGAATCTAACACACCTTATGGAAAAATCTAAAAAAGAATATAAAATGCAATATAAGATTTTGACATTTTGTTAAAAAAATAGTGCCAGGGATATAACCTCGATTTAAGAAAACGTATCAAACTGTTCTTGAGTTATTATATTATAATGTTTAGTCAGATTAAAAAAGTGCAGTGAAAGATATACTGTAGAAGCAGAAATATTCGTTGAGGATTTAATTTCGTTATTTTCGTTGGCAGAATGAATCAACGAAATTAAATCCATGACGAACTTTTAAAACAAGTCTCAATAAATACAGAGTTGATATGTAATATACTTTATGGATAAGGATATGACGAATTTAAATGCCAACGAAATTGTATTTGGTTTATAAACAACGAAATTTTACCCCAACGAAAATATGTGCTTCTACAGTATGTTTCTTCTTTCTTTTATTGGAATTTTTAAATCAATAAGGACAACCTTGATCGTTTCTTAATATCTGTGCAGATTGTTTGATAAAAGGAAATTGGTCTTCAAGTAAATCAGTTACTAGAAGAAATTTACCAAGAATGCTGGTCAATAAATAAAAGGCGAACGTATACATTTTTTTTATATATATGAATATGCATTGTGAATATTTTTTTACTCACTCGGGTTAAGAGGATTGGCACCATCGACACCCCGTATTATGTAGTTTATAGCTCTGTCACAGTGGGTTTGAACTAATAATTGCCAAAAAACACTTCTATTTATTAACTCTTGTTTCGCCATTTCAATCAATATATGTGCTTTTTCTCTCCTATCTGATTCCCTTCTAATCTGAATATATTGAGCCTCACTCAGCACACCTCTAGATCTCAGAAGGTGAAGCATCGAATTTGGTTCCATTTCTTCGATAAGGAGGCCTTCATGATGAGCTAGATTTTCATTTGCTAAAATATTGTCTTGAGGGACAATCTCTGCAATAGAGTAAGATTGACATGGTAGAGTCATGGTATTGAAGTTAAACGAAACTTTGCATAGTTCGATAAAGAGAACAAAGATTATATTTTGTTCAGCCATGATAAATGTTATAAGTAAGTTTTTCAAGACAGAATATATGATGTATGAAATACGAAGATGTAAAGTGTGTTCAAAACTTTATATATATAATTATTTGTCACTATATACTAAAAGGTTTATTGCTATGTTCTAGAGTATATTTTTACAAATCAGACAAAAATTGGGGACTATTGCATAAGTTGACTGACATTGAAATTGACCAGGGTATAAGTATTCTTCTTATAATTGCCAAGAATCCTCGTTATTTTAGAATATTTATAATCCATGTAAATTTAGAACTAATTTAATAAGTTGCAAAAAAAACACCTGTATAATGTAGCAACAATTAAAATAAATTACAAATAAATGATAAAAACTAAAGATAGAATTTGGCAACCTAACGAATAATGTCATAAACTATTGGACCGGTACTTAATTATAAGCTGAAAATAATAGTGAATTCGTACAATTGTTAAACACAAGCACAATTATTTCACAAATATTTCACTGCAATTTTGTTTGTTTTTATGTTAATCTTATGAGATAAACTCTATTTCATATATATTTTCCCTTTGTAAGTTCAATTTTTCTTTGTACTATAGTGTGAGCAGTTCTGATACATTGCATTTTTGGACTGATGATATAACCATTGATGCAAGTAATAACAAAATGAATATGGAATGATTTACGTTTTAAACTTAACTTCTCAGATTACAGATTTATTGAATATATAAGTATCCTTCTCTCTCTCTCTCTCTCTCTCTCTCTCTCTCTCTCTCTCTCTCTCTCTCTCTCTCTCTCTCTCTCTCTCTCTCTCTCATTGCGTTTAATGTTAGCCACTGCAAATTATGTTAATTTGTTAGAACAATTTTAAAATTTCTTATCCTGAAATTGAATTTTAATTTCCATAGAAAAAATGTATTAAGATAAATAGTTATATATTATTGCACGAAACTGCGTAGATTCAATAATGTTCAACTCAAATAATAAGTTTTGATCCTAGTTTTGCGAGCAGTGTTTATCTAAAGCATAATATATTTAAATAATCAGATATAAAACAAAACAAACCAGTAGTTGACTCAGCCAGCCGAGCAGGGTTGGATAAAGGGAGAGATGATGTGTCAGCGGGACCCATATCCTTCCTTAATTCTTTTGGATTTTATTTCATAAAAGCCGTATGTTAATAATTAACACTAAACCCACACCCACACCCCCGCCAACAATCAGGAAAAAAATAGCACGGCTAATCAAAAAATAGAGTTAAAGAAATACCTATGGCTCCCTGTTGATTTTCCATTTCAATATGGTGTGATCTATCTTATCTCCTTATGAGTAACGGCATACTTCGCAAATGCAGCTAAAATAAGAATTAGAACCGTTTTAGGATAGTTCCATACATACACAAAGGTTTATTTACTCTAATTGAAAAACCATATTTCACTACAGTTAAACTGCTTATCTACATCATTCAACATAATATTAAAAAAACCCAGTTCCAATTCTGCAGAAAAAAACCCTGACAAAACCTCACCAGTAATTTAAAATGCAAAATATATAGGAATAGTATTGTTTTAAAAAATAAAACAGAGTGAAAAATAAATAAAGACGAGAGTTTATTTTTGGAAAACTCTGCATGTAAGCCAATATTATAATTTGTGAAAAAATTGAAAACACGTTAAAAAGTTGTCTCCCTACCATGTTGTTAGGTACAAATTTCAAGTGTCAAAATTATCTGATCTGCATCTTAAAGCTATACACGCTATAATTTGCGTCAATTTTGAATAAAGGGGAAAATGTATGTGTTTGATTACTAATAAAAGTTACCTTTATTCTGTTAATTATAATGCTCAATTCGATCACGTAACAAATATATCAAATATTAAACAATAAAAAATATTTATTTTCCTGCCAGGAAAGTAATGCCTCCTCGTGAATATCAATCTATCACGTGATATCGACAGCTAAATTTAGCCTATCATACCAAAACTGGTGAAGGGTCAACATCTTCATAATTGTGATAGTTTCACAAAGGAAAGGATATTTTCAGTAAAGCATAAGTTTGTCCGATATACGAGTACAAACAAAAGAAAAAAATACAAGCCTGTGAGTAGATATGAATACTTCCTTTAAAAAAATGACGTAGACCTGTGTTTTTCCCCTATGTGCTATTTATAGATCCTATAAGTGTTAATGCAGAAGTAAGGGTATCGTGAATGGCAAGCGTATTTTACTCATTATACATGTATGTATTTCAAATTAACAACTGTTAAGCATATAAAAATCAAGTTGGATATTTAAGTAGGCAAACAATAACGACCACCTAGTTCTCCGCGGGCATGCGCGATGAGGTCGGTTTGCTCTTCCTTCATCAATATTCATGAAAAGGTATATTTTCCTGGCAGGAAAATAAACAATTAAAAATCTATATCTTTGTAACGAGATGGAATTCACCCTTGTAATTTACAGATTAAGGATAACTTTTATAAGTAGACAAACACATGCGTTTTCACTGTCATTCAAAATTGACGCAAATTATAGCGTGTATAGCTTTAATAACAAAAAAATGCCTAAAAGCAAAGAAGTACAAAAAAAAGCCTAAAATATACAAGCAATGTCTTCTTTGGTAACAAATATGGTTTTAAATTGACGCGTAATAAATTCTATAAATGATTGAACAAAATATAGAGTTAGTTATTCTAATTGAAAAACAATGTAAAAATGGTTGACGAAAACAAAACTTCAGACATAATAAGCATTCAAACACAGGCTGTTAATTAAAAAAACCACAGTGATAAAGACAAACAAAGTAAACAACTAAACCTTTTGTTCAATAAGAAAGTCACAAATCCGCGCTCCAGAAAATTGTCACCCTTAAGAAACTATCACGTGCTGATAACATTTAGATAAAGATTATGACATGTCGTTTTAAGACCGAACTTCTTATCATGAATCTAACCTTTAAGGTAGAGTAAGTGAACACTGTTTTAAAAACATGTCTTACTGAACCTTTTCTAAAATTCTCAAAACATTAAAGGCATCCTAACCTTTTATCTACAAATGTACGTTTATCCAACTTCCGAAGGATACATGTAATGAAAGTTAGTTCTGAAAACAACGATCGATACAACAGGCATTTTATTATTTCAGATTACCTCACCCAAACTGCAATTTCAACTGATTCGCCCGTAAAAGAAGAAAAGAGATAATTTAACATTAATGAATAAGCAAAGGAAATACAGATTGCATATTATTATCCGGCAACAAACCTGATATATATTTTGTAAAAAGATAATTGTACACTGAATTATCATAATATATTAACAGTTCTCTCCCAGAAAAAAGAAAGCAATATAACAGTTTAGTTGTACAATCACACAGGTTTAAACATTTTCTACACTTGTCCATTGATTTTAAAGTAAAGTAACCTTTCAATACTATTCAATACATATGCAGACTACTTTCAAATAATATTTAAAATAAATTTGTTCAAGTTGATTTTCTTTTTAAAATTGTATTACTAAGTTTGTAATAAATAATAATAGATATCCTTTTTCCAAATCACAGCCTGTATCAGCCTCGACCAATATCATCCTTCAGCCCTTGGTCTGATATTGCAGTCAATGGCTGATACTGGCTGTAATATTAAAATGGTATGTATTATTGAGTTTTAATGATAATGACTACGGTATTTTTTAAAATAAAGTTATTTTTATTAATGGAGAGGACTTATTTAGTCTACTTTCCCATGTATTTTATTGTATATATCTTTCAAAATCAATTCTTAAGATTTTAAAAATTCTTTTTTTTAAATTTTGTCTTCCGTCCGTCCATCTGCAACTAACTACAATATTGTATAGGTCGTAGATCTGTTGTGTAAAAATATTTAAAGTACGCATATGTCATACAAAGACTGTTAAGATCAAACGGTGTGCATCCCAGTCGGATGGATAAAATCATTTTAGAGTATATTTACCCCCCAAATAGAACGATGAAAGTTTGCTATAATATAAACAAGACATGTTTGTAAAACGTTTTTAATCAGAATGCATAAAAAATACTGCGCTGATATTTCATATTATGAAAATTTAGGAAATTCTTATCCAATTTCTGATGTTTCAGATGTTATTATGCGCACTCGGGCATTATTCGAAATTCAATCGCACAATGTATTCTATTTTTTAAAAAATCATTTTCAGATTAATGAATTTGTAAAATCCGGTTTTTTTTTAAATCTTCCATGCGAACGGAATTGAGACCAACATTTATATTCATAAATTTAATAAAGAGTTCTACAGTGTGTCTGTTATTATTAAAAAAAGTTTTGGATATTGTAATTTCTGTATGTACATCTTATAAACTGAGCGGGAACAGTTAACTCTAAATTTTTTAAACCACGTCGGGATTTATGGAGCTTTAACGCGGCAATCCATTTTTTCCTCAAAAAACCTGGAGGAACTTTCAAAACTATCACTTTAAAGTTATTTATTTCATTTCGGTTCATTTTTGGGAGTTGATTTAAATTAACTCTCCTATGCAGTCACTCAGACAAACCGAAAGTGAAACGGTGTTTGGACCTCAGCACAAATCATCGCTGCTGACAAGACTTAGTTCTTGAAAATGATTGATGAATTCGATGTAATGTATGATAAAGCATTGTTTTTCAAGGAAACTTATTTATAAATACCTTGAAAATAGTCAGATTTTAAATGGTACGAACAATATAAATATTTTTGTAGTCGTATGTATTCCTACGCCAGAGTTCAATATAGTCTCGTTCAACTCGACACTCGGCTATCTCCGTAAATGCTTGTCGGAGATTTACGGTGTCAGCCGAGCGTTTGGTTGAACGAGACTAGAGTTCAACATTGCTTGGATCCATACAATTTTCGAGAAATATTTTGTATTACTGATACATAGTTTGATTGAATTATTTTTACTCTAAATATAATTTACCATGATTCATATGGGGGCTTCTCGACATTCTTGTCGAAAAAGTCCAAAAATTCATATTAATATAAAAATGTGCGTAATTCAAATACAAATTAGAAACTACATGTACTTGTCATGCACTGGCGTCGGAAGCAAATTGAAAGGGGTGGGGGGGGGGGGGGGGGGGTGGGGGGCTAGACTGATCCTCAGAAATATTGAGAGAAATAAACCTAATTCCAAAATCATGAAAATCCTAATCCGTTTGGGGGGACCTATAATTCCAAAACATAAAATCTTACCCACCATAATTTTTTTTCCCAAACCATGACCCTCTATTCTGCTATGTGCCTAATGGTTAGGTCTAACTTTGCAAAAGAGTGGGGGGGGGGGGGGGGGCTTAGCCCCCCATAGCGCCCCCGGTTCCGACGCCTATGCTATCGATACATAATCAATTTTCTGAATATTCACTTTATATAAGTATTTCGTTGTAAGAAGTTACCTACCCACTCCTTCATTTGTACATTTACTTTTTACAACCACTAGTTGCATTCATATACCCATAACAACAGGTCGCATTTTATTTATTTATTTATTTATCTATTTATTTATTTATTAATTTATTTATTCATTTATTTATTTATTTATTTATTTATTTATTTTCCATTAATTCATTGACATGCAAAATAACATATCATTGATTTTAAGATAAACAAACATCGACAAAATCAACTCCCGTCAGTTCTTCAGTACTTTGATTTATGTAAAGTGGCATTTACTGCCGATCGCTGTTAATTGTAACAACTGCAAATTTGACCTATAATCGCCACGGGACCCCATATGTTTGTCATTTTCTCAAAGGTCCTGAATTGAAGTTTCAAATGATACCAAAGATTTGACTGAAAATGTTAGTACTGAGAGGGTAAAAAGTTTGCATGGAGTTCTATTGAAAAATAATTGTAGTCTTCTTTTCCTTACAATTGTAGAGAAGCTATAGATTTTTTTCGGATATTAATTAACTCGTTAGTTTTTATTCCTTTGTATATGTGTTCAGAACTGTATAAGTTGACAAATTGTCGTCGTTACTAGGTGGTCTGTCATCTGAGAGGAAGCCCTAGGATATCTTTTAGAATTCAAAATGATCGAGAGAGAAACTTCTATCCTATTCATTTTTGTAATGAGGCAAAGTCTTTCACTAGGACTTAGTTAGTTTTCCTGTCTGATTCCATTAAAAAATCCACGCTTTTAGCAAATTGTTTGAGAACATTCATAAGTGCGTCCATTCCTTTAACCATTTAATTTTTACCATTAAAACCTTTCAATAGCGTGATATTGATCTAAATACACATTCGTTGTGTAGGTTACACCCCCTTTCTTAACTACATATCACTGGTTGACGCTATTTTTGAATTATTTTTTTTTCAATTTCAGCACAACCTCGTTAAATAAAAAGAAAGGGATTGAAGAATTAATAATTTTAAATTTGAGGGCAATACAGTCCCTTGACGATGGGCTGACACAGAGACATATCGTCCTGAGGGTGATACAATCCTAGCCTCCGGTTGTTGTCTCACCTAGTCTAGAACACATTGTATCAGGGCTGATACACTACTAGGTACTAGTATATCATCCCACTACATGGCTAGTTTTCCATTGGCCATTAAACTCTAAACACCTATCGAGGCCCAAGAATCGCACAGGGACCAAAGTCTAAACAATCTGAAAGAAAAAGCAATACGTAAAAATAGTTGCATATAAGTAAAACCCATTATCAAACTTTTCTGTTTTTGTGAATAATTAAAATGATTTCCTTTGTAAAATTAGATCTCTAATATGGTCCTACCCAACTCATCAAGATTTTGATTTAAACCAATAGGAATCTTTATTATCTGAGATTGCTTTCAATAAAGATACATCTTTTCTAGGCAAATGTTTTTTAGAACCCTATCCTACCCCTGAGGATCATGATTTGAACAAACTTGAATCGATCTAACCTACATGAGGATGCTTTCACACAAGTTTAAGCTTTTCTGGTCCATTGGTTTCTGAAAAGATTTTTAGAGAACTTTTTCTATATATTTCTATGTAGAAATTCAACCCCCTCCCCTTGTAATGAGTCCCCACACTACCAACGGAGGATCATAATTTGAACAAACTTGAATACACCCTACCTGAGGATGCTTCCACATAAGATTCAGCTTTCACGGTTGTTAATAACTAGTAGTTTCTTAGAAGAATTATAAAAAATAACTTTATTTATTATATGATTGATCAATTCCTAGCTCTCTGATTGGCTCATACCCAACTATATAGAAAAAAGAACGTTATATTCACCTGCACGTGACCTAGGAGGTCAATATAAGATTTGATTTTCTCAACATTGGACTAAAAATAGATCGTCCAATGAAATATCACGTTTCTTAATTGTTCGGCTATGGTTTCAAACTAAAAGCTTCGCTTGATAACACTCAATTTGATATGAATATATCAAATCGTTGCTACATCATATAATAAAATAATTATTGCTGGGTTTGTTTCTCTCGATCAATACGATGAGTTAGCTACTCTCGAAGTAGAATGTTGTATTTCTCGGGTAGCTAAATCATCGTATTGACCTCAAAAACAGCAATAATTGTATAATATTCCTATGTAAAAGTTTGACTCCCATTTTGGCCCCACTCAACATTGTGGGATCATAATTTTCACAACTTTGAATCTACATAACATGAGGAAGCCTATGGGCAGCGAAAAGGGCAAAAAATACATTTTTACAAAATCAATGGAAATTTAAATTCAACAATGCGAAATAATATCATCAATGACCATAAATGCAAAACCAACAGTCTTCTTTGCAATCAAAATATACATAAAATCAACCAAGGTGTCTTTATTTTTACAAATCAAACAAACAAAAAGTAAAACAAACATACATAAATGCAAAACGAACAGACATCAACATAAAACAAGCGGACGCACAAAAATAAACACCAGGTGGCGTGTTGGAGAAGCAACATGCGCGGTGTCCAGTGAAGTCTTATACAGACCAACTCGTACACATGTCATTACTCTATATATTCCTTTGGTAAAATTCGACCCCCCCCCCTCCATTGTCGCCCCACACTACCCCCGGGTTCATGAGTTTAACAAATTTGAATATAAACTGCTTCCACAAAAGTTTCAGCTTTCCCGGCTGATTATTTCTGAGTGAAAGAATTTTAAAGGTTTATTCTATATATTCCTATCCTAAGCTCAACACCCATTGTGTCCCACCCTACCCTCGGGGGTTAATGATTTTCAAAACTTTAAATTTAACCTATATGAGAATGCTTGAACACTAGTTTCAGCTTTCCTGGCTAATAGGGTTCTGAGAAGAAGATTTTTAAATATTAACTTAATATATTAAAGTAAAATAAGTAAAAAATACGACCCCCCCCCCCCATTGTGGCCCCACCCTACCCCAGGGGTTCTTGATTTTCACTATTTTTAATCTACCCTACCTGAGGATGCCTCCACATCAGTTTTAGCTTTCTTGGCCGAATGATTCTTAAGAAGAAGATTTTTGAAAATTTTCAAAATTCTTAAAACATTCCTAATTACCGGTATATCCTCTTGAAAAAGGGCGTGGTCTTTAATTTAGTAAGGATGCTTTGTGCCAATTTTGGTTGAGATTCGCACAGTGGTTCTGGAAAAGATGTTGAAAATATGAAAAGTTTATGCACAGACGGACGGACAGACATACGGACGACAGACAAAATGTGATAAGAAAAGCGCATTTGAGGTTTCAGGTCAGGTGAGCTACAAGGTAGATAAAAAGCATAATAAAGATAAGGTTTATAATATGTTTATCTAAGGTTAGGTAGCTTATCGTCAAAGTACCCAACGCTATTCTCATCAAGTGTGTTTTTAAAAGAATGAACACATTCAATAGATAAGGCTTCCTTCAAGATTTACTTCAAATAAACTAGATACATATCAGTGTTTCTATTAACGTCTGGTCGTTTTTAACAAATTCTATCAATGAAAGGTAAATATTATGAAAAAGCTACCTGACATCAAGGAAGAGAAATAAACCGATACACAGTTCTATTGGCCAATTGCATTATCTTCTAAGGTTTAAAACAGATTCAAGAATAGACCGGTATATATTTGATAGATATTTTGGTGCTTTCTCATTGTTTTAAAAGAATGGGTCGAGAATAAAACGACAATGTGGATTTCTTTGTTTATGGTGAACAGTTTTTTAATTTCCGCAAGTAAGTAAATTAACAATGTAATTTTAAAAATTTTCTGTTAATTCTTATTTTTAATCTTTGTGTTCGATCACCGAACAACGTTAACTCTTGCAACAAAGACTTGCCTGGAACAACAATGGTCCCGTCAACGATAATGATCAATTGGTTAAAATAAAATATATCTTAATATAATACCTAATAACATTGCATATACTTATACAACCAAAAGCAATTAAATTTCTTCAATTATATAGTAAGCAAATATATAAATCAAATCATAAATTGTAAAAATTAGGATCTTTTTAACTTCGAACTTACTTTTTTGTTATTTCTACGAATATTTTCCTACATGTAAAATTCCACTTTGCTTACAGTGATCATAAATGATTAGAAACCTGTTAAACATGATAAATGAAAAGATGTGTTATCACCCCCTAAATTAAAAAAAAACAACTAGCAAGCTCAGAAGGTATATTTATGTGTTTTAACCCATAAAAATCTTAAAAACATTTTAGCTCAAAACGTTCCATAATGCGAGACTTTCATGCATAAAAAAACCCGTCGCTAAATACAATATGAACTATGTATATCTTGTATAATGCATAATTAAACTTTTCATTTATTCGAAACTTATTTTTGCTGAAAAATTTACAAATATATTCTTGTTATGGCCAGTCGGGTGAAGTTGGATTTATTAAGTCCTTTTCGCTCGATCATTGTAAAATTTGGTAAAATATATACCTGTGTCGCTTAACGTGTCATTTTGAACTTGTATTTCATTTTTGTAGCGCTTACCTTGCTAAAGTAACAATTCTTGTAAGATTTTATTTTTTATAAAATCAGGTAGAATTATAATTTTTTCTATCAATCTCGCATCTAATATAAACACCAAATAAACAAGCATTCTAAAACTGTTGTTTTATTGAAGCTTATTAGTGCTACATATACACTACACTTCACAATTTTTTTTATTTTCTACACTTTAAAGTGTAAAATTTACACTTTAAATTTTGAATTTTGCAGATTAAAGTGTAAAATTCACGGATTAAAGTGTAGGAAATAAAAAAATGTGAAGTGTATATATGGCACTAATACGCTTCCGTACAATACATAGCCCAGTTTTAAAACAAATCCGTTTTATGTGATATAAAAGGGAATCGAGAGAAAATTTGGTGGACGATTTTCATTACGGGCTACCGGAAGGCGGTCCGTTATTTGATACACATTTAAATATTGTTACTGCGTTTCTGCGGGATAGTTCTTTTTTAATAGAATTAATACTATGCTTATTTTTATAAATTAAAAGTAAATTTGCATGTAGAAATATGTGTTATGCCTTTTAGAAAATATCACATATTTTTTGTTTTACTCGTAAATGAGAAGTAGGTCATAGTTAGTAGATTGTCGTATTTGGCGCGTTGTTATCGAGACTATATAATCTATTCGGAAAATTTCGGAGTTTTTCATTCTTTAAACAATGCATCAGGATCGGTATGCGGGACATACTAAAAACCTGAAATACTTAAGACCTGAATGTCATTAAATTTTATATAAATGATATATTTGAATTTCCATGTGCCATGTCAAATAAAATGACTTTGCGTGTGTATTTATTATATTTTCATGTAAAAAGTGGTAGAGAATATCATGAAATGACATTTAATTTTATATCAATTATTTACGCAAGAATATGACAGAAATGAAAATTTGACTTGGCTGGAAAATTTGAACTAATCCATTTTTAGCTCACCTGAGCTGAAAGCTCAAGTGAGCTATTCTGATCACTTTTTGTCCGTCGTCCGTCCGTCAGTCCGTCTGTCCGTCCGTCTGTCCGTCTGTCTGTCCGTCTGTAAACTTTTTACATTTTGAACTTCTTCTCTAAAACCGCTTATCCAATTTCAACCAAATTTGGCACAAAGCATCCTTATGGGAGGGCGAATATAAATTGCAGAAATAAAAGTCCGATCTGTATTCAAAGCTGAGAAAACCTTGAAACTGTAGAAAAAGGGGGGTGCATTTTAAAAAATCTTCTTCTCAAGAACTACTGATTCCAATTCAACGTAGTTTAGCATAAATTATCCTTATGGGAAGGAAAATATAAATTGCAAAAATTAAGGTCTAATTCTGTTTCAAATCTGAGTTATTACAAAAATAATAATAAAGGAAAGGCGTGTTTCAATCAGTTTAATAGCTTCGGATTCGGCATCCGGTAAAATGGGTAGACAAGACTTGGCCTGGGCAAAACAAATCTGCAAATTATTAATCTGCCAATCTCATTAAAATTTCAGGATATATGATGGACCAGTATATTTGTATTTGCTGTAAATATTGCTGCAAAATAATGCGTATTTGGAATTGACGATTGCCGATCTGCCCCGGCTTTTATTTTGCCACGGCCCGGGTTTGCGTACCCATTTTACCAAGTCTCGTATTCCATACATCTAAAACGAGGTTCTTTGTTTAAAGCAGCCATGACATTATACGAAAAAGGGTCGATCTGACTATGATGAATTTGCTTGTTGTGCAACAGTTCGCGAATGATGGGAAATTTTTGAAACATGCAAAATATATTGGTGCCGATTTTGTGTAGTAAATTGAGGCTAAATATATCAACGCGTGGAAAGTTTTCACACATGACGTTGGTGTTAGCTTGTTCTGATTTTCGTTTCGTTTTCATTATTTATGCTTTGTAACCTGGGAACTATCGTCTGTATTTCGTGATTTTTACGTATCAAATCAAACAGAGACTTCGGTAAGTCAAACAGTTAACTGTTTACCTGCGCAAATTAAGCAAAATCTGATGTTTCAAAAAAGTACTGAAATACAATTCATTCTATCGGTAATTCGGCATCATATTTTGCGTAATAGTAGATTAATGCAATAGGTTTTGTTGAGATGCTCGGCATTTTCTCGAGTTTATTCAGTTTAAATAGAGTTTGATATCGCTGTCGGAAATATGTAGGTATATACATGTACATGTATATATATGATTCATTTCGAAAAAATAAATTGTGTTCTTTATTTGTTATAGTGCATGTTTCTTGTGTTTTAATTGTGTACAATTTCTATTTACTAACCATATTTGAGTGTTAAGCTTCGAATTATAAGCAAGATACAGAGATTTGCTCACAATTCTATGTTTGTACACAGATCTTAAAAACTAAAGATTAAAAAAGTAAAAAAATTGTCAATATTTATTAAGAAAATTTTCAAAGTCTCTTCTTCCAGAAACTTATTGTATTGTAAACTTAACTTTTTTTAGCTCACCTGAGCCAGTCTTCTTCTCAAAAACTATTAGGCCAGGAAAGCTCAAATTTGAGTGGAAGCATCCTCAGAAAGTGTAGATTCAAGTTTGTTCAAATCATGGTCACCGGGGGTAGGGTGGGGCCACAAAAGGGGGATCATGTTTTACATAAGAATATATATAGAGAAAATCTTTAAAAATCTTCTCAAAAACTATTGGGCCAGAAAAGCTCAAATTGAAATGGAAGCATCCTCAGGGAGTGTAGATTCAAGTTTGCTCAAATCATGATCCCCGGGGGTAGGGTGGGGCCACAATTGGGAGATCAAGTTCTACATAGGAATATATAGAGAAAATCTTTAAAAATCTTCTTCTCAAAAACTATTAGGCCAGGAAAGCTCAAATTAAAATGGAAGCATCCTCAGGTAGTGTAGATTCAAGTTTGTCAAATCATAGTTCCCATGGGTAGGGTGGGGCCACAATTGGGGGATCAAGTTTTACATAGGAATATATAGAGAAAATCTTTAAAAATCTTCTTCTCAAAAACTATTAGGCCAGAAAAGCTCAAATTTGAGTGGAAGCATCCTCAGATAGTATAGATTCAAGGTTGTTCAAATCATGGTCCCCGGGGGTAGGGGGCCACAATTGGGGGATCAAGTTTTATATAGGAATATATAGAGGAAATCTTTTAAAAATCTTCTTCTCAAAAATATTTGGCCAAGAAATCTCAAATTGGCATGTAACCATCCTTAGGAAGTGTAGATTCAAGTTTGTTCAAATCATGGTCCCTGGGGGTTGGGCGGGTCACTAGGGGGATGAATTTTTATAGATAGAGAAAATCTTTAAAAGTCTTCTCCTCAAAACTATTAGGCCTGGAAAGGCCATATTTGAGTGGAAGCATCCCCAGATCATATAGATTCAAGTTTGTTTAAATAATAGTCCAGGGGTAGGGTGAGGCCACAATGGGGGATGAATTTTTACTTAGGAATATATAGAAAAAATCTTTAAAAATCTTCTTTTTAAAGAATTTTTGGCCAGAAAGGGTTTAAACATGTGTAGAGGCATCCTTGGGTAGTGTAAATTCAAGTTTGCAAAATCACAGTCATTAGTGGTAGGGCGGGACCGTGATGGCGGTTTGAATTTTTACATAGGAATATAAAGAGAAAATCTTTAAAACTAATCTGGGAAAGTGTTCAGTTCAAAACTCAGTACTTAGTGTGAAAGCAAAGGTTATGCAGATTTAAGTCTGATGAAACCATGATTCCCTATAGAAAAATGGGGCCATGAAATGGGGGAGGGGGGGGGGGTATATAGGAATAGAGAAAAATCTTCTTACAGGTACAACAACAAAAGGGGCTTGGTATTTACCAAAAAATAAGAGGTTGATAAAAATTGGCAGATTTTCAATTTTTTTTAGCAAGATCTACTGTACTCAGTTGTCAATATATTTTGATACTGTAATGCTAATTTGATCAGAATTAAGGCAATTGTTGCTCAGGTGAGCGATGTGGCCCCTGGGCCTCTTGTTATTTTAGTATGAGGTCTCTTGAAATCATATATTGAACTAATGCATTCATTCAATACAATGCAACAACAAAAAACCAAAATGGTTTAAAATACATAATCTCCAGGAGAAAAATGATGAACTTTGTATTAGAGTAATGTACAAATCATGCAGCGTCTTCTCCATTCTCATACTATGGCAATTTCCGTTAGAAATGCTTAAAGTGACGAAATCGATTCTTTATGATAAACGTAAAATGTTAAACTTCAAAACAAGTTGCTGAAGGTATATTAAAATTTACCATAAATATTAGAGCAACCAACTCTTATTTTTTTCTTTGTGGTGTGTTTTTAAGTAAACAACCAATGATTCATACAACAATTATATTTTTGCGGCCCATTTGACGCTTGCGTCAATATATGATTTCTTGTTTAATGGTGAAACTGCTTAGTATTAGGTTTATCGTTGCTTGCAGGTACAGCGTACAACTTTGTGTGTAAACCTGGATGGAATTACCGACATGAAGATTATTGTTACATAACATTTCTCAACTCTCCAAGTACCTGGAGTAGTGCGCGTTCTACATGCCATGCACAGGGCGGGTTTCTCGTTGGTATAAGAGATAACCGAAAACAGATTTACATACAAGGTAAATATACAAAGGCTTTTGTTTAACTCATATTTTAGCTATAAAAAATATAATAAATTTGATTCTTTTTTAAAAACAATAAAATGTTTTCTTTGGATCGCTACCTTCATAACCCGCATGAAACATCAAAGATTTCATTTTACTGTTTATATTTACATCTTTCTTTTAACAAATTAATACATTTATTGTAAAAATTAAGTGAAATTCACTAAATTACTGTTAATGTACATCAGGATGTTAGCTACAAGAAACAGTCAAATCGTCTCATATGGGGTTTTTGTCTAATATCATAATGAATATTTTGTGCAATCCTTGGTTTTTCTTAGGTTGCTGTAGATTTGGACTAATCGATAAAAGGGGCATGTAGATTTCAGTCTGCATGACTGTTTCTATAGAGTTATGAATTAACTATAAGAAATAGAGGGAATCATACTCGGTAGATGTAAAGATTTTATTGCAGTGCCATATTCAAACAAATTATATTTTATACTAAGAATTTAGTTTTGAATCCAATAATGTCCTAAAAATGTATTCTTTCATCAATCTTCTGATTAACATAACGAACAAAACTTTCTTAAAACTCGTAGCACTTGCAAATGGAGCGAGTCATCTTTGGACCGGTGGGAATGATAGATGGCGAGAAGGGAGTTGGTACTGGGATGAAGGCGATGTCATCTATTATACAAACTGGGATAAAGGTAAGAGAATCTGGGGATAAACGTATATAGTTCTAATTTCAATTTCGATGTGTATGGGTAAACACTCCTTATAAGTATTCTTATTTAGTTAAAGTAAGCTTTGCTCTTCGTGCTTTTATTTGTTTTGGAAATTGAGTTTGCTTTTTATACAGTGACATCATTCTATAAACGGTGCAAACATAAAACACGTTTCAATGATTACTGTTGCTTGCAATCTATATTATACATACTCTCTTTTTGAAATTATTGTTGGAAAATAATGGCATAAAAAGTATTTTACAACATAAGGCATTATTACTAATAGTAAACAAGAACTTTGTTTATAGTAGTCGATATTATTGAAAAAAAAAATCTGATCAAATCAAACATCAGTGTTTAAAGAATTGACAATAGTATTTTTTTTTTCAAAATAAATTCTCTCCAGGCGAACCGAATAACGATGATAGCGAGGATTGCTTGGAACTGCGTAGCGAACATTCTTGGACATGGAATGATGAATCGTGTGGTCAAAATAGACCATTCATTTGTGAATTACATGGTATTTTAACAATAAGCAAGGCTTTATTTAAAAGTTATACTTAAAGAAAAAGTTAACCGCCAAACGGTATATGTTGGCTTACCTTAAACTGAAGTCATGATTCTTTAATTGTTGATTTTGCTATTCACATATACATGTAAACATTGTTTATCAAACGGAAATCAAACTCACAATATCCAAGAAATATACAAACGTATATGTACTATGTATTTCAATAATTTGTAGCTTGTCATCTCCCAGAGCACTGTGTAACTACGACTTGTACAAACACTTATGACTACCAGTGTACTAAATGTCAAGACCAAGGCTCAACAGTTGAACATTCCCTCTACTGGCCAAACGCAGACAGGAAAGTTTGCGAAGGTTGCCTTTTCCACATTCGGAATTAATTATATTATATAACACACAAAAATGAAAATCTCGCAGAAACTCTCCCCCTCATTTCCACAACCTCTCTAAACAATCATTTTCATTTCCACTATCATTGTAAACAAAACATTTGCAATAATGCTCATCACAGGAAACAGAATTTAATATCGTTATAATAATATACTTACAGCAACCTGCTCGTGGAAGGAGAACTGGTGTTGGCCCGGAACGTGCGTCGGACACTTGGCAAAAAATTGTGTTTGTAGCGTTGATTTCTACAAGTCCTCTTCCAATCCTGCTCGTTGTGAGCGTAAGTCAAATTGAAATGAATGCAGATCGTTGATGATTGGTGGAAAAGGCATAAAAATGCATATATAAGGACAGATAAGATACTGTTAAAATTATAATATCAAAATATCTTATAATATGTTAAAAATTCATTCAAAACTGTTTAATACTTAATACTGTTTGAATATGTTGATTTAAATTGACGTATGCCTATCAAAACCTCGAAAAATTGTCAATTTTTTTAGAACTTCCATGTCATTTCTTTAATAGATTTGGTCTGTGCTCCATATTTTGTTATAGTCTTAATAAGACCTAATGGAAAACAAAACTTTTTCAATCAACAAAAACGTGGAGAGATGACCCATTACACATTAAAAATATCAATTTGTATCTCAACAATCGAACGATTTTGGAAAATAATACAAGTCCTTAAATTCGTGACCATAGTCGCATGTATCATTTAAACAACCCTATTATTGTGACTTAATTGGCTCAGTGGTTAAAGTACCAAACACTAAGTAACCTGATCGAACTATGCTTGTTTTTTGTGGGTTCGATCCCACCAAAACTTTTCTCATTCGTTTTCCTTATTGATTGTTCTTAAATATTCAGAACTGAATATGGTTATAAATTGTGCTTTAGCAAACTTGTATTATAACATTATCAAATAGATTTATCGGAAATTTTTTTGAATACGAAATTGTTTTTCCCGACTTAACCAAATGGGAATTTGCGCCTACCCCCCCCCCCCCCCTTCCCACATCTTCATATTAATTTATAGCAAGAATCATGTTCTGAGTTATTAAGGGACTGCCATGAAAAAATGACAATTATATCATACTTAATAATCTGAACAGCCTTCAGGTAGGAACAATAGCCTTTTAAAATGGTTTTATTTTGCTACTTTCTAGTTTTGAAAAAGCCTCATATTGAGACATGTCGCATTGGGGCTGAAAGTGATAGAGGCGAGGTAGGTAATTCTACATCACACGGTGAGTGTCAAAATGAGGAGTCGACCTACATCAACTTCCAGCCGAAGTCAATGTCTTTCAAACTCATTACGGCGTTTGAGACCCCCAAAGGTTTGCCAGAGAAACCGACACACATCCAGGAATATCATTTTGGTGTAGTTCACGCAGAAGTTTTGCTCTACAAAGAAAATATTTATGGTAAGTGTGAAAATTCTATATCGATTTTAGATTTTGTATTGCTTTTCTGTTAATCGCATCTAAGTCCAAACTGCTGAAACAATAACTGTAATTTATATATATATATATTTTTTTTTACAAATTCACAGTTATTTTATTATCATAAAAAGTTCTCGTTTATTTGCACGTAAACCCTGTTCGTGAAAATACTAGTATATATCACCGATGTCTAAACAGGACAAAAATTGACGCAGGCGTCAAAAAACCGGCCGTGAACCAATTGTTTTTCGGAACAAAATATATTTGAAATGAAAACATATTTGATTGCATGAAAACTCCTCTCAAAGACATATGAAAAATATGAAAGAAGTTGTGTACATCAGCCCAAAACATTCATCAACTCATGTATATCTCATATGTTATACGCTTTTAAAATATTTAGGAACCCAAAAGCTAAATTTTGAAAATTAACTAGACTTTGACCCGTGTGTGCACGGGTTGACATTGTATATGATATCGAACATTTACGAAATAAATACATCGACACACCGTATTGTTTACATAACAAATCTTTAAGCCTACAATAATGCTATTAATTTCACTACACTCTGCTTATTTAGAATAATTTAACTGTGTCTCGGGACAAGCCTATACCACAGTAAAACTGCCTCACATATACCCGTAATGTAGCAAAACACTGGCGTCGGAAGCAAATTGAAAGGGGGGGGGGGAGGACTACACTGATCCTCAGAAATATTAAAAAAAAAATCCCAAAATCATCAAAGTCCTAATCCGGGGGGGGGGGGGGGGATACCTATACTATCAAAAGAAAAAAATCTTACCTACCAATTTTTTCTTTCTCAAATCATAAAAATCCTAATCCGTGGGGGGGGGGGGGTTTATACCAATAACACCAATAAAATCTTACCTACCAAAAAATTGCAAAATCGCTCCGAAACGGTTTTGAAGAAAATTAATGAAGATACATTAAAAATAACAGTCCAATTATTCATAATAAACCATTTTGAGGCTTTAAAAAATACCTTTCAACTAAAAATTTAATTCATATTAATCAAGAATTCAACACTTTCTCCAGTAACGTTTTCAGTCGCTTCGACTAAACATTCGGAACTATCGGGATTTTTCATAAGTTAGAGTTATTTCCCGTATTTCCTTTGATGAACAGAATATATATATCTGACAAATTTTCAATGAAAATTTACACGTATTTGTAATATCGTTTCTGTATCCATGCAAATGTGATATTGTGGAAACAAAAACTAAAGAGCCTCCCGTTATTTAGCGTGAATGTAATGCACATGCGCAAAATTGTAAAATCCGAAAAATCCACATGATTTCCGGACTTTTTAAGGGAATTTTCGTTGATTATTAATTAGCGAAGCTTGATTGAGAAAAAATAAAAACAAATTGGCAATCTTCAAGTGCCAATAATGTTTAAAATATATAAAACAAATGACAGTACTCTTCCGATTTCTCGGTATTAAAGCTCAAAAATTCGAATCTATTATTTTAATATAGTAGTATTTAAAGCTTAAAAATTCGAATCTATTATTTTAATATAGTAGTATAATATCATTTATTGAAAATTAGAATAAATCAAAATGTTTGTTTTAAGTAAAACGATTCCAATTACCAACATGACTTCATACTCGATACGTACTAGCGCAAAAATATTTTTCCTTTTTAGTTGAATTCTTTTATACATGTATTTGGAAAACTATTAAAATACAAAGAAACACTTTGCAAGATGTTTTAATTAATATATTGCACTTCTTAGGATTATTTTTTCAATTCTCTATTGGTCTCTTTCAACTACATGTTCTTTTTAAGCTAAGCTGCGTAGTAAGACAAATCGCCCGATTGA
The DNA here is from genome assembly GCF_963853765.1 of Magallana gigas. NCBI lineage: Eukaryota > Metazoa > Mollusca > Bivalvia > Ostreida > Ostreidae > Magallana > Magallana gigas. Next base: position 15,377,935 of record NC_088854.1, on the reverse strand, counting down.
ACTAGACGTTCATAATAACTCTGCAGGGACACACGGATATTATTTACATTCACACGTGTATCATATAACCGACTGCCTTCTCGCAGCTTAATTTTCATACTTTCAATATAAATACCAAATTAAGAACGGTTGTTAGTTCATTAATTATTTGGACCACCTTCAGATTTAGTGTTACTTTAACCTACAACACGTACAGCAGCTATGTATTAATTCATTTTTGTAAAAAATATTAAAAAGTATCGATTCAATCTCATACAACAAAAAATGTCCTATGTATTTTCTTTATTATGGTGTACAATTAAAAAAATCATCATAGATATGTGCACATGTACTGACAAGTCTAGAATTTATATTTAAAATTCGATCTCAATGTTTTTAAAAAATGAAGTGTTTGTAATCTTTCAATTCGTCGATCAATACACTTCAAAGCCTTTATCTGTTCTTAAATGCGCCAATGTGTCCTAAAAAGATATTGGTATACAAAAGCCAGTCCAATTACGTTACAGGTAAATTCTATTTCCCTGGTCATTGCAATCGTCTGTAAAACTTAAATGTTGGTCATACACTTTTATGAGAGCATGCTAATGTTTCATTGAAATACACCTCAACAAAGACTCACCAAATTAAAAAAAATTCTTTTAAAGTTTCCTAGACTGGATCTTTTTAGATCACCTGGGTCACTCGGGTGATCTGTTGTTATTGGTGTGTTGTGTGTTAACAATAGACCTTTTTAGTATGATGCATCTTTAGGATAAGGGGAACATAAATTTCATTACTCTTGCCCCAGAGGGGCCATAGGGGCAGGGCAGAAAAAAATCACATTTTTTCAAAAATCTTCTTCCCTACTTCTGCACATCTGAAAGAAAAACTGAATTCATAGTTATGTAGACAAGAAAGTTATCTACCAAAATTATAAAATTCATGTCCCCCGGGATAAAGGTTTTGACTCTAGGCCGCCTTTAAAACTTTGCAGTTTTTGTCGTTACTAAATAGTCAGATAGACTTGTTAACAGTAAAGTAATAATTGGTTAGTCAAAATCACTGATGTGTGGTGCAATGATTTTTGGATAAATGACAAATGTTGTCACTATATGGGTTGTCTCATATTTGTATGAGAGAATATGCAGTGTCTAGGAACTCCAAGGATAAATAATCAAGGTTGAAGCTCTGTTAGTGAAACAATCCTTATGTTGATTATTGAATGCAGAAGTGTTGTATAGAAAAATAATATATTGTGGTATATTCTCTAAGAATCGCTTAAGATTGGAATTGGTAGAAAGTTAGTATTGAGGTAAATACTGTGGAATGACAAGTTGGATGCAAGTGGTCAAGTGGCAAGTTGTTTAACCAAGTTGTTAAACCAAGCAGCATAGCCAGGTAGAATATGCTGGCAGTTAGATAAAAAGTTGCCTTGCCAGGTTGTAACGACAGCTCTGTATATAATTTAATTCTGGTTGTAACGCGGCATTTGATTGGATAGAAAAATTTAGTTAAATTTGTATAACCTGGTTTGCACGTCACAAGACACGTCACAATGCACCAACGTACTAATTCACTTGACGTTACGTTTGAATTTTGAACAGATTTATATCATTTTTAAAAGTAAAACGGACTCAATTTGTACAGCAAATTCCAGAAAATTAAATTATAAGGAATGAACTTAATATCTACCCAAGTTATACTCGTATAACCTGGGTTGGAGCAATTTACGCTTTTTTATAATCCGCTTCGCGGATTATAAAGCGTAAATTGCCCCAACCCAGGTTATACGAGTATAACTTGGGTAGACATTGCGTTCATTTCTTAAATATCTTACCTCCTGCTAAATTGTAAGAAAATCATTATCTAACAGAAGTCACGTGGGGGCTATGTATATTCCATACATAGTCAGTAGAAAATATTATCCCCTTCGAGCATTATGACGTCATTTTCGAGCATTATGACGTCATGTTTCGTACTCAGATTGAAACTTATAGCCTAATATTACTATAAAAGCTTGATTTTCCATTGTTTTATTTACTTTTTTATCATTTAAAAAAGACAGTCGGTAAGCGGTGCCCATTTTTACCCCAATGAACCCCAATGAACCCCAATGATACCCCAATGAACCCCAATGATACCCCAATGAACCCCAATGATCCCCAATGTTACCCCAATGATACCCAAATACACCTAATGATACCCCTATAATACCAAATGATATCCCAATGATACCCTAATGAACTTTGAAATATTAATACCCCAATGAAACTAAATGTGTGCATAGTTAAAAGATCTTCCGCGCAAGCATGTGAATAAACACCGGACATTTATATAATTAATATCAAGGGGTTTTTTCCTTTTTGTTTTTGTTCATTTTTGACCGAAAGTTTTCTTAATTCTTTTTTTAAAAACTTTTTTAAAATTAAAATAAAAAATCCAAACCATGGCTGAATATTAGAGGAGCTGGCAGGGTTTTAAAAAATCCACACTGAAATGGATGATATATACAATTTGTTCCAATGTCAAATTTCTCTATACTAGTAATTTTTTATTACTGTCCCAAATAAGAATTTAAAGCAATTGGGGAGCAAAAAATAAAAAGCAACTGGGGAGAGAGGGGGTTATCTCATTCAACTTTCCTTTCTCTGCATTCATCATTTATTCGTAAAGACGTAGAACACAATCCGTTCACTGTTTATAATTAAAGTATAAGTATTAACTACCAATCTGCCGTGCATCTTCCCAATTCAAGGGTTTCTGATCCGCAACGCTTCTCAAAAATCGGTTTATATATAGCGAAGCGGATCAGAAACTCTTGAATTGGGAAGATGTCTGTCATGGTATAAAAATGTAATTATCAAACGCTAGCGTATGCGTGTTTATTTGCATCAGATTTGCTTGATCCAAAGTATCAGTCCAATTGTTAACTCGCCTTAAACATCCGCGTTCATGAAAATTTATACACACCCCACCGACAATCTTCAATTGTTATTACGCATCCCTTTCCACTAAGCATTGGCTATTATGACGTACAGTTCGGTATGCGACGTTCAACTCCGATCTCCGACTGTATGTCGTCAAATTATTTTAAGGTCAAGATCTAGTAAATGAAAGGTGCCTACAGGTTTATGAAATTCAAGATATAATTTCTTTTAATGATGCTTCATAACAATATCTTTGTTTCATAGGGTGTACCAGGGCTTAGATTTTTGGTAAGCGCAAAAAAAATCTTGTTTTAAACAACCATTTTCTATGAAGTATGAAGGATAAAAGCAACATATCTCGGAGTTTTGTCCATTTATATCTAGAATGCCTACAGTCTCTCCAAAACGGCACTAAACAAGCTCTTGACCTCCTCTTTAAAATGATGTCAAATTGAATATAGGTACCGGGATTACTTTTCCCGTGATTTAATATTGAATGTCAAAATATTATTTTCTATATAATTACTTTAAAGCCGTAAAATCCGGGAAAAGATTCCTCAAATCAATTATGACGTCATAATGGTTCCAGCACCAAAAAGATACTCGGGAATCATTTATTAAGGGTGTTATTTACTCAGGGTTTGAGTTCTCAAATTCCGATTGTTAAAAAGTTCAATGTAATGAGTAAAATTTGTTCTAAACACAAAAAGTATTTATGAAATGAATTATTATTGACAAAACATTCAATAGTTTTACTTTATTATGGAATTATGCTCAAACAAAAATTGACTTTTAGCCAAACAGAGGAAATTCGGACTAAATTTTGCAGATTTTGCTTTCTGCTAAAAGTTTTTTGACAGTAGTCTAATATTAAAAGTTAGGATTTTATATTTAAGTCTACGTAATTTTGCATATTTTCCGTTGGTTTTACCTCACTTATTCATTAAAATAATCTTATGGCACGAATAATAATAATATTGAAAAATGCTTAAAAACGATAAAAGACATCATATCTCAAAATTTTGATTATTGACCTCATATAAATTTTATGCCAACAGAATAAGGTCAATATAAGTAGTTCATTATCATAAATGTTTTTGTATTATCATCATTCAATTTTTTGTAAAATTAAATCAAAAATGGGTAGGGATTTGAAAATTGATAGAGGAAATTCGGACTGAATTATTTTAAAAAATTGATGCTGAAATATTAATGTTGTGTATTTATTTAGTGCCACTATCATTCGTAAACTGTATCTTATTTTTTAAAGTGTTTAATTATTTGTAATATTTTTATAATTAAGAAAATCTCAATCGTAGTGTAAAATTTTATGGGATTTTTCTTGAATTTTCAATAAATATTCAATGCCCATTAACTCAAAAAGTAGGTCATTGACCTACTTTTCTGAAAGTGAAAAATAACAATACAAGCAAAGGTCTATAACACACAATAGATGGTTTTTCATTATCATCAGTGGATTTTTTTTTCATTCTGAGTAAACGTCATCCTTAAGGGCGCTTTCCATTTACGTTGCCTCGCCGGCGACGTTATCAGAAAACGTTGACGTTAATGGAACGGTTGGCAACGTCACAATGATCAAACGATGACGATTGCAGCTTTTAAAAAACTGTTACCTATCTTAAAATTTGATCCAAAAAATTTGGCTATTTGCAGTTTCAATGTCTTTCAATGTAGTGAGACAAATTGTAGTTTTGGAAATTCTGGTTTTGTAGAATATGATAACATCGACGTCATATTGTTTCCTAATCGGCAACGTTATATTGCGTTGCCACAATCGCTCATCGGCGACGCGCGTGCCAGCAATCGGCGACGAAGGCAACACCGGCAAATCCGGCAAAGCCGATTAAATGGAAAGCACCCGTAGATCTTGACCTGAAAAGTCGACGTCAACTTCCATGGCCGGGCGGATCCAGGATTTGAAGTTAGGGGGTGTCAGTTTTAGGCAGGGGGTTTGGGGCCTCCTTGAGGCTGGAGGCTCCTGGATTATAGATATTTTGTACGGAGAAGTCTTCGAATTTTTTACTTTTGTGAAATTTCTTTATTTAAAAAAGTATTTAGAATTTTTAAAGATTTGTAGATTCGCCCTTGGAAGCTCCTGGATTCTAGAGATTTGTAGGGCGGAAATGAAGTTTTCAAATTTTGACATTGTGTATGGTGGCATATCTCTGCCCCTTGTGTGCAAGTTATTTTTCTATCTAATATGTCGACATGCAAGATAAATATGTTGACCAAAACCCTCTGCCTTGCAGAAATATTAGAAATATTCTTACGAATGGCTGTAAATTAATCTGTTTTAAAGAATCAAGTTTAATGGGTGTAAATGAAGTTTTAAAAAAAGATAACCATAATAAACATGGAAGAGTCTGTAAAAACACTAGCTAAAATAACCAATTACTTAAAGGTGCATGAATGACTGTTCAGATTTAAAAGAGCGTAACTAAAATGGGCAGTTATGTCAGAGAATGCTTATGCGTGTATTCAAATATGCGCAAATTGAATTAACTTGTTTGTTCGTTAATGAGTTATATAATTTAAAACAAAATCGGATGTTCGATAAAAAGGTTATCATGAGAAAATATTGAATGAATGTAAATAAAAAAGCGTTATAGTAATTGATATCCAAATGTATCCCGCTGTACATAATGAACCCCACTGAGGCTACAATAAATCCAAATATGTACCCCAATCAACCCTATATTAACAATGGACAGAATTATGTTAAAATGTAGTTAATCACCCAATGAATATTGTGTTTTCGATTACTAATTAATTACTGTCGGTCAATTACTTTATCCAATGTGATCGTTGTTGTACATTTTTATGGTAAATATTAATTTTCTTTGCACCTTGTGAAATTTTCCTAGTTCAATTCAATTTCTTTATTGCAAAAGACATACGTCTTATGGCACATATAATGGTGAACAATACAAAAAATATACTAGGTAAAAATGGACACTGGTGCTTGAGGACAGGATCGCCCCCCCCCCCTCCTTTCCACCCCATCCCCAAGTATATAGATCCCCGGGACTTCTTCTAATCTAATTTATGCATTCATTGCCCAGAATTACTCTGCTACAAGTATTAACAAACAATTTGATAAACATTCAGACCCTCTATATATAAAATACAATACTTGTATAAAATATGTAGAGGGTCTGATTTTTAAAAAAAATGTTTCTTTTAGGTAATTTTGTGCAATGAATGTACTTATATATATCAGAGAGAGAGAGAGAGAGAGAGAGAGAGAGAGAGAGAGAGAGAGAGAGAGAGAGAGATCATGGAGAGAGAGAGATCATGGAAAGAGAGAGAGAGAGATCATGGAGAGAGAGAGAGAGAGTTAGTTAACAGTGTACAATATTATTAACATGTAACATATACCGTATGTAAATCTACGTAAGATATTAACAAAAATATTTTAAAAATATGAAATTCTCTCAGGTTCAAAACGTTCAATAAATATTGAATCTGAATAGATTTGAAGTTATCATGTAACTTAACAACGGTATAAATTTGAAATAGGAAGGTTTCTTAAAGTAGTAAGGTTTTATGTATTTTTCTCGAATATTCGAAAAAGCAGGGCAAACCAAAACAAAATTGAATGAAAGGAGTAATGTTTGATAAATATTTTAATAATTAATGATTTTTCCAGTTTTTAATTATTTTCAATTACGTATAGTTTTATATGCAGTATCCTTGAAGGTGTATATTGATATCAAAGCATCAGGGTTGTCACGCCTCATTAACAGCTCTTGATCTCACCCAATTAACGAAAAACACGGTTAGTGACCTTTTGCCGGCACCCCCCCTCTCTCTCTCTCTCTCTCTCTCTCTCGCCATACATATCTAAATCTTAAAGGGGTTTCCTCAATACAAATATTACATACGGAATAAAAATGTAAAAATTATTCAGCAAGGAACTTGAAAATGCAATTATTTTATACATCATTCGAAAAAACTATAATTGTAGCTAGACTAAGGAGTTTTCTATATACTTTCTTAAACAATAAAACATCCAACATGTTTACCTAACTATTAATGTGTTTTAAAAATGCTCAAATTATGTGTTTGAAACAAAAAGATGATTTTGGTATCAGTATGAATTAATATATCTGATAAATAAAACCCAACATATCTAACACAAGAATTAGGTTTGTTTTAACCAATCTCCCTCACTATTAAATGATCACCATACATAATACAAACAAAGAATCAAAATATGAGGGCTTGCGAAGAGAAGTGGATTTAGGCTATGCCTGTCCACTTCTCAAAAGAGAATACCCCTTTCTAAGTACCCGTACACTTACAGTTAATGTTATAAGAAATCAAATAATATATGTTTATTTTACAATTTTTGCGACTACCTTTTGACCAAGTTTCTCTGATGTTTGAGTTGAAATACGAATATGGTACGAATATATTTACCAAGCAATAGAAATCTGACAACGACTTTACATTGAATTTTGACGTCAAGGCGGCGCAGCGAATATAGTATTACTTCAAACTGGTTGAAATATCAGAAGAAGACCTTTTAAGGCCAAGCAATTGCTTAAACAAAAACTATACGATGACAAGGGATAGAGAGCTTCAGTTCGTCATATATTTTTTTACTGATGGTTTTAATAGAATTAAAACAAAGGGACTAAATATCAAGCATTTTTTACACGATAACTTTTGTCAACAGTTCTAAAATGATTGCATGTATGTACAAAATGACTGAAGGAGACATTTACAGTAATTTGACTTTTGTTTAAAAATAACCCGAAATTTTTTCCACAATATTCAAGAATGAGAGAAAATGTAAATGATGACATCTTGAATTGAAAACAAAGGATGAGATATAAAGAACAAGTCTTCTTTCTGTTCATTTGTAAGGTGTTTAAAACACAGGAGCAATGAGAAGCGTTAAAATGACGTTGCTAAAAATTTGCAGAACTTGCGCCGGTCACTGGTCCAAGGCACGTTGAACAGCTAACTAGGGATGATCTAATCATGCCGTAGACAGAAAACTTTTCACATCAATAAACTTTATCCTTATTTAAATAGTTGTGAAATTTCAAGGGTTAATCTTTGTTCCTAAACGAATAAGAGAAAATGTCTCAATAATTACTCAAAAACCCTCGTATATGGGTCCGCTCGTATATAAAGCACTAAAAATGGCTAGCGACACGAAAAATTGAAATTGTGAAAATTTGCGTTGTTAGCCATTTTCAGTGCTCTATATATTCAATTTACTGGCTTAGTATCTATACATCAGACCCGACACGTTAAAGGTGCCTTGTGTTATTAATATTGGGGATATGTTTTGTATAATTTAATACATCTATACAATGTACTTTGATCGTGTTTGGGTTTTTTTTTTTTTACGAAACTTGAGGTACTGCGAGCAACCTCACAAATGAAAATATCAAAACTGAAGTCTTTCTCTAATGGAAGAGAATCGATACGTCCCTTTTTCTTAAAGTTATGTTGAACTAGCACAAATGACCAAAGCTCACATCAGGACATAATTACAGGTCACAAACAATCTTTGAGTCAAATTTTAGCTTAAAAAATTCTAATCATTTCCCATTACAAGATATGGCCCAATCGGTGAAAAAACGGCACATAGTTGAAATTTCATTTGTGTAACATGTTGTTACATAAAATTAATTAAGTGTATCAATTATGAACATACTTAGTATTATTTGGGTATTTCAAAGTTCATTGGGGTATCATTGGGGTTCATTGGGGTAACATTGGGGTTCATTGGGGTAAAAAGACGCACCCGTCGGTAAGATATAATCGTTACATGGAACATGGGACCATGTAACTAATACATTGTAATATTGAATTAAAGATTTTACGTTTTTTCAAGAAGCACTTGGCCAGTCCCAGTAATACCCCTTTGTCGCATTGAGTCTCATTCCTATAAAACTCGGGTGACTGCAATATTGCAGGAACGGGAAGGGATGGTCATTACAATACATTAGTTTTTCTCTTCAGAATGAAGCTTATAAACTACATGCAAATAAATGTATGAGATCCATCGCCAGGTCTGTGTATTGGCTATGGAACTCAGGTGACCGTTAAGATCTTTTGTCCTCTTTTTAAAAAAAATTGCTACCAAGCTTGTATAAATCTCAAACAGGTTGATTTGATTTAAAATTTAAAATTTGATTTAAAAATTAGAACTTTTTGCAGGCAGGAAAACAAATATCCAAACAGAGCCACTAACAGGTACACCGAAATGTACTTTGAACATTGGAGATTTGTATCCCAAATCGAATACTCCTATTGACTGTAAGGGCATTTTGTCCAATCAAACGACATGGTTCATGCAAGACGGAGAGAGGTATTTGTGTTTGCATTTTTTTAAATTACAAATTGTCTCAGAACTTAACTTATTTGTCTTTTTAAAATTATCCTCTCTTATAGGCTTTGCTTGACGTTCAATTCCCAGGCTGGAGGATATATGAAATACAAAGATTTCAAAGATAATGTACACCCTTCGTCTGGTGCAGTTATATACAACCGAGTTTCCGAATCAAAAGATGTCTGTGTTCATTTTGACTCTTCGTCACCAGTGCACTGTGCAGAAACACTGTCTTGTCATGGAATAGAACCTTTACTTGTCATGCCTGGGCGACTAACACGGGATCCAAACATAATGATAAAATATCGTGGATGGAACGATCCTTTTCCACACAACCCTGATCAAGCTTCTGGAATCAAGAGTTTTGCAATTACTGTCCATGAGGTGAAAGAATTAAATAAACTAACATTAATTATGGACGAAAGGGGCCAGTCTTATAATGTATCTAATGATGAGGCAAACATAACATTACCACACGAACCAGCTCTCTATGGCATTGCCCTGGAGGTTTTGGACAATGCTGGGAATGTAAAATCCGCTCGAAGATTTGTCATGTTTGACAACTCGTCCGAAATTAAAATAAATTTTTTGAAACACTTAAAAGTTGATTCTGCAAGTCCAGAAACAAATTACACTTGGCAGACCCACAGAAAGAGAAGTTGCCTGTCTTGGGACGGTAGGTATTACAACTCATACAACTATGGATTTAACCTTTTACGTAAAATTCAGAAGGACTTTCATGGAGTGTACCAAGGAATATATGAACAAGAAACAGGTATTTTACCAGTTTCAGGAACAAAAAACGTGCACGGAATAACTTCGTTTTATTATTCGTGGTTTAAAGAGAATCAAGAGGTGTCAACTGAGGTAGCTATTCCAAACTTTCCTGACCAAAAGTATTGCGTTGATTTAGGCGTAAAGGATGGAGAAACGCACACTATAACAATAACCTCCAAGGACTTAATGGAAAACACACTTTCAGAAAATATCACCTTTTATGTTGACGCAAGCGTTCCTGATATTGAAGAAGTATGGTTAAGCAAAGATGGCGTTAGGCAACTTTTTGTCCACAACTCAACAGATTTAGCTCAAATGGTTCTTCAATTTAAAACATTCGACTCCCACAGTGGTCTTTATTCAATCGAATACTTTCTTGGAACGTCACGTGGAGGAAACGAACTCGCCTACAAAACACTTGCTGTACATACTCTGGAAAATAAGGTACTTATTATTATACTATATATAAATAAAGTCATTAACATTTTCTCTATAGTGTGAAATAAACCAATGATAGTATGCCAATCAAAAATATCAAGAAAGGAATTGCCATCTCTGTATGTATAAACTAAATCAACTTTGTCAGAGTACAAGAAATTTTTGCACTGTTTGCAACAGCCTTTGCGTCAAGAAATTGTATATACGTACTGTCATTTCAGACTTCTCATATATGTTTAAGTTTTTGTACATAGACCCAGTCTCAGTCGAAATTTGTAGATACCTTAAACTCTTCAGAAATATTTTGATAGCTAATAGAAAAAATAAAGCACGGTCGGATAAAAAATAGTTTACATTATCTTAAATACTAGTAACTGGAATAGTTTAAACATTAATTAATCAAGTTAAAAGTCAATTTTTCTGGATAAATGCTGCGATTTCTTTAGATTTAGGGTAATCATATTAAAGCATCTTATGAAATACTGAATCAAATTTATTGCGTTTAATAAAATCTTTATAAATTGAAAACAATAATTATTCAAACAACAGATGTATAATTTTGAGATCTGAGGTTGCAAGGGGGTGTTGTAGATGCAACAACAAAACGTTTTTTGTTATATGATAAACATTTAAATAATCACAAAACATATATTGCATACAGGGAAATATTCGTCCCTGTTTTATTTTCACCCCTTTCGCCCGCGTTTTAAGCGGTCGAATTTAAGACTGGGCGAATCCCAATATCTCATAATATTTATCTTCAAACAAACTTTTAACCGTGTATGTACCTTCGTATTACATAGCTTTTTTTCTTTGCAAAATTTCAATTATCGGTTTTAATCACCGAGTAAGTTTTACAAATATCTAAAATGTCATTTTAACCATTCTTACATCAATGTAATTCAAAAGTATAATAATGTGTATTTCATTTCAGAGTTGTGATTCTTTTGTCGATTGCTACTGTCCTAGTGTTGGACCCTGCGAAAATTCATTATATACAGTAAAATTCAACCATCTGATAAAGAATAACACCAACACTGGGCAACACAACAGGGCCTATTATTTTACTGTGAAGGTAACAAACGGAGCACGGCTGGTTGCTATTGAACATGTGGACATTCTTGCTGATGATTCACCTCCAGTGAGAGGAGTGGTTGTTGAGGGACCTGAGGAATATCCTGATATTGATTATACCAGCGAAGCATCGGTGATTGTGAGATGGAACGGGTTCATAGACCATGAAAGTGGAATTATGAAATACTGCATTGGTATCGGAGAGCACTGCCTTACTGCAACAGAGATGAATGTCTACTCTCACGACCTGCCAAAAAATCTTAGTCTTTATGAATCATCAGAAGCATATCTTAAAGTTAATTTACCACACGATGGTCTTTATTATGTTTCGGTGCTAGCTTACAACAATGCGTTAGAACCATCAGAGGTTGCCTGTTCAGATGGTGTTTTTCGTGACACGACGCCCACCAAGGTAACTGATTTAAATCTGGAATCAGCTAAAGTTAAACCTGTTATTGGATGTTATGATAATAAGGTCTGGCATATTTTTGAAAACTTAACGGCATACAAACTTCAGAAAACCGAACAATGCAACATCGCTTGTAATTCGACTATGACTATGCAACTCGTACAGTACCTACCAAAGCGATACCGGTACTCGAACCATTCCTCATACTCGACAGCTATGTGTACAAAATTATCTAGTTTCTCAGAAGATTGGTTTATATATCTTCCATCTGACAAAATAAAATTAAGATGGATCTTAAAAGAAAATGAATCACAAATCCAGAAAGTATACACAGGATTTGGATCAACATCTAGCGCAAGCATGAGTCCAGACTTAATATCGTATTTAGAAACTAATAATTTCAATGAATATCATATCGTGCATTCGGGTTTGGATCCTGGCATACCAGTTTATGCTTTTGTTCAAGTGAAAAACAAGGCCGATCTTACAACCCTTGTCTCATTTGGACCTATAATCATCGATGAGACGCCTCCCTTATACCGAGGAAACATTGCTGTTATCCAAGAGCCTAAATACATTTATGTCGGATGGACTGAAAATACGTTTATAGAGGCAGAACAAAAGGAACCCATTGACTCGGTGCTTTTTCGAATAGGTAGGTGATCTTAATATTTTTTCGGTTTTTTAAATAACATTCTATGACAATTGTTTGAGAGAGTCAAATATTTGATAAAACTATTATTCAAAATGATTTCGTTAAGAATAGTTACAAAGTTAGCATTATCGGGCTGATATTTCATGACACTTTACGAAGAAATGCATGATATATATAAATCCATGTATTTCATTTTTTACAAGTTTCACTTAATTCATTTTCAATTATTTTTAAGGTTGTGGAAATTTATTTAGAACACCTCTGTTGGAAGCAAAAATATTTGAGAAGTGTCCTGGAAACTTTTCATCTTGTTTTAAATATCCACTTGAAAGGGTCCTCAAACTTCACACTAATAATGATTCGAAACACTATTTTAACCTCTACGTTTACAACATAGCAGGACATTTTGCAGAAGTTCAGACTGATCCCTTTTTTCTTCCGACTCTATTTCCACCAACATCTGGAATACTTATTGAAACAGAGGCCGGACACTTATCATCAAACAACGATATTGACTATACTTTTCAGACCAACCAAATTTGTTTTGATTGGAAAGGAATATGGCATGTTCAAAATATATCAATAGAAATAGGACTCGGATTTAGCAGAGAATTAGCTGATGTTCAATTTTTTAAATCTATTTCAAATGATGAGAATTGTTTGAACAACTTGCAGCTCAAACCATTTAAGAAATATTATACATTTGCTCGTGCGACTGTTGCAGGTCATGTACAGTCCGTGGTCGTTTCCGATGGATTCACGGTCATTGACAAAGCAGAGGTGCTTAATGCCCTAGACGTCCGAATTGGAACACCTTGCAGGGCCAAAAATTTAACAGGAATTGATATTGCAATGGCAAATATCTCAAATGTATATTTCGTAAAGAGTAAATTACGGGAAAATCAAATATATACAGCTGTTTCAAATGACACTGCCCTAACAAGTGAAGATGTCGTATGGATCGACGAGATGAATAAACAATTTGTTGCCATTGTTCCGCAGCCTAAGTTCTATGTACTAAACAATAATCCTGTAATTGTACTTTCCTGTCAGGAGAATAAAAGGTTTCAGTCCAGTAAGCACACGATAGATGTGTTTTGGACATTTGATAAAACAGAGTCGATTACGCACTATAAAGTAGCTTTGTTTAAAATTAACAAAGATGGAACAGAGACACTGATAGAAACGTTCAAAAACGTTGGTAAAAACATGCAGATCCATCTCAATAATTTAAATTTACAAAACAACCAACTGTATCGTGCATTAGTACAACCTTGCTTTCAGAAGACGTGTTTGAAAGGGAAGTTTTCGAAAGATATAATGGTTGAATATTCGCTTCATTCCGGTAATAAGATAGAAGCATCTTTCAATGTGAACGTAAGAGATACCCAAGAAGTGGATGTAAATGTGAAGTTTGATGCATTTAGGTGTGGTCAAACGAACAATGCTATAGGGTATGCTGGGGCATTATATGAAGCAATTGATCATCATCAACTTACATCTTGGTATCTTATGCCCTTAAACATTTCTTACAATACATTTGATGTAAGTGATTTCTTTCATATTTATTATAATTAGCTGTAGTCTTCGTTATAGTTTTTCTAGTAATATGATTATAATTTTATGCGAAAAGATTATAGGTAATAAATTAAAAAAAAATTTAACATCACTACAGGAAAACAACAAAAATAAAGAATGCAGCACAACTAATATTAACGTTTAAAGTTTTGTACGTTTTCAATTATATATATAATCGAGAACCCTTTTATTACTTATGTTTCTTTTTTTATAGATTGACATTCCATATACGTTGCCCGTTTACGGATACAAAAGCATGAAAATCTGTGTTAAAGGAATATACCGATCTGGACGGTCAGAAACATCTTGTACAAATCTCAAAGCGAAGTATAATCCAAATGAGATTTCAACTGGACATCTTCACGAGATCGATTCCGAGGGAGATAACTTCAAGACAATCATCAAACTAGCAAACAGTCAACATTTAGGGGATAAAATAAGACTTGTTCATGATGCAGAAGTCGATGTGGTATCGCGTGGTCGAAGAGTACACGGATTCATGAACGGAATAGATGGAAAGGTTGTAACTTGGTACCTAATGGAAAAACAATCATTGCCTCATCTTACATGCGATGCTGATATTTATTGTCTCCAAACGACAACCTCAACAGATGGGATAGGAAGGTTTAACACACAGGGATTACGAGTCGGCACCTATTTTATATGTGCTATTGTAGGAAGCAACAACTCCAGTAACCTAAAACATTTAACACCAGCGGAAAAGGACTTTTCCACATGCGGGAATGGCTTCGTTATTGATGAATCGCCACCTACTGGTGGCCTTGTAGAGATTTCTAGCAACAATGATGGTTTTATTAGTGACAAAAACGAGTTAGAAATACATTGGTCGGATTTTTACGATGATGAGATGAAACTAAGCCATGAACATTCTGGTATAGCTAGATATGAAGTCTCTCTAGGTAATCTTAGTGAGTGTTCTATAAAAAAATAGTAAAAAGGTCGTTTGAATAAGAATGTGTAAGGTATTTTTCTTCTTCTTAGGTTCCATTTTCGGTGGTCAAGATGTGGTTCAATACAGAAATGTTGGTTTGCAGACGTCAGTAGTGTTTTTCAACATCAGCCTGAATATTGGAATTACATATTTTGCCACAGTAAAAGGTACTGCCAACGTCTTAGACAGATATTTGGTAGTATACTTATAATTGTACATATATGTAATTTTTATATTTGTAAAATTGAGTTCATTGTGTTTTGTGTACAGCGTTTGATTTTGCTGGCCATATCACAGAAGTTACTTCCTCTGGAAAAACACTTGATTTCACCGCCCCTGAATTAGGAATGATTTTCGTACGATTTCCTGGACTTAAAGATGCTATTTCAACAATTCATGAACTCTTTGTCCAGTGGGAGGGTTTTGTTGACGAAGAAAGTGGAATTAAAGACACCTTATTGGCTTTGGGTTCTACAAATGAATCCACGGACATTTTGGATTTTCGCTCAGTCACAGGGGGGTCTACCGTAATCAAGGAGCTTGAATCTATGCGAGATGGACACCAATATTTTATAATTCTAAAGGTAAAATATTTAAGGCATTACATATTTTAGTTAATTCAAATATGTATAATGAAGGTTTTCTTTTTGATTTATGATAACTTTGTAGGTATTAAACCACGCGGGCCTCCATACGATTGCAGCATCAGAACCGTTTTTATTTGACAAGTCTCCACCTGAAAATGGTGCTGTTTATGATGGTCTCGCAGTAAGTACATTTTATTTAGATCAGAATGATAATCGTAAGAATATATTTGAGAGTTAGGAATTAAATCGGTGTATATTTAGTTAATCACTGTTGGCAAATAGCAATTTATCACGAGTCAAACATTAATTACTGCTTTATACAAAACACCTACACAGTTATTTCAAACATATAAAGTTTATTTGACTATTTTTTGATATATTTGCTTGTTTCCTATAAAGCTTTCCCACCATTTGATATTAAGTAAAGGTTAATGTAAATAAGAAATCTTAGAACCAAAATGTTTGTGCAAGTTTACAAAGATCAAACGTCTCTGCCGATTAAGTACTCGGGATCTGTAACACATTTCTCAGTATATACAATTTCCTAATGGAATTATATATCCATATTGTGTCTTAGTTTCAATGGAAGTAAATGATACGGGCTGAGGATATGCCTTTAAGTATATGTTTTTTTTAAATAATATTTCGATTGCTTTTACAATTTCTTGATTTTGTAAAAGCTGATATAAAATAAACTGAATTGTCTGAGTAATTATTTATGCCTTCTATAGGACCTACATTTGAAGGATATTACACAGTTTATCTTATAATTTCTCTATTCATCTTAACTAGAATGATGTTGACTTTCAAAACGACATTCAGTCATACACTTGCCATTGGTTTGGTTTTGTTGACCCTCACACAAATATAGAGTATTACGAAGTTGGACTTGGTACAAAACCTTTCACATATGATATATTTCCCTCCAGATTTGTTGGACTTCACAAAAGTAAGAACTTTCATTTATAAATGACACAACTTAATAGGTGTTTTCTTTCTGCTCCGTCCAAAACAACCCCAATAGGATATCGTTAATGTTCTTCTTTTGTCATTTTTTCCTAGATAATTCTTGGAGTGGGGTTTTTGAACCTGGAGTACAATATTACGCTACAGTTAAAGCTTGTAATCGTGCTGGACTGTGCTCTTTGAAATCTTCGAATGGCGTCATCATGGATAACTCCCCTCCAGTCCCTGGATTAATTCATATTGGATTTAGTGGCCATCACGAGCCTTTCTTGCCTTATAAGTATGTTCGATTTTCGTTACAGTTTAATGTTAATGAGTTTTAATGTATTGTAGAGTAACGACATTTCTTCTTATTTTGTAGTAATTCTGTTTCTGCGTCATGGGCGGGGTTTATTGATCCTCATTCTGGAATCGATCATTTCGAGTGGTGTTTAGGGAAACGCCCCGGTCTTTGCAATTATGTTGATTACGAAAATATCATGCTATCAAACAGAGTGACCAAGACTGGTTTGTCGCTTCCTACATCAAAAGATCTCTATTTTACGCTGAAATCAATCAATAGAGTTGGACTATCAGTAGAAC
The DNA here is from genome assembly GCF_963853765.1 of Magallana gigas. NCBI lineage: Eukaryota > Metazoa > Mollusca > Bivalvia > Ostreida > Ostreidae > Magallana > Magallana gigas. Next base: position 15,360,638 of record NC_088854.1, on the reverse strand, counting down.
GTACATCTGCTAAGTTCCAGATTGATACAAGTCCTCCAGTTGCGGTGAAATCTCCAGCGTTTATTACAAAAGATCATGGGGTTTCCCTAGTCAATGGAACTCAGTTTGACAACTCCTTGATCACCATACAATGGCAATTCCAAGATTTAGAAAGCTCCATTGTAAGACATCAATTAGTTCTAGAAGTAAATAGAAACGGACATGTTGCCTATGAAACAAAAGAACTTGGAAGTCAAATGCAGATAACTTTAATATCCCCAAACGGGACGTTTTTGAAAGATGGCGACGCTTACATTGCAAAGGTAACCAGCTGTAATGGTGCAGGTCTTTGCACGACAGCTATATCGGATACACTTCTGATTGACTCCACCCCTCCCTCCTTGGGTGGTTTTATGAACACAATGACTTGGATAAATGTTGGTAATGAAACCAGAGTACAACTTGTGTGGTATGGATTTATTGACCACGAGTCGGGGATACATGAATATATTATTAGTGTAAGTAGTTCCTATTCTGGAAATGAATTATCCGACGGTCTAAAACGTGTCAGCCATGCTAACAATTCTCGACAAACCGCTTCATTAACTCTGTCAAAAAAACTCAAAAGCAATGATGCTGTTGTGTTAACTGTGATAGCCATAAACTTAGTCGGTTTGAGAAGTTCTATAGGAAAGGCATCTGTTATTCTTGTTCCTAGTGATTTGAATCATACAAAGGGCTACTTAACATTTCAGAGACATTCATGTACATCTCATTATTGCAATAACGATTGTACTTGTGCAGTTGTTGGGAAAAAATGTCTGAATAAAGTTAAAGCACCATGTAAAGAACTGCAAAATAATTCTGAGTTGATGTTGAACATTTCGGTTGATTTTGGAGTTGCTTCTCTTCCTTTCTCAATAATGTCAAGCGCCACCTGCTTTTCGGGGTTTTGGACAGATGAGGACCGATCGAAAAAGGTTTTACGTTATGAATGGAGTATTGGGGAAAGCGGAGAAAGTCCAGGATTTGGAATTTTTGATCCAACTAAAGAAAGTGTGTGGTATGATAATGGTCTTCAAAAAGATATTGTATATTGTTTACCTTTCCCCAAAAAGCTTAGTCATGGACAACATTATACACTTTATATCAAGGCATGGGTATCGGAGAATGAATTCTCAATCTTCCACTCAAAACCACTCTTAGTTGATTTAACACCTCCTGAGAGAAGACGAGGCCATTTAGTGATCGAGTCAGAAGGTCACTGTTTAAAAGATGTCGATTATATTGACTCATTGAAACCAATCAAAGTTTGTTGGGAAAATTTATTCTCGGAAGAGGAAGGAAAGATAGTGACATATTACTTCCTTGGTGGAACAAGACCTTTTGGTACATATATTAATTATATTTTGTTTATTCTATATTAATTGATGACATTTTTCTGTTTTGAAATCTATTTGATATCATTGTTATATAATTTGTAGGTGATGACTTCATACGGAAAACGTTGGTTAATTTATCTACAATTTTTGAGGTCAATCAAACAATGACACCAGGAACCACCTACTTCTTCACCGTCATTGCTAGAAATAATATGGGTCTTGAAACCACTGTGATATCCGACGGAATACTTGTTGATATTGACAGTCCTACCCCTGGAGCCGTATATAATACCAAACAATTTCGCAATGCTCTTCACCAGTTTTCCTCATCTTCTCTGTCAACGTCTTGGCACGGGTTTGAAGACCACCAGTCGTCAATTAGATATTTTGAAGTCAGCGTAGTAGAAACAGAGAGCGGTACACTGATAAATAGAACTGAAAGAGTACTCTTTTCTAATGATTATACTTTCAGAAACCTACATTTACAACATAACAAAAGCTATAGCATAAGAGTACGAGCAGCTGATTTCTTGCAACACTTCTCTCCTTATGTCACTTCCCACCCAATTAAAATTGATTCAACTCCGCCGTTTGGGGTACAATGTGAAAAATTTGAGGATTTATATTTAGAAGTAACTGCAAATAAAAAACAAAAACCATTTCTCCACACGACAACTACTGTTTTAAGCGGTGTTGTTTCCCTGAAAAAGAATACAATCTACAAAATAAGCGTCGATGTTTTGAAAGAATTACACTTTAAAATGGTTTATTTTCAGTTGGGAAACGAAGTCATGAATTTATATTTGTCATTAAATGCTGACTCGAGTTATTCTTCAAAACATCAATTTATGTCCACATATGAGGGCGAAATCACTTTGAAAATTTTATTTGCAAGTCGACATGACATCATGGAAGAAGATATTTTCATACGGCTTCAACAATGTAACATTTCTTCAATTACACAGTCACCACTGATAGTACGCCAAATAAACCCTGGATTGCTGTCTGTGTGCAGCTTTTTATTGGATCCAGAGAGCGACATTGAAGAAGTTTTAATTGGCGCTGGTACAACTAAAGGCGGATATCAAATACAATCTCTTTTACCTGTCTCTTCATTCAATCATGGCGTTGTAGAAACGGAGTCTCCCCATGGAAGTCGTATCTATATCACAGCTGTTGCAAGAAACAATGCAGGGCAGTGGTCAAAATTTTCACAAGAAATAACATTGGACCATACCCCGCCTATTATAAGTAATTTCAGAGCGGAAGTCCAGAATTCGGAAACACTAGAGGAAAGGACACAAGTGGCAAACATGTCGGTATCCAACTCATCAGAGTCATTCACAACCAGACTCGTCAGAGAAACTCGGGTGGTGGCAACATGGAATGTAAGCGAGGAGGAAAGTGAACTTGCATCCTGTTATTGCTCTGTTGGTAAGGTATTACCTTTTCATCGTTGTACATGAATTGGTAAACCCTGTTTTATTTATTTAATTTGCTTAATTTGTTTTGGTTTCTATAGGTCCTTGGAAAGAATCAATGGGAAGAAGTTGGCAAGAAAGCATTGATAGAATGCAGTGTGAATTATCTAATCTGACTTTTGATCATGGAGCTAAAATAGAAGTATCTGTCAAATGCATAAACAAAGTACAGTTAATGGAAGTAAAAAGGGCCGGACCATTTACAATATACCACGAAGCCCCGAACTCTTATTTGTCATCTTTATCGTTTTATCCCGACAACCGTTATACTGTTTTAGAAGGCAATGCCAATTTGAGAGTACAGTCAAATTTAACCCATGTTGATTTTACTTGGGGTTCTTTCGATGACTTGTCAGGAAACGTCAGCTACGAAACACGTGTAAGAAAGGATGACAATGTAATTGCACCATGGGAGTCGGTTGGTCTTAGAGACTGTGCATCGAGAAAAATAAACCTTGTTAGGAGGGTAGATACCTTTATTGTGGACGTCCGTGCAATCAACAATGGTGGTTTTCAAAGTCCTTCAATCAACGCCTCCATTATTCTCGATGATAAACCGCCTATCTTGACGGGTAATAAATCAAAAATCGTTTAAGTTTTGTTAAAGCTCCATATAATTCAAATATCCATAATGTTTTATATTGTTTTAGGAGTACCAGCAGGATATTTTCTGGATAAAAGAGGTTGCTCAATAAAGTGGACGAACGTGTTCTCGCCGAGTGTCTACGGTCCCAATGTGTACCAAGTATCGGCTGGTTCTAGTAACGGAAGTTCTGATATCCAGTCACCAATCTCCACAATGGCAGAGGAAATAAACGTTGATTGGAGTCCTGACCAATCACAGCATGAAGTGTTTGTTAACATCCTGGCTTTTGGATCGAATGGCGAGTTTTCCCGTTACAGCACAAAATTTTTTGTCCGCAAAAATTAAATTTATCTTATGTAAAATTATTTTTGTACAGATTATGTTGTATTTTATAATATAACCTAGAACTTAACATTAAAATATGTTTGAAAGCAGCAAATCGAATGTTCATTTCATTCTATTCAAACAATACAAAACTAGATACGATATTCATTCCCTATTCGAAAGTGTTTATCTTGATAACTCTCCGTCATCGTAATAATTATTAATTAACTTTTTATGTAAAAGTATTACAACCACAAATTTAAGTTTTTGTAATAAAGAAAACTGTCGTATAGCACGACTTCAACACATCATACGTGGCTTTATATGTTGTTTTAATTTTATAAAAAAAATATATTGTATTGTTTAGCAACTTGGATGTATTATTAGTTTCAGATCGACCAAGTGAACATTCGACCAGACGTAAGTTCCCTTAAATAAAAAAGGGAATTATTTTAGCTGTTTATCTATATTTACCTATTATTTCGTTCATACGATTGTATTTGCTCTCAACATACTATTTAATGAAGAAAACAACTGAGTAAATCGGAGACCTGTTAGATTGAACCTCATGTGTTAATTCACTAGATAACCTTTTTCAAAATTCAAAATTGACTTATATTGATTTTCAAATATTGCAATAAACCATTATGATTTTTATGAATTGAAATATCATTTAAAAAAATTCCAAAAAGGACTGTAATGGCAAATGCTGCATTTAGTTGTTATAATTTCATGTAATATAATATCATTTTCCGCTTCCTTGTTAAGCACATAGGATCGTGCATGTAGTTAAAACAAAAATAACAAACGTTTTCATTTGTCATTATAGCTTATTTAAATTAGGTTATTTGATGAATCAAAACACCACGATTTTAAATGTTTTGATTGCTCTTTACAAACATAGCACATGTGTCATTGATATATTGATAACTCACCTGTGAGGTGAAATATTAGCCCTTGTATGAACTGCAAAAAGAAAGATACTTATACTCACATACATACATGTATTTCAACTGTTCAGATTCAGATTAAAGACTCCGAGGGCCTAAGTAGGTCATTCTCAAAACTTAAAAGACCGTTTTTTTTGGGATCGGGTTTGTTTCTATAAAGATGTCAACATAGTGAAGTGGATCGATCAACAAGTTGTATGGGACAAATCCATTGCCTTGTAATATACTAGTATTGAAAAAATATACATAACATTTCTAAATACGTTTTCTAGTTAGATCATAAATGATATAACTTTATTCCTTTGTCCTGAAAATTACTGAATCACGCCGGAAACAGTTGTAATGCCCTCCTGAAAACATTTATATTTCACAGGAAATAGACATACTGCCCTCCCGTGCAATTTATTTGGCATATCAATTACGGTGGGTTTTAAAAAATTCAAAGAGCCAGTTGTTTAGCAAACGTTAAAACAGTTTCTCAAAATCAAAATGTCAAAACAACGTCTGCGATTCAAAGTAACTTAATTTCTTTAATTGCAAAAAAAAAAATCCTTGTTTTTAACTTTTGATTGAATTGATCGACTTTTTACAAAACATTTTACTAACACTGACTGTAAAATATAAAGATGTAATATTAAAATACACCTGGTAATGAGATAAAAAAAACGAATTTTTGAAAAGTTTATTTCGGGCCGCCAAAAGGGGTCCGTTATTTGATATACATTTAGATATTGTTATTGATATACTGTGTTTCTGCGGGATAGTTTTTTTTAATAGAATTAATATTATTCTTATTTTTTAATGATTTTATAGTTAATTTGCATGTAGAAATATGTTTTATTCCTAAAAAAATATTCCACATTTTTTTGTTTTACTTGTAAATGTATAGTAGGTCATAGACTGTTGGGTTAGGTGCGTTTTTATCGAGACTATACTCTATTCGGAAAATTTCGGAGTTTTTCATTCTTTTTAAAACAATGTATCGAGATCGGTATACGGGATATACTAAAGACCTGAATGACATGAAATTTAATATAAATGATATATTTGATTCAGGAAATATCAAATATTTACGCAAAATATGAATGACCTGACAATTTGAGCTGACCATTTTTTGTAATACTTTTGAGAACCTCATGCTATTTAACCAGCATGATTATTTTCATAAACTGAAGTGTATAAAAGATTAATAATTCAATTTAGGACAAAAAAATTATCCGGCTTAATTTTTACCCTGAAAATTGTGCAGTTTCTACCGGATGAGCATATGATCTTACACGTACCTTTAAAATAATCCAGTTCTATTTATTTTTATTTTTATTCTATTTAGTTTTATTTAAAATTATATAAACTAATGCATTTAGTTTTAATTCAATACAATGCGACAAATTTGAATTTGAAATACATAATCTCCACGAGAACAATGATGAGTGTACTTTGTATTAGAATACATACAAATCAATGTGTTTTCCTATACTTCATACAATTACCGTTAGAAAGAAATGCTAACGAACTCGATTCTTGATAATAATAATAGGAAATGAAATTGTTAAACTTCACAACGTGTTGCTGAAAATACATATGAAAATTTACCATAAAAATTATTAAACCAACTCGTTATTTTCTTTTCTTCGGTGTGTTTCTATGTAAACAATCAATGATGATTCATACAACATTTATTTTTTCGGCCCATTTGAGGCCTGCTTCAATATATGCTTTTTTGTTTAACATATATTACATTACTTCTCAGGCGACATTACCACTATATTTATCCCCAGGTTACATGAAAGCCCTGGCGTGTTATTGAAAAACTGTTGGCTGGTAAAGATAAGATATATATATATATAGGAAGAAAAAAATTAAACCTGGTCGGATATTTCGTAGATCTTACTACTTGTAAAATTGGATACGTAATGATATTTATATGGAAAATATCTTTTGTCGTCGCTTCCGTCAACAATACAGAAATAAAAGTACTAAAAGTGCAGAAAAGCGGTTACTTTAGGTAGATCAGGATCTTTTGAAGTCGCAATACAAAAATTATCCAAAAAAGCAACAAAGGCAATGTATGAAGTTTTATAAAAAGGTAGAATGCTCAACCTATCAATACATTGTAAACTTGGTAAATTGGATAAAAATGTTCAGCCAATATTGTTATATGGTTGTGAAGTATGTTTTGATCATTGGCATAAAGAGTTTAATATTGTCTCTATCTGGATTTTAATGTTATTCAAAGCAATCATTCATGGCAAACTTTTTCTTCATGTCAACTCTTGCAGCCTTGTTGGCAGTAGTGTAGTTATTATTAGATAGGATCGCACTTCTCCAACGAAGAGTTCATCTCCTCTAGAGCCACTTTCGACCCTGCGGTAAACACGATATTTTTTTATAATGCATAACATAACAGATATATCACTGTAAGACATTGATGTAAAATGTGATGATGAATCATCAACTGACTCTTACGTGAGACTTGATAAATTGTCTCTGCAATAAGGTACAAGTACTTGAACTACGGAGCTACTAAGATCCAATATACTGACTGACAGTCACACTAACACATGACATACAAGTATTTCTTCTTCTGTAGAAATTATATCAGTCATTAAAAATATGATGTTAGCCTTTTTGTCATGTTCTTGGAGACATATGCTGTTTCAATATATAAAAATGTGTATAAACTTGGCCTTTCATGTACCATGCTTTTTCTAATATTGCTGAGCGTTCTATGCGTATTTAAAATAACTAAAATTCAAAATCTATGTGCCTGCATACCCAATTGTGACCAAATAAAAAAAAATCATCACTTCAATTGGTCAATTGATACTTTAAATGAAAATGCCAACATTATTAGCTCACCTGAGGTGAAAGCTCAAATGAGCTTTTCTAATCAAAATTTGTCCGTTGTCTGCCGTCGTTGGCGTTGGCGGTGTTGTCGTTGTTGTAAACGTTTCACATTTTCATCTGATCTCCAGAACCACTGGGCAGATTTCAACCAAACTTGGCAAAAAGCATCACTGGGTAAAGTAGATTCAAGTTTGTTCAAATGAAGGGCCACGTCCTTTTTAATTTAGAATTATTGAAAATTTGTTGGTAATTTTAAAAAAATCTTCTTCTCAAAAACTATTAGGCCAAGCTTAAACTTGTGTGAAGACATCCTCAGGTAGTGTAGATTCAAATCATGGTCCCTGGGGGTAGGGTGGGGCCACAATGGGGGGGGGGATCAAGTTTTAACACGGATTATTATAACATCCGTGTACCATTTTAATGTTTGTGTTAAATTACATTGTTTTTATTTCATTGATATGTGTTATGCTTAAAAATACGCCAAAATTGTGACGTCAACACCAGAGACTTTGCTAACGTTATTATGACGTCACAATAACGGCGTTACCTTGGTTAGTTGTAAAACATCTGAAGATGAAAATGAAAGCGCTTATGTTTTACTCGGACTTTGTGTTTTTATTCATTTAATTTATATATATATATATATATATATATATATATATATATATATATATATATATATATATATATATATATATATATATATATGTATATGTTGCAATGTATACATATACATTAAATTTATAGTATTTGTTTGATAGATATAATCAATATTTTGATAATAAAGTATATATGTACATATATGTATAACTTCTCAGAATAGTAACGATATAATTTGAACAAGTTGTGGTATATAAATATATGTGAAAAATGGTTTTCTTTTTAGAAAAAAAAAGAAAAGGAAAAATTCAAAGATACAGAGCAAAAAAAAAATAAGAAACAGGGACATTAACCATTTCTGTGCCACAGGGCCTATTTGGGCCTATTTGAATATCTACGTTAAGTGCCACAGGGCCTATTTGGGCCTATGGCAATTTGAAAAAGTATACATTAAAATAAAAAAAAATATTAAATATATTCAGGTTCTGTTTTTCATTATTGATTTTTTAAATTTGTATCAATATACATTGTATGATCTATGTGTTTGGTGAAATACTGCGGATAACGTCACAACGTAAAAAATGACATCATAATAATAACGTCACTACGTCACACTGCGCCAACTCGTTGTCTGCGTTTTACCATGGCTGGCGTGTGGTTTTTGTTAAAAGATCCCGATGATTTTTCAGTCAGAACCGGAAAATGATATATGTCCTAATGCTCAACGTGGACCAAAGGAAATGCCCCCTCCCCCACAAGAGCAAGACCAATCTTACTTTTTCCTTCTCTGCCATATAAACCTGGGGCTCGTTTAACATAACTGACTTTTGACTAAAATCTATCTTAAGACTAAAATTTGTCATAAGATCTCACCATAGCTCACAAAATTGTTATATCTTTGGATAATCTTAAAAACTGTCAAAATACAGGTCTTAAGTCCAACTTTAACAAGGCGAGTTCTAATACTTTGGTCCACCGCCAAAGGCCGAGTATAATTCGAGTGCGCGCGACTTTTTATTTTCATGCTGCCGTTAGTGCTGATTTAAAAAATCAATTAAAACACATCGGTAATATCCATGCGGTTTTTTTTTTTTATTCAAAACATAAATCGGGTATATAGCTACTACAGATATCATCGTTCACCAGATGGAATTTAAGATAGTGTTCACCTATCTGAGAAAAGGAAGATTTTAAAACATACAGATAATTTAAAGCTACATAGTCCGATTTTTTGGCTATGAGAGTATCAAATATTTTTCCATGAAGACCAAATATATTAGAAACTTAAATTGCCTATTTACACAAGCAAAATCAAAAAAAAAGCAAAAAAAAAAAAATATTCAAAGTACATAAAATTTTTCGTATGGGAACACAAAAAACAAAACAAACAAACAAACCAACTCCATCTTGGGAATGTTTAGAAACGGGAACCGTTTGGTTTCGTTCCCGAATGATAGGGTTAGTTCAACCCGCATGTGATGTATCGATTGTATACAAAACACTTTTCCATATATTAGTGAATAAAATGTACCGACGTTTATTTTTTATTTGATTTTTTTTTTTACAAAGTCGTAATACAATCATACCCGCCCTGACCTAAGCAGCGAATTTTTATATGAGACGAAAGAAATCAATACAATTTATGTCGTTTGTTTTGTGAATAAATTGTGTACATCACTTTCTCATTGGCTTAATTAACCTGGAAATCTACTGCAATATCTATTATAATACACATACTTAGCATAACCATCGTATAAAAGCGCACACAACATTTTAAATGAAATCGGACATAGCAGCTTTAAAAATTTCACGATAAGCTTATATATTATTCTATTTACGAAATCATTAATACAGTCATTTGTATGTGTAAAAACGCATGTTTAATACATTTCGTTGTTTTGGACCAACAAAAAGATCATACTCGTTCATGTGCGGACCTAGAAGGGGGTGCCTGGACACCTCCTTCCACCTCTTGGAAAATTCAAATTAATAAGATTACATAGCAAAATTCCCGAAATAGGCCTCAAACCCCCTCTCCAACCTTGGAAAACAAAATTATTCCTCGGACACCCCCTGGAAATGTTTTCCGGATCCGCGCATGCGGTTACAAACATACACGGTATCAATTTTCTCGCTTAATTAATAAAGCAATAGCATGCAGTGTAATGAGAAATGAATATTGAACAGCGTTTTCATCACACAAATTCCCTTTACTGAGATTTTAATCACAAAATAATTTATTAATGTATGCAATTTCTTCTTAAAACTCTCTCTCTATATAAATAACTTTGCAGGTGGTGACTGTTGGAGAGTTTCATTTGTTCATATTTTGTACATTGCAGTGCGATACATCAAACTTTCTAAAACACGGAACGCGGGGTGATTCGAAATACCCTCAAATGACTGTACGAGCATAAACTTGGATGGGCGTTTATGCTTGCGCGATTTCATAGAAATGATTATTAAAACGAACAAAGAATTGCTTACCAATCTAGCACTGTCATTCTTTGTCTGTCTGTCTGCCTATCTAACACACATTAAAAATCAATTCCTTTTTTGCGAATTTCTTAAACTGCATCATGATAAACCCTTACAGCTGCAGCCAGCAATACCCACCTCTTGACCACTAACATATTTGCGTTTTACTAATTAATTAGTTTTTGAAAATTATTCGCTATTAATGACAATAATTCCTACAAAAATGTCGTATAACTGATGCATACAGGCTCTTAAACAATGTAAGTTGGTTATATAAAATCGCTTTAAAACATTTGGTGTTGTGCTTAATTACACATATAATTTACTGTTGATCTAATATGGTTTGTACATGGTCAGTAAATCCCATATGGTGCGAGAGCGAATGAAGATGTTTTTAAAAATAAATGTCCACATTATTTGAGGGGAAAACTTAGTACTGCTATTTAGACAGTATACTTTCGTGATAACTACATGTACATGTATTTGATAATCACGCCCCGTGCATCAACTGAAGATTTTGGTTCCATTTTTCACAATTTGAGGGAAACTCTGGTGTGTCAAACATGATTAAGTTTGCATTGCATGTCATAAGGTTAGCAAAAAAAAAAATCCGATGATTTATTAATTTTTTAAAGTCAACCTATTAAACTCTCTCTCTCTAACTCTCTCCTAAGATATATTTTTTTATCGTGAAATTTATATATGCAAACAAAGAAATAAGAGATATATGCTTTAGATTTTATAGACTAATTACAATTTCAATGATAAACTATCACATGTACGCGTGGATTATAATAAAGGATTGACAGGATAGGAAAGTGATTATTTTAAAAAATGTACGTATTTGTTAAAGCTTGGGAACATGCATCATGAATGAAGTAATTCATTTGTTTTGAAAGACGTGGTTTTCTTAACATTTCTTTTTCATTTGGCGACGCTTAAAAAAGGAAGAAGAAAAAAGAATGGCGTAACGTCTTATTTTAAATGACAGAGAATAGGATAAAAACCCACTGTTTTCGATAATAACATTAGAAATTATCAATTAATCACAAAACTGCATCCCGCAACGCTAAAAAAATGGTACGTCGCGTTGTGTCAGATTGTTACGTCAAAACATGAATTTGATAACGTCATGCTTGGCACTGAAGCGTAATAACGTCTTTTTTGACGTGGCAGCGAAATAAATATGGTGATGAATGTTCCAAACGTTGAAATATATCTTTCCAATAAATATCAAACAAATGATAATTACAGTTTTTCAGAAGCAAAAGTTTTTCAATAAACAGTCTTCTGGTTATAGATTTCTTAATGTTTTCTTCATTTAGCCTTGATGTTTTCATTTTAGTTTGCAGAATACATTGTTTTGTGAAAAGAATGATTAAATTTTCAAACTTATGAATATCTCTATTATCAAATTTTCCAAAAAGGATTGAATATTTGTCAAAATTTGATTGTAAACCAAAGATAACTGTCATCCATTTCTCCAAATCAGTCCAAATTTCTTTCACTAAATAACAGTCAACAAAAATATGTTCTATTGTCTCAGGGGTCTGTTGACAAAAGTAACACAATGGAAGATTTACTATCCCTACTCTATGTAAATGATAATTGATTGGCAAGATCCTATGTAATAGTTGGTAAGGAATCCACAGTTATTTTGAATCCTTTGTGCACTGAAAGGGCAGACTATAAATTTTCCTCCATTGTTTTTGAGTTAATTTGATTTCAGACATCCATTTTTCTGATTTTTGATAAGTTCTTTTCTTTGATATCAAGAGATTGTACATGTCACTACAACCCTTCTTAGATCTACAAAATATTTCTACTGTATTTGGGTAACCAATATTACAATTCTTAGTTAACGGTATATTTAATACTTTCACATAATTTTGTAATGCTTGACCGAGATAATGAACAAAATTTGTTTTTAAGTTGAATCTCTTTTTCAAATGATTATAACTAAAAATCTGATTGTCATATTCATACATATCCCCTATATATATAAAACCTTAGTTAAATAAATCCTTAAAGAAAACTGATTTATTGTCGATTTTAATATCTGGATTATACCATATGTGTTCATTAAACAGTCTATCACAATTTCCTTTTTGCACATCAATAATTGCTCTCCAACATTGCAATACATCTTTCCAAAATCTATTGTTTGCATTTTTCATAATCATATTAGTAAAATCAATACCAAATTTCATCAATGTTTGCATATTATGTCCAAAATTAGCTTTAAACAAGTTTGTACATTTTGAATTTGAAAATATAAGCCTTCTAATCCAACTTGATTTAAGTGCTATCATAAAGTTTTCGAAATCTATCATTTTTAATCCGGCATTCTCATATCCTTGAATAAGAGTGCTTCTCTTAATTTTGTCTGGCTTTTCATTCCAAATAAATTTGAAAAGTTTTCTTTCAAAACTTCTAATATGCTAATTTGATCAGAGTTAAAGGCTATTGTTGCTCAGGTGAGCGATGTGGCTACTGGGCCTCTTGTTCTAGTTGTTTTAATAGTGAGTGTGTCTTATGTTTGTTTTATTATAGACTTAGTAATACAACAGTAAAATGACTGTACAAAAACAGTATAGGACCTAAAGGTCCTCATATAATTAGATTACTATTAATTTTCGACAATGAGCTTGTTTATAAAAACGTATCATACATTTAATGGTACATGCATTGAAATGATTGAAAAATATTTGTTTGTTTGTTGTCTTATATAAACCGTTAAAAACAGTGTTGCGTTGTTACTTTCTTGGATTAATAATTATCATTTATCTACTGTGTTGGATGCAATGCCATTGGGGTATTAAAAAAGCTGCAGACGTTATGCGACACACATGTTCGATGTGGATGCGAAGTTAGATAGAATTATTTGTGCAAAATAATACGGATACCAGTAAAATTCTTTCAAAGAATAAATATATTCTGTGTTTTAATAATTGCACTCTCCATTATAAACTTTTTCACTAATTTCTATTGTAAATTGTAGGCTGTCATGTAGAGAATTAAGAATGTTGTGGAATTTTGTAAGTCGTCCAGTGATTTTGTCCAAAAAATGAAACAATCGTCTAGGTAGCGTTTCCAGTTGTTTTTTTATGTATAGGGCATATTCTTCTTCAAAAGATGTTTTGCACTCTGAAGTAAGTTTTTCTTCGAGGTAACCAATAACCACATTGGCGTAAGTGGGGGCAACCTTTGTACCCATGGCTGTTCCTTTTGTCTGTAGAAAATATTTGTCATCAAAGAAAAAATGATTATTTTCCAGTACGAGAGTAATTCCTTCAAAAATAAATTCTTTCGAAAATCTTGATTGTAGAATGCTTTGATTTTTATCTATCCAGTAGTCAATGGCCTGAGGTATGTTTGTATATAAACTAGTTACATCGAAACTCACTAGATGTGTATTATCTTTGACGGTATTTGGTATATGATTTAAAAAGTCCATGTCATCCCGAATATAGCTCGGTATTAATTTACAAAGCGGTTTAAGTATAATGTCTAGGAAATGGCCAAGTCTTTGTGTTGGACAGGAAGGACCAGCCATGATTGGACGAAGTTTCAAGTCTGTTGGACGCGGTAGTTTAATATAAGGTTCACATAAGTTTTGTATTCCAGTTTGAATTTGTTTCGACTTGTGGATTTTTGGTAAGCCGTAAAAGTTACTGGTTTTCACCTCAAAGTTGAGTAGAAAATCTTCTTCTTTGTCTGTTAGATTTTTAGAAAACTTTGTAACATATTTCTTAATTCTAGACATGGTTTTGCTGTCTTGGTTTGATGGTAGTTCTTGGTAAAAATGTTTATCATTTTTAAAATTGTTCTAGTACCATTTCTTTGTAGTGGTCTATATCCATGATGACAATTGCTCCGCCTTTGTCAGCTTCCTTTATAATAATGGTATTATCACTTCTAATTTTTTCAAATGCTATTCTTTCTAACATTGTGATGTTATCTCGTACACGGACATCAGTCTGGTTTATTTGAGCTGCGGTTTTTAAGCAATTGATATAATCTTCTAATTGTTTAATATCTCTGTTTGAGTTGGGTTTAAAATTACTTTTATTTTTCACCAATGATTCATCGCTGTTTTCCGAGTTTTGAAAAAACTCTCTAAGTGCGAGTTTCCTACAAAATTCTTCGGTATCTTTGCTAACATCCACGTCGTTTTTTTTTAGGAGTTGGAGTAAATTTAAGACCCCGTTTAAGTAGCTCCATCTCATGTGTAGAGAAATTTCTCTGAGAAATATTAATTATTTTGATGTCCACATGTGCCATTTCTTCTAGAGATGTTTGAAGCAAAACGTTTTCATGCGATGTTTGTGAATCTGGCCTCTCCACAAAAAAGAATCACTTCGTTGTTTGTTTTGGTTTTTTTTCTTTGATTTCAGTCGTTGATGGTATTTTGTTTACTAGGTTGATTGAAGTGATCTGATTTTCTCCTATTTCCGTCTCTGTTGTTGTTTTGCGTTTCACATTCGTTCTTTCCCTGTATGTCGTTGTTTTCACTGTAATTGTTGTGTCTGATTTCTTTGTTTCGCCATTGTTTTTGTCGAGGCAAAGGTATTTCGCGTCTCGAATGAACGTTCTGATTGTTGTTTTCATTTTGTTGAAGAGAATTGGTGTTAGGTTTCTGACGATGGTGATTATTTTCCCTGCGTTTATGACGTTCAGGACTTTTCATCATTACATTTCGATAATTGTTTGCATAATGTTCTAGCCATTTTTGTTTTGAACGAAGTAAACCATCTGATTTGATTTTTTCTTGATTTGTTTCTTTTTCCCACAGTCCACGGAGTTTTATAAAGTGAAAAAAAACAATGAACAATTGCGTAAATCTAAAGATTGACGAGATTGACGTCATAATGTTCTTGTTTACTTTATTTTTAAATCTACTGAAGACCCCGGTAGGGCGAAAGCGCTATAGATAAAAGTTGTTTGAGCATTGGACTTATTTTTGTGTTTATTCATCCCCGGTACCAAGAAAAAGGATATATATATATATATATATATATATATATATATATATATATATATATATATATATATATATATATATATAAATCCAAGAAAAACCTCAGTGGTCGGTGAAATATATATAAAACTTAAATAAATGAAAACACAAAGATCGAGTAAAACATAAGCGCTTTCATTTTCTTCAGATGTTTTACAATATTTACAATAATGTTTTACAGTATTGTAAAACATCTGAAGAAAATGAAAGCGCTTATGTTTTACTCGATCTTTGTGTTTTCATTTATTTAAGTTTTATATATATATATATATATATATATATATATATATATATATATATATATATATATATAAATGAAATCTCATAACACAGCAATTTTCCCCGGTGGAAAACTGCTATAAAGCCATTTTTAAGGGGAAAGAATGTTAGGTAAAACTGCACTATGCAACACTTGTACATATAAAATCAATCGTTTATTGACTTATGGTGAATATAATTACCGGTATTGTTTTATTTCTAACCATTCTGCTCTTTTTCTGACAAAAAGTTACGTAATATTGTGGCTGCTTTATGTTAAACATAATTAAAAAGTAAATATCGAGGCACATTTATATTAAAAGATAAGGTATGTAATAAATTTTTCAATGTGGTCTACCATCTAAGTATACAACTTTTTATTAAGTGTGCGTTTTATAA
The DNA here is from genome assembly GCF_963853765.1 of Magallana gigas. Classification (NCBI taxonomy): domain Eukaryota; kingdom Metazoa; phylum Mollusca; class Bivalvia; order Ostreida; family Ostreidae; genus Magallana; species Magallana gigas. Next base: position 15,344,334 of record NC_088854.1, on the reverse strand, counting down.
AGAATGAACACATCAAAAGATAACGCTTTATTCAAGATTGTATTCGAATAAACTAGAAACATATATAGATCAATGTATTCTCTAAAGAACTCGACCAAGGTTATTATGAACACGATGCTTCAAAAAGGTATATTTAAAAAAAAAAGCTACCTGCCATCAGGGAAGAGAGATAAGCCAGTACACAATTCTATTGGTCAATTGCATAATCCTCAAAGGTTTTAAAAATACACGAATAGACTGGCAATACTTTGATACTTTTAAAGATTCTTCCAAGAATGGACAGAAAATAAACGAACAATGTGGATTTCGCTGTTTATGGTATACAGTTTCTCGATTATTGCATGTAAGTAAATTAACTACATATCTTTCTTTCACTTTCCTGTTTGAAATCCCAGTTCAGTAAACGATGTTGAACAACTGATAAAATATGAAATATAATGTTGAAATCATGTGAAATTCCTCATCATAAATGGCAGCCATTTTGAATGCTGAGTTAAACGCTTGAGACAGCTGCTTAGCAATTTAGACATTTTGAGAAAAACTCAAGACTTTTCTCAATTTGAGTGAGACTCTATTTTCGTGGCAAACTTCTTTGAATCAAACTCAAGGATTTGAGAGAAAATCTTATATCTGAGTACAAAAAGACCGTTGAGTTCGACTGAAGGCGTCCGTGGCCCCGTGACAAATAACGTCACGTGATATTTAAACAAGTCTTGTCCGATCTGCTTAAATCGTCTGTTGTACCATGGTCCACCCATTCTTTTCATTTTTATTTAATTAGAAGAATTAATAAATAAAAAAGGACATAGAATAGAATGAATACTTAAGTAAGACTGTGGTATTGGAAAACAACTAAGGAGAACAGACAGCATCAAAGATATCTACACTTATAAATTTAAAAGGCGTTTTGAAAATAAACTATAAAATGCTTACACCTTGGTATTTCAAAACATGGATGATGATGTCCATAAGGTATAATTAAATTTAATCTGATGCGTTTTTATTGTGAAATTTATAAAAAAAAAAACAAACTACTTTCATTTTCGATAAACAAGCCCAAAATAGCAAAAATAAAAGTAAGTCGGTGGACATGTTTTGGCGGATCCAACACGGGGATCATTTGCATCAAAATAAATGCTTGCAATGAAATAATATTGAATGATTACGTAAACAGTGAATACATTTATTAGAAACTTAACTGGATTACACATAGAAGTTAAGATTTGACAAATGTTGAATAAATGTAATAAGGTAATTCGTTTTTTGAGTGAGTGATTTCAGTTTTGATAGATAGAAGCCAGCGAAGTGCGACCTTTAGCGAAAGAATGGAATATAACTTTCCAGAACGGGGTAACCAAGAACGCGGTTTGACTAATTAACGTCTTGGCGAAAAGTGTAGGATTGGTTCATCCTGCACCGCGGGTAGATACTCATGCCTTTAATGGGACATTTTTGGTTAATACAAAATACATGTAGTTAATAAATAAAATGGAAAATTTGATGCGATATTCGTTTTTGTCGAAATTTTTTTTTCCAGAACGGGGTGCCCAGGAACGCAGTTTGACTTTACACTATGGCGGAAAGTGTAGAGCTAGATACTTGGAAAATGACAACTTTGGTTTAAAAAAACGCAAATAAATATGCATAAATTAGCGTTTTGATTTTTAGTTGCATACATTTTAATACCACGACATATTGTTAGTGAACTTCATACATTAAATATGTTATCAAACGGGGAAGATAATTTTATTTGGGGGGGGGGGGGGGTACCCTCCCCAATTTTTTTTGAAACAGTCTTTCATCTGAATAAAATTTCACATTTTGGACAGGGATAAAAATATTAGTGAAAATTTACCTAAAGAGCAAACTTTAAACGTCTTAATACCCACTTACCGGTTTTTAAAAAAATCATTGTAATTATTTTCCACTCAGCTGCAATAAAAAGAATTAAGGCCATGTTCATGTATATATATCGTCCAACTCAGTTTAAATTTTTTATCCCTTTTTCTAAATATCAAGCTAAGCTTTTTGTTTGTTTTTTATTTCTATTTTAAGAATTGGTTTAAATAAAACTATAAAGAACATGCGCAGACCCAGAAAAATTTCCCGGGGGGGGGGTGTATTTAAAGAAATTTGAATTTTACAGGGGGCGGACCCTCTAGCCCCCCCCCCCTCTAGATCCGCGCATGAATAACAAATTCGGGCACAATATGATTCAACATTATTGCATTGTGTCATTAATTTGTTAAGTATTAATTCCCGCGCTCGCGTGGGTTATCATCTAGTATGAAATAAAAGCCCACAATTTTCATAGAAAACAATGAATTGGCTATCAAAAGCATGGTATCATTGTACATGTATAAACCGGGACCACATACATATGTTGAGGAGTGTCTTAGCTTTAAAAAGGAATTAGCTATAAAAAGCGGAAAAAATATGCTACAAAGGATACTACAAATTAGATACTGTATTCGGCGTCCAATTTTTGCATATGATCTTTAAAGGCGTAAATGACGTATTTGGAGTAAAATTTTTGACGTGAGTTTGAGTAAAATCTTACATTACTCTTCTTATAATTAGATGTTTCACCAACTCTAGGCCCATAAAACTGTCATTTGTCTCTAAACTTTGCTACATGTCTGATCAATATTAATGTAATCCGCTATAAATAACGCCACTGCGCGTGAAAGCAGGAAACCCAAGCATTGAAAACACGATGGAAGAACTGTTTGTTTATAATTTAGAATCACGTTTTTCATGGCTTAAATTAGATAATCAGGCAGCAGTTTTAATGGGATAAAAACCCTTTTTACCGATTACAATTATTGACTATTCGTCTATATAGAGTTATATAGTGAGAATATGCTACTGAATATATTAACAAAAGAACGTATCAAATCAATATCAAAATTATTATTTTCGTCGGAAATTTTTGTGTTTCATGTATTAAGCCTCTAATCTGAAAAACCAGAAAGTGACCCGCAATATTTACTAAAGCGATGATGTCATAAGATGTCGAAGCCGCTACTTCAGAGATTAAAATATTTTGTGATAAAGATCTGTTTCCTTTCAATATATTCTCTCTGTTGATACCAATCAACTAATTATAAACATGCAATTTTACATATTTTGCAAACAAGTTGTAAAAAGAGAAACGGAGTCCCCCATAATCTTCACAACATCTTGTGAAGATGATCAGTGAGTGGAAATCTAAGACTTAAAATATCATTATCTTTATTTTATGAAACGAAAAAATGGTGATAGTTATTAGACCTAAAACAGAAAAAAATATCTATATTCTCGTAAAGGTGCTGATAAAACACAGGTAAAAATCCAGGTAAAATCTTTGACTGAAAGCAGACTATAATTGCTATAACAACACAATTCACACCTATGGTTTTATACCCAATTATCAAATGTGTGCAAAACGGGAACACACCATTTTTTTTTTAGATAAGTTGTTTTTTTAAAATATAAATCGTGTATTACTTTCGATTTTTCCCTTGTGTATTATTTATATAATTTGTAATAGAGAGCAGAGGGGATAAGATGCCCCTGTGGTTTGATCGTTAATTGAGTTTAAAATCCAAAAAAAAAAAAAAATGAAAACAAATCATGGAATGCGTTTAGGGGAACTGTAGTTATCTGCGCGAATCCAGGATTTTTTTAGAGCATATACCCCTCCCTAAATCAGAAGTATCGACAACATACAAAAAATTAAATACAAAACAAATAAAAATGATAAATAAAAATCATTCAAATCAAGCTTACATTTACATTATCATCACTAGCTCGAACTTACAACAAAGCATTTTAAATGTCAATTAATTAAATAAACGTAGTAAAAAAAGGGCACTGTTCTTTTACAATTTATTTACCGTATAAAATTGGGTTTTTTTTTAAAGGATGAAATAAATCTTTAAAGAGTAGCAAACTTGTGTTATATTTAATCAGTTATTCGGTACAATGAGGAAGTTGTGCATGTATATACAGGTAAAGATACCAAATGCGATCAACTTGGGCGTTTGACACTTCTTTTCAAGGGATAGTCATGATTTGCAAAACTGTTCTGGCTTCAAGCAAAGATATAAACCGGATGGTTAAAATTACTATAAGATATACGAACAATTTGACAGTTCTTCAGCATATTTTATCTTATCATTTAGGTAGACTCTATTTATTCGGATCAAATCAGAATGCTTTATGCTATTTCAAGTAACAAAAGATTATTCTGCATTAAAATTAAGCACCTTGATTGATAATCGAACCAGGAAGAACCGAGTTTTTGATTTCTGGACCGAGTTTTTGATTTCTGTTGGTCAAGTCAAGAGTGTTTATTCCTTTCCTAATCTAAAGATTCCATTTACTCCAAGGCAAAGAAAAATGCAGAACTGAATAACAACAATGTGGCGGTTTTGGCTACTTATTTGTTGCGTCTTATTCACATTATTTTTTGAGTTTCATAAAGATATGCAATTTAATTTTAATTCATTATAAGATAAGTATATGATTAAGGTAAAAAGTATTTTGAATTATAGTATGTGGATTGAAATAAAAGGAAAACATACACCTGTGGTATTGATTAAGCATTTTTAAAAAGGGGTTTAATCACGATTTAAGATCAAAAATTTTTTTTTTTAATTTTTAACTATACAATGGATAGCTAATGTGCATTTTGAATGATTGACCAAAGTTTGCATGTTAGAAGTCAACTGAGAGATACTGAATTAATAATTCATCGTTATGCAAACAAAGCGTGAGTCTTATATTTGCTTTCAAATAATGTTACGTAAGGAATTGAACATTTCTTTGACAAAATTACTGAACGCAAAAAAGATAAACTGATTCAATGTAATCATAAATAATATGACATCAACATTTAATTGAACTTATACTAATATAACACAAATGTAAACAATAACAAGACTTCAGATGTGTTTACAAAACAATTTCAAATGCTATCTTACCTGTAACTGGATATTTGACTTTCAAATTTTAAGGAAGTATCAACAAAGCTCAAATCAACCATTGTAGACATTAAAAATAAAAAATATGAAAATTTGGTTTCAAATCGTTTGTAAGTCCCTTAAAGGTAAGTTGTGTTTTTGTAAACTGATTATTTTTGCTACTTTAATTTTTCAGGTAAAGGCAAATTTTACAATTCTGGATGTATTCCTGGATTCACTCATCAAATTGGTAATTTCTGTTACAAAACGTTTTTTGAATCTCCAAAAACTTGGTCTGATGCTCAATCTACGTGTCGGCACCATGGCAGTGTTCTTGTGGAAATAAGAGATCTGCAAAAACAACAATCAATACAAGGTAACTTTTTTGTACTGAAAATACGTTAAGCGGGTCCACATTTACATTTAACACAGACAGTTTTGTAAATACTAAACAAAAATATGTTAGTTTAAAGGGGCATGGTCACGATTTTTGGTCAAAAATTATTTTCTGATTTTAATGTTAACAATGCTTCAGTAATGCATTTTTGATAAGCAAACACAATTTAGTGTTATTTCTTGAGTTTTAAGCAAGTTACAGAGCTTACAATTCTTGACTATGTAAACAAAGCTTTTGTTTACATTTTGAATGCTGAGGTAAAAAATCCAGTTTTAGACCTAAAATGAATGTGTAAAACGTTAGAAACTGTTAAGTTATACTTAATATGAATAAGAAGATAGACAAATTAGCTTGAAAAAAGATTATTAGTGGTATATTGAACCTACGTAAACAAAAACAGGGCACGAGCCTTGTTTACATGACTAAGAATTATGAGCCTTGTATCTTGCTTATAACTCTACTACTGACTCTCAAATTTCATTTGATTATCAGAGATACATTCTTACAGCATTGTAAATGATAAAAACAGTAAAATTGAATTTCACCAAAATCGTGACCATGATCTTTTAAAGCAGTTATGTACAAATGACAAATTTTTTACGTAGTAACGCCAGTGTTCATTTAATATTTATTAGTTTGACGAGATATTTGCGCTTCTGATTGGTTGAAAATTTCTTTGATACTTGCATCAATTAATTTTTCGTCCGATCTACTTTTCTCTACTGTTCTGATTTAACACTATTTATAGAACGAACGGGAATTTTTATTTCAGCGAAACTTTACATTAAAACACCGAGACTTATCTCCGAAATGACGTACTAAATTGTATTGCACAAGATCAACATAACCAGATAAAACATCTTTAATTTGTGAAGAAAAATCAATTCGGGTCATAAAGGGGCTGTCTCAAAAGCTTCATCTTATAAATCAAATTGTATAAGATAAATAGAACATTTTTAATTGTGTGATTTTATATTTGCTTTATCCAACTCATGGATATGGTTATATTCGCTCGGCAAGCGTTGCGATTTTATACATCATTTCAACTCGTTGGAAAAGGTAAAATAAAAAAACCTACAATATTGATACTGTAAAACAACTTGTATTCGCGACGACTCTATTTCGCGATTTACTCAGGCAAAAGTGGTTCGCGACGACTTATGTTCGCGATCAAGCCATATCAAGACCCGTTTTGTTATAACGACCAGACGACATCGCGGGAAGAAATATTCGCGACGACGAGGCCCTCACGAAAATTTCTCGCACGTAAATAAATTTTAAAGATGGTTTGCAGTATCCTCTTTGTGACAGATAAGTTTGCACCACGTATCTCCTTGTCGAATTCACCCTCATTGGATTTTATCCGCTCGTGTGTTACTATAAACCGCGATTTACTGATTTACTTCCGATAGACTATTTTGCGACGAATAATGTTCGTGCCGAAATATTATCAAGGCTTGTGTTGTTATAACAACCATACGACATGTATTTGTTTGCAGCAAGAAATATTCGCGACGACGAGGCCCTCGAGAACCTCGCATAAATTTCTCGCACGCGAATAAATGTTGGTTTACGATTTATTTTTTAACTTTAAGACTCTTCATCTTTATTAAGCAAAAACTTAAATACTATTCATAGTTTTGGCATTGTTTTTAATATTGAAGAATAAATACTCCATCCAATCAAAGGCAGACGATTTTTTGGTGCCAATTTATTTGTTTCGGAGAACAATAAATCTTTTAAAATTTGATTGCATGCTTTATTTAAAATTGAATGTATCATACTTTTATTAGTTCAATTTTTCTTTAGTTTCCCAATCCCAAAAAACGCCAAAATTTTTTTACATTTAAATCAAAAGCACCATCATGTACCTCTCTAAAGATGTTAACATGCGCTGCAAAGATATATAAATGTTACTTATGTTACTACAAACTACTTTAAACTATTACTAAAGATGAAAATGAAAATAACAAACCGCCAACCATCTCAAAAATCCATAAGACAAAATGCAAATTCAAAGCAGAGCAACACGAACATATAACAAGATAGTAGTAGAGATGGGATCAGGTGCCTATGGAGTATGCATCCCCTGCCGACCGGTGTCGTATAATTTAAGGTCCGTCCTGTAAAATGGTCCGGGGCGGACCATAAATGTTAACATTTAAGGTCCGCCTTTGCATTAAAAGGGTCCGGCCCGTATAAGAAAAGGTCCGCCTAGCATAAAAGGTCCGGGGTCCATGTATATTTTTCATTTGTATTTCTTTTATTTCGAGTATTTTGTTATAAAATAAGTGGTATTATTTTGTAATTATTTAAAACAGTTCTTACCCGAGGTGAGTTCGTAAACATCCATCACAAAGTGTAAATGAAAATACATAATTGTACCTTTAGTTAAAACTCAAATGAAATAAACCGTTTAAACCTGGGTTTTTTTTCATTCAATCTTATATAAACAGGAAATGAAACTGATTCGTGTCATTAATTAAACAATGGCTCCAATCAGGTGATATATACACACACACTACCCTGCAGGTGTGAGGGGTTCACACCTCCGAATTCAGGTGTTTGACTGTTTGCAATGATCATGTAAACAATGGATATTTTATACATCCTCTTTTTGCACATCTTTCCAATATGATACACGCTTAAAAACGTGACTCATTACAAAATCAAATATTCTTTACAATTAAGTTTTACCGATACCTGCAAACGGTACGTTTTGCTATTTTTTATTTGCACTAAGGCAAATGTGTAAGTTATGCTTATTATAATGAATTGTTCAATTCTTCGATCCTTTTTTATATTTTTGGATCGGACTTTTGCCTTTGTTAATATCAAAGAAGGGGAGTATCCAAAGGAATTAATTTGTTTATAACGCAATTTATGTAAGTATGCTGTTAGTTCAGCTTTAATTTTTGATACATGAAAAAAATTGAAATTTGTAGAATTTATCGATGGAAACGGATTTATCTTTCAAGTGTTTACTCGTTTCCTAATCTTTGCTTAATTATGCATCATTTTATATGTATGTAAAAATATTGGACGTTGTAAATAAAGGAATATGGAATCAATCTTTGAGAATTTTGAGGTGATCAAATACGGTCGGGAATAAACACTTATACTTTTTTTTTACTTTATTTTTTTTATTTTTACAAAATTGCATGCATATCACATTATGAGAAAAAACAGAGAGAGAGAGAGAGAGAGAGAGAGAGAGAGAGAGAGAGAGAGAGAGAGAGAGAGAGAGAGAGAGACTATTACCACACTATCAGACTTTTTTTTACTTTTTTAAACTAATCGATTTAATAGAACACTCAGAATTCGTAGAGAATGTACATTGTATGTATTGTAATATTGATTGTGTGCAAGATGAATTTAATTTTCTATTGGTGTGTCATTCGTATGATCTTGTTCATAAAAAATATATCAAACCATGTTTTTGGATATCTTCTATGTTCTATGTTGTTGCCATAATTTAAGTAGATTGTCTATTCTTCTGTTTCACTTGTATGTTATATGTATATGATTACGGATGAGCTTTAAAGCCTAGTAAAGTGAATAAAGAATGAATGAATAAACACTTTATATGTACCTGTAGTCAATCAAAACATGCTCTTTAATAATAGTTACATGTATCTTCTAATTAATTTCCTTTCCCTTTTTCACGCCCTTATAGTTACCACAGTTACGTATACTGTCAACATATACATGTATCCCTTTTGTCCAGGTAATCATTATATGCGGCCTCTTATTATTTATCTTACACTAAAGATAAATCTACCTAGAGACGTATAAGTATATAATCATTCGTTCCTGATCTACTAAAAATTAAACAAAGCACGAGCTAAAAAGACAATCTAAGTTGTGTAGAACACTACAGCGGAGACATTTTTTCTTTCACAGTGCAGGGGTGTATTCTGATTAGCACAGGTGTGAATGCCTGCAGGGCTTCTTTTACCCGTGTTCACCTGTCGTGAAACCCTCTGTTAATACATATACACCGGAAAAGGTTTAAAAACAAACGGACAAATTATTGTCAGAATACTCCTGGTTTTCATTTTTTCAGATTCTTAAACAATTGGTCAAACTCGAACCCGCTATCAATATTTAATATTCCAAAAGTAATTCAATTAGTAATACGGTCATACGTGTACGATACGCAAATGTCCGATTTGATTACATAAACAAAGAAATCTTTAAAATACATGTACATGAGCAAAAAGAAGAAATACTTTAAGAGAACTTTAAATAAGTGGCTACGGGTAGGACCTTTTCTTATAGGGCAAAGCCGGACCCTAAATGTTAACATTAAAGGTCCGACCGGACCATTTTACAGGGCGGACCTTAAATTATACGACACCGGACGCACCCACCGTGTGCTCATTGTCAAAGTTATGAAAATTGAAGATACGGTAGTCAGTCTGGCCCCACCGTCACCAAAATTTTTAAATCTCTCAGCTCAGTCCTCAACTCAAATCCTGAAAGGAAAAGTGCATGAATTTGAGGTAAAAACTCAAACTTGAGGCTGAGTAATGACTTGAGGAAAGTTGGTGACGGCGGGGCCTTATGTATAAATAATGGTCTAACAAGAATGAAAAACGTCAGTCAGAATGTGTCCTTAATGAAACATTGTACTTGCTGACAGAATCAAAGATCGACCATAGAACTTGCTTAAAGATGATTCTAGTCAAGATTTTTGATATTCTTGTTTCGTCGACTTGTTTGTTAGTAGCTTGCCTCGTTTAAGCAGGTAATAATGGTATATTGCTAAATAAGTAAGGTAAGTTGAAGATGGAAATATCAAAATCATCACGTTTATCATAGATTTGTTGAATGGATTCCGTAAACAAGTTGTTTCTAGTAAAATATCCAAATATCAAACAGATGTCTCAGAATCTGTGGTATCTTTTATTATAAGATTACTGGGATATACTGAGTTAACATAAAAGTGAAAGACTTATAACACTGTGCCAGATAATTATGTCTGTGCCAAGGTGGCATTTTTGCACCCGCTTAAGATGCAGTTTCGTAAAAAAACATATATATCAAATGATAGACCATTGTTTAGAGAGTATATAACCACTTTTTTTCAAGTGTGTCCCACCTGACAAATAAGATATTTACCTTTGGAAATTAAAATCTCATAGAAAAACATTATTTCCTACAGGAAAAATAACTTTCCTACAGGATATATTGAAAACCATATAGGATTTTGTAAAAATCCTATCGAAATTAAATTTCCTATAGGAGAAAAGTATTTCCTGCAAGAATTTGATCCACACAGATAGTTTTCCAATGGGAAAGTAAGATTTCCTATCGGATTTTAAAATCCTATGGAGTTTGTTTAAATCCTATCGGAATTTAAATTCCTGTAGGAAGTTCTTTTATTCCGGCAGGAAATTACCAATATCCTATAAGAATCAATATCTTATAAGAAAATTGTTTTCCAATATGAAAATTATTTTGTAGGATTTTAAATTTTAAGGTATATATCTCATCTGACAGTTAAGATACATTAATAACATTGGTGGATCTAATATCCTAAAGCAAAGGTCTCTCATATTACACATTTGAATTTTTCGATACATGCAGCTTGGACGGGTGCAAAATCACATTGGCACAAACATAATTATCAAGCACAGTGTTTTAATATTTATTACAAAAATTACCAATCATAATAATTATCATCAGAATTTATCTTATCTGTGCTATTGATGAGAACACATATCAGTTACGAAATGCTGACAATTATTTAACTATCAAATTATTCTAGTTATCAATGTGAACATTTAGAAGTTTTGATAAAAGTATATAAAAGATGGTTTAAAAAAACATCAGGACGGATTACACACAGGACGGGGAAAATTATTCAGATTCGCAAAATTCGCCGCATTTTTATTAACCTAATTAAGAAAAAAAAATCACTGACTACACGAAATTGTCATGATGATATCAGACTCAAAGTCTCACAGGAGACGATTTGGTTGTTTCTTTTAGCTAACGTACTTAAGTATATTAACAGTAATTAAGTGAATTTTACTTACTTTTATTAATAAATTTATTAATTAGTAAAAAAAAAAGGTTTAAATATAAACGATAAAATGCTTTCTTTGATGATTCATGCGGGTTATGAAGGTAGCGATCATTGCAGAAAAATTTAAATAACACGCTAACGCGGGTTATGTATTTTTTCTGCAATGTCGCCACCTTCATATCCCGAATATATATGGAAACACCTTTATTCAAGTTTGACTTAAGTATGTTGATAGTTACATGTATAATCATTAAATCTTTCCTTTTGTACATTTTGATTTAAGGTTTGGCGTCCGGTGTACAACATATATGGACTGGTGGGAATAAAAAGGGAGATGACTGGTACTGGGGACATGGCGAGCGAATTTCGTCATTCACTAACTGGGATTCTAGTAATGTTTATTCATTGTTTGAAATATGGATGAGTTTGAATTGGTGACCACATAGATTTGATAAGATAAGTTTTAAAGACGACGATGAAACAAATTTGATACCATGTTAGACATTCTACTATAGTCTAATTAATTTCTCGAAAAAATCTAAGCAAACATTTTGTTTCAAAAACGAACAACTTCACTCACTCTATAAATTTGAATAGCTGCACTGAGCAAAAACAAAACCCGCCTCCCAACCAACTTTTCAATTGGTCGAATCTAAATATCACAAACTGGTTGCAGGGACGTGGTTATCAGAACTTTTTTTCGGTTGTAAATGACACTGATTGTTATGACCTTTTTATTTAATATATGGTAAATAAACGATTTTGTTGCAAATCATTTTTAAAGTTTGTACTTCAAACTATATTTAAGTGCGTAAAAATCACAACCATAGAAATCACAGATATTTCTGACTTTATAAAGTGTGTTTAGCAAATGAAAAGAAATGTTTTACTTGCAAATGTTCAACATCCTTCCGACGAACTCTCTCTCTCTCTCTCTCACACAAACATTGAATGATTGAATGTATTAAAAGGATTAAAATTTGTTAATACTAATATTCTACATACATTAAACATTATATGTACGGACTATGTTTTAATATATCACCATAATGTTTCCATAAGATAAAACTGTGCCATCCTTTACTCTCCATGTGTATTAAATAAATGGTTGTATACAAAATATTCACATACACTGTACAATATGATTGTTGTTCAGTTAGTACATTAGTTTTTCTTTTATAAATCCACACCATCAACTAATTAATAGCTCGTTGATTTAATTGTGGTAAAAGGGTGCGTATTGTTAATACTTAATGATTACATGTACTATAAGTTTTAGTAACACTTGTTGCAACAACAACAAAAAATACCAACTTCTTACTATAAAGTTTACTTTTTTCTTCTTAAATAAAGCTCTACTCCATTAAATCGCAGATATCATCAAACAGAACCCTATTTGATGTGTATTTAAAAGGAATTCGAATAGATGAAATCAACGTTACTGAATTCTTTGGTGGTAGTGAAAAGTTAGTTTTAAAATGCTAACATTTTTGGCAAAATTTTAATATGTTAATTGATTGCTTGATCACCAGGTCGATTTCCGAATTCAAAAAAACTAATATGTATTCAACACAAATTCAACGTCACGCACGACAATAAATCAACGTTTGAATCTCATGCTAAACAAAAGATTACTCTCAGTTTATCCCTCTGCGTACTTATATAGTGCAAGTTAAAATGAGAGCATACGAAAGATTTTTCAATTAAAAATATGGTAAATTTTAATTAATTAAGCAAAACAAATACTAATGGATAACTTAGGAGGTCAATTTAGCTCTCTCAACTCCTTTTTGATAACAAATAAAATCATATTTTTACATATGGATTTCAGTTTTTAAGTCTATTTATCAATATTTCTTGCCGTTGAGATAATTTTTCTCACGGTTAAATACTACATGTCTTTGACTTTGTGTTATGTTATCATGCAGATGAACCAAACAACAAGAATGGGAACGAAAATTGTTTGGAACTAAAAAGCAATTCCTCTTGGACTTGGAACGATTTACCTTGTGATCGAAAAAATCCTTTTATCTGCGAACGGCACGGTAATGTTAATATGAACAAAGTTTGACAACATAAACTTGTCATCAAAATATCGTGATATTGTATTCAGGCAAATAAAAGAGCATGGTCATGATGTAAATCAAAATTATTTTTCCGTTTTTAATATTTACATTGCTTCAGTATAGCAATTCTTATGGTCTACCAAAATTTGACTGTCAGTCTTCGTGTTATAAGCGAAATACAGAGCTCACAATTCTTTGTCATGTAAAGAAAGCTTTGTTTACGTTTTAAATGTTAAAGCAAAAAACTCAAATTTTAGACCCAAAATGAATGTGATAAACGCTAGGAACTATTTAATTATGCTTAAAACGAATTAATATTGGGAGGGTAACAGTTAAAATTGACACCACTTAAAAACCATTAGGTGCGTTCAAAGTTGTACCGTTGGTGAAATTGATATTTACCGCTGGCAGCATTTAGTTGCCATCGGTGAACTATGGTAGCAAATGGTCACCAAGTGCTACCATTTGTAGCAATTTGTATAGGTAGTACCATGAACGGTTTTTTGTCAAATTCAAACAAATGGTGGCCTTTGGTATTTCGCTTTTTGTCAAATTCAAACAAATGGTGGCCTTTGGTTACACTTGGTTACCAATTGTAACCATCTGAATATATAAAACAGTTGAAAACAAAACAAAATACCTTTCCTCTGACTACAAATTCATCATTTATACAAAGAAAGTAAAGACTAATTGCAAAATTGGTAATAAATATTTAACGCCATCAAAAAAGTATATAAATTAGAATCAATTTTAACAAGAGCTTGGACTTTGGGTAGTTGTATCAAACAGCAATGTGACATAGGCCTGTCAATAATTTCTTTGTTGGCCACTCAGCCATGGATCTCTGAAATCAACAAGATTTGTCTGGCTTATATATAAAGCAATTTCTACGCAATCGGTGCATATTTCACTCTATAACAACATCCTTTTAACTTGAACAACAAGAAATAGTAACGTCCTACCGAAAGCCCAAATAATGTTTCTGGGTAGAGGAGCGGGTTTTAGAAGCCCTCAGTTGTCTTAGATTGTTTTCAAAAATTTCATTCAATAAGATATGCATATATCCTATTCTAAAGTCTTTATTTACATCAGTATCTATACACAGTATAGTATCAGTTTCTAAGTACACCAATGGTCAACATTGGTAACCAATTGCTACCATTGGGAACCATTTGTAGACATTGGTGACCGAACTTGCCGTTGGTGACAATCTGGTGAACTCTGAACGCACCTATTATCAATCTCCGTTTCGCGTCGACGGACAATGGTTTTCTCGAGATGTCACTTTCAACTGTAAACCTCCCAAGCAGGCATTCTCTTTATAATGATGTGAAAGATGACATGAATTCATAAAAGCATTTTGTCGCCATATTAATTTTCATCGCTCCTCTACTGTCACTCGGGTACATATACCGGTTGAGAAAGTTACGGTCAGTTGCTTTCTGATCGAGGCATTCAGGTTGCACGGACTTCTAAATGCATGAACAACACAATGTAGTAAAATGTTTGTAATAAATAATAAAGGAAACAACAATCAATAAAATACAAAACATATTTATTTTTTTGAACGAATTTCCAAGGCCTCCGTATTATTTTGCACAGATAGTGCGGACTTACTTCGTTTGCACATCGAACACGTGTGCCGTTCATACAGAATGCATAACGTCGCCATCATTTTTAAAACCCAGGCGGTAGTACATCCAACACAGTAGCTAAATGATAGAAAACCCAAGAAAGTAACAACGTAACATGCATCGTGTCCATCGGTTTCTACAAAAACGCTCCGTTTCTTAAAATCCATGCGATCATTGACCTTGCTCGATCTGCCACAGTGTGTGGTTTGCGCATGTGCAATGTTATAACATACACAGGAAAACGGTTTACAATTATCGAGGATAATTTTTTTAAGTATCTGTGACTGGATTTCAGTATGTCTTGTTTCGTCGTTTATTGGATCTGCCTTGGCAGTGGAGTGGTTGTCATATTTTTGTTCAAAACGCGTTTCTGCACGTATTTCCGTCCAAGATAACGTGTTTGGGTGAATGAAATACCTGAATGCGGTGCAGCATAAATAGTGCTCTCGGCCTTATATAGGTGGTGTGTAGCAATGAGCAGAACAATAGAAATCGACAACTAATATGGCGATAGTCGGAGATAAAAGGGAAATAATGCGTATTTATAAATTCTTATCAGCGTTAAAGTCATAATACAATAATAACCGCCTCGAATTCAAGGGCGAATTTAATGAGGCGATGCCCCTTTGTGTCATTTGTTTTTAAAACAAATTGTGTGCATGATTATTCCATTGAAATATAGCTTAATTGACAGAGTAAACTACTGCATTGTCTTTTATTATTCACATACTTAGAATAACCATCGTTTAAAAGCGGTCACAAGATTTGGTGTTAAATCGGACCAAGCATCTTTAAGTATTAGATTAAGGAAAACAGTTGTTACAATATAATGCAAAGAAATAAAATTCATCGATTCTATAAAAACCATTTGGCTAAAGAAAGGGTCTACAAAACGCAGATTTGGAAATATTGAATTAATTTTGCAAAATATGGAAAGTTCTTTACTATTAAAGCTGTTATTGTGGACGATGCTATTGGAAAGTTACGTGCAAAATTTTTTTCGCATTTGTGTTTGTGTTCCAATATGCTTAAAAAGTCAGTGAGATACATTTTGGTTTGTTTTATACCAAGGCAAGCAAAAAGGATCAAGTACTAAGTGTTCTAGCATTAACAATGAGTAAAAGAGAAAGATCCCAAACTAACAAAATACAGTTAAAGGACATATCGCATGTTTCTTAAGTATACGACATTTTACATTTTTTGGCTTCCTTGTGTATCTAATACTTACTCCTAATAGTTTGTTAACGGTATAAAAGCGGTAATTAGCCATAATATCAATTTAAATTATAGCCCCGATCGTTTAAAAACTCGTTAATTAGATAGCGTGTCACGTGGTACAGTGACGTCACATGCGACCTTCTTCGAACAGCTGATTGTAAACAAATTGTAGGATTAGCATTATCTTCTTTAAATTTTGACATTCATTCACCATGTAAGTTATTTTTTTTACATGCTGACTAAATTAAAAGAATCTTATTATTCAGTCGTACATGTTTGAGCCACCAGTACTGATAAAATGCGATGATATAGCCGAAGAAGCGACGATGAAGTCGGCAATAACGATCAAATTTATCGACGTGTAAACACAACTTAGTAAGGATTGTAGCTCAAATGAATCTGTTAAAGGTGTTTATTTATTAAAATCTACAACAGTCTTGGTTTTTGGCGTTCCTAATGACTCAGAATGTTCATTATTGTAAAACTGTGGTGCACAAGAAGTTTGTTTCTTCGGCAGTAACTGATCACAACTTTCTAAGGTTGTTTACTCTATATTACACTGGATTATAAAAGCAAGCAAGAACGTTTTCCTTAATTATTGTTTATATCTGTAAGATCCCATCTCCGTATTTTTTTATCCATGTACGTATAAATGTATATCAACAAACTTTGTCTATTTCTCGCGTAAACAATCAATATCGACAACTCGATCCATGACTTCTCCCACAAAAAATAAAACTCATAGAAATCTAACATCCCGTCCTAAAATTATGATTTCTGCAGAGGTGAGCTACATGTATGAATGAAGAAATCATGTATAACTAAAAACCGATGCATGCATGAACGTATAGTTTAACAATAAGAAAAAGAAAACAGCTAATGAAGCGAGGCGGTATCCAAAATGGCGTCCCCTCTCGTTATTTTTCTCCGATGAACTTGCGTTTTGTACACAGGCCCCTGTGCATAAACTTCTATTTTTTTCTTTTTGAGAAATGAATAAGATTTATTTATGAAACTATAATTACAAAAATGTACCATATAATTAATAATATATGAATTGAATGTTTATTAATAAATCCTCTCGTCGACTGATAGACCCCTTTTTGTCACAAGATTTCCGCATACTTTCGTAAGGGAAACTTAAACAAACAGTTCAAATCCCCATTTTCGGTGGCTAAATCACCCGCAGGAGGCACAGAACACCATCATGTCCCGTTATCGACAATTTAATGGTGATAATTAGTTTAATTGTCGTTTTAATCTAATCCAATTACTAAGATGGCTAACAGCACCTTCTCGCTCGAGGTCGCATATGACGTCACACATCATGGCGGGTAGATCGAGAGAGAAAATATGCATATCGCGACATTTGAATTTCATCGCTTTCAAACTCACGAATTAGGCAAAATATTTTATGAAAACGTTAATAAACTTGATTTATAATGAGTATAGAATGATTTTATTTAAAAAATTCCGAAAATTGAAAAACATGCGATATGTCCTTTAAAGGACATATCGCATGTTTCTAAAGTATACGACATTTTACATTTTTTGGCTTCCTTGTGTATCTAATACTTACTCCTAATAGTTTGTTAACGGTATAAAAGCGGTAATTAGCCATAATATCAATTTAAATTATAGCCCCGATCGTTTAAAAACTCGTTAATTAGATAGCGTGTCACGTGGTACAGTGACGTCACATGCGACCTTCTTCGAACAGCTGATTGTAAACAAATTGTAGGATTAGCATTATCTTCTTTAAATTTTGACATTCATTCACCATGTAAGTTATTTTTTTTACATGCTGACTAAATTAAAAGAATCTTATTATTCAGTCGTACATGTTTGAGCCACCAGTACTGATAAAATGCGATGATATAGCCGAAGAAGCGACGATGAAGTCGGCAATAACGATCAAATTTATCGACGTGTAAACACAACTTAGTAAGGATTGTAGCTCAAATGAATCTGTTAAAGGTGTTTATTTATTAAAATCTACAACAGTCTTGGTTTTTGGCGTTCCTAATGACTCAGAATGTTCATTATTGTAAAACTGTGGTGCACAAGAAGTTTGTTTCTTCGGCAGTAACTGATCACAACTTTCTAAGGTTGTTTACTCTATATTACACTGGATTATAAAAGCAAGCAAGAACGTTTTCCTTAATTATTGTTTATATCTGTAAGATCCCATCTCCGTATTTTTTTATCCATGTACGTATAAATGTATATCAACAAACTTTGTCTATTTCTCGCGTAAACAATCAATATCGACAACTCGATCCATGACTTCTCCCACAAAAAATAAAACTCATAGAAATCTAACATCCCGTCCTAAAATTATGATTTCTGCAGAGGTGAGCTACATGTATGAATGAAGAAATCATGTATAACTAAAAACCGATGCATGCATGAACGTATAGTTTAACAATAAGAAAAAGAAAACAGCTAATGAAGCGAGGCGGTATCCAAAATGGCGTCCCCTCTCGTTATTTTTCTCCGATGAACTTGCGTTTTGTACACAGGCCCCTGTGCATAAACTTCTATTTTTTTCTTTTTGAGAAATGAATAAGATTTATTTATGAAACTATAATTACAAAAATGTACCATATAATTAATAATATATGAATTGAATGTTTATTAATAAATCCTCTCGTCGACTGATAGACCCCTTTTTGTCACAAGATTTCCGCATACTTTCGTAAGGGAAACTTAAACAAACAGTTCAAATCCCCATTTTCGGTGGCTAAATCACCCGCAGGAGGCACAGAACACCATCATGTCCCGTTATCGACAATTTAATGGTGATAATTAGTTTAATTGTCGTTTTAATCTAATCCAATTACTAAGATGGCTAACAGCACCTTCTCGCTCGAGGTCGCATATGACGTCACACATCATGGCGGGTAGATCGAGAGAGAAAATATGCATATCGCGACATTTGAATTTCATCGCTTTCAAACTCACGAATTAGGCAAAATATTTTATGAAAACGTTAATAAACCTGATTTATAATGAGTATAGAATGATTTTATTTAAAAAATTCCGAAAATTGAAAAACATGCGATATGTCCTTTAAAGGACATATCGCATGTTTCTAAAGTATACGACATTTTACATTTTTTGGCTTCCTTGTGTATCTAATACTTACTCCTAATAGTTTGTTAACGGTATAAAAGCGGTAATTAGCCATAATATCAATTTAAATTATAGCCCCGATCGTTTAAAAACTCGTTAATTAGATAGCGTGTCACGTGGTACAGTGACGTCACATGCGACCTTCTTCGAACAGCTGATTGTAAACAAATTGTAGGATTAGCATTATCTTCTTTAAATTTTGACATTCATTCACCATGTAAGTTATTTTTTTTACATGCTGACTAAATTAAAAGAATCTTATTATTCAGTCGTACATGTTTGAGCCACCAGTACTGATAAAATGCGATGATATAGCCGAAGAAGCGACGATGAAGTCGGCAATAACGATCAAATTTATCGACGTGTAAACACAACTTAGTAAGGATTGTAGCTCAAATGAATCTGTTAAAGGTGTTTATTTATTAAAATCTACAACAGTCTTGGTTTTTGGCGTTCCTAATGACTCAGAATGTTCATTATTGTAAAACTGTGGTGCACAAGAAGTTTGTTTCTTCGGCAGTAACTGATCACAACTTTCTAAGGTTGTTTACTCTATATTACACTGGATTATAAAAGCAAGCAAGAACGTTTTCCTTAATTATTGTTTATATCTGTAAGATCCCATCTCCGTATTTTTTTATCCATGTACGTATAAATGTATATCAACAAACTTTGTCTATTTCTCGCGTAAACAATCAATATCGACAACTCGATCCATGACTTCTCCCACAAAAAATAAAACTCATAGAAATCTAACATCCCGTCCTAAAATTATGATTTCTGCAGAGGTGAGCTACATGTATGAATGAAGAAATCATGTATAACTAAAAACCGATGCATGCATGAACGTATAGTTTAACAATAAGAAAAAGAAAACAGCTAATGAAGCGAGGCGGTATCCAAAATGGCGTCCCCTCTCGTTATTTTTCTCCGATGAACTTGCGTTTTGTACACAGGCCCCTGTGCATAAACTTCTATTTTTTTCTTTTTGAGAAATGAATAAGATTTATTTATGAAACTATAATTACAAAAATGTACCATATAATTAATAATATATGAATTGAATGTTTATTAATAAATCCTCTCGTCGACTGATAGACCCCTTTTTGTCACAAGATTTCCGCATACTTTCGTAAGGGAAACTTAAACAAACAGTTCAAATCCCCATTTTCGGTGGCTAAATCACCCGCAGGAGGCACAGAACACCATCATGTCCCGTTATCGACAATTTAATGGTGATAATTAGTTTAATTGTCGTTTTAATCTAATCCAATTACTAAGATGGCTAACAGCACCTTCTCGCTCGAGGTCGCATATGACGTCACACATCATGGCGGGTAGATCGAGAGAGAAAATATGCATATCGCGACATTTGAATTTCATCGCTTTCAAACTCACGAATTAGGCAAAATATTTTATGAAAACGTTAATAAACCTGATTTATAATGAGTATAGAATGATTTTATTTAAAAAATTCCGAAAATTGAAAAACATGCGATATGTCCTTTAAAGGACATATCGCATGTTTCTAAAGTATACGACATTTTACATTTTTTGGCTTCCTTGTGTATCTAATACTTACTCCTAATAGTTTGTTAACGGTATAAAAGCGGTAATTAGCCATAATATCAATTTAAATTATAGCCCCGATCGTTTAAAAACTCGTTAATTAGATAGCGTGTCACGTGGTACAGTGACGTCACATGCGACCTTCTTCGAACAGCTGATTGTAAACAAATTGTAGGATTAGCATTATCTTCTTTAAATTTTGACATTCATTCACCATGTAAGTTATTTTTTTTACATGCTGACTAAATTAAAAGAATCTTATTATTCAGTCGTACATGTTTGAGCCACCAGTACTGATAAAATGCGATGATATAGCCGAAGAAGCGACGATGAAGTCGGCAATAACGATCAAATTTATCGACGTGTAAACACAACTTAGTAAGGATTGTAGCTCAAATGAATCTGTTAAAGGTGTTTATTTATTAAAATCTACAACAGTCTTGGTTTTTGGCGTTCCTAATGACTCAGAATGTTCATTATTGTAAAACTGTGGTGCACAAGAAGTTTGTTTCTTCGGCAGTAACTGATCACAACTTTCTAAGGTTGTTTACTCTATATTACACTGGATTATAAAAGCAAGCAAGAACGTTTTCCTTAATTATTGTTTATATCTGTAAGATCCCATCTCCGTATTTTTTTATCCATGTACGTATAAATGTATATCAACAAACTTTGTCTATTTCTCGCGTAAACAATCAATATCGACAACTCGATCCATGACTTCTCCCACAAAAAATAAAACTCATAGAAATCTAACATCCCGTCCTAAAATTATGATTTCTGCAGAGGTGAGCTACATGTATGAATGAAGAAATCATGTATAACTAAAAACCGATGCATGCATGAACGTATAGTTTAACAATAAGAAAAAGAAAACAGCTAATGAAGCGAGGCGGTATCCAAAATGGCGTCCCCTCTCGTTATTTTTCTCCGATGAACTTGCGTTTTGTACACAGGCCCCTGTGCATAAACTTCTATTTTTTTCTTTTTGAGAAATGAATAAGATTTATTTATGAAACTATAATTACAAAAATGTACCATATAATTAATAATATATGAATTGAATGTTTATTAATAAATCCTCTCGTCGACTGATAGACCCCTTTTTGTCACAAGATTTCCGCATACTTTCGTAAGGGAAACTTAAACAAACAGTTCAAATCCCCATTTTCGGTGGCTAAATCACCCGCAGGAGGCACAGAACACCATCATGTCCCGTTATCGACAATTTAATGGTGATAATTAGTTTAATTGTCGTTTTAATCTAATCCAATTACTAAGATGGCTAACAGCACCTTCTCGCTCGAGGTCGCATATGACGTCACACATCATGGCGGGTAGATCGAGAGAGAAAATATGCATATCGCGACATTTGAATTTCATCGCTTTCAAACTCACGAATTAGGCAAAATATTTTATGAAAACGTTAATAAACTTGATTTATAATGAGTATAGAATGATTTTATTTAAAAAATTCCGAAAATTGAAAAACATGCGATATGTCCTTTAAAAATCTTAATAAAAAGTTTACGATGCAGACAAAAATCTATTTTATCTCTAAAAACAATACGTTTATATTGTTCTGCTTTAATTATTTCAAACTATAACATGCAATAAAAGTTGACAAATAATATATTTCAAATTAGATAATAAAAACTTTCACTAAAATGCATGCAGTCAGAAAATAGAGATATGAAACCGTTTTAAAGTTAGAGAATGGTAGATAAAGAAGAGTTAATAAAATAGGTTATAAAATGTAATTGGTCATTGCAGATGAACTTGGGCCCTTTTTATCAAAAGAAAAAGCAACATCGTACCTCCAAGGAAGATCTAAACGTGTCAAACGAGACATTAATGAAGAATGTAGTGAATCAGGGGGTTGTGACCATGAAGAGGTGTCGGAACATGGCGTCAGAGACGTGGTAAGTATGATACAATTATAATAGTGTTTGATCACTGAGAGAAAGAAACAAGGTTAATGGGATAAAATAATGTATTGTATATGGCATATATAATCACGACATTTCAATGTTGCAGTGTACGTGGATGAAAAACAGACTATGCAATCAGCTTCACTGTTCACCTGGATCTGTGTGTGCCACCACAAATAGGGACTGTAGCAACTTGAACAATTACGGAGTAGGTTGTGAAGGTAAGATCTTTTTAATTTATTTTAGTACAAGAACTTCAGAGGAATTTATAGATAGTGAGGCGAGTATTAGAAAGAAATAATGAAATTTTGAGTTCTTGGTTTTTTTTATTTCAAAAGGATTGGTTCAAATTTAAAATGAGCATATCACATTTTCTTATTGCTGTTTGTACATGATAATTAAACATTGTATATGTAATTTAATTCTGTAAACACTCTCTAAATTATGTGTATGTTCAATAGATTTATACGAATGAAATCCTTGCTTGTTTTGTTGACTAAAACGAATGTAGATTGCAATAATATGTATTGATTCACTTTTTAAAGCTATGGATTTTTTTATGAAAAAATAAAAATAACATTACTTGTTTAACAGACATAAACGAGTGCGCAAGCTATCCTTGTCAAAATGGCGGAAGGTGTTCCAATAATATCAACAGCTTTTCCTGTTCGTGTCCTGGGCATGTCTATGGAACAACGTGTGAATATGGTAAACTAAGAAACAATACTCATTGTTATTTGCTATATTTTAGTATTTCATACCATCGATAAACATAAATTAATAATTTGGTGATAGAAATCTATTCTTGGCGATTAGTTGTTTCTTCCTGCAGATACATGTAGTATGCTCTTTGAATATATGAACTTTAAAAAGATATGCAGTCAGCAGAAGAAGCAAAGAAGATTTTTAAACATTGTACTTTTATAAATTAAAACTGCATGACCATTTTGGCCCCGCCCTTGAGTCAGAACCCCTACCCAGAGGGACGTGAAATTTGAAATCTTGGTAGAATGTTTTATAGTTTAATTATAAAGGAAGCCAGTTTCCATTAGAGCAGAGAGAGAGAGAGAGAGAAAGAGAGAGAGAGAGAGAGAGAGAGAGAGTAGAATATTTTTAAACATTTTATATATTTACACATGACCATTTTCGCCCCACACTAGATTTAGAACTCCTTCGGGGACATAAAATTTGAATTTTCGTAGAGAGTTTTATCGTCTTTCGTAATACGCAGTCTGTTTTTAATTCAGTATCAGGACACGTAAAGAAGACAGTTTTTAAATAATTTGACTCACTACATTTTAAACGTGAAAGTCAGTGCAGTCAAAATGACGTCCATCTCACTACATTATTGGTAACACACATGCAACCCACAGCATATGATAAAATACCATTTCGATACATATTCATTTTTATTTCCAGAAATTTTGAAGTTACAATTTATTTCATCTGTTTAAACTTTATTCATTGATGCTGGTATTCAAGAGGTTCTGAAAGTTTTACATCTGGCAAGTAAGAATGTTCTTCAAAACGATAGTATTAAGGTCTGCCTCAACTTATTCTTGTTGTTTATATTTAAACCAGTGATATCTTTTAATTATATTGCTTAACTGAGTGATTGGTTGATTTATCCCTACATGCAAATAAGTCTATCCCTTTGATAAAATGTGACCGGGTTAGACTCATTTTCCCTTTCCTCAGGATTATCAGCGGGGAAATTAAGGTGTTTCTATATATCTGGCGACAATATATAGAATTTAGATACAATTTATACTTTAACCTAACAATATATATATAAATATAGCAGTTAATGCAACGTCAGGCAATATTTAATTATGTCGTTTTATGAATGATATTTCGGAAGAAAAATGAACTATGAAGTGAACTTTGACACAACCCCTCAAAGAATATAAGTCGATGACCTATATATTTTTTCTGTTCATCGGTAAGTTAATTGACCTCTTCTTAATATTAAATTTTAAGTAGAGTAATCTCAATGATAATTTCAATCTATTGCAAATTTTTTAAAAATATCTGGGTTTTTTTTACCACACCCCAGAAAATTACCATTACTTTCTATTATATCTGAGAATTTTCGTACCCAAATTTTGAAACACCCCATGTATAATAAGGAAGTCGATGATCATGTAATTTTTTTAAATTGATATTCACTCTCCATTAACTGATTAAAATTATATGAAAAATTGACGAAAAATCTATTGTAGAAATGAATTGGGTCCGCCGTCCTTAAGCACGAGTGACATATGTTATAGAGTAAAACTTCAATTTTAAGTGTGTCAATTAAGCAAAGATGAGATGTAATAGTTAATAAAATAATTAAGCAATTATAATGAAATTAAAATATTGTCTTGTACAAAGGGAAAGGTACTTTAATGAATTCTTTTGAAAATACATGTAGATAAAAGTCAAATTTCATTCATTCATTCATTCATTCATTCATTTATTTCAATCTCAACAACATTGCATAATGGTACACAGACATTACATGTATTATGATACAGATGTGATATTTACGAAAATGGCTTCAATAAGAGTTTGTCAAAATTTCACTCCATGAAAGGATTATTACCTTATATAAGAAACATGCCCGTTTAAAGGACATATCGCATGATTTTTAAACTTCAATTAAAAAAAAAAATTCTATACTTATTAAAAAACGATTTACATGATAATCTGCCTAGATTATTAGTTTGAAAGCGATGATGTTCAAATCCCGCGATATGCATATTTTTTCTCGCCATCTACCCGCCATGTTTTGTGATGTCATATGCGACCTCGAGCGAGAAGGTGTGAAAACAGTTGTTAGTCAACATTGTAACCGGATTACGTTTAATCGACAATAAAACCAATTACACTTAACAGATTACTAATAACGGAACATTATGGTGTTAAGTGTCGCCTACGGGTGTTCAGGCCGTCAGAAGAACGATTTTTTATTCAGTTTTCCAAAGGAAAGTGTGAGGAAGAAGACTTGGACAATTTTAGCCGCCGAGGGGATTTTGTGCCAACGAAAAACAATCGTGCACTTTTCTAAGGATCAGTTGGACAGAGACCCTGATAAATTGTGAGAAAATGGGCATGATGGAGCGAAAATTCGATTAAAGAGTGAGTCCAACCGGATACCCCCTCCTTCTTCAGCAACCACTGAACGAGAATGCCGCCATTTTTCTGCCCCCAGCGAAGCCTAGAGGAGCGTTTGCAAAGCGCCAGAGAGCAGACGTAAGTTTTTATCATTTTTTTAGATATCTGATTTATGAAATCAGAAATATAAAGTTTGAAATATAATAAGTATACTGCATTGAACACTGTTGAAAAAGTGTAATCTATAATAGCCAATAAAAGCTTTTTTAAGAGAACAAGAGGCCAATTGGCCTTAACGGTCACCTGAGTAACATATATCCCATACACAAACTTGCCATGGAGTCTCATATATGCATTTAATTAATTAGGTTTCATTCTGGAGTAGAAAAATTATAAATTTGTAATGACGACCACATTTCAAAAAGAACTGTGGAACCTATAATTTTTGTGAAAAACTAAAAGATCTGGTCTACGAAATCATGAATTCAGTTTTCCTTTCAGGTGTGTGGGAGTCAAGAAGATAATTATTTATAGTTATAGGCATTAACATCTATGCATCCATTTTTTTTTTTTTTTTTTTTTTTTTATTGATTCCTTATAAACAAGTACATAATAACATATCAGAAAATAGCATATGGTGAAAACAGAGGTACAATATATATCAGGTTTTTATAAACTAAAAATGTACACTGTATATGTATATGAGATAGTCAGAAAAAAAGGGGAAAAAAATCAATATATGTTGAAAAAACGTATACGATATATATCAAGATTTTATGGGGAAAAAAATGTTACATGTACACCGTACGTACATTTAAACATGTATGTGTTAATCAAAAAAAAAGTGAGAGAAAATAAATCCTTGCATTGATAATTTACATGTGATTTTTTTTTATATTTTGGCCCACACATAACAAAGGGTTTCCCTACCATCAGTCAAAGTCTGTGTCCATGTTAGAAACCCTTGTATACAACAGAGGGACTGTCTCCCTCGGAGGGTGGGCGTATATAAATATATATATACATACATAATAGATATAAGCATAAGTACATATTCATAGCATAAATGAATATTCATAGTAAAAATGCAAAATTTTGAAAAAGTTTCTTTTCTTTCATTTGATGTAAAAAAGATAGAACAGAACAATAAGATAAAGTATTCTCTTTAATATACATTCTTAACGATTGGCTTGTTTCTTCTAAGTTTTCGACTCTACAGAACATTTTATATTTGTAAATTCTGAATGCAATAAATGAGAGGAAGATATTATAAAGCTTTGTTGTTTCGTTATCATCAACAAAAAAGCCAATGATGACATTTTTCCAAACAATATTAAAATTTAAGCATTGGCTTGCCATATGCCAAACATGTTTTACATTTACACAATCAAAAATTAGATGCTGTGCATTTTCTATCTCGGTTCTACATATTTTGCATTTGTTATTTACCCCTTTATTCCACTTACTGATTAACAGATTATTACTTAGTAAATTGTTTAGAAGTTTGAAACAGCTGAAACAGGAGGTTAAACGATTTTCTATTCATTATTCAATAAAAAGTCAAAAGAGTTACAAAGATCAGATTAAAAACATAGAAAAGGAAATAATCGAGATAGAATCGTTACCTTATTTAGAAATTAATATGAATAAAAAGCGAACTCTTGAGAGACAACTAAGCGATCTATACGATAGAAGAGCAAAAGGCGCTCAAATTAGGTCTCGCGCAAAATGGTTAAATGAAGGGGAGAAAAACACGAAATTCTTTTTAGGCTTGGGAAAAAAGCACCAAACACAGAATACTATTTATGAACTAAGAAATAAAAATAATGACACTCTTTCTACTGATGATGACATATTAGGTGAAATGTGAAGCTTTTATGAAGAACTCTATCGCAGTAAAAATATAAGTAGTTCTGATATTGAAAACTACTTACAAAATAGTAATATCATGTGTTTATCTGAAAATGTAAAAAATACATGTGATCAATTTCCAAACTTAGAAGAGTGTAGAGATTCTGTAATGAACATGAAACATAATAAATCACCAGGGTTAGACGGATTACCAGTTGAATTCTATCAATGTTTCTGGGATAAAATATCAATACTCTTTCATAATATGCTTAAAGAAATATTCAGTTTAGACGAAATGACATTTTCACAACGACTTGCTGTATTATCTTTAATTCACAAAAAAGGAGAACGGTCACAGCTTACAAACTATAGACCAATTAGTCTCACTAATACTGATTACAAAATAATTGCCTTTATATTTGCTCGCCGTCTGCAAAAGGTTATTGATAACTATATAGGAAATGAACAAACAGCATATATAAAAGGAAGATATATTGGAAGCAACGCAAGGCTTATTCTTGATATTTTCGAATATTGTGAAAATAATAATCAAAACGGTATATTACTATTCCTAGACTTTGAAAAAGCTTTCGACTCAGTTGAATGGAATTTTCTTTTTAAAACTTTGAAAAAATTTAATTTTGGACCAGATTTTATAAAATGGATAAAAATCCTTTATAAAAACCCTGTTTTCCGTTTAAAAAATAATGGATGGATTTCAAAAACATGCGCAATGAATAGAGGTATAAGACAAGGGTGTCCGATTTCTGCTATATTATATTTATTTGTTGCGGAAATTTTATCAAGTAAAATTAAAGAAAATTATTTAATACATGGATTTACCTCGAAAAATTTACAAGATGAAATAAAAAATGTACAGCACGCGGACGATATGACGGTTACTTTAGGAGATATAGAATCCATGAAACATGCTATTGGCACCATAGATAAATTTTGCAAATTAGCTGGATCAAAGATAAACCTATCAAAAACTGAATGCATATTGTTAGGAAATTTAAAAGACCAGTTCGAAAATCTAGAAGGTATTAAAGTAGCTAAACAAGCTGTAAAATGCTTAGGTATTTTTGTAGGACACGACAAAATCGAGTGTTATAATAAAAACTGGATGAAGATTTACCAAGATATTGAAATTTTGTTTGAATCATGGAAAAAGAGAAAATTAACATTATTCGGTAAAGTTAATGTAGTTAATTCTCTTGCCTTACCTAAACTTATATATGTTTCTAGTATTTTAGAACTTCCCGGAAGAAATTATGTGAATGATATAAATAGAGTAATATACAATTTCATATGGAATAAAACAGACAGAATCAAACGAAATACGATGATAGGTGATATTATGGATGGCGGTATAGGCATTACCGACATAGACTCTAAATTAAAGGCTATAAAGGCAACGTGGATTGCCCGCCTAATTACAACTAATCATGTTGTAAAAAAATATATAGATAGTCTCTGTAAAGCGCTGAATATCAATATAAACTATTTAATGAGCACAACAGAAATATCGACTGAAAATTATGGTATACTAAAAAACTTTCCAGAATTTTATAAGCAAGTTTTTACCTGTTTTAATCTATGTAAAGATTTTAAGCAAAATAATGACAGATCAATAAATACCGAATCGTTTTTATTACAACCAATTTGGTCGAATACTTCATTTACTTTTAAAGGTAAAACGATATGTTTTGATGAATGGATTAAAAGCGGAATACTGTATGTTAAAGATATTTTTGAAGAAAATGGTAAATTAAAAAGTACAAGAGATATATTTGATAGGTTAAACAAAAAAAGCAATTGGATCTGCGAGTATAAAATAATACAAGAAGTGTTTAAGAAATTTGAATTCAAGTATGATTTTTCTAAAATCCCCTATATCAAAATGCAACAGAATGACGAAGAATACAAAACTAAATGTTTTTATTCGAAGCTTGTAAAGCTCAAATTTCAAAGTCCAATTTCACAAGGAAAGCTTGGTAGGGATTTCCAGATCCAAGATAAGGAAATTTGGAAATCAATATATTTCAACAAAATTAAAAATGTCAAAGATAAAAGTATTGCGGAATTTAATTATATGCATCCATTTTGGCCCTGCCCTAGAGTCAAAACCCATCCTTGAGGGGACATGAAAATTAAAATTTCAGTAGAGGACTTCCTGGTTAACATAATTATTAGTCAGTTTGTTTTATACAGATGTGTGAGAATAGAGAAGAAGATTTTTAAACATTATATGCATTAACACTATATTGTCATATTGCCCCCCCCCCCTCCTCATTTCCCGAACCCCTGACCCAGGGGCCATGAATTTCACAATTTAGGTAAAGGAGATTGTGGATATCATAACCATGTATTCAGTTTTTTGCCCACATGTGTGGGAGTAGAGAGGAAGATTTTTTTTAAAATTTAAAACATTTATACTATATGGCCATATTGGCTCCACCCTAGAGCCTGGACACCTTACAAAGGGGTCATGAATTTCACAATTTTGGTAGAGGGCCTCATGGACATCATAACCATGCATTTAGTTTTTAACAAATATATATGGGAGTAGAGAAGAAGATTTTCTAAGATTAAATACAATTTTACTACATGTATTTGGCCATATTGGCCCCAACCTAGAGCCTGAACCCCTGACCCAGGGGTCATGAATTTCACAATTTTGATAGAGGGCCTCATGGACATCATAATCATGCATTTAGTTTTTAACAAGTATATATAGGAGTAGAGAAGAAGATTTTCTAAGATTTAATACAATTTTACTATATGGCCATATTGGCCCCACCCTAGAGCCTGAGCCCCTGACCCAGGGGTCATGAATTTCACAATTTAGGTAGAGGGCTTCATGGACATCATAATCATGCATTTAGTTTTTAAAAAATATATATTGTAGTAGAGAAGAAGATTTTCTAAGATTTAATACATTTTTGCTATATGGCCATATTGGCCCCACCATAGAGCCAGAACCCCTGACCCAGGGGCCATAAGTTTCACAATTTTGGTAGAGGGCTTCATGGACATCATAACCATGCAACCAGTTTTTTCCTCACATGCGTGGGAGTGAAGAAGATTTTTGAAAATTTGGCCTTTTTTTTGCATATTTGGCCCCGGCCCGTGGCACGCCAGGGTTGGTAGAGCCATGAATTTCACAATTACGATTCATCTTACCATAGAGTTGCCTGGTAGTTTTCAAGAAGAAGTTAAAAATGTAAAATTGTCAACGCACGGCGTACGACGCACGACGACGGACGAAGACCAATTGCGAAAAGTCACCTGAGTGACTCAGGTGACCTAAAAGATTAATGTTTTGTTTTTTTCCACCAAATTCTACATAAAATATTCATTGACAGTAACGAGGATGACCGTGGTGACCATGACCCGGATTATGACCCATTAGACCAGACGGAGGTTGTTGCAGACTCTCATCATGTTACTTATACCCTGAGGAGTGATGCCCCGTCAGAAGAAGAAAGACAGTATCTTGTGTCTAAATCCTGCTTGGCCAGCATACTTGGAAACTGTGACATGTGAAAAGCCGTGTGAGCCAGTTGTGCAGTTTACCAAATCTCTAACTATGACATTTTTTGTAGGTACAGACACAAAGAAAACTAAATTATATGTTTATTCAACGTTTTTCTAATTGAAGATAACAAGAAAGTTGTAATTCATTCTACATGATATTACATATTTTTAATGTCTTTTTTTTACATTGTGCAATGTGGGTTTTTTTCAGATTAAGTGGACATCATGCGGCTGAAACTTGTAGTGCGCAGACGACAGATATCCTCATGTCCAGCAGCTACACAGCATGGAAAATCCTCTCTTATATATCAGCCACCACCTCTTTCATCAGCCTACGCTGCAGTCAACAAAGACCAGCTCGTCGCCACACGCCGCACCAGGTTTGCCAGATAAAGTCAGATGAGATTCCTGAAAGCCAGTGTAGTTCTCTGGTGGGAATGTCCTCCGAATGGCTGTCACAACACATGCTAGCAAAACTTTTCTGTTTCCTCCTCCGGTGCCATATCCAGAAGACAATTCTCCTATAAGCGATGTGTCGATATACCCTGTATATAAGCAGACAGTTATAGCTTGTGATACGGAATATATCAGTTGTAAAAGATTGTTGTTGTTGAATATTGTTTTTGTAGCATATAGTTTATTGTTGAATATTTTCATAATTTATTATTATTTATTAAGGCTGAAAATTGTTGTTTTTAATATATTTGTTTTTGATTCCATGTCTATATTGTATATATGTTATACAAAAGAGAGCAAGAATTGAGTACATGATTCATTCCAGTTTATTAATGATAATTAAACAGTTGAAAACTGGTTACTGTGGTTTCATCAATATTCGTTGAATACCAATTTTCGTGGATTTCGTTGTTTAGTTGATCCACGAAATTAAAAGTTCATTAAAGTGCAATTTTTATTAACATTTTGAATTGATAGGTACATTGGCCACGAATTTACGTATCCTTGAAACTGTAATTTTCACTTTATCCACGAAAATTGATGCCCTTGAATATTAATGAAACCACAGTATTGTCTTACTCATGGATTGGTTCGTTGTCATCTAGTGGCCCCTCTCTTTGGATGTACTCATGGAGACTAACTCCAAGGACTCGAGCATTCAAGCAAATGTCTCTAAAAATTTTCATGCTCGGTAATGCATTCGAGCTTACTTGACTCTCGTATCTGGTCAACGAGTGGGGTCTCTACACAGCACGTGCACTCCATTGTTGTCTCCATAACTTCGCAGGAACACATTTGCACCTTTGTTAAAATATAAAATGGTTTTTTTTCTTCAAATTATTAGTTGCATGAAAATCGTAGTTTTACGGGAAATAAAAGTTAATGCAGACTGTTCTGAAATAACTACTGTAGTCATTTGATATTAAATTACAAGTTACGGGGTTAAACGGATGTTCGTGATTTTGAGACTTTAATTTTACAACAATGAACATTATAATCATAAAAAACGCAAACTAAATTAATTCATTATCACTATTTATTAAATCAATATTTCATAAAGATGTTATATTAAATATCCTTACCAAATTGTGTTAGCACGTCTATCGATCTGATCGTTTCAACGGACTTCATTGTCACTTTTCTCGCTTCTTTCTTGGGCTTTATGGTCGTTATTTATCTGCACTGGGGGCTCAAACATGTACGGCTGGATGTTGAGATTCTCGGGAATTTCATCAACATCAGAAAAAACGTATTATATAGCAAGTAAATATCAAAGATAACGCTAATCCTATTATGTGTTGACAATCAGCTGTTTGAAGAAGGTCGCATATGACGTCACAGTACCACGTGACACGCTACCTAATTGGCGGGTTGTTTTGACGATCGGGGCTAAGATTTAACGAGGCCGAGTACAGAACGAGTACGCACGCTTTCGCGCAGACTTTCATTTGTATTGTGACGTCATCTTTTTGCTTGGTTGACGCCATGGCGTGACAGTTTCAACTGCAGATATTCAGCGAAAATTGTTGAAAATAGCTCGTTTGATGTGTAAAATTAATGTTATATTGTGGAATAAACATAAACGTCTCAAAGTATAAGCTATATTTGAGCTCCGGTCGAAAACGTGAAGAGGGTTCGGCAAGCGTAACCCTCTGTCACGTTTTCTGAACCCGACTAAATATAGCTTAATTCATATATTTCAAGACAGTAACCATGTATTTTATATCAATGACCCTTAATATGTGATGTTATATATTTTCTATTATTTGAATATGCCTGAGTGTTTTAATAGTACTATATAGATCACTTTTCCCGCCTTTGTCAAATAAAAAATAGCCATTATCTGACAAATCTGGGAAATTGGGCATACAAAAATAATTAACGCTTCCATACAGCAAACAATCTATCGGAAGTGATTACTATATACACAAGGAAGCCCCAAAAAATGTAAAATGTCCCGTAGTTCAGAAACGTCCGATATGTCCTTATGTATTCTCAATGCATTTAAATTGTTTGCAGCGTGTCATCTCCCCGAGCACTGCGTTGCTACGACTTGTACAAACGCCTATGACTACCGTTGTACACAATGTCAGGACGAAGGCTCCACAGTGGTGTATTCCCTCTACTGGCCGAACGCCAACAGGAAAGTTTGTGAAGGTTGTTTTAAACACATATTAAATTGGTTTTATCTAACCTTTTAAGGCAAATTGAAAATCATGCTATATCCTTTCCCCTCATTGTACCACCTCCCTTAACTACTATTATTTTTTCTGTTCACTTGTCCATCTTTTTTGTTTGCAAAAATTTTTCTTATTGTTCTCACACATGGAATTGAATTTTACCTTAGCAACCTGCTCGTGGAAAGAGAATTGGTGTTGGCCCGGAACATGCACCGATCACTTGGCAAAAAACTGTGTTTGTAGCACCGATTTCTACAAGTCCTCTTCCAATCCTGCGCGTTGTGAGCGTAAGTCAAATTAAAGATCATCTATAGTTGGAATTGGGACACTTGTAAATATATAAACAATTCTTCAAAGGATTCAAATTATAGAAATGTATATTAATTAATCCTTTAATGTACGGACTTTGACTTGATTCGTCTTGGTTTTTTCAAGTTTCGAAAAAGCCTCGCATTGAGACATGTCGCCTTGGGGCGGAGAGTGATAGAGGTGAGGTAGGTAATTCTACATCACACGGTGAGGGTCAGAAAGAGAAGTCGACCTACATCAACTTCCAGCCGAAATCGCTCTCTTTCAATTTTGTCACGGCGTTTGATACCCCAAAAGGTTTGCCAGAGAAACCGACACACATCCATGAATATCATTTCGGTGTAGTTCACGCAGAAGTATCACTCTACAAACAAAATATCTACGGTTAGTAAACAAATAATGCTGTTTTGATCTTAGTTTTTTGGTACAGGTAGTTGTTTTATAAAAGTTCAGTGAACAGATTTCAAGTTGTTGATAACCTACATTATTTGGACAACCCCCGTTTTAAGTTTTTGTTCTATTCATTGCATGTAAAACCAATTTGCTAAAACATACTATTTTCTATATATTTTTTATTGCACTTAAAACCTGCTTGAGATAGTACAATATCTATCACAGATGTGTCAAGGTGAGTTTTAAGCATTTGAACATGTACGTCTTCTTGTATTTGTGGAGCTACAAGTAGTTTACAGGTACAAAATTTGGGTCATGTTATATAACAGTATGTGTAATCGTACGTGTACAACTATAAGAATTAATATTTTTTACATGTTCAGCTTTCTCTAACTGTTTTTGAAATAATTACATGATAAATGATAAAGAAACCTAAAGCATTGTCGATCCTAATTTATCGTCTGCATTACATAGAACAACGTCTGATATAGACTTAGGCATTATTTTTATTGGAAAAATGAAAAAAAGTTTGTATAGTTTTGATCTTGCACGTTTTGTGCAACTTATATAGAATTACGCAGTATGCAGAAATTATATAGGAATTATGACGTAATACGCATTAAAAAAGGGGATTCCCATAGTAACTCATATTTGTACTCGTATACGTGTAAATGCTACACACTCTAATAGAGAACAAGACCCATCTAACATCCTGTAAAGTAGAATTACCAAAAAAAAAAAAAGATTACTGTTACGTAAAACGTGATAAAGTAAAGTCTTTAGACCTTGCAGCAGCAATAGTGTCATAAATATTTCCTATGTTAGTTTATTTTGTTAAAATTCAAATTCATGATTCAAAAATATGATCATTTATAATCTAGATCTGTGCACATGTAATGACAAGTCTGGAGAATATCTTTTAAGTCTTATCAATGTTTTTAAAAATAAACT
The DNA here is from genome assembly GCF_963853765.1 of Magallana gigas. Taxonomy (NCBI): domain Eukaryota; kingdom Metazoa; phylum Mollusca; class Bivalvia; order Ostreida; family Ostreidae; genus Magallana; species Magallana gigas. Next base: position 15,308,625 of record NC_088854.1, on the reverse strand, counting down.
GTTTGTTATCTATAAACTCGGCGATCAATACAAATCAAACCTTTTATCTGTTACGAAATGCGTCAATGTTCTTATGTTTCAGCGTACACAAAAACCAGTCAAAAATTTTCCAAGAATGTTTTTTTCCTGGTCAGTGCAATCTTCTGTAAAACTTGCATTTTGGTCATGTCTTTTCTGAAAAGCAGAATAACGTATCAATGGGATAATCAGAGAGAGAGAGAGAGAGAGAGAGAGAGAGAGAGAGAGAGAGAGAGAGAGAGAGAGAGAGAGAGAGTCTTACCTGTTCGATATATATTTCTTAATAAGAGTTTCTTAATCGTGCTAACTTTTAAAAAAATTTCCACCATGTTTAAATTAAAACAGGCAGTTTATTTAATCCATTATATGTGATTTTTTTTCCAGGAAGAAAGACAAATGTTCAAACAGAACCACTGATAAGTAAACAGAAGTGTTCTTTAAACATTGAAGATCTGGATCCTAAACCAGATACTCCTATTGAATGCAAGGATGTTTTGTTTAATCAAACCAAGTGGTTCATGCAAGATGGAGAGAGGTACATGTATTTGTGTTCGAACTAAGTTTTTCAAAGCTTGTTTTAGAACCTGGCATATATCTTTGATATTATCTTTTCTTACAGCCTTTGTTTGACGTACAAATCTCAGGCGGGAGGATATATGAAATACAAAGATTTCAACAATAATGTCTTTCCTTCGTCTGGTGCAGTTATATACAACCGAGTTTCCGAATCGAGAGATGTATGTGTTCATTTTGATTCTTCGTCACCAGTGCACTGTGCAGAAACACTGTCTTGTCATGGAACAGAACCTTTACTGATCATGCCTGGACGATTAACACGGGATCCGAGCATAATGATAAAATATCGTGGATGGATCGATCCCTTTCCACACAACTCCACGAGGTGAAAGAGCTAGATAAACTCACATTAATAATGGACGAAAAGGGCCAGTCTTATAATGCATCTAATGATGAGGCAAACATTACATTACCGCACGAACCAGCTCTCTATGGCATTGCCCTGGAGGTGTTGGACAATGCTGGGAATGTAAAATCCGCTCGAAGATTTGTCATGTTTGACAAATCGTCCGAAATTAAAATAAATTTTTTGAAACACTTGAAAGTTGATTCTGCAAGTCCAGAAACAAATTACATATGGCAGACCCACAGAAAGAGAAGTTGCTTGTCTTGGGACGACAGGTATTACAATTCATACAACTATAGATTTAACCTTTTACGTAAAATTCAAAAGGACTTTCATGGAGTGTTCCAAGGAATATATGAACAACAGACAGGAATATTACCAGTTTCAGGAACAAAAAACGTGCACGGAATAACTTCGTTTTATTATTCGTGGTTTAAAGAGAATCAGGAGGTGTCAGCTGAGGTAGCTATTCCAAATTTTCCTGATCAAAAGCTTTGCGTTGATTTAGGCGTAAAAGATGGAGAAACGCACACAATAACGATAACTTCCAAGGACTTAATGGAAAACACACTTTCAGAAAATATCACCTTTTACGTTGACGCAAGCGTTCCTGATATTGAAGAGGTGTGGTTAAGCAAAGATGGCGTTAGACAACTTTTTGTCCACAACTCAACAGATTTAGCTCAAATGGTTCTTCAATTTAAAACATTCGACTCACACAGTGGTCTTTATTCAATCGAATATTTTCTTGGAACGTCACGTGGAGGAAACGAACTCGCCTACAAAACCCTTGCTGTACATATTCTGGAAAATAAGGTACTTATAATTATACTTTATATAAATAAAGTAATTAACTTTCTCTCTATAGTGCCCAATAAACCGCCAATGATAGTCTGCCAATTTAAAATACCAAGAAAGGCATTGCCATCCCCCGTATCAACTTTGTCAGAGTACAAGAAAATTTGCACTGTTTGCAACAGCCTTGTCGTAAAGAAATTTTTTGTACGTACCGTCATTTCCGATTTCTCATATATGTTTAAGTTTTTATACATAGACCCAGTCGAAATATGTAGACGCCTTTACGGTTTGGAATTATTTTGATAATTAATAGAATAAATAAATCACTGATAAAAAATAGTTCACATTATCTTATATACTAGTAACTGGAATGGTTTAAACGTAATACTTAATCAAGTTAAAAGTCAATTTTCTTGGATAAATGCTGCGATTTGTTTAGATTTAGGGTATAACATATTAAAGTATCTTATGAACCACTGAATAAAATTTATTGCGTTAAATAAAATCTGTTAAAAATAGCAAACAATAAATTATTCAAACAACAAATGCATAATTTTGAGATATGAGGTTGCGATGGGGGATGTTGGGTATGTAACCACACGTTTTTGTTTTTTGATAAACATTTAAATAATCACAAAACATATACTGATTACAATGGAATATTTGCCCCCGTTTTATTTTCACCCAATTCGCCCTCGTTTTAAGCGGTCGAATTTAAGAGTGGATGAATCCCAATGTCTCAAAATATTAATCTTTTAAGACGTTCCGAAACTGGTTGCAATGTAGAATGTCAACAATTATACCTGGCGAAAATAACCCTATATACAGTTGTATTAAAAAGATTTAGAGGAAGGTGGCTTTTTTTTTAAAACTGTGTATGTAATTTCGTATTATTTTAATTATCGGTTTTAATCACCGAGTAAGTTTTACAATTATAAATTACATATCTTCAATGCCCTTTTTAACAGTCTTACATTAGTGTAATTCAAAAGTATAATAATGTGAATTTCATTTCAGAGTTGTGATTCTTTTGTCGATTGCTACTGTCCTAGTGTTGGACCCTGCGAAAATGCATTATATACAGTAAAATTCAACCATCTGATAAAGAATAACACCAACACTGGGCAACACAACAGGGCCTATTATTTTACTGTGAAGGTAACAAACGGAGCACGGCTGGTTGCTATTGAACATGTGGACATTCTTGCTGATGATTCACCTCCAGTGAAAGGAGTGGTTGTTGAGGGACCTGAGGGATATCCTGATATTGATTATACCAGCGAAGAATCGGTGATTGTCAGATGGAACGGGTTCATAGACCATGAAAGTGGAATTATGAAATACCGCATTGGTATCGGTGAGCACTGTCTTTCAGCAGCAGAGATGAATGTCTACTCTCACGACCTGCCAAATAATTCTAGTCTTTATGAATCATCAGAAGCATATCTTAAAGTTAATTTACCACACGATGGTCTTTATTATGTTTCGGTGTTAGCTTACAACAATGCGTTAGAACCATCAGAGGTTGCCTGTTCAGATGGTGTTTTTCGTGACACGACTCCCACCAAGGTAACTGATTTAACTCTGGAATCAGCTAAAGTTAAACCTGTTATTGGATGTTATGATAATAAGGTCTGGCATATTTTTGAAAACTTAACGGCATACGAACTTCAGAAAACCGAAAGATGCAACATCGCTTGTAATTCAACTATGACTATGCAACTCGTTCAGTACCTACCAAAGCGAAACCGGTACTCAAACCATTCCTCATACTCGACAGCTATGTGTACAAAATTATCTAGTTTCTCAGAAAATTGGTTTATATATCTTCCATCTGACAAAATAAAATTAAGATGGGCCTTAGAAGAAAATGAATCACAAATCCAGAAAGTATACACAGGATTTGGATCAACATCTAGCGCAAGCATGAGTCCAGACTTGATATCGTATTTAGAAACTAAAAAATTCAATGAATATCATATCGTGCATTCGGGTTTGGATCCTGGCATACCAGTTTATGCTTTTGTTAAAGTAAAGAACAAGGCCGATCTCACAACCCTTGTCCCATTTGGACCTATAATCATCGATGAGACGCCTCCCTTATACCGAGGAAACGTTGCTGTTATCAAAGATCCTTAATACATCTATGTCGGATGGACTGAAAATACATTTATGGAGGCAGAACAAAAGGAACCAATTGAGTCTGTGCTTTTTCGAATAGGTATGTGATATCAATATTTTTACGGTTTTTAAATATCGTGCTGTAAACATTGTTAAAAAGAGTCAAATATCTCATTAAACTTTTATTCAAAATGGTTTCGTTAAGAATAATTATAAAGTTAGATATTATGACAATTTACGAAGAAATGCATGATATAAATCCTTTTTTTTTATTTTACTAATTTCACTTAATTCAATTTCATTTATTTTTAAGGTTGTGGAAACGTATTAAGAACACCTCTGTTGGAAGCAAAAATATTTGAGAAGTGTCCTGGAAACTTTTCATCTTGTTTTAAATATCCACTTGAAAGGGTCCTCAAATTTCATACTAATGATGATTCAAAACACTATTTTAACCTGTACGTTTACAACATAGCAGGACATTTTGCAGAAGTCCACACTGATCCCTTTTTTCTTCCACCTCGGTTTCCACCAACAACAGGGATACTTATTGAAACAGAGTCGGGACACTTATCATCCAACAACGATATTGACTATACTTTTCAGACCAACCAAATTTGTTTTGATTGGAAAGGAATATGGCATGTTCAAAATATGTCAATAGAAATAGGACTCGGATCTAGCAGAGAATCAGCTGATGTTCAATTTTTTAAATCTATTTCAAATGATGAGAATTGTTTACACAACTTGCAACTAAAACCATTTAAGAAATATTATACATTTGCGCGTGCGACTGTTGCAGGTCATGTACAGTCCGTGGTTATTTCCGATGGATTCACGGTCATTGACAAAGCAGACGTGCTTAATGCCCTAGACGTCCGAATTGGAACACCTTGCGGGGCCAAACATTTAACAGAAGTTGATGTTGAAATGGCAAATACCTCAAATGTATATTTCGTAAAAAGTAAATTACGAGAAAATCAAATATATACAGCTGTTTCAAATAACACTGCCCTTACAAGTGAAGATGTCGTATGGATTGATGAGATGAATAAACAATTTGTTGTCATTGTTCCGCAGCCTAAGTTCTATGTTCTAAACAATAATCCTGTAATTATACTTTCCTGTCAGGAGAATAAGAGGTTTCAGTCCAGTAAGCACACGATAGATGTGTTTTGGGCATATGATAAAACAGAGTCAATTACGCACTACAAAGTAGCTTTGTTTAAGATTAACAAGGATAGAACAGAGACACTGATAGAAACGTTCAAAAACGTTGGTAAAAACATGCAGATCCATCTCAATAATTTGCATTTACAAAACAACCAACTGTATCGTTCATTAGTCCAACCTTGCTTCCAGAAAACGTGTTTGAAAGGGAAGTATTCGAAAGATGTATTGGTTGAAGAATGGCTTCATTCTAGTTATGACATAGAAGCATTTTTCGTTGTGAACGGAAGAGATGCCCAAGAAGTGGATGTAAATGTGAAGTTTGATGCATTTAGATGTGGTCAAACGGACAATGCTATAGGGTATGCTGGGGCATTATTTGAAGCAATTGATCATCATCATCAACTTACATCTTGGTATCTTTTGCCCTTAAACACTTCTTACAATACATTTGATGTAAGTGATTTCTTTTATATTTGTTATTATTAGCCATATTCTTTATCATAGTTTTTTCTAGTTATATAATTATGATTTTATGCTACAAAGATTATAGGTAACAAATTAAAAAAAATTAACATAACTAGAGGAAAAAAATAAAAATAAAGAATGCAGCCAGCACACCTAATATTAACGTTTAATGTTTTGTACGTTTTCAATTATATATATACATATAATCGAGAATCTTTTTATTATTAATGTTTAATTTTTTTATAGATTGACATTCCATATACGTTGCCCGTTTATGGATACAAAAGTATGAAAATCTGTGTTAAAGGAATATGTCGATCTGGACAGTCAGAAACATCTTGTACAAATCTCAAAGCGAAGTCCAATCCAAATGAGATTACAACTGGACATCTTTACGAGATCGATTCCGAGGGAGATAACTTCAAGGCAATCCTCGAACTAGCAGACAGTCAACATTTAGGGGATAAAATAAGACTTGTACATGATGCAGAAGTCGATGTGGTATCGCGTGGTCGAAGAGTACACGGATTCATGAACGGAATAGATGGAAAGATTGTAACTTGGTACCTAATGGAAAAACAATCATTGCCTCATCTTACATGCGATGCTGATATCTATTGTCTCCAAACGACGACCTCAACAGATGGGATAGGAAGGTTTAACACACAGGGGTTACGAGCCGGCACATATTTTATATGTGCTATTGTAGAAAGCAACAACTCGAGTAACCTGAAACATTTTACATCAGCGGAAAATGACTTTTCCACATGCGGGAATGGCTTTGTTATTGATGAATCGCCACCCGCTGGTGGCCTTGTAGACATTTCTAGCAACAATGATGATTTTATTAGTGACAAAAACGAGTTAGAAGTACATTGGTCGGATTTTTACGATGATGAGATGAAACTAAGCGTTGAACATTCTGGTATCGCTAGATATGAAGTCTCGTTAGGTAATTTTAGTGAGTGTCATATAAAAGAAGTAATAAAAAGATCGTTTGAATAAGAATGTATATAATTTGTTTTCTTCCTAGGTTCCATTTTTGGTGGTCAAGATGTCGTTCAATACAGAAATGTTGGTTTGCTGACGTCAGTAGTATTTTTCAACACTAGCCTGAATATTGGAATGACATATTTTGCCACAGTAAAAGGTATTGCCAAGACTGAAATTTGGTAGTATACTCATAATTGTATATGTATTTTTTAAATTTGTAAAATTGAGTTCATTTTCTTTTGTGAACAGCGTTTGATTTTGCCGGCCATGTCACAGAAGTCACTTCCTCTGGAAAAACACTTGATTTCACTGCCCCTGAATTAGGAATGATTTTCGTACGATTTTCTGGACTTAAAGATGCTATTTCAACAATTCATGAGCTCTTTGTCCAGTGGGAAGGTTTTGTTGACGAAGAAAGTGGAATTAAAGACACCTTATTGGCTATGGGTTCTACAAATGAATCCACGGACATTTTGGATTTTCGTTCAGTCACAGGGGGGTCTACCATAATCAAGGAGCTTGAATCTATGCGAGATGGACACCAATATTTTATAATTCTAAAGGTAAAATATCTAAGGCATTACATGTTTAGTTAATTCAAATATGTATCATGAAGGTTTTCTTTTTGATTTATGATATCTTTGAAGGTATTAAACAACGCGGGCCTCCATACGATTGCAGCATCAGAACCGTTTTTATTTGACAAGTCTCCACCTGAAAATGGTGTTGTTTATGATGGTCTCGCAGTAAGTACATTTTATTTAAATCAGATTAATAACCGTAGGAATATATTTGAGGGTTAGGAATTAAATTTATGTATATTAAGGGATTCACTGTTGGTATGTAGCAATTTATCACGAGTCAAACCATAATTACTGCCTTATACTAAACATCTACAGTTATTTCAAACATATAAAGTTTCTTTGACTATTCTTTGATATATTTGCTTGTTACCTATAAAGCTTTCTCGCCATTTGATATTAAGTAAAGGTTGATGTAAATAAGAAATCTTAGAACCAAAATGTTTGTGCAAGTTTTCAAAGATCAAACGTCTCTGCCGATTTAGCACTCGGGATCTGCTGGTCAGTATCCACTTTGCCAGGAAGTAGTCAAACACATTTCTCAGTATATACAATTTCCTAATTGAATTATATATCCATGTTGTGTCTTAGTTTCAATGGAAGTAAATGATATGGGATGAGGATATGCCTTTAAGTATATATGTTTTTAAAATAATATTTCGATTGCTTTAACAATTTCTGGCGTTTGTAAAAGCTGATGTAAAATAAATTGAAGTGTATTTATATAACTATGTAATTAATTATGCCTTCTAGAGGACCTACATTTGAAGAACATCACACAGTCTATCTAATATTTTCTCTATTCATCTTGACTAGAATGATGTTGACTTTCAAAACGACATTCAGTCATATACTTGCCATTGGTGTGACTTTGTTGACCCTCACACGAGTATAGAGTATTATGAAGTTGGACTTGGTACAAAACCTTTCACATATGATATATTCCCCTCCAGATTTGTTGGACTTCACAAAAGTAAGACCTTTCATTTATAAATGACCAACTTAATGATTTTTTTTCTTTCTGCTCCGTCCAAAACGACCCCAATAGGAAATCGTTAATTTTCTTCTTTTATTTCCTAGATAATTCTTGGAGTGGGGCTTTTGAACCTGGAGTAAAATATTACGCTACGGTTAAGACTTGTAATCGTGCTGGACTGTGCTCTTTGAAATCTTCGAATGGCGTCATCATGGATAACACTCCTCCAGTCACTGGATTAATTCATATTGGATTTATTGGCCATCACGAACCTTTCTTGCCTTATAAGTATGTTGTGTTTTCGTTACAGTTAATGAGTTTTAATGTATTCTAGAGTAACGACTAACATTTCTTCTTGTTTTGTAGTAATTCTGTTTCTGCGTCATGGGTAGGATTTATAGATACTCATTCTGGAATCGATCATTTCGAGTGGTGTTTAGGGAAAAGCCCAGGTCTTTGCAATTATGTTGATTACGAAAATATCTTGCTATCAAACAGAGTGACCAAGACTGGTATGTCACTTCCTTCATCAACAGATCTCTATTTTACACTGAAATCAATCAATAGAGTTGGACTATCAGTAGAACGTTCATCTGCCAAGTTCCAAATTGATACAAGTCCTCCAGTTGCGGTGAAATCTCCAACGTTTATTACAAAAGATCATGGGGTTTCCCTAGTCAATGGAACTCAGTTTGACAACTCCTTGATCACCATACAATGGCAATTCCAAGATTTAGAAAGCTCCATTGTAAGACATCAATTAGTTCTAGAAGTAAATCGAAACGGACATGTTGCCTATGAAACGAAAGAACTTGGAAGTCAAATGCAGATAACTTTAATGTCCCCAAACGGGACGTTTTTGAAAGATGGCGACGCTTACATTGCAAAGGTTACCAGCTGTAATGGTGCAGGTCTTTGTACGACAGCTATATCGGATACACTTCTGATTGACTCCACCCCTCCCTCCTTGGGTGGTTTTATGAACACAATGACTTGGATAAATGTTGGTAATGAAACCAGAGTACAACTTGCATGGTATGGATTTATTGACCACGAGTCGGGGATACATGAATATATTATAAGTTTAAGTAGTTCCTATTCTGGAAATGAATTATCCGATGGTTTAAAACGTGTTCGCCATGCTAACACTTCTCGACAAACTGCTTCATTAACTTTGTCAAAAAAACTCAGAAGCAATGATGCTGTTGTGTTGACTGTAATAGCCATAAACTCAGTCGGTTTGAGAAGTTCTATAGGAAAGGCATCTGTTATTCTTGTTCCTAGTGATTTGAACCATACAAAGGGCATCTTAACATTTCAGAGACATTCATGTATATCTCACTATTGCAATAACGATTGTACTTGTGCAGTTGTTGGGAAAAAATGTCTGAATAAAGTTAACGCACAATGCAAAGAACTGCAGAATGTTTCTAAATTATTGTTGAACATTTCGGTACATTTTGGACTTGCTTCTTTTCCCGTTTCGATAATGTCAAGTGCCACCTGCTTTTCGGGTTTTTGGACAGATGAAGACCGATCGAAAAGGGTTTTACGTTATGAATGGAGTATTGGGGAAAGCGGAGTAAGTCCAGGATTTGGAATCTTTGATTCAAAAAAAGAAAGTGTGTGGTATGATAATGGTCTTCAAGAAGATATTGTATATTGTTTGCCCTTCCCCAAAAAGCTAAGTCATGGCCAACATTATACACTTTATATCAAGGCATGGGTATCGGAGAATGAATTCTCAATATTCCACTCAAAACCACTCTTAGTTGATTTAACACCTCCTGAGAGAAGACGAGGCCATTCAGTGATCGAGGCAGAAGGTCACTGTTTAAAAGATGTTGATTATATTGACTCGTTGAAACCAATCAAAGTTTGTTGGGAAAATTTATTCTCGGAAAAGGAAGGTGAAATAGTGACATATTACTTCAGTGGTGGAACAAGACCTTTTGGTACATATATTAGATATCCTTAAATTTGTTTATTCTGTATTAATCGATGACTTTTTTTCTATATTAAAATCTATTTGATATATATATCAATATTATATAATTTGTAGGTGATGACTTCATACGGAAAACATTGGTTAATTTATCTACAGTTTTTGAGGTTAATCAAACAATGACACCAGGAACCACCTACTTCTTCACCGTCATCGCTAGAAATAATATGGGTCTTGAAACCACTGCAATATCCGACGGAATACTTGTTGATACTGACAGTCCTACCCCTGGAGTCGTATATAATACTAAACAATTTCGCAATGCTCTTCATCAGTTTTCCACATCTTCTCTGTCAATGTCTTGGCACGGATTTGAAGATCACCAGTCGTCAATTAAATATTTTGAAGTCAGCATAGTAGAAACAGAGAGCGGTACACTGATAAATAGAACTGATAGAGTACTCTTTTCAAATGACTATACTTTCAGAAACCTACATTTACAACATAACAAAAGCTACGGCATTAGAGTACGAGCTGCTGATTTCTTGCAACACTTCTCCACTTATGTCACTTCCCACCCAATTAAAATTGATTCAACTCCGCCGTTTGGAGTACGATGTGAAAAATTTGATGATTTATATTTAGAAGTAACTGCAATTGAAAAACAAACACCATTTCTCCACTCGAGAACAACTGTTTTAAGCGGTGTGGTTTCCCTGAAAAAGAATACAATCTACAAAATAGGCGTCGATGTTTTGAAAGAATTGCACTTTAAAATGGTTTATTTTCAGTTGGGGAACGAAGTCATGAATTTATATTTGTCATTGAATGCAGACTCGAGTTATTCTTCAAAACATCAATTTATGTCTACATATGAGGGCGAGATAAGTTTGAAGATTATAATTGCAAGTCGACATGACATCATGGAAGAAGATATTTTCATACGGCTTCAACAATGTAGCGTTTCTTCAATTACCCAGTCACCACTGATAGTACGCCAAATAAACCCTGGATTGCTGTCTGTATGCAGCTTTATATTGGATCCAGAGAGCGACATTGAAAACGTTTTAATTGGCGCTGGTACAACTAAAGGCGGATATCAAATACAATCTCTTTTACCTGTCTCTTCATTCAATCATGGCGTTGTAGAAACGGAGGTTCCCCATGGAAGTCGTATCTATATCACAGCTGTTGCAAGAAACAATGCGGGGCAGTGGTCAAAGTTTTCACAAGAAATAACATTGGACCATACCCCGCCTATTATAAGTAATTTCACAGTGGAAATCCAGAATTCGGAAACACGAGAGGAAAGGACGCATGTGGCAAAAATGTCGTTATCCAACTCCACAACAAGACTCCACAGAGAAACTCGGGTGGTGGCATCATGGAATGTAAGCGAGGAGGAAAGTGAACTTGCATCCTGTTATTGCTCTGTTGGTACGTTACTACCTTTTCATCATTGTTCATGAACGTTGGTAAACCCTGTTTTATTTTTTCAATTTGCAAATTTTGTTTGGTTTTATAGGTCCTTTGAAAGAATCAATGGGAAGAATTTGGCAACAAAGCATTGATAGATCGCAGTGTGAAATATCTAATCTGACCTTTGATCATGGAGCAAAAGTAGAAGTATCTGTCAAATGCATAAACAAAGTACAGCTAATGGAAGTAAAAAAGGCGGGACCACTTACAATATATCACGAAGCCCCGAACTCTGATTTGACATCTTTATCGTTTTATCCCGACAACCGTTATACTGTTCTGGAGGGCAATGCCAATTTGAAAGTACAGTCAAATTTAACCCATGTTGATTTTACTTGGGGTTTATTCGATGACCTGTCAGAAGACGTCAACTACGAAACGCGTGTAAGAAAGGATGACAATGTAATTGCACCTTGGGAGTCGGTTGGTCTTAGAAACAGTGCATCGAGAAAAATAAACCACATGGGGAGAGCAGATACCTTTTTTGTGGACGTCCGTGCAATCAATAATGGTGGTTTCCAAAGTCGTTCAATCAACGCCTCCATTATTCTCGAATATAAACCGCCTATCTTGACGGGTAATAAGTTAAACATCGATTAAAACTTGTTCAACATCAATGTTATTCACATATTCATAATATTTTATATTGTTTTAGGAGTACCAGCGGGATACCTTCTGGATAATGGAAGTTGCTCCATAAAGTGGACGAACGTGTTCTCGCCGAGTGTCTACGGTTCTATGGTGTACCAAGTATCGGTTGGTTCCAGAAACGGAACCTCTGATATCCAGTCACCAATCTTCACAATGGCACAGGAAATAAACGTTGAGTGGAGCCCTGACCAATTACAGCATGAAGTGTTTGTTAACATCCTGGCTTTTGGATCGAATGGCGAATTTTCGCGTTACAACACACATTTTTTTGTCCGCTAAAACTAAATTCATCTGATGCATAATTATTCTTGCGCGATTTATGTTGTACTTTATATTTTAGTCTAGAATTTAACATTAAAATATGTTTGAAAGCAGCAAATTGATGGTTCATTCTATTGTTATTCAACACAAAACTAGATACGGTATTCATTCCCTTTTCAATAGCTTTTTTCTGGATAACTTTCTGTCATCGCGATCAGTTTACTTTTTATGTCAAAGTATCACGACCACCAATTAAAGTATTTGTAATAGATATAATCGTTGTATAGCACGACTTAAACACATCATACGTAGCTGTATATGTTGTTATAATTTTATTTAAAAAAACAATATTATATTGTTTAACAACTTTACTTACTATTTTTGGGGATGGATTAAGTTTCAGATCGACCCAGTGAACATTCGACCAGACATAAAGTTCCCTTAAATAAACAAAGATTTTTATCTTTATCATTTAGTGATTTTTCCTTATTATTAAACCGCTGAGTAAATCGGAAATCTGTTAGATTGAACCTTATATGTAAACTCACTTGTTTACCTTTTTTCATTTTCAAAATGAACTTGCATTGATTTTCAAATATTGCGAGAAACCATTACGATTTTTATAATCTGAAAAATCATTCAAAAATTTCCAAAAGGACTTTCATGTCAAATGATGCATTGAGTTGTTTTAATAACATGTGTCTTTTACTAATTAACATTTTTTTTTATTGTCAATGAGTCCATGTCTAATGGCTAATTGATTACATAATAATTTGACAACATATTAAAAGTGATAGAAACTTAGACTATACTTAATCCGAACACAAAGGCTAGCTAGCTTTGAGCAATCTAATAAAATCCCGTTCATTAACTTTTTCACCTACACAATTTACCTAACAAATCAATTACTTTCAAGAGTAATAGATGACAAAACATAAAAGACATAATCATTTGAAAACAAGTTTTCCTCACAACACATGTAACACGATATCATTTTCCGCTTCCTTGTTAAGCATGTAGGATCATGCATGTTGTTTAAACATATGTGACAAACGTTCTGATTTGTCATAACTTATCAGGTTATTTGATGAATCAAAAAACCGCAAATATAGCACATGTGTATTGATATCTTACACGTGAGGTGAAATATTAGCCCTTGTAAGAATTACAAAAAGAAAAATTCTTATACAAACATACATATTTCAACTGTTGACATTCATATGAAAGACTCTGAGGGCTTATATAATTATTTTTAACTACAAAAACATTTTTTCCTAAAAAAGACCCATGTTACAATCGTGATATACATGTTTAGCAATTTTTCGGCAGACAAACCTTTTATCGCGATATAATGCAACTCTTTGAAGTATAAACACGCAACATTTTGCAATTTCTGAATATCTATTTGTTACAACTCAAATCTCTCGCAAATAAACGCGTTGCACTTAATATGGAGGAATACTTACTTTTCATATTATAACAAATTTTAGGGGTTTTTTGGGGGTGATATTGATTACTTGATAGGCTAATTGATAAACGGTAAATAAAAAAAATTAAACTTAAAAAATCAAATTAGGTACAATATTTATAATGTATTTAACAAATGACAGTTCTCTTCAGATTTATCGTTATCGAGTCCATTATTATAATGTTGTAGTATAGATTAAAATAAAATTGCGATATTTAGTATTTTTTCCTGCCTAGCCATGATAATACACCAAACAAAATCTGTCGACATGACATTTCTTTTAATCGTTGACTGAATAGCGTGGTACATATTTTAAACATATTTAAATACAATGTATCCTATTAATATGCATCTTGGACAGTAAACAATTTTGTCAATTCTTAAACGTATTTTTTGCTTGATTAAAGTCAACAAATTAAACAGAATTTTATTAAAAATTTACGTTGCAGTATGATATTTTCAAGAAACTATAATATTAGATGATAGTCTAGTGTTTTATAACTTTTCCTGAAGCCCGTTTGGTTATTTTCTTAAACCAACTTTATCTCACTTACAAAAGCTTCTAGTCTACTGTTTAGAATACATATACTAGTGGATATTCTTTTACTGGACAAGTATAATTACTTAAATTCAAGTAAATATAAGTAATATTATAAGGAGGTAGTTATCGGTCTTTGTGTGATAAGGTTTGTTTTTATAAAGAGGTCAAAATAATGAGGTGGATCGATCAGCAAGTTGTTTGGGACAAATCCATTGCCATTTAATATACTAGTGTTGAAAAAAAATACAAAACAGTATACTAACATTGATTGTAAGATATGAAGATGTGATAATAAAATACGCCTAGCTGGTAATGAGATAACAGAATTGATTTTTTAAAAAATGTCATGTAACATATTACATGACTTCTCGGGCGACATTACCACTACATTTGTCCCAGCGTTAGAAAAGAACCTACGGGATTTGCAATTCTAAATTTCTGTACACAATCTAATGTTTCATCCTCGCAAACGGCAAGATTTAAACTTCATTGTTCTTATTGCATGTAGAATTGGGTACTGAATCATATCTACCTATCTTAGATTTTAAACTTTTAGTGTAACCCAATCTCAGAAAAAATCAATATTTTAGCGTACGACAAGTCAATTCCCTCATTTTCATGAAAAATAAATGTGTTATATCTTTTATCTACATGTATATAAAATGATTTGAAATAATAACTTAACAAATTAAAACATTAAGTGTTTATACTCAAATTGCGTTGAGTATAGCAATACATTTATAATTAATCAAATCATCCTTCAGGTCAGATTTAGATGTACATAAAAAAGCGGGAATCCAATCATCCCGAAAGTAATATAATTTTTTCGTTATGCTTGTTTGAAAAAGTCATGAGTAAAATAACCATCAATAATTGCATTTTTTAAAAAAGAAGATGGGTGGATAAGGCGTGTAAAATGCCCATACACGGTCGCACAAGCTACTGAAAAATAAAAATATCAATAAATCTGATATATCTTTTTAAAATCATTTAAAACAATATAAATTTAACATGTCATTGATTTTTAACCTATAAACATGTTCAATACTTGGAATATGTTGACTCAAACAGGCGTACACGTATCAAAACCTGCAAATTCTGTCATTTTTTAGAACTTCAAGGCATTTTCTTTTATAGAGTGGGTCTGTGCTCCATATTTTTCTCATCGTTTAAATAAGGTCTATTGGAAAACAAACCGATTTCAATCAACAAAAACGTGGAGAGATGCCCCACTATACATTAAAAATATTTTGTATCCCAACAATTGATCGTTTTGAAAAAATAATACAAGTCCGTAAATTCGTGGTCAAAGTCACACATAATATTTAACAGCCTACTTTGTTGTGTCTGAAATGGCTCAGTGGTTAGAGTGCCTGACATAAGCTAACCTTATATATCTCCGGTTTTTATGTTACATACATTGTATATTGGTTCGATACCGCAAAAATTTATTGCAATATTTTTTCTGATCTTTTGTTAAATATATTAAAAACTGAATACAGTTAGAAATTGTGCTTTTGCAAACTTGTATTATAATATATTTGAATAGATTTAATTGGGAAAAAATAAATTCAAAATTGTATTTCACTACTAAACTGAATGGGCATTTGCGCCATCTTATCCCCCCCCCCCATCTTCTTTTGGAAGGTAACGGTAGTGTTCATAACTGACAATCTCACATTTGTTTAGTTAATGAATTATATTTAGGATTTTCACCATAAAATGTAGAATGTGCCATCGGGTATGCATATTTTCGTCACCGATTTTTAATAATGAACCTTATTTTATTTTAACTAGAGGACAATTTCATTTTAATTCGTCATGAATTACAATATTCCTTTTCTCTAAATGTTTTGCTTTCAAAGTACTGCGGATCCAGTATATGAGTTAACTGTTACTGAGTATCAAATATGTCGCTTCATTGCTCATCTCTGGATCAAAAGTACAATCGGTATATTAGTTTAAAACAGAGTTAATTTGTTATTCTTATTCAATATAAGTTGCACATATCAAACTGGTCCTGCTTTTAGTACTATCAATACTTTAATTTGTCATAGGAAGCGCTTTTCCGAAGCTTCCAGGTTGCGTGATAGCTTTGGTTTCATGACATAAAGACTTATTTAGCCTATACGCTAACCTCTTAAAAAAATCTAAACATTTCATTGATATCAACAGTACCTTTTCTATCTCCATACGAATAATTAAATTAAAATTAATCAACAGTTTTTTAATTAGTTTAAACATCGATTTTTACAGTTACTGTAATAAATCGTTCCTAGATTTTTGTACACTGAACAGTGCACTTGATATCAAAGTGACCGTACTGATAAATACCAAAGGTGCAGATAATCTAAATATATTACACTACTGTTTCCCTGTTAAGTCTGACGGTGTTCTATATATAGGTATCCACTGTATGCTTCGTTATCTAGAGGAGAAACACAGGTGAGAAGATTTTTAAGAATGTATATATATTTTAGAATTTTTATTATATAAACAAAACGCTTCTTTTCTTTAGTGATGATTCTTTCTATCAAAAATTACATAAGATAGGAAATAAAACTTTTACAAACCGAAAGTAAATAAAGTAAACAAATAAAAGGTGTCATTATTACATAATGTAGATACATTGTTTGTACTGTTGAAACAAAACAATAAAAATACCATCTTCGCTAGCCAAGGGTGACGGTCCGCTCCACCTCTGCTCTTTTCGTGAAAAGAACACAGGAGCGGATCATCACCCTTGGCTAGCGAAGGTATAATAGTATGCCGCCAGCATGTTCTTTACATTTTCTGCGATGATTGTACCTCTTGTATGAAACAACAAAAACTGAAAAAATAATTTAATCTTTACACCTATCTTTGAAATAAGTAAAAATACGTATAATGTCATAATTATCGATATAAGTACACGAACGCTGCATAGAAAGAAATAGCAAAATCTTCTAAATTAAGGAAGCCGATTTGGTTTTTTTTGCGGAAAAACTACAATAGCATAACTCTTTATTTTTTAACCATATGTAATTTAAACCAACTCTAGTTTATTTGCGAAGGTTCATGAAAATCGACCGTCTGGTTCTTTTTAGGGACCATCTCAAAATAGAGGTACATTTACTATACGAATATATAGGAAACTGTCATTTTCCGCAAATCAAAGCAGTTTTAAAAAAAAAATACTACAATAGCTTTTTTTCTCAAATTGTTATATATGATTAGTAATATCATTTCCTACCTTATATGTAAAAACCACAAAATTCTACCGTCTGGTTTTTAGTGGGGGCCATCTCAAAATATTAAAATTCGCCAAATTTTGCTATATATTTGGATCATCACGAATGATGATTGGTATAATGGATTCATTCCAAAAATGAGGAAAATGTCCTCGAGGATAGCATCATTCTGTATATAAAATTTCAACAGCGTACAATTTTTACTTATTCTTTTATGTTTTTTATTATAACGTACTCCTACAAAGCTTCATTTTATCATAACGTCATAAAAGCGCAATGACAATGCTCCCCTACCGCACAACGTAAACAAAAAACAAAAAACAAAAAACGTGGAGTCTATATACAGCTTATTCATAATTCAGTCAAGAGTGACCTTTGTGGACTCTATATTTACTATATGCTGCATTTCGGTCGATCAGCAAATGCATATTAATTTTTCTGGTAGTCTAATTCCTTTAGTCGTTTCAATTTAATCGTTATCGGAAACATCGTTACAACCAGAATTTCGGGTGGTATTATAATGAACATAAAGATAGAGTTTAGGTACTGTGTATATATTTTTAACTTCATGGTCCAATCAAAGCAGCAGTGACGATAGTATCCACGCTTTTTTCAATATACACTCGTACTTGATACACTTGGTTTGTAACTCGAAACATCGCAAATTATTTCTGTACAATACATCAAAATCACATCCGGGGATTCAAACGGACTAATTCATTCAATGCACAACCTTAAACTTCAAACATGGGTCAGTCGAGAAACATTCGCACTGATCTTTTGAAATCTCACATCAAACGCACGCTACTTACATCCTTAAATTCCAATAAAATTCCTTAAATACTCTCCAAACTGAACTTTTATTCTGCAGCCACATTGACTTCTGACAGGGCCAGCCATTTTGACGTCTTCGAGAAAGACTGATTTTAATTGGACCATCAGGAATATTAACCAATGAAATTGAGTTTAACATTTTCTATCGCAATGGCTGGTCTGGTCAGAAGATTAGTGCGAATGTTTCTCGACTTGTTGCAATACTGCTGTTGTCATAGGCAAAATCCCACCGTGAGCCCTGGACCAGTAAATGTCCGAGTAAAAATAAACTGGCGACTTCGAGAGAATAATGACGTATATCTCCGCTATTTTGAGACCCATCAACTTGAAATTCGGCATGAGTGTATCTTAGACATTACCTTTCTGAAAAATACATGCATATTGCAAGTGTTGTAAAAAATAATTGATTTATTAGGCTTTTGAAGCGAGCTGGTAGTTTTTTATCTGGGTCGGAGTTCGACCCCTTTATTTATGGTTACATTGAAATTAAATGGCTTAGCCCCTGTGCATAAAGAGTAGCGAAATATATGGTTTATAATACGAAAAACAAAACGAAAATAATAAATATTTTATGCTTATAATTTAAAGGGATTTTTTTATTTTCAGGTTCATAAAAGCTTTTTTAGGTCGCTTTCTTTTGGTAAAAAAAAAATCAGAAGAATCAGGTTATATTTCATAATCATTGTCATCTCCACAAGATTCACCAACATTATCTTTGTATCGCCTCAATTTACGAAGCTTACTAATGACTGTAGATTTCAATTTTTAATTCAATTCAGAATCTATGATGTCCGTTTCATCTTCATCATCAGCCCTCCTGCGAGAGGAAGGAAACCAGATTTATAAGACAGCATGTGTGGAGGGGCTGAGTCCCGCCATTCAGATCGGGAGACTTCAGAAAGCAAGGAACCTCTACTATCGGTATATTCACACACATGAAGATTATTTATTTAACAAATAAGAATAAGTCTCTGTAATATTATTTCTAGTAAGTATACCTTTGTTAATAATAAACACAACTTTGATTCCAAAGGGCTCACACGAGCGATGGAAGTGAAGATGACAAATGCTCAGCGGCGAAAAACTTGGCTCTCTGTGAATGGCGTATTGGGAAATTACATATTGTAAGAAAAGAGAGAAATGAAAATGTCGTTCATCAGTTTAAAGAAGCTTTGAAATATTACCAGTATGCTTTTGTAAATGGGGGAATTTGCAAAAACTCCACGTGGATAACCGATCTTCAATTAAAATACACTGATTGCTTTGAGGAATTTATGAGTTTTCTCTCCGATTTGCCAATAGAAAACAGGATTCGATATTTAAATCAAGTATCCAGCTTGATATCAATTTCTGAGTTACTTGCTAAAATCAACCTTCAACTAGTACAGCACCATTTTCATGAAGGCATCAACGCATGGCAAAAAGGAGATTACATGAAATGTAAACATCAAATGGCAGAATGTCATTACCCACTGCACGAAGGTAGAAAACACGGCCATGAACAACCGGATGTGCTTCAAGAGCTCGTAGTCTTAGAGACGGATGTTAATATGCACATGTGCATTGCAGAATCATCGAAAGCAAGACAAACAGGTAAGCCCTTGTTTTTCCTAAAACCCCATTCATTTCTAATTATTTTATAATGTTTTCCTCAAATTTCCGTAAATTACATTTTTGTCATGTTAGTAAGGACAATATTAGTATTAAGTCTCAAGGAAGATATTGATGCAATTTTCGTAGGGGACGATTTACTGGAGAAGGCTACACGTTATTACGAGACAATCGACATGAATATGGTGTGGGAAATCATTGACTGGTACAAGCAAGCCATTCTTCTTGCCAGAGAACTAGATATAGAACAGGAGGCCATAGCCATGCAAAGAATTGGACGAGTTTATGCAAAGGTTTTGAAGTTCAAGCCACAAGCGAAGGAATATTATAAGCGAGCTGTTCAAATGGCGGTTTCAATGGCACCACGTACCTTTACAACATGTGGTAGTTAACTATTTTTAAAATAATTCTTTCATTACAAAATCTTCTTAAACGCCTTTAATAATTACCTCTGAAAATGATTTTAAGAATTTGTTACGTAAATTAAAATCTCTATTATGTATCATGCATACAGTATACAATATATTTATTTGCAATCTTTCATAAATATCTGATAGATTGGTACCAAGAATGCACTGAGATGTTGAAAAAGTACCAAGAAGAAACGATAACACATGAACAGGAAGAGCAAAATAAAGCGACAGAGAAAATAAAAGAAGAGATGAAAGATGAACTTGATCAGATTAAAAAAAGCCACGAAAGGCAAAATAACATTGAGTTTTTAAAATATGTCTATAACACGTATCCTCCTAAGAATGAAACATTAAAGCTAATGGAAGACGCAGAAGAAAACATTAAAAAGGCTTTGCAGAAAGCAGTAATTCATTACCATCCGGATAAATCCGAACCAGAGAAAAACGGAATGAAATGGAAGATCATGTCAGAAGAAATTACAAAATATCTCACTAGTAGATATGAAGTTTTAAAATTCACATCATGAAAACAGTGTTTGTCTTAGATGTTCTGTAAGTGGCTTTGGAACCAAAAAGGACGTGCCTACTAGATTTTAAGTTGCGTACAACTTTAAACGATGTTATAATGTAACTTCTGTATGCCTTAGTTATGTTCTCTTTTGCTTAGCTCAGCCAGTCATAAATCATTTCCTATTCCAATCCATTAAATGAAATAGAATTGAAGAATGAATTGTTTAAGACATAGTTAGCCATTTTATATGGAAACCAGCGTTTAACATATTATATTAAATCAATATAGGAAGACAAAATCAGCGTCAACAGAGTTAAAAAAAATGCTGATGAAAAACTATCATAAAAACCACATTTTATGAGCAAAATTCTGATAGGAAATCATAATGGAAACAGCTCTCATGGACTGGAAACATTAAACCAACTTCATGAGAAATCTGAAAAAAAAAGATCTTCAATTAAAGCATAAAAGAACTTATAATTAAGCAGTCAAAAAGGAAACATATGTACGCAGTTTTCAGTTCTCACCAATCGTTGAAATGTTTTGTCATAATTATTATTTAGATTTTCATTAAAATGGCATGCATTTTTTAAAATAATATTTAATAATAATTTTCACAAAGAAAAAAAAGTTTATGTACAATAATGTAAAGTTACTTTGCAGTCAAATCAAATATAATATGATAACTATATATTATATATATTCAAACAGAACAAAAATTAATTTAATAATTGCATTAATGTGTGATAAACTGAATGATTATATATTCTTTTTTAATTAGTTTTACTAAATTGTTCGGTTGTTTTCTTATCTACGCCCAGTGGAATTATCCGAGTCCTTGCAGGTGTAAAATCGGTGAAAACTATAAGTAAGAGTAAGCTCTCTTAGTTAATAGTCAATTCTACTTTTTTTCTCTTTTTTCTTTTCTCTCTCTCTCCCCCCCCCCCCCTATTTCCACACTTCAGCACATGTATTTTATGGATTATAATTGTTTATTGGAGTTTTCTAAACACTAATATAGCAATTTAGAGAACAAACAGATTTTTTCTATTGTCCTTGTTTGTAACGAATCTCAGGAATACATGATTAGCTGTGAACTTACCCATGCGGTATCATTTACAATTAAATCACGTTCTGGAAATAACATCTCTTGTTTTCCATCCAAATGATAAATATAGATGACTGTAGATTGATAAGAAAATTGTACTAATTCTCACCTAATATATTAGAAGAAATCCATTGGAAATACAATATAAAGGCCAAACCAATCAGATGAGGTAACTCTCTTATCTGTCGAATGGTAATGTAAATAGTTAATCCTGAAAGACCTCGTCAATGACGTCAAGAAAGTGAGTAAAGCGTTATCTAAATAATTATCTTGAACCGTTTTTGCAAAGAATATGAAATTCAGTGAATCATTTCCAACTACTGCATTACTTAAACGATTTAAAATTGCTTACTTTATTATGACAGAGGTAGATAGAGGGCTTTGAATTTTTTGTCTTCAATGATCTCTACACTCGAAATCCGCATGAAACACCGAAGAAAGCACTTGACTCATTCACATGAAAACATATCGGTCTTCAGGAATATTATACGAAGGGATAGGTGAGGCTTATACGACATTGCTTACACACTAAATAAAATATGTGTGCCAGTATTATAATTATATGGTGTTTACACATGGATGGTTGCTCTTATTTAAAACCACCCATATTAAGATACTTACACGTTACATGTAACTCCTAAACCGTTAAACTAATTATCCTCCAATCATATTGTAGAGGACGGAACCAAGGCAACAACATGAAAACACAATATCAGTCCATGTTATTACCAATATGTTTAAGAATTTTAATTCTCATCTAAAATACACGGCGGAATCATAGAAAAATCCTAATTTTACGATCAAATGGTATAATTATCTGTGTTTCACTTTTGCACTTATTAATTTTGGGTCGTATTTTTTTCTATGCACGATCCGTCCGTCCGTCCACTTGTCCGTCCGCCTGTCTTACTTTAACGCTTGAGCTTCCATATGATATGGGTAAACATTCTTTAGGTTTTGCAATGCAGTTTTGCAAAATTCTACTTGAAGAATCAAAATAACTTTGGAAATACCTCGAATTCATATTTAACGTAACATGAATCCTTTCTAAGACACAAAGAACTTTTGTAAGAAGTCAAAGCCGCAGACTTTCACATCCATCGAATCACTTACTGAGTAAAAGATAACCGTCTTTAACAAACTGGTTTGTAGAAGTAAAGTTTCAAATGGTTTTTTCTCTTATCTTATTCTTTAATGAAAGTCTCTATAGCTATATGGGAGTCTAAACCATCTGGAAAAAATCCAAGCGACTTCGGATGAGGTGCAATTAATGTACTACACCTCCTTCATGCATTCAACTCCATTTTCAAACTTTATGTTTGGACTTATATGAAAACTAACGACTACTGATCCTGTAATTAATACCCGTTAGGTGAAAATTTGTATTATGTATATTTGAAAGCAATTCTAAAATATTTTTTGGTTTTTCGAAACAATAGAAATCCGTAAGTTAAGAAAAGTCCACATATCATTACCAGACAATTATATTATCTAATGAAGTTATAATTCCAGACCTTTAAGACACAAGGTTGGGGTCTTAAAGAGGAAAATTTGTCACTAGGTGTTGATTAAAATGATTGTTAAAAATATATGAAAAGTATCAAACAAACAAACAAACAAATCAGCATAACAACTGACAAGAATCGTTTATTTCACAAGAAATAGGATAAGTGATTTTCTCCCTTAAATCACTTTAGTATTAAACTGATTTACAATATTGTATTTGGCTTTTCCATTTACCTTATTAAATTTGCATATACAACATTTGTTTAGTGATATAATGTAATGACAATGTGTTTTTGTGCTGTCCCTTGCAGACATATACATGTACATGCACATACACAATAAAAAATAACCTGAGGTTCTTTTTCACCATTCTCTTCGGCAACAAAAATCAAAATCAAAAGTAAAAGCTCGCTGAGAGATTTTCATCGTTATAAGTACTTCCGGGAGTAAACTAACGGCCCTCTACAATGAATAAGACAAATACCTGTTTAATACATGTACCAGGCTAACCTGTTAACGTTTAATCTTAAACTTTAACTCAGTGTGCGTGCGCATTATTGTGCGTGACGTCAACAAAGATTAAATGAATAGTAATTTCATTACAGGAAAACAATCACTTTTCTCATTCTCATACAGATATGATGTCAAATTATTATTGTTTTTAAAAAAATATTTTCTGGTATACAATGTAAGCACCATCATTTGGAATGGGAAAAGTGTTTGCATTTTGAATTAGCGCGTCGCGAAGATGTTCAAATTTTACGCTAAGAGGCGGAATTAGATAAAGAAATTGAATGGTTAGGCAACGAACGAAAACCTATACTTACGTCGGTCTGCCAAACCATCGTATAGCATCATCCTGTGATAGAACGCTGAAACGAAACAATGAAACGTCAATCTCACCAAACGCATATACATGTACATTTTTCAGTGCCTCTGCGATAACACTACGAATCGACTTTGTTATGTATAGTCCAATACATTTCATCAATAACGATTTTAATATTTATTCCCACGCTTGCTAAAAACTATTAAGAACAACGACTAAGAAAAATCCTGAAAGAATGATTCCATATTCCTTGAATTAAGAAATATAAATGTAAATAAGTAGGACCAGGCATTAATCATCAAAACGCCACGCCACGACATCGATCCTTTGATCCCCGCTTAGCGACGGGATTTAAAGTTGTCTTTTAAATGGTGAATAAATTACCGAGCGCAGCGAGAGGCAAAGCGAGAGGCGAAGCGAGACTTAATGGTGAGACGTATTTATAAGAAAATCAGTGAAAAATGAGAGTTAAACTAGTGGTACTAAGGGTCAAAAAATTTTCTTCCAGCCCTGGGCGCCGCTATATTGGCCGCAATTTTGTTAATAAGAAGCTCAATCATTAAATGACCGCCGCTTGTCAATGCTTTTTGCACCGAATCGCTGTCAAAAACTTTCCAATTTTGAATTGAAAGTAATTAAGATAAATCTAATTGATTGTACAAACTTTATAACTCTTAACAGTGCTTTAATCAAGAAACACGAATTGTTTCAGGTATGTCTTATCAAATAAATAGATGAAAAAACAAAAACTTTAATATCAAGAAATCGATCGTTTAGAGACTAAATAAAGTTGAAAACTTTAATTCAGCAATTTGGGAAAAAATTATCGTAATCAATTCAAATATATCTCTTTTGCTATTTCCTACGACAAAACTTTAACGTTTTACGTACATACGTATATTAAACCATAAAGCCATATTGTACGCGACGTTTAGTTAAACTTTGGCATATGGTTTTAGTAGACGGCAGACCCTACTGTGTGCCTTTCAATAAAATTTTGTTCTACAAAAAAATCAAACTGCATTGTGTTGGTCCAACGGTCACATCGTTTACATATTACAATGACATGCTCTTTTTTAATTGGATTGAAATTAAGTATCAGAAATTATAACAAAATATACGTTTACTTTTTATAATCTTTGATAATTTGGAAATACTTCCCAGATCAACTGACCTTAGGCTATTTTTCAAAGACAATGAACTCTTGTTTAAACAAAATATATAAATTTATTCCTTAAATACTCCTGCATAAACTTACAATTAAATTTTGTCTGTAGTTTCATTATAATTATATTTAATATTTGTAAGTGCCTGTCTAGGAAATGCAATATTAAACTTAAAATATATAAGCGAGGTTAAACCGGATTCTATGGGGAAAATTCAGCCTTCACATGAGCTAGCCTGGTTCCTGTGCGTAATGGGTAGCTCAGGGAACCAGGCTAGCACACGTTTATCTGAATCGGGATCGGGATTCCATGGCATATGCACACATAAGTTTAAAGGCGCTGTATTTGTAAAGTTGTCGGTAAACAGTGCAGAAACAAAATATTCCTTGTAAAGAAATGATCGGCATGCGATATGAACTGTCAGTATTATGAAATAAGTTAATGTTATCCAGAAACTGCAACATGCATCATATAGCATAATTTGCAATGTTTTGTTGTTTTCCGAATACACATGTAACTTAACTTTACTTAGGCGAGGCTAGAGTACTTCCCGATTAAAAATTTTAAAGCATTAAGTATGATTGAATAATTATGTCACTGTATAAAAGTTTAAATCTCAAGAAAAATGCATCAAAATATGAAATTAATTTACACAAAGCTGTCACTGCATAGTTAACAAAGTAGTGCAAATCGTAATGTGTGCGCAAATAGTAGAATTCGCCGAAAGCCTGATACTATACATGCAAACTTCATTAACAGATAGATCTTAATTATTTTAGAAGTATAAACCCTCTAAATTCTGAGATAAAAGTAAGGGCAAAAGATATACGTAATACAACGTACAAATTTAGTGGTTAAAAGCAGGTGGCTAGAGTGGGTGGAATCCCTGATAATCTTAACTAAAGGCTCTCACACATGCAAACGGTCCACGTATTGTAGTCCTTATTTAAAGGACAGCAACTTGTTTATTACATTAGCAGACATCTTCAAAAGGAACTCACTTAAACAGGTGTACGATTATAATTACACGTAGATAAACAATTTCTCCCACCTTTATTTAATCACAGTCCACATGCACCAGACGTATAAATCTTTACTGGTAATATTCTATAACTTGTCAATAGCAGCTGCTAAGTTTGTTAATGAATATGTATTAACATCCTTTTTAGGATATTGCAATTAGTATATTAATTGTAAATACAAAATGCAACGAGAAAAGGATAGTTGACCAAATCAACATTTTGACGGCCTAAATAATTTAAATAGGTGAAAAAAATGGTGTGAGAATAAAACAACGTGATGAAAGATTAAAAAACCCACCACAGCCTTTTTTCTTAATGAATGCATTTGTAGACGATTCTCTTTCAAAAAGAAGAAGAAAGCTACAAAAATGCATTCTTCAATTATACGATCAAAATCTCAACATAATTTATCAAAAAATATAACATAATCTACCGACAAAGATTCTTTCTCTCAAAAAGAAGAAGAATGCTACAAAAGGGCATTCTTCCATTATACGTTCAATATCTCAACATAATTTATCGACAAAGAAGTCATCTTTTAATATAGAATAAAAAGAATATAAAAATTTCATGTTTCTGTATCTATTATGCTGAAATAAAACTAAGAAAAATATTTATTCAGACTTGCAACCATGAATACCTTACCTCCTCCTAAATTGTAAGAAAATTATTGGCTTATGGAGACCATGCATATTCCATACATACATGTACATGTAGTCAGTACAAAATATTACTCCCTTTGAGCATTATGACGTCATTCTTAGAGTATTAGAACGTAATTTTTTTTACCCTTTTCATTGTTATGGAACTGCTTCAAAAACTTTCACGTGTTTACAAATATTTTTCAAAAATACCCCAGAAGAATGGCTGTTATCACCTTACGATCTCCAAGTTAAGACTATTCACTGTCCCAAGATATTCTCGATTCACATTTTTCTGAATTACTCGATATTTATAAATACCCCAGGATTCAATAGTATGAAAAATTTCCAGGATTTTTTTTCCGTAAAAATGCCCCCTTTAGCTTATCAACTGCTAAAAAATGTGATGTCTTCGGTGATTTTGTATTGCAGCAGACCCGGATGATAAAGTTGAAAAATTGCGCGAGGTATTCCGAGTGACTTCCGAATGGAGAAAAGATATAAACATTCCCCATCATAAATCTCCGTAAGAAATCTGTTTTCGTTTTTGTGAATTTTTCCGTGTGAAAAATGATAATGTTTCAATGGAGATATCTTGGAAAATTTCCCTTTCATCGATTTCAATTGCACTTCTTTCACAGGTATATGTATTTTTATTAAAAATCGGCCAAATGTGTTGCATAAATATCTTTGGACAGACTATACATGTAGATCATTGAAATAAAAAAAACAGCATAAAAAGGCTACATCAACCATATATTTTTAAGATAGATTTCCTCGATTTGGCAGTGGACTGGTTAGAACTTACTAGGGCTGCAGGGCATTTGTCCTCATTTTTTTGTTGATGTGAGCAAAACAAATATACAATCAAATAATGGAATTCTACTATTGAATTTCTTAACCGGACATGGGTCATTTTTATGGATTTGATGTCACGTATGTTAAGATATTTAATTGTTATGAAAGACTACTTTGACTTTACTCAAAGAAAAAAAATACAGGATAAAACCAATAAATAGTTCTACTCGAATATACAATACTTTACACAAAATGTTTTTTTTAACTTATGATATTTGTTGAGAATGTTATACTTGATAATATCTGTTCATTGGATTTAAGTTTTACTCTACTGGCTATTACTGTATATCAAAATAAGGTTTCAGAACGTACATTTCACATCCATTTCGACGTAAAATGACGTGATGCTCCATTATGGTCTCTCTGAAAACTGGGCATGCGCTTTCCTTCGGTGAAGCCCCTTGGTTAATACCACTACCATTTCTTCCTGTTTGTTAGTCGAGAACATTGGTTTGATCATAATCATGTCTTTATTCTTGATGATAAAATGTTCAATAGATAAAACAGGAAGACATAAGTGTGAACAAACAGTCAAATTAAAATTTTTGTTAAATGATTATATTAATACAGTAGTTGATAAAAAGAATGATTAAAAAATATATCTGAAATGTTAATTAAAAAGTTAGAATTTTCGCATCAAAATGATATGATGGTTATTTTCTCAAAGGTTAAAGAAATGTATAACTTGTAAGTACCTGTACCATCACCACATAACCTTACCATCATATTGGCTGTTATAGTTATTGTAGTAATCGTAGTAATAACCGGAGGTTGTTCCCTCAGCATCCACTTCTTTTGGTTCCGGTGTCGTCGGTCGAGCGTGAACTACTGGTTCACTCCGTACTTGTTTTGGTTCCGGTGTGATTGGTCGAGCATGAACAATGGGATCACGTGGTATATATTTTGCAGGTTTACGAGGAGGTGTTCGGGGTGCCATAGGACGTCTAGCCATTTGATTGGTTGCTTTGGGTACTACTGGAGGTCTAGCCATTTGATTGGTTGCTTTTGGTACTACTGGAGGTCTAGCCATTTGATTAATTGCTTTGGGGGCAACTGCTGCGGCAGGAGCAACCGGTGCTGGAGCTGCTGTTGGGGCTTGTTGCCTTGAGGGCAACTGGCGCATAGGCGTTGTAGCATCCCGTTGTTCAATAGGATCCGCTGATAAAAAGGATGTTGGGTAATAACTTTGAGAAACATTAAGTACTAAAACAATTTCACAACAGTATGGAACGTATAATTAAGCGGGTATTAATTTCAGTCAAATTTTTTTATCAACTATTCAACTGCATTTGTTCTATATCTTCTTTTAAATTATATTTATTTTTTTAATATTTTTATGAGATATCAATTATTTTTATGTGGAATACTTGAAATAATGTAGCCCTAACTCTATGATGATATAGTCAGAAAACAAATACTTGGTGGTTTTAAAGGTTGTCTACAACTCATGACGTGTCTTTCATAATGATACAATGATAATTACAAAACAAGGACTCCAATGTCTTATGTAATAATATTATTCCTACATTTAGCATTATATGTAAGTATAAGTAATAAGACTACTGATCCATATATTCCAAGCTAAAAAATTTGTAACTTTTGTTTATATGAACTGTAAGTAATCACATTTTGCTTCAAAATGTCCAATGTATTGTGAGTGTTTCTAATTTTGAAACACTTATAGAAACATCAGTATTTTAAACATTTGGATGTGGAAATATTTTTCCTTATATCTTTGTGTTTAGGACCTATACATTTTTTAATGAATGTGTTATCTTACATAGGTATTACATGTATGCATGTTCTTGCAAATGAAGTCTGAGAGATAAAGTTTATATGTGGGTAGCACACCATGCAAAGGTTGAAAACTTTGGGATAAAAAACTCACAATGATGTCCAAATCGCAAATAGGATAGCGGATATATGTACATACAACACACATCAACATACATTTAATAAACCATGGAGGATACTATTCAACCTCACACTTTCTATAGGGGACACGACTCGAGCATGCGGGCTAGAGACACGCCGTCTTACTTCCGTAATTTGATTCAGTTCTTTGGGTCAAACCATCCACCGAAGTTGTGGGATCCTCCCCTATCTCTCGCTCTTCCGGCACGTCAGTGACTCCTTCGCGGTTTGCTTCAGTAACTATGTTAGCATTATATGTGGGTCTTGAATTACTAGAAATTACATTTATACCTTTTTTGGATACTGAGGGATTAGCTGCTGGTTTTGCGGCGCTGTTTGCATTCTTAGCTGGTGCTGTATTTTTCTGAGATACTGCAGTGGAAAATAGCACTACAAAGGCTCCTAAATGAGAATAAGAAATTACGTGAATCTTAAAAGGGTGTAACATGCTAGCTGCTATGATATATCTTTTTTGACATTTCGATATAATAAATAAACAAACATTGTTGCTAAAATGTCATATTGTTTCCAAACGTAAAGCTAGGTAGCCGTTATAATCTTGAACGATGCCTTTGCATAAGAATTCCATCTGGGATGTTCGTATTATCCTAACAATATATTTTTGGAACTTTGATGGCTTTCCGGACTATATTTATATACACTTGCAGGTGAGAACTGGAAATAAATGTGTCCTTTATATACGACACATGCGTATTTGGAGTAGCCCCGCCTCTTTCGACAACAACACAAAGGAACATGAACTAAACACTTAATAGTTTGAACATAGTGTTTTCTCCTTAATGTCCTCTTGTCTGCAATGGATAATAAACAAGTTTAAAGTAATGTCTATTATGGTACTCTCATTGTTCATACTTATTTTAGGGTCTTCCGTCTTCAGCGGAAGACCCTACTATTATTCTATTGTTTCTTTTTCACTTTTCTTATTATTCTTTTTATTCTTTTTTTGTCTTACAAATTTTGTGCAGGCAATTTCTCAAAAATTGCTCATTCGATTTTCTTCAAATTTGAAGGGTTGATGTGTCGGCATCTGAAGTTTGTACCGCCGTTTCATTCTTTTGATAATCACTTCCGGTCGGAAGTTATCGTCCGTTTACGATTTTTAAAAGTAAATTTTGTCGGCTAGAGATCCAGAAAACAAATAAAGATATAGGGCTGAAATTTTCAGTGAAGATAGTCATCAATTTTACCTAGTGCAGCATGGTCATAAAAACGTCCGCCGTCACTTCCGGTCGTCACCGGAAGGAAAGATAAAAAATCGATTTTTTCAACTTTTTGCTTTTTATATATTTTTCTAACGGGTTGATAGACTCTTTCACTGATTCAGAATATGTAATTTGTCTTAAAATCGATTGATGTGTTCCCGAGATATAAAGCATCAAAGTCCTGAAGCGAGAGTCCGAGTAGCTCATTCGTTAGGCGACCTGGGTTCAAGCCTCGGGTGCCGAATTTTTTCCTAATTTTTTGCGCTGATTACGATTTAGTCTTAAAAGTGAAGGATTTTATCTCATTGACTCAAAAATCGGACGGAAGACCCACTCGTTGCTCGCAACGAGAACGATCTAGTTTGATGTTATTATTTTTTGTTTGCAAAATATAAAAATGAAATGTCATTTTAACCTAATATAATACTGATGAACAGAACGTTTTACAAAGATTTACGTGGACAAAGTTTTATGCTTGTAAGTTTTATGTGAGAGACAATCTCAAGACACATGTACATAGGCAAATTGGAGGCATCTATCGTGAGATAAAATGCCCATTAAAATGTCACCTTACAACATTCTCGAAACGCAGAAAAAAGGTACAGTCCCCATTCAACATCTCTATGTATCAAAATTGATGACATTCTGTCAACTTTCTCCGATAAGACGACAATAACGTTTCGTGTGTTGTGTCCTACAGTGGCGCTCTGACAAGCCAAAAACAATTAACCTCTCTTCTGACAAAAATAAATATTACACGTCTCAATCGCAGATAAAGTAACAATCTGCAAAATAATTAGTCTTTAATGTAATTTTCATGATATTTAGAGAGAGAGAGAGAGAGAGAATCCATTACAACTTGAAATATTAGTACATAAAGAAATGCATGATCTCAAATCATTAAAATAATTCATATATCTATTTATATATCTGCTTGAAATTAAGATTTGTATTTATGTTTCCCCGTAGATAAATTAATTTTGAACCATGAATTAAATTCAATGAAAGTAAAAATAAGTACAAAAACGCATGCAACTAAAAAAAGGTAATTTTGTGTAATTTAGTGACTAACTGTAAAGTCGGTTCAAAATTTAAGTCTTTCAGGGAAAAAAATACAATTTAGAATTACAGTTACCTAAAAGAAGGTATGACACTACCCCGCCGTTATACATCCTGTAGAGCTCCAGGGAAAATTCACAAAATATACACAGTAGTGTAAATAACTCTTCTCCGGGCCACAACTTTCACAGGACACGGGACAGGGCCAAAGGACGAGGTTAATGCATGAACCGTGTAAGGTTTGCGCCCTTCCTCAAGTTATGACACGCCAGTACACGCGCCTTACAATTGTCTTGTGTATTTCGGAAAGTCTATGCCTTGTCGAACATGGATGTTATTTTCACAATTGCAGTAAATCACGTGGGGAATTCGGACGCGAAAGTGTACTTATGTGTTTTACACTTCAGTTTTATTTACCTATAAATTGGACTGTAATAGGTGGGACTAAAGCGTGCAGTACGACAGAAACATAATAAAACATGTACATTGTGTATTGTAAAACAGATTTCTTTCATCATGCATCATATGCATAAATCATAATTCAAGGAAACTTTGTTTTATTATCACCTTTTTAGAAAAAATGCTGCAATAATGAATAACCAAACTTCATCAATAGATATCAACAGTCTTTAGGCAAAATGATTTTGGTTTCAGTTCGTTTCGTTTCGTTTTGATTTTGGTTTGTTTTGGTAGATTCCGTTTCGTTTCTTTCTGTTTCGTTTCTTCATTGTTTCACATTTTACAGGTATCCGATGATGGTTCTGCATCGGTGTCTGTTGGTTTTGCAAACGAGTGTGTTGATTTTGTTTAAAGGTGGTCTGTTTCGTATTTCAATGTTTTTGGGGTTTTTTTAATTGGTTTCTCGTTTTGCATAAACGTCTTTTTAGACGGTGGCTATAAATAGCCACGGTCTATTGCTATCGACCTGACCGGAAGAGTATTTCTCACGGGGACCCTAGCGGATAAGGAACGATAACTCTGTTAGGTATGCAGTGTTACAGGCAATGCTTTACCTATGTGTCGATTTCAGTTTGAGAACCAATTTACATCTCATCAGATATCTTAAGCAATATAGCTGCTAATTATTTTGTTATTACATTTAAGGAAGTTGTTTACTCAGGTTTTGTGTTCTCAAATTCGGATTGTTATAAAGTTAAATGTCATGAGTAAAATTTGTTCTAAACACTAAAAGTATTTATGAAAAAGATATTATTGACAAACCATTTGATATTTTTACTATATTTTGGAATTAGGCTGAAACAAAGTCCAGACTTATTCAGACTTTAGCAAAACAGAGGAAATTCGGACTGAAATTTTCAGATTTTGTTTTTCAAATATTTTTGGTAGTACTGTAATATTCAAAGTTATGATTTTGTACGTTAGTCAACATAATTTTGCATACTTTCTGCTGGTTTTATCGCACTTTTCGTTTAGATATTCGAATGGCACACACAAAAATATTGAAAAATGCTTAAAAATGATAAAAGACACTATATCTCAAAATTTTGATAATTGACCTCATATAACTTTTATGCCTGCAGAGTAAGGTCAATATACATGTACCTAGTTTAATGCTATAAATGTTTTGGTATTATCATCATTCAATTCTTTGTAAAATTGAATCAAAAAAGGGTAGGAATTTGAAAACTGATAGAGGAAATTCGGACTGGAATATTCATTAAAAATTGTGAATGAAAACTTAATGTTTTGTGTCTGTTTCACTGCCATTCATAAACTGTATTTCATTTTTAAAAGAATTTAGCAATTTGTATTTCACAATTAAGAAAATTTCAATCATAGTGTAAAATTTTTAGGGACTTTTCTTCAATTTTCAAAAAATATTCAATGGCCATTATCTCAAAAAGTAGGTCATTGACCTACTTTTTTGAAAGTGAAAAATAGGTCTTTAACACACAATAGATGGTTTTTCATTATCATCTGTGGAATTTATTTACATTCTGAGTAAACGTATACCTTAAATAATGTATGAAATTGTGTTTTATTTTTAATGAGCCGTTACCCTGTCTGCTTATGCGGCATTGATACATTTGCAATAACTGCCAGCTGTGACGTTTAACCGTGTATCAGGACTTTTCCGTACATATGTAGATCTGAATCTTTACGCTTTCTGATGATATCGTTCACTGGAACTACAAAAAGCTCGCTCTAATCTGGGTAGTAAGTGCGCGTAAATTTCACTATAAATCACGTGCAATGTAGGGATTTGTTGGCTGTAAATATAGCGGCCCACGGTGTGTGAATGATCGATGATATCATCCATCATTCTTCTATTTTGTTATGATTTAACAAAGAAATAGAGAGTTTTTAACATTAAGTTTTTGTATTCTGTCCAAGAGTTTATGGCATTTTGTCCGTGAAACAACTTTTCCAGACGGCGAGCAATGTTTGGACGCTGTTTCCATGAGGTTCACTGTACTCACTGAAGTATGAGGCAGACCCGTCTTTTATTTTACTATCTTATTGTCTGTAATCCCTGTCCCTTGTTTATTCCAAATACACATGTATACTTCTGATCAGGGGTTTTATGTGTCCTCTCTTGGTTTACTTTGGGTTTACTCTTAGTTTACTCCGGGTTTTTTTACTCTGAGTCCACTGTAGTAAACCTAGAGTAAACCCCTGAAAGTAAACCCAGTGTTTAGTTGGGGTGTACTTTCCGTTAAGTCCGGTCGAAACTGTACATGTATATGCATATGGGAAAAAACTAAAGAGCTTGACATGCATTCCATATGTGATTTTATGCGTAAATCATTGGCGAATACGTTACAAACTTTTGATTGATATGGTGTCCGGATAGGGCCATTTGCGTTAGCTCTAACGCACCTTTTCACAACGCGCCGTCGTGCTGGAACACAATACGCCATCGCGCTAACACACAACACGCCGTCGCGATAACGCAACTTTGCACAACACGCTGTCGCGCTAACATACAACACGCCGTCGCGCTGACACAACTTTGTACAACACGCCGTCGCGCTAACGCTAAAGAAGATTTAAGTTACTTCATAAAGGTTAAGGGGTTCGACCTCTACGGGTGCAGTGGTATAACAGTTTATTTTTTTCTTATTTGATCTCAAAGTTTTAAAAAAATTTCATTTCATTTATAAAGTTTGAAATAACATTTATGATTGACTTCCCCCCCCCCCCCTCCCTTTTCTAAGAGGATGTGAGAAAATGAAGTGAAAGGGAGGAAATTAACTGTGAAACGAAGTTTTAGGTACAGTGCGGTATCCTCCCTCCCGGATTAGGATTTTCGCGATTTGGGAAGTTTTCCCATTATTTCTTTTCTTTTAGCATGCCAAGATTTTTTTGATCATATTTGCCCCCCCCCCCCCCCCATTTAAAAAACGATACCACGCCTAATGATTTGGTATACTTTTATATAAAATACAGTACATATGCACATGAAATGTAATATTCAAGGGAGAAATCGGACGATTTCTCGACTTTAACCTTTTAATTATTTTGATAGAAATGAAAAAGAAAGCCAACAAATCGTTTTTCATCTTTGTTAAGATTGGATCTGTCGATGTATACGTGTTCGTATTATTCAGCTATTGAAATTGATATAAGATAGAGTCTGCTTTCCGAAATTCCCAGTTACCTGGAAAGAATTTCGCTCAAATGTTTTCGGTACAAAAAAGAATAGATTTGGACAATGAAAAGAAACACAAAGGATGTAAAAATTCAATGTCCTAGAGACACACTCATGGAATTATTAAGAGCAAAATGCATTTTTGTAGAATTTGTAATATCTGCGCGAGCCGCCATTTGTTTGCTTTACGCCATTGTGTTAATTGTATTTCGTTCTGTCGGGGAAGATTTAAAAGGATTTCAAAACAATGCAGACGTTGACTTCCAACACTTTATCAAACATGATACTTCTACTCCGTACAATGCTAAACAAACAAGAAATGCACTATCTATCTCGCTTGAACTTTAATTACAGATTGCGTTGGTTATTCTCGGGAACATTATATTTACCAATGTGGACTATTTTTAACAGGTATGTGAATCTAGGATATTATGTTTAATTATAATTTCTTTTATCCAATCCCCACCCCTAATTCTCTGAATTTGATAATGTGATCAAAAAATTTAAATAAAAGGAAAACTAATTTTGCTTGAAACATATATCTGATATGAAATATTTAATTGCAGTTGATTTAACCCCCCTTTCAATTTGGGCCAGAATTTGAGAGTAAAAAGCACGTTACTGACAGTTCTCTTCTTTGTTGTGTGTTATAATTTTTTTTTTTACAAGAACGGAGTTTTTCGGAGTTTGCCCACCTACCAACCGTGTACTTATGTGTTTGTTAAAATTTTACGTAGGTACCGGTATTTAGAAAATACGCTGTACTTCATGTGCATTACCAGGGTATTTTTCAAATGTTTAAAAAATCTTGACAACATCTGCAGAGGAAGTACATTCTAGTATCCTACATAATTATACCAGATCAGGGGTGTAATGACAAACCATGGAGACCGTCAAACAGATCTTTTCCATCTGAAAAGAAACTGTATCCAGATCAAATGAATTAGCCACGGAATGCAGGTTCCCACCCTCACCGACCCCCCCCCCCCCAATGCATTTTGCCTCTCTTCTTCGCCAAACAAATTCCCATAGAAGATATAAACAGTAGTTTTGCTATTTTAATGCAAAAATATTACACTGGTGGTTGATAATCTGTTGGAAATGTCGCGCAGAGTCGACAATAAGCGGTCCTTGCCAGGACATCGTCGGAGAAACAGGCATTCGCTACCCGTCTTTCGAGTTTCCAGAACATCGTCGGAGAAACAGGCAATCGCTTCCCGTCTTTTGAGTTTCAATCTATTTTTTTTTTAATCGTTTGTGCTGTGAATATTTATTAATATTTCTTGCCATTTGACGCTCATAGTCCACATAAAGGACATTGACTTATTTGTCCTCTCGTGTAAAACACGTTCATTTTAAAATGCAATTAATTTATATAAATTGAATCTAGTGGAAAGCATGTTTCAATTGCAATGTCTGTTTACAAGTAATCGAAAATGTCATTAACGTTGAGATAGGGAGGCGGATAAATTCCCATTAAAGTATGTTCATTTGAAAACCATGAAAAAAACGTGTTTCGTTTATACATTAACACGTTTTTATATAAAATAACAACTTTTTAGACCTAATGAATTGTTGCACGCATACACACATTTTGTTTAAAGCAGGTTTAACAATAGTAGCATTACCCCCAATATGGTATGTATTTTTAAATATAATTAGCCACCATGCATAACATACATTAACATTGGGAAGAATAGAAAAGTCTGCACGATCATTGAAGTTTATCAATAGCATGGAATTTTTCAACAAAGAATCTAACAAAAGAAAAGCAAGGTTTTTTTTCATTCCGAGTGAATAGATATGAAACATCATAACAATTACAGGCAGTCGCATGCACATGCACGAATAGTTAAATAATTTAACTAGTAGTAATTTTAGTTCATAGAGGTGCTTACGACTTACTTCGGGTCGACAGGAGAGAAGGGGGTGGGGGTGGGGGTGGGGTGGGTAGGAGTTGATCCTAAAAGCACAGGCAGGCGTAACTATTATTCAACTGTAAATATACCTAGTTCCGTAAGTGTCGAATTAGTGTAAACATCATCTTTGACTTGTTAATTACCAAACCTTAATTGAGTGCCTCTACAGAAAAATGCGATATCTATTACAGTGTGTGTAAAAGGACCTATTTTGTTCGCAGGGATCACTTTTCAAAAATTGTATCGCCTTTAATGACTGTAAATACTTTGGTATAGAATAGACTGAAGGTGAGAAGAGTAATTACTTGTTGGATTGCGGGTTATTTAAACTTTAGGAAATCCGTTTGTTCTCCTGCTCTGCCATTCCATGCCTACACGTATGATTTTTTGGTAATAAAGTGTCTAATGAAACGGAAGACCCTGATTATGTAAAAAAAAGACTCTCATTATATTTTGTAGACAAAATGGTTTTTTAAAAACTTTTTTTCACCCTTTTAGGAGACGTGCGGAACAAATACATGCATTTAAAATAACATCTGTGTAGACGAAGGATTTTCACGATGCTTTAGTAAGTTAAATGTAATAATGATATTGGTGCACATCGACTTTGTCTCGCACCACAGGGGTCAAGCCCGTTTTAACATTAATTTCAATGTAGCCATAAATAATTTATTTATAGTTACATTAAAATTATGGTTACATTGAAATTAATGTTAAAACGGGCTTGGCCCCTGTGTCTCGCACGTATGTTTCATATTATGTATCATTTATCTAACTCTTAAAAACCAACACAAACTTGATTGTTATATACGTTAAACAGTTTTGATTAAATTACCGGTTTGTTGGTATTTGAATTCTTATTAAAATTTAAAACTCTGACGCGAATATATTCATGGACCTGTCAATCTTATTAAATCAGTTATTGCAGACTAAACAAAATATTTCTTGACTTGAACAAGATAATACAATACATGATAATGTACAAGTATCCTAAGGTAAAAAGTAAGCTAAAGATAATGACATCTTTCTGCGCAATGAATGAACGTTTCCGGTACTATAAGTCTTATACACATGTAGTTACAAATCTGCCACACATGCATTTACTCTCTCTCTCTCTCTCTCTCTCTCTCTCTCTCTCTCTCTCTCTCTCTCTCTCTCTCTCTCTCTCTCTCATATTGAGCTATACGTACAAAGTTTCAGTCGCTAGAAAAAATGAAGTATAAAACGGCAAAATATGCAGAGTGTTAAGCAATGATCTAATTAATCATGTTATTATATAACAGTTTTGTGCCAGATTTAATACATCTTACTCACTGATTCAAATTTTCATAAAAAGAAAAAAAG
Organism: Magallana gigas; assembly: GCF_963853765.1. Taxonomy (NCBI): domain Eukaryota; kingdom Metazoa; phylum Mollusca; class Bivalvia; order Ostreida; family Ostreidae; genus Magallana; species Magallana gigas. The sequence continues at coordinate 15,269,432 of NC_088854.1, read as the reverse complement.
AAAAACCGTTTGAAGAAATGATGGTTCGTGTAACTCACGTACATGTATTTAGATCAGAAAAACTGTAATAATCTACATTTTGCGATGCATACATTTACGTGCAAATATTAAACATTTTTACTGAAATATACAAAATATTATATCCAATCTTTCTGAACATTGTCTACAATGAATCATGCAGTTTAGTTTCTTTCCACGCAAATATAAGACGAGGGATATCGCTATAATTGTTATGATTGCATACAGGTAATTAAATTCGTCCGCCCAACGATATACGTAAATTCGATATGCAACAGATAGATTAATCACCCTTTACCTTCAGGATGTACATAATACAAACGTTAATTAATAGTAAGCCGTCGTTTTATGATTTTATTCACTCACAGCGTCTAGTATATTTGCAACATAATCATACTGTAGAAGAAAGAACAAGAGAAATCCATTGACATAAAAATGCAACAATATTTCAAAAACGAATTTCAAGATTCGACAATAGTACGTGTATTAATATTAATCTGGCATAAATTCAGCGTAAACAACGTTATTTGCGGGATATTAAAATGATCGATTCTGAACATAAGATATACACGTGTTAGTCATTATCGCTATTTCTGAAAAAACATTTTTATATGTTCTAAGATTAGATCTTTTTGTATCACCTCCACGGGATATTAAAATGAGCAAAAATTTGAATATCGCAATTAAAAGCATGTTGCCGGCGACATGCTCTGCATGTTCAAGGGTGTAATATATCACAGAAATTGGTCTACATTTTACTGTAATTATCTTTATAAAACGGATAATTTTGCGCCTCTGGTACATCTTGGACAGTAATTGCAGGCAAAAGTGTGAAAAATCCACGCGGTGATTTCAGCTAATTCCGCAGTCGTCTCCCCTGAGGGTTCATATCGAATGAAGTGTTACTGTGCTTAAAGTGTGTCCAAAATCTTCCATCTGTAAAGTCCATCCTTAAATATATCATATCTCGCAGAATTCTTGGATTGTTGTTCTGGATTATCATGTATTAAAAACTCGAGATTCAGATATGTGAGACTGTCTTCTTCAAAGGATTATCTTAGCTCGGTTCCTTGTATGGTAAAACGTGCATTCATTTCTTTGCTTTTGTTTCCGTTTATCCAGTTGCAGTACTGTATTATTTTATATAAATTTCATAGTTCTAACAATACACCTGTGATGAATAATCAATACCTGAACTATTTTTAAAACTGATATGATTGACACAAATTATTTTGTTTTGTCATTGTCCAGCATTTACATACTGGGAAAAAAAACCAATCCAAGACATCTCAGTTATATTGAAGGCAAAGTGTGATCAAAAGGCTGGCAATTGATTAACTGTGCAGTTTAATAAGGAATTGTTTAAGAAGGCGTTGTAGGAAAAATCCATCACAGTCATTCGCCGTTGAGATGAGAAGAGAATTCTCTGTCACTTTGCTTGAAACAATGTGCAAATTATTATTGACAGCCAAGCTTGCTTAAAGACTTGTACTCAATGTTTACAGAGAGGACTGAGGCGAAGTTTCGAAGTAAGACAGAATGGAGGTCCGTACAGTCGGGGCTGAGACTTTCGTGGTGTCTTGTGTTGCCACTACCCTTGGAATTGTGGTCACTGTGGCGTTCTTAACATTCAATGTATTTCACCGCAACAAAAGGTAAGTACTCATTATATTTTATTGTTTTGAAATACAGAATCTAGTAAAACTTAAACTTTTATTGCATTTCTGTTCATTTTTATGAATAAAATTTTATGATCAATCTTGAAGAAAAAAAATCGATTGTGCTTTGCCATGTCAATTATTATTTTTTATGATTGTTTTACAGGTTCATCAAAATGTCGAGCCCCAAACTGAACGTGTTGATCAGTGTAGGAGGGCTGTGCCTGAACATTGTCTGCCTAATGTTTGGGATGGATTTCTTCTTAGCAGAGCGCTATCCGGAGGCTACCGTTACTTGCCAGGTAAGACAATTGTTTCAGCCGACGATTGAATTAGCGACTCTCATTATCATTTGCTGAATATCCAATATGCAAGAAACATCGTAAATCATCGTCCTGACATTTATTCTCTTTTGATTTCTTTACAGATCAGACTCTGGTTGATAACTATAGGAGTTTCCTTAGTTTTTGGTCCTATGTTTGCCAAGGCCTGGAGAGTTTATCAGATTTTTCAAAACGCTGGAGTCAAACGGGTGGTGGGTATTCAGTGATGGGATAGCATAAGCATACACAGTAATTCATGAATAATTAAATCATAGAAAACAAAAACTACTCTTAATGACCAAAACAGTGCTGACTGATTATATGTTAATATTTTTACAAATAAGTGTTTGTACTTTTGTAGGTAATAAAAGACATTCGTCTCTTTCTAATGGCATCCGCTTTCGTCTTCGTTGATGTGGTCATCTTGACAATCTGGCAGGGTGTGGACACGATGACATCAAAGGAAACTAAATACCTTATGATTGTAAGTAAAAAATAAATGTATATGGATATATATGTCTGCTCCATAATTCTTTTTATGGACCAAGCTTTTAGATTTATTTTCATTATCAATATTTTGCAGACTAATGGCGGCGGGAAACAGAGCAACTCCTCGGGATCGGAGTACGTTTTAATACAGGAGTGCTCTTCCCATGGAACCTCGGGGTGGCTGGCATTTCTGTTGCTATGGAAAACATGTTTACTGGGATACGGGCTGTATTTAGCGTGGCAGACGAGAAATGTGACCCTGCCAGCGATGAGAGATTCTCCCAGTATCATCATCAGTATTATGTCTACACTACTGTTATCCGCTCCCACCTTCATGCTGACGTCCTTGTTAAGGCATTCTCCGGATGGAATCTACATCACGGAAATTCTTATCATTACCGTGTGTTCAACTGTAGTGCAAATCACCGTGTTCTTACCAAAGGTACCGTACATATTATTGGATAAATAAAATAACATTTATCACATGTACATGTAGGCTTTATGCATATGGACGGTATCTGTTTTAATTATCAATTTATCTATTTTAGGGTATATGAGCTTGAATTTAACGCTTTGATTATCTTTGTAGGTGCGGTTTTGGTGGAAATCCCCGCTGGAAAAGCAGTCTAAATTGTCGGTGACGATGTATGATTTGAAGAAGTCCTCTACGTCTACCCAAGATTTGGATATCTATCAAATTCAATCAGAGAATACTCTTTTGAAAATCAACATGAAAGAGGTATAAACTTGTTACCCCCTTGTGGTATATACATGTATACACGCACTCACTGATAGAATTTGGCTTGTTTCAAATTTTGATACTGTGCATTTTTATTGCCTTCCCGTAATTTAAAAATTTCAACACAAAACACACTTGATAATATCAAAACATTCATGTACTAGTTATATTGCTTCATTTTGACCTTTTTTATTTCAGAAACTCGTACAAATTAAAGATCTCGAAAGGAAAGTTTCTCATTTAGCACAGCGATTATCTGCTGTAAGCAATGACGACGATCGCAGGGACAGTGGATTGGATGTCGACCTCGGGATATCAGATATCAAAGACGAACCCTGCACCATGGACTCCAGTTTAAGGACAGATCCGGATTCATCCAGAGTTGTGGAACCTGAATCATACACAGACGTCTTAACGACAGAAGAGGGAGGGACACCACAAGCGGATGTGTTCGATCGGACTCAGTCGGACACCTCCGGAATGAAGTCTTATAAAGCAAAAAAGGAAAAGCGGAGGCGGAAAAAAATGCTGACGTCAACACCGGATATTTACAAACAGTGTGAAAAGAATGGGCAAGTTTTGAATAAATCTGACGATTTTTTCGACGTAGAAAATTCAAATGCTCGCTTCATGTCCAGATGTTGGACATTTTCTTCAATGCGCTCAAGACAAGATATCGTTGGCTCAGTGACAAAGTGTTACGATCTGGAGGAAAACGAAGACACTTTTTCATATGTCAGTACATACCTTCCGCCCCCTCCTCCTTCTGAACAGATCGAGTTTTCTCTCAGAAACAATTCGTTGTGTACTGTCAATGACAATGCTGTTCTGAGCAATGACATGCTTTACCCCACCCCTCACGGCGAATCTTCTACTTCTCCTCGTATCAAGGAACCAGAAATTAACGGCAACACTATATTAAATGACAACTGTATTACCCTCGACAAAACATGCTATGTATAAATTTTGTTTTATGAAGTATGATGGTTGTTTGAATAAAATTTATATTTGATCTTTATAAACAAAAAATTGTATTTCGAATTCCAAGAGTGACTTCTACATTCAAATAACTTTTTCAGAGGACATAACTAATAATTTATTTTTTTTGAAAACATTATATCAGTTCTGAATTAAGATGGGTCAAGGAGGCTGAGATGTTAGCAAGCAAGTGATGAATGGATACAACTTGCAAACAAAACTTACAACAAAAACGATACCATTAAGTATTTGAATATCTATATCACTTTATTTATCATGTTTATTGAGAACGCCAAAGTACAAGCATTCGCTACACAAAATAGGCCCACAGTAATCACATCGTCGTAACCCACGCTCAGTTTTGGATTTGTTTGACTGTTGGACAACTCGTTGAATTTTTCTCGTTTTCATGAATATTTACCATTCTCAGCCCGCCAACTATATACACTTTGGGTCACCCTGATACCAAAGAGGTAAATTTTCTTAAGAAAATTAAACAGTGCTTGATCATAAAAAATGTTGAAACGCCCAGAACAACAACTAACATTTGTTGTATATATCGAACCTATTTACGACAGCCAGTGTAATTCTTCAGTGTTAGGAGAATTTATGTCTTAAACTACTATAACTACTGTGGCTATATATCATTTAAACAATTAAATGCTTTTTCCATGATTCATCCAGAGTATGAGTATGAAGGAAGAAAAAATACATAACCCGCGTTAATTATATAATTTTTTTCTCCAATGATCGCTACCTTCATCCGCATGAATCATCAAAGAAAGCATTTTATAATTTATATTAACATCTTCCTTTTAACAAATTAATATATTGATTGCAATAAGTAAGTTAAATGAATAACTAAATTACTATTAATGTACATCAGTATGTTAGATAAAAGAAATAACCAAAATCTTATCTTATGCATGGAAATCTAAGTCTGACATTAACATGATAATTTCGTGCAGTCTGTGATTTTTCTTAGGTCGCTTTAAATATCGACCATTCGATAAACGGGGCGTGTCTCAGGACTTAGGAGGGTAGTTACTGTAATAAAGGTAAATTACTATGAAATTCGACGAGTTATGGGTCTAAACTACATTTCCATACATAAATGTTATAAAGGAATTTAAACTTACCTTCTTAATAAAAGTACGTTAAGAATGGAGCCTAGACCAGTGGCGTACCGACATTTAAGCACTGTAAGCATTACTGTGCTTGTATTTTTTTCTTCTGAATCTATTTTAATTACTTAATTGACCTTTTTTAAAACACTGGGTTTTTTTCTTTTGTTTCATTATAAAACCCGACAACATTTTGCATTTGAGCCGGAATTTTTCCTTAAGTATCCCGAACACGTTCTCATAGTAAAAAACTTTTCGAAATTTTGACCGAGTCGTAAATTTCATAGTATGAGTTAATAAATCCGCATATCATTAAAATCAATTCAGCGCTTGCCTTCAATTCATATCAAAATGAAAAGAAACTACACGGCTTTTCAGAGCCCAGTTATATGAAAGGGGAAAGTATATTGCAAGAGTACTTTGAAAATAAAAAAACATGCAATAGATACGTCAGCACTATACATGTATATGTTCACCGCATATCACAACTTTACAAATACCAGGTAAAAATTGCTTAAGAAATACTGCAAAAAAAGTACTGAATAAAATATCAAAAAAGATATTTTAATCTAGTACTGTAAATTTAAAATTCTGCACCAGTGAAAATATTCTTATTATGTTTTTGTTTACCACCGTAAACCTAATTGCTAGCGCTCTGGAGCACTAGCAACTACGTTAGTCTTTTTCACTGGAATACGCATGGTCAACTCCATAGTAGGGGGTTCTGGGAATACTGTACTACTGTAGATAAACTGTACCATTTGAATTTCATTTTATCATTTTCACATGAAGTTTTGTGTTTTATTGTAAATGTCAAAAAGTAACAGTAGGTCTTATAATGCAAAGTTATTTTCAATATTATAATAATAGCTAGCTTTATCTTAAATTTCTTCAAGCTCGGAAAACAACTTCGGATATGTTTTCCGAGCTTGCCGGAAAGGCCCGAGAAGATACGATTGCTACAAAACAGCACCAATGGTTCTTGAAAATTTTCACCTCGATTGAGTCGCAATTCAAATAACAGCAGATACATAACAAGTTTAGCATTTTTTAAAAACCTTACCGTCTTTAGATCAAACCTTAACATCAGTTAGTCATCAAAGACAGTTTAATTCTTTGTTATATGAATGTCACCTTCCTCTACATAGCATGGCGAGTGGATTTATCCAAACATTTTTGTGTCATGTGTCGTTTAAGCCTGCGTGTCTAAAATTGAGAACTGCGTACCCGAGCTTGTAAGTTGAGATCGACTATAGGGTGAAAGAGATCTTAGGTAGGGTCGTAGACTCGTATTATTTTGATAAAATCAAAGTTATACCATAGCATTTATCTATCTAAGGTGCAAATAACTTTACCGATATTAGGCATACCGCATCAATTTTTTTTTTACATTTTTGTATAAAATATTTGAATAAACAATTCTAAAAGAAAAACAAATAATTTCAATAGATATTATAGAATGCTACTTTCAACTAGTTGGACCTGAAAACCAAAGGCTGAATTTCATTCATAGCAATTTGTATTGCTTTTTCGTTTTCTCACTTTTTAAGATTTGAAATCTACGAAATTTGTTAAGTCGTACGTGGAAAAGATCATCAGAAAATTATCTCCCTTGCGCCGAACATTATTTCAACCGATGAAATAAATGTAAATTTTCACATCATGTATTTTCAACCAATCACAAAGGAAAGGAAGTGCACAACCCGGAGACTGTAAATTATTTCAACTCTTTATACCGTCTTCCAAGAAAGACGGTAATGATTAAGGCACAGTCAATGTGCTATAGCATGCCTCTAGATTCACAGTTCGAAATTGAGACCCCACTCCAGCACAATTCCAGTACACCACTGTGCCTACCTATGTAATTAATCGATTCAGAAATACAAACCAATGTTTTAGAGATCTGCTTCTGTGTTTTATGATGGCTACAGCGCTAGCTCACCAATCTTTTTAAAAGATAAGCTTGAAATAGATTTAAAATGCTGTTTAAAATGTGCTTAGCTTACGGGTGGCTGCCGCCCAAGACCACCTGTTTAGAAACGCTTTGTCCCTAGGTACGCCTTTGGACTCATTCATACCAAATTGAATTAGCAATTCGGCACAGTAAATAATCAAGATTTATGTGTTAAACGCTGTGCCGCTTTAAGTTTTAAAAACATAAACTTGTTATGTTTTTAAACCATAAAATGCGTTCTTAAAATGCGTTCTTTTGTGTTTCATTTGGAATTTGAAGGAAGCGACAGGACAGGAATCAAAGGAATGAAAGTACTGACGAGTGTTTACTTTTATTCAGGAGCGAACAATTTCTGGTTCATGCAGGGGGTATTCAATTACCGTACAGATAATTTCACTCACGGCATAGGACTAACAAAAAATACATAACTAGCGTGAGCGTTAGTCGGTTATGTATTTTTTCTGAAATAATCGCTACCTCCATAACCCGGATAGATCACCAAAAGAAAGCAATCTATTGTTTAAATTTACTTCTTTCTTTTTACAAATTAACTAATAAATCGCATATAGTATGTAAAATTGATTAAAGTATTGTTTATGTAGGGGCCTTAGATTAATGAAGTAGCCACTTGAGAACTTTTTAATGTTAGGATAGCGTTTACAGTGTACGGGAGTGTATAATTTATTTCCTGATAGCTTGGTGGTTGTAGGATGATCTTTTCACTTTGCACTGAGGTTCACACTTTTAAACACAGTTGGTTTGATCACGATATCCGTACCTGTTTTCAGTGACGTCACTGATACAGATGCTATGGTAGATGTATAAGAAATAAAGAAGTTGCTGTCCTTTAAAAAAGGACTGCAATACGTGGACCATATGAATGTGTTTCCAACGAAGACGTGAAAGCCTTAAGATTATCAAAGTTTCCACCGACTCTAGCCGCCTTCTTTTAACCACTAAATTTGTACGTTTTATTACGTATATGTATAGCCCTGACTTTTTATCTCAGAGTTTAAAGGGTTCATATTTCTAAAATAATTATGATCTACATAAATGAAGATTGCATGTATAATATCAGGCATTCGGTACTTTTTGCGCACACATTACGCTTAGCACTACTTTGTTTACTATATGCAGTGACAGCTTTGTGTAAATTAATTTCATATTTTGATGCATTTTTCTTGAGATTTTATTCAATCAATCTATTATATCCAGTCACATTATTATTCAGTCATACTTAAATGCTTAAAAAAATTTTAATCGGGAAGTACTCTAGCCTCGCCTACTGTAAAAGTAAAGTTAAGCTACATGTGTATTCGGAAAACAACAAAACATTGCAAACTATGCTATTTGATGCCTATTGTAGTTTCGGCATAACATTAACTTATTTCATAATACTGACAGTTCATATCACATGCCGATCATTTCTTTAAACTGAATACTTTGTTTCTGTACTGTTTACCGACAACTTTACAATTACAGCGCCCTTCAACTTATGTGTGCATATGGCATGGTATCCCGATCCCGATTCAGATAAACGGGTGCTAGCCTGGTTCCCTGAGCTACCCATTACGCACAGGAACCAGGCTAACTCATGCGCAGGTTGAATTTTCCCCATAGCATCCGGTTTAACCTCGCTTATATATTTTCTGCGTGGACATCCACGCAATTAAGTCCACGAGTCTTACAGATATTTCCTGATCAGCAAATGCTCATTGGACAAAGGGACATACTCTTTTAAACATTTAATAAACACATTAAAACTACGTGTACTTTTTTTAATTTCGAGGCCTTTATATGGAAATTAAAAGTGTGCATTTATATGAATGTCATATTTAGCAAAAATAATTTTACTTAATCTTGACATGCTGTTATATCAGTCAAAAGACTATGGTTTAAAAATATTTTTAAGACCAGAAAACATCAAAGGCAAGGTGATTTTTAAAGAAGCCCATTTTAAAGAATGAATCTCTTGTAAACATAAGAAGAGACTTAGTACATATGATTAAATACTGATTAAATCAAGATGAAAAGGAATTTAAAAGATTGTATTTTTCTTACGTTTTTGCTATTACACTGTATAACTTGGCATAACAAAAGTTGTGAGCCAAAGTACAGGATTATGTAAAAATTCTTAATTTCCTTGTAGTTATAGTTTTCAATAAAACAGGGTCAAACATGCACAAAAAGACAGTCTAATATTGTTATTATTGATATTTCCTGGTTTGACTCTTCTCAAACTGAAGGGTTTGGCCATAAAGAATTGTTCTTGTCGGTAAGATCTAATGAAAAACAAACCGATTTCAATCAACAAAAGCGTAGAGGGATGGCCGACTATACATTATAAATATCATTTTGTATCCCAATAATTTCACGTTTTGGTCCCATGATTAAACACCCCTGCGAATGTGTTAGGAATGTTTTCTTTATCGATGCTAAGTATATAATAAATCCAGAGGTGCTCGAATGAAAGTTCACGAGACTTCACCGAGATTTGTTCAGTTCCTGTGAAATTTTGAGCGGAAGTATATGTGTTCGGATAATGTTCTCAAAATACGTAAGTTCTGGTCGTTTTTCATATCATATTCTACTTTGATTTATGTAAAAACATGAAAATACTTTGATGTCAGATGTAAATTTTATTTTACCATCTAGTGGTTATTTAAATTAAACGATGATATTCAGAACGGAGTTATTGTTCGTGTTCAACCACGTGTGGAGTGGTTGAAAATATAAACAATGGGTTGCTTAAAAAAATCATAGCCATGTTAAATGATTGTTGTGTGCAATACTATGTTTTAAAAAAAATAATGGGTGTCTGTTTTTCCTAAAAACTCAGTATATCGAGACATTTTCAAGGAACATTCTGCATAGAATAGTATATTCTGTTTCACTATTGATGCTATTACTAGGTCAGGCGCGGATCGAAAATAAACCCTTCGGGGGATCTCTACTAAGCATGTTAATTGTTTCAAAACAGAAAAAACTATTGGTTTTTATTGTCACATTTATTTCTAGAACACATTTTATCAACCAATTAATGAAGATAAAGTTTAAAATCAATAAACCTCTAGATTTTATATTTGACTACAAGTACCTAGATTCTATGAAATAGGCTATAAACACGAGGCACGATTTTTACTGCAAAACTGAAAGGGTCAAATAAAAACACATGGTCTATAATTTAAATGACAATAACATTCGCAGGGGTGTTAAAGCAAAGGTCGCATAAAGCAGGTGTTAATGGCTAATGGTTAAAGCTTCAGACCTAATCGTTTGTTAAAATATTCAAACCAAGTTAAAATTCGCAATTGTACAAATTGTATAATAAAATTATTGAATAGATTTACATAAAAAAAGATGAATGAAATTTGAAATTGTATCTTGCGAATAAACCATTGGGCATTTGCGCCACTTTATATCCACAATTCATTAAATATCGTTTATACTTTAGACGTTTAATCATAACTGCCCACTTACGACGCCAGTAATTAAATTTTCTATTTAAGTAAAGTGACAATGATTTTGTTTTTCCTCAGGATGGACGATTTGTTCCCACCTGTAGGATGATGTGTGAAAAACAATTATCTGAAACTTTGCAATATCATTATACAGCTACTTTTTCTTATCCCTGTCAGCCATCCCTTTCTTTGCGTTGCAACTATTAAGCATATAAATTTTTCTTTAAAAATCTGAAATCACTCGCTCTGTCTTTGAATTACATTTTTCTTATTCAACAATCATCGCTAATGGAGTAAATCTTATATGAGGTGTCTTTGTTTAGTCAGTTTATATTCTTATTCTTTCTGCATATTGTAAAATGTATCCAATATCCTTATTTTCACATGGCCGCCATTTTGAATAAATGACTCATTTTCTTCGAGGGAATATAAAGGAATAATTCAAAAATACATAGATTACTTGGTGTTAGTCAATGGGAAAATAAAAAATGTACAAAACAGCAATAATCAAATGTACTGAATCAAATTTTAATGGCACCATAGTAAAGCCTGAATATCAATTTAAAGCTGCCGATAGACTGAGTTGAAATTTTCTACATAAGGTAACGTTAAGATCTTTGAAAAAATGTAAAATCTATTTGGTTGATTATTTTGATGGTTATAGATTACATGTATCTGTTCATCAACATCTTTAAGAGTTGTAGAATTCAGATTTACCAGTATCATACAAACTTCGAAAATACTTTATTTTAAAATTAACCCTTTATAAAAATTCATTTTTCCATACTCAACTTTCTTTACTATTATTGCTTTTTTTTTAATTACGAAAATACTAAAAATAATAATCTTTGAAAATTGAAATACATTTGATGAATGGCAATTACACTAAAAAGACACAAAGCATCGAGTTTCCAGTTATAATAATTTTCAACTCCTTATATTGACTTTATTCGTATAAGTAACGTTGTTATGCTAAGTGGGTCTGACGTATTTTTGCTTGATATGATATTGACTGATAATTGACTCTGAAAGATATGTAGAGGTTGGTTATAATGGAAAAAAGAATGAATCATATTAATATAATGTTTTGAACACTTGTTTGGTTACGTTTTGAAATATATCTTGATTTTTATGACGTATCTCCTTTCTAGCTTTTCATATATATCCTTTCCTTTACCAAATACACGTAGAATCGTCTTTATTACCCTTGCTTATAACATAATATCAACTGAAATGTCGATAGCATAGGTTATAAATCAGTGATTCTTCTATAAAGTTTCTGAATTTGAAGCTTAAATTTGAAATAATTTTTGATATCTAAAATTGATCGGTAGATTATTTTGATGATCAAAGATCATCATCTGCTCATTAACATGTTTTTATGAGGTGTAGATTTCAGATTTTGTGATACCAGTTTCGTAAAAGTTCTGCTATAGAAAATGCTTAATTTTATATTAAGTCTTTCAACAAAAAATCATTTTTCCAAACAAGCCCTTTTTGCTATTCCGAAAACAAAATATGAGTAAATGAACCCTTAAACTAAAGCCTTTTGAGCTTACAACATAGGAAGTTAATAAAAGAGAAAAAGTTATGAAAATATGAATATGTGCTATGTTAACATTAGAACATTACTGGAATGAAAGATTAACTTCTACTCGTATGACTGTAAGTGTTTTGTCGAGGAAACTTTTATCTTTTTTTTTTAAGCAAAAATATGTCTTGAAATAGAAAATATAATGTATTGTGAATATTTTCCTTTAAAGTTTGAAAAAAAATATTGATGAGTATGCGCAGCAGGCCAGGTTGTTAGCGGATGAATTTATTCAATTTTCACTTTTAAAAAGCGCGCAAAACGAAAATACACGTAAGTTTAAGCGATGTATTATTTATGTATTTATATCACATGGTCAATGTCTAAAAAGATTTTTACAATTATTTTATATTACACGTATCTTAATTTTAGGCAATTTGACACATACAATTCTTTTGATATCACATATATTTTGTTTCAACCCAGTTCACTTTCTACATCAAATTGGCATCATTTATTAAAAGGATTTTTGATAATTTTTTCCACATTCATTTCTACAAAAAACAAAACGTACTAACCAAAAGATAATCTTTATTGAAAAAAAGGCATATCTTAAATTCCACTTTTAATTGACTAAAAAAATCGCTAAGGATGAATCTGAAGGAAATTAGGCATTGACCCTCATCCTCGTTATTAACAAAAAATATATTATGATAATTTAAAATATAATTTGTACAAATTTGTCGAGATCAGTAAAGGCATGAGCTTTTACTCCGACAATATGCAATAAATGTATTATTGTTTTATTGTAAAACAGTTAGAAATAGCATAGTTTTATGTTGTTAACTAAATTACAAAATTTGATTAATTTTGGCAAATTTAAAAATTGCTATTGGTGTTTTGGAATTTAATTTCTTACAGTTTTGCACACAAATATATTGTTTAACCAAAGAGAGAGAATTCGTACGAAAAGTTATCGTTTGATACATCGTTATATTTGGTCTCTGTGAAATTTTCCGATATCAAAATAGTTTCATCACTGTTTTAAATGCATAGAGTTTACCATTAAAATCATAGATATAACAACTATTGCAATATTGAAGAAAAGCTCAATAAACATGTAACGAATGGGTTGGGGTTATTTTTCAGGACACGAATATCACACACATGAATATCAAAAGAGAAAAAATTGGGTAGGGAAATGTGTGTTTATTGATAGATTTGTTTTCGGTTCGTGAGTGTTATTAACGTTATCTAAAGTTGGAGATTTTGCTTTAAATATTTAAGAAATACATAATTTCTACATTTAAAGTCACCGTGTGTTTTTAATCGGAATTTCTCCTACTAGTTTAATCCCAAAAACAGGCACCGGGGATAGACGTCATGTACAACAGAGATACAACGCTTTTGATACTATGTCCTTTACATGTTTATCTTCAAAATTACTCCAAATAATTACTATAGATTCATAACCAAACGCGAGGAATTAATTTCCGCTGTAAATCATATCTTTCTTTTAAATTTCGTAAAAGTAAATGGAACTATGATAAAAAAAAAATGGGCGTTCGCAATTTTATATTTTAGCGGTTTGATGCAAAACGGTTGATCGCGGAATTAGGTACTCGTATAAAATAAGAAAATTTAGAGTTTTGCATTTATGATGCATATATTTTGATTTAGGTTGAAAATAAATGCACAAAAATGCAGGTACGACAATTAAAGAAAGGTACAACGTCGATAAAAGAACAGGCTTCTCATGAGCACAAAACTGCAGCACGACGTTGTTTATTTTTAAAAATTTGATACAAGTTTACACATTTTGATAATTGTTCAACATACAAAGAAGAACATACATTATAACGCATTAAAGGAAAGAACAGTCAAATCAGTTAAACTACTATAAGTACTGTGGCTATATATCATTTAAACAATTAAATGCTTTCTTCCATGATTCATCCAGAGTATGAGTATGAAGGAAGGAAAAATACATAACCCGCGTTAATTATATAATTTTTTTCTCCAATGATCGCTACCTTCATCCGCATGAATCATCAAAAAAAGCATTTTACTATTTATATTAACATCTTTCTTTTAACAAATTAATATATTGATTGCAATAAGTAAGTTAAATGAATAACTAAATTACTATTAATGTACATCAGTATGTTAGATAAAAGAAATAACCAAAATCTTCTCTTATGCATGGAAATCTAAGTCTGACATTAACGTGATAATTTCGTGCAGTCCGTGATTTTTCTTAGGTCGCTTTAAATATCGACCATTCGATAAACGGGGCGTGTCTCAGGACTTAGGAGGGCAGTTACTGTAATAAAGGTAAATGACTATGAATTTCGACCAGTTATGGGTCTAAACTACATTTCCATACATAAATGTTATAAAGGAATTTAAACTTACCTTCTTAATAAAAGTACGTTAAGGATGGAGCCTAGACCAGTGGAGTACCGACATTTCAGCAAGTAATGCATGACTGTGCTTGTATTTTTTTCTTCTGAATCTATTTTAATTACTTAATTGAACTTTTTTAAAACACTGGGTTTTTTTCTTTTGTTTCATTATAAAACCCGACAACATTTTGCATTTGTGCCGGAATTTTTCCTTAAGTATCCCGAACACGTTCTCATAGTAAAAAACTTTTCGAAATTTTGACCGAGTCGTAAATTTCATAGTAAGAGTTAATAAATCCGCATATCATTAAAATCAATTCAGCGCTTGCCTTCAATTCATATCAAAATGAAAAGAAACTACACGGCTTTTCAGAGCCCAGTTATATGAAAGGGGAAAGTATATTGCCAGAGTACTTTGAAACTAAAAAAACATGCAATAGATACGTCAGCACTATACATGTATATGTTCACCGCATTTCACAACTTTACAAATACCAGGTAAAAATTGCTTAAGAAATACTGCAAAAAAAGTACTGAATAAAATATCAAAAAAGATATTTTAATCTAGTACTGTAAATTTAAAATTCTGCACCAGTGAAAATATTCTTATTGTGTTTTTGTTTACCACCGTAAACCTAATTGCTAGCGCTCTGGAGCACTAGCAACTACGTTAGTCTTTTTCACTGGAATACGCATGGTCAACTCCATAGTAGGGGGTTCTGGGAATACTGTACTACTGTAGATAAACTGTACCATTTGAATTTCATTTTATCATTTTCACATGAAGTTTTGTGTTTTATTGTAAATGTCAAAAAGTAACAGTAGGTCTTATAATGCAAAGTTATTTTCAATATTATAATAATAGCTAGCTTTATCTTAAATTTCTTCAAGCTCGGAAAACAACTTCGGATATGTTTTCCGAGCTTGCCGGAAAGGCCCGAGAAGATACGATTGCTACAAAACAGCACCAATGGTTCTTGAAAATTTTCACCTCGATTGAGTCGCAATTCAAATAACAGCAGATACATAACAAGTTTAGCATTTTTTACAAACCTTACCGTCTTTAGATCAAACCCTAACATCAGTTAGTCATCAAAGACAGTTTAATTCTTTGTTATATGAATGTCACCTTCCTCTACATAGCATGGCGAGTGGATTTATCCAAACATTTTTGTGTCATGTGTCGTTTAAGCCTGCGTGTCTAAAATTGAGAACTGCGTACCCGAGCTTGTAAGTTGAGATCGACTATAGGGTGAAAGAGATCTTAGGTAGGGTCGTAGACTCGTATTATTTTGATAAAATCAAAGTTATACCACAGCATTTATCTATCTAAGGTGCAAATAACTTTACCGATATTAGGCATACCGCATCAATTTTTTTTTACATTTTTGTATAAAATATTTGAATAAACAATTCTAAAAGAAAAACAAATAATTTCAATAGATATTATAGAATGCTACTTTCAACTAGTTGGACCTGAAAACCAAAGGCTGAATTTCATTCATAGCAATTTGTATTGCTTTTTCGTTTTCTCACTTTTTAAGATTTAAGATGAAATCTACGAAATTTGTTAAGTCGTACGTGGAAAAGATCATCAGAAAATTATCTCCCTTGCGCCGAACATTATTTCAACCAATGAAATAAACGTAAATTTTCACATCATGTATTTTCAACCAATCACAAAGGAAAGGAAGTGCACAACCCGGAGACTGTAAATTATTTCAACTCTTTATACCGTCTTCCAAGGAAGACGGTAATGATTAAGGCACAGTCAATGTGCTATAGCATGCCTCTAGATTCACAGTTCGAAATTGAGACCCCACTCCAGCACAATTCCAGTACACCACTGTGCCTACCTATGTAATTAATCGATTCAGAAATACAAACCAATGTTTTAGAGATCTGCTTCTGTGTTTTATGATGGCTACAGCGCTAGCTCACCAATCTTTTTAAAAGATAAGCTTGAAATAGATTTAAAATGCTGTTTAAAATGTGCTTAGCTTACGGGTGGCTGCCGCCCAAGACCACCTGTTTAGAAACGTTTTGTCCCTAGGTACGCCTTTGGACTCATTCATACCAAATTGAATTAGCAATTCGGCACAGTAAATAATCAAGATTTATGTGTTAAACGCTGTGCCGCTTTAAGTTTTAAAAACATAAACTTGTTATGTTTTTAAACCATAAAATGCGTTCTTAAAATGCGTTCTTTTGTGTTTCATTTGGAATTTGAAGGAAGCGACAGGACAGGAATCAAAGGAATGAAAGTACTGACGAGTGTTTACTTTTATTCAGGAGCGAACAATTTCTGGTTCATGCAGGGGGTATTCAACTACCGTACAGATAATGTGACTCACGGCATAGGACTAACAAAAAATACATAACTAGCGTGAGCGTTAGTCGGTTATGTATTTTTTCTGAAATAATCGCTACCTCCATAACCCGGATAGATCACCAAAAGAAAGCAATCTATTGTTTAAATTTACTTCTTTCTTTTTACAAATTAACTAATAAATCGCATATAGTATGTAAAATTGATTAAAGTATTGTTTATGTAGGGGCCTTAGATTAATGAAGTAGCCACTTGAGAACTTTTTAATGTTAGGATAGCGTTTACAGTGTACGGGAGTGTATAATTTATTTCCTGATAGCTTGGTGGTTGTAGGATGATCTTTTCACTTTGCACTGAGGTTCACACTTTTAAACACAGTTGGTTTGATCACGATATCCGTACCTGTTTTCAGTGACGTCACTGATACAGATGCTATGGTACATGTATAAGAAATTAAGAAGTTGCTGTCCTTTAAAAAAGGACTGCAATACGTGGACCATATGAATGTGTTTCCAACGAAGACGTGAAAGCCTTAAGATTATCGAAGTTTCCACGGACTCTAGCCGCCTTCTTTTAACCACTAAATTTGTACGTTTTATTACGTATATGTATAGCCCTGACTTCTTATCTGAGAGTTTTAAGGGTTCATATTTCTAAAATAATTATGATCTACATAAATGAAGATTGCATGTATAGTATCAGGCATTCGGTACTATTTGCGCACACATTACGCTTAGCACTACTTTGTTTACTATATGCAGTGACAGCTTTGTGTAAATTAATTTCATATTTTGATGCATTTTTCTTGAGATTTTATTCAATCAATCTATTATATCCAGTCACATTATTATTCAGTCATACTTAAATGCTTAAAAAAATTTAATCGGGAAGTACTCTAGCCTCGCCTACTGTAAAAGTATAGTTAAGCTACATGTGTATTCGGAAAACAACAAAACATTGCATACTATGCTATTTGATGCCTATTGTAGTTTCGGCATAACATTAACTTATTTCATAATACTGACAGTTCATATCACATGCCGATCATTTCTTTAAACGGAATACTTTGTTTCTGTACTGTTTACCGACAACTTTACAATTACAGCGCCCTTCAACTTATGTGTGCATATGGCATGGTATCCCGATCCCGATTCAGATAAACGGGTGCTAGCCTGGTTCCCTGAGCTACCCATTACGCACAGGAACCAGGCTAACTCATGCGCAGGTTGAATTTTCCCCATAGCATCCGGTTTAACCTCGCTTATATATTTTCTGCGTGGACATCCACGCAATTAAGTCCACGAGTCTTATAGATATTTCCTGATCAGCAAATGCTCACTGGACAAAGGGACATACTCTTTTAAACATTTAATAAACACATTAAAACTACGTGTACTTTTTTTAATTTCGAGGCCTTTATATGGAAATTAAAAGTGTGCATTTATATGAATGTCATATTTAGCAAAAATAATTTTACTTAATCTTGACATGCTGTTATATCAGTCAAAAGACTATGGTTTAAAAGTTTTTTAAGACCAGAAAACATCAAAGGCAAGGTGATTTTTAAAGAAGCCCATTTTAAAGAATGAATCTCTTGTAAACATAAGAAGAGACTTAGTACATATGATTAAATACTGATTAAATCAAGATGAAAAGGAATTTAAAAGATTGTTTTTTTCTTACGTTTTTGCTATTACACTGTATAACTTGGCATAACAAAAGTTGAGAGCCAAAGTACAGGATTATGTAAAAATTCTTAATTTCCTGCAGGAAAATTTGCAGTTATAGTTTTCAATAAAACAGGGTCAAACATGCACAAAAAGACAGTCTAATATCGTTATTATTGATATTTCCTGGTTTGACTCTTCTCAAACTGAAGGGTTTGGCCATAAAGAATTGTTCTTGTCGGTAAGATCTAATGAAAAACAAACCGATTTCAATCAACAAAAGCGTAGAGGGATGGCCGACTATACATTATAAATATCATTTTGTATCCCAATAATTTCACGTTTTGGTCCCATGATTAAACACCCCTGCGAATGTGTTAGGAATGTTTTCTTTATCGATGCTAAGTATATAATAAATGCAGAGGTGCTCGAATGAAAGTTCACGAGACTTCACCGAGATTTGTTCAGTTCCTGTGAAATTTTGAGCGGAAGTATATGTGTTCGGATAATGTTCTCAAATTACGTAAGTTCTTGTCGTTTTTCATATCACATTCTACTTTGATTTATGTAAAAACATGAAAATACTTTGATGTAAGATGTAAATTTTATTTTACCATCTAGTGGTTATTTAAATTAAACGATGATATTCAGAACGGAGTTATTGTTCGTGTTCAACCACGTGTGGAGTGGTTGAAAATATAAACATTGGGTTGCTAAAAAAAAATCATAGCCATGTTAAATGATTGTTGTGTGCAGTACTATGTTTTAAAAAAAATAATGGGTGTCTGTTTTTCCTAAAAACTCAGTATATCGAGACATTTTCAAGGAACATTCTGCATAAAATAGTATATTCTGTTTCACTATTGATGCTATTATACTAGGTCAGGCGCGGATCGAAAATGAACCCTTCGGGGGATCTCTACTAAGCATGTTAATTGTTTCAAAACAGAAAAAACTATTGTTTTTATTGTCACATTTATTTCTAGAACACATTTTATCAACCAATTAATGAAGATAAAGTTTAAAATCAATAAACCTCTAGATTTTATATTTGACTACAAGTACCTAGATTCTATGAAATAGGCTATAAACACGAGGCACGATTTTTACTGCGAAACTGAAAGGGTCAAATAAAAACACATGGTCTATAATTTAAATGACAATAACATTCGCAGGGGTGTTAAAGCAAAGGTCGCATAAAGCAGGTGTTAATGGCTAATGGTTAAAGCTTCAGACCTAATCGTTTGTTAAGATATTCAAACCAAGTTAAAATTCGCAATTGTAAAAATTGTATAATAAAATTATTGAATAGATTTACATAAAAAAAGATGAATGAAATTTGAAATTGTGTCTTGCGAATAAACCATTGGGCTTTTGCGCCACTTTATATCCACAATTCATTAAATATCGTTTATACTTTAGACGTTTAATCATAACTGCCCACTTACGACGCCAGTAATTAAATTTTCTATTAAGTAAAGTGACAATGATTTTGTTTTTCCTCAGGATGGACGATTTGTTCCCACCTGTAGGATGATGTGTGAAAAACAATTATCTGAAACTTTGCAATATCATTATACGGCTACTTTTTCTTATCCCTGTCAGCCATCCCTTTCTTTGCGTTGCAACTATTAAGCATATAAATTTTTCTTTAAAAATCTGAAATCACTCGCTCTGTCTTTGAATTACATTTTTCATATTCAACAATCATCGCTAATGGAGTAAGTCTTGTATGAGGTGTCTTTGTTTATTCAGTTAATATTCTTATTCTTTCTGCATATTGTAAAATGTATCCAATATCCTTATTTTCACATGGCCGCCATTTTGAATAAATGACTCATTTTCTTCGAGGGAATATAAAGGAATAATTCAAAAATACATAGATTACTTGGTGTTAGTCAATGGGAAAATAAAAATTGTACAAAACAGCAATAATCAAATGTACTGAATCAAATTTTAATGGCACCATAGTAAAGCCTGAATATCAATTTAAAGCTGCCGATAGACTGAGTTGAAATCAGAAACTCTTCTACATAAGGTAACGTTAAGATCTTAATTTGAAAAAATGTAAAATCTATTTGGTTGATTATTTTGATGGTTATAGATTACATGTATCTGTCCACCAACATCTTTAAGAGTTGTAGAATTCAGATTTACCAGTATCATACAAACTTCGAAAATACTTTATTTTAAAATTTAACCCTTTATAAAAATTCATTTTTCCATACTCAACTTTCTTTGTTCTTAAAACTAACGTACTTTTTTTTAGTAAAAGGCGATTGAATATTTTTGGGAAAAATAGCCCAAATATATTGAAATTTTGCACTATTTTTGCTTTTTTTTTTATTACGAAAATATAACAAATAATAATCTTTGAAAATTGAAATACATTTGATGAATGGCAATTACACTAAAAAGACACAAAGCATCGAGTTTCCAGTTATAATAATTTTCAACTCCTTATATTGACTTTATTCGTATAAGTAACGTTGTTATGCTAATTGGGTCTGACGTATTTTTGCTTGATATGATATTGACTGATAATTGACTCTGAAAGATATGTAGAGGTTGGTTATAATGGAAAAAAGTATGAATCATATAAATATAATGTTTTGAACACTTGTTTGGTTACGTTTTGAAATATATCTTGATTTTTATGACGTATCTCCTTTCTAGCTTTTCATATATATCCTTTCCTTTACCAAATACACGTAGAATCGTCTTTATTACCCTTGCTTATAACATAATATCAACTGAAATGTCGATAGCATAGGTTATAAATCAGTGATTCTTCTATAAAGTTTCTGAATTTGAAGCTTAAATTTGAAATAATTTTTAATATCTAAAATTGATCGGTAGATTATTTTGTTGTTAAAGATCATCATCTGCTCATTAACATGTTTTTATGAGGTGTAGATTTCAGATTTTGTGATACCAGTTTCATAAAAGTTCTGCTATAGAAAATGCTTAATTTTATATTAAGTCTTTCAACAAAAAATCATTTTTCCAAACAAGCCCTTTTTGCTATTCTGAAAACAAAATATGAGTAAATGAACCCTTAAACTAAAGCCTTTTGAGCTTACAACATAGGAAGTTAATAAAAGAGAAAAAGTTATAAAAATATGAATATGTGCTATGTTAACATTAGAACATTACTGGAATGAAAGAGCAACTTCTACTCGTATGACTGTAAGTGTTTTGTCGAGGAAACTTTTATCCTTTTTTTTAAGCAAAAATATGTCTTGAAATAGATTATATATTGTATGATGAATATTTTCCTTTAAAGTTTGAAAAAAAATATTGATGAACATGCGCAGCAGGCCATGTTCTTAGCGGATGAATTTATTCAATTTTCAGTTTTAAAAAGCGTGCAAATCGAAAATACACGTAAGTTTAAGCGATGTGTTATTTATGTATTTATATCACATGGTCAATGTCTAAAAAAATTTTTACAATTATTTTATATTACACGTATCTTAATTTTAGGCAATTTGACACAAACAATTCTTTTAATATCTCATATATTTTGTTTCAACCCAGTTCACTTTCTACATCAAATTGGCATCATTTATTAAAAGGATTTTTGATAATTTTTTCCACATTCATTTCTACAAAAAACAAAACGTACTAACCAAAAGATAATCTTTATTGAAAAAAAGGCATATCTTAAATTCCAC
The DNA here is from genome assembly GCF_963853765.1 of Magallana gigas. Classification (NCBI taxonomy): domain Eukaryota; kingdom Metazoa; phylum Mollusca; class Bivalvia; order Ostreida; family Ostreidae; genus Magallana; species Magallana gigas. Next base: position 15,247,079 of record NC_088854.1, on the reverse strand, counting down.
TTTTAATTGACTAAAAAAATCGCTAAGGATGAATCTGAAGGAAATTAGGCATTGACCCTCATCCTCGTTATTAACAAAAAATATATTATGATAATTTTAAAAATAATTTGTACAAATTTGTCGAGATCAGTAAAGGCATGAGCTTTTACTCCGACAATATGCAATAAATGTATTATTGTTTTATTGCAAAACAGTTAGAAATAGCAAAGTTTTATGTTGTTAACTAAATTACAAAATTTGATTAATTTTGGCAAATTTAAAAATTGCTATTGGTGTTTTGGAATTTTATTTCTTACAGTTTTGCACACAAATATATTGTTTAACCAAAGAGAGAGAATTCGTATGAAAAGTTATCGTTTGATACATCGTTATATTTGGTCTCTGTGAAATTTTCCGATATCAAAATGGTTTCATCACTGTTTTAAAGGTCATATGAAACGATTTTTAACACTATGATTTTCTTTCATGAATATAAAGCTTGGTATAAACAAATGTTAAAATACATGATGTAAGATTTTTTTGCCTTTGCATTACTGAGAAATAACCGTGAAAACTGAGCACCTGAAAAAATTCTTGCCCGCTTATCGTTCTTGATTTTGTGGATTTATGACGTCACAAAGACCCACCGATGTAAACAATGCATTAAAACTAGTGTATTTTTACAGTAGTTTATCGATTAAATTTTAGAAATTTTTGCATATATGAACGTGTCTTTCTTTTCAAATGAGATCATTTGATTTCGTAGTAGCCTACAGATGACTTAGTTTTGATTGGTCGTTAATGAATAAATCTAATATCAGCTTCTCACAAAAGTAAAATCATGATGAAGATCCCGTACTGGAGTGGAAATTTAACGAAAGAAATGCTCCAACATTTACAGCTGATTAATGAATTATCCTTATCCTTTTGAAATAGAAACATCATTTTCTTCTTCGGTACGTATAATGATTGAGCTACATTTAAAGGGAATTAAAGCATTTAAATTGATTTGATTTATTTTGTCACATAAAAAAGTATATAAGGCAGGTCAATAAAAATGTTTGAGGCATTGTGTACATAGTTTGTATTTAAGAACTGCTATAAAATGCCGCAAAATTATTCTTAAATTTTATTTCGAAATAATATAAATTTCTGACTTATTGACATATACATGTAGCAATATCTTTAGAAAATACTTTGTGTTCACGTGTATTAATGTTTTATTAAATTAGATCGCGGAAATATGGCATTTGAGGATTTAGAAATGTATCGGTAAAATAAATCGGTTGTTTGATAAAAATAGTTGTGAACGAATGTGAAGATAATTAACAGATTTTATTAAGAACAAGCATCAATAATGATAAAAAAAACGAAAGAAAACATTGCGGAAGAAAGTGAGATAAAAGGGATCTGTGAGTAAACACCGCGCATACACGTTTTAAAATCAAAACACTGCACATTCAAGTACACGTTTCAAAAACAAAACATTTGAAGAAATTTCTCTTAGACTAAAAATAATTAAATGGTAACATATTTGTGAATTTGAAAGTAAAACAAACAATATAATCGTGAAGCGAATGAGGCACAATGAGGCCTACAAGTTGTTTAGAAAAAAAATCTTAATGAATTGCATGAACGTGCAAATGGGAAAAAACGATCAGATTTATTTTTGAATTTGTCAATTTCATTAAAAAGATCAAAATAAAACATATAAATATGTTTATATTAAAATTATATTATACTTGCATGTGGATTTATGAAGAAAATCATTTATTCTCCCTGCAGTCTCGAAACTGAATATCATTATGTACACGCTATTACATGTAAATAAAAACGCACACGATTTCATTTCTTGAGAGAAAAAATCAGATGTGGTTGATTATTGTATAATTATACAAGTTTTTATATAAAATAGTATTTTTTTCTTTTAAAATGCTGCAAAATGACATGGATATTTGTATTCACAACATAGCTTTATAAGGCGATATATCCAAAAAACAATGCCAGTCTGATTAAATAGGCACTTATGAACTCATTCCCGTATATAACTCAATATGGTCAGGATATCGTTTCATATGACCTTTGAATGCATAGAGTTTACCATTAAAATCATAGATAATACAACTATTGCAATATTGAAAAAAAGCTCAATAAACATGTAACGAATGGGTTGGAGTTATTTTTCAGGACACGAATATCACACACATGAATATCAAAAGAGAAAAAATTGGGTAGGGAAATGTGTGTTTATTGATAGATTTGTTTTCGGTTCGTGAGTGTTATTAACGTTATCTAAAGTTGGAAATTTTGCTTTAAATATTTAAGAAATACATAATTTCTACATTTAAAGTCACCGTGTGTTTTTAATCGGAATTTCTCCTACTAGTTTAATCCCAAAAACAGGCATCTGGGATAGACGACATGTACAACAGAGATACAACGCTTTTGATACTATGTTCTTTACATGTATATCTTCAAAATTACTCCAAATAATTACATGTACTATAGATTCATAACCAAACGCGAGGAATTAATTTCCGCTGTAAATCATATCTTTCTTTTAAATTTCGTAAAAGTAAATGGAACTATGATAAAAAAAAAATGGGCGTTCGCAATTTTATATTTTAGCGGTTTGATGCAAAACGGTTGATCGCGGAATTAGGTACTCGTATAAAATAAGAAAATTTAGAGTTTTGCATTTATGATGCATATATTTTGATTTAGGTTGAAAATAAATGCACAAAAATGCAGGTACGACAATTAAAGAAAGGTACAACGTCGATAAAAGAACAGGCTTCTCATGAGAACAAAACTGCAGCACGACGTTGTTTATTTTTAAAAATTTGATACAAGTTTACACATTTTGATAATTGTTCAACATACAAAGAAGAACATACATTATAACGCATTAAAGGAAAGAACAGTCAAATCATGAATTTTATCTCATTAAAATATAGCTAACTAGGAATACTCATTAAAATATAGCTAACTAGGAATATCCATGTAACAAAAATATGATACGGTTATAAAGTAAGTTGATTTCACTACAGGTTTACCAATTAACTTGCCTCAAACGCACCCTAATTGACCTGGAAAAGTGAAATTCAACCGTCAATTTACCTGTCAACAAATCAAACCGTTTCTGCTAGCCAGAAGGTTTACAAGATATATAGAGGCAAGTCAAGTAAGATCATCTAAAGTAAAATGTTTCAGATATTTTGTGATATTTAAGATATTGAAAGTTTAAAGATATATTTCTAAATTTCATTTGTAGTTTGATAAGTCTAAAATCGCGTGCAATAAATATTCATTTTTTGGTATTGATGGAACTGTACATGTAGCTCCGCGATCCGTCAATCCGAATTTCCAGTGGAGCTACAGTTCTGCAGCTATAGTTGTCAGTGATCCTATTAAAACGCCGCGTTGTATAAATGTACAGTGTATGTTTGTACAATTGTATATGTACATATATGGGTTTTGAGAAGTTGTCTCAGAATAGTTATATTTACTTATTAAAAATTCCTACCCTTAACACTGTCCTGATATCTGTAGTACTGTTTTTTCTATTTAAAAACCAATAATTGTTCCTTAAATAAGGAATAAGGAATCATTCTTTGAGTATTATGAGGTGATAATTTTGGTCGGGGCGTGATCAAATCCAAAAAAACCCGAAGAGCTTTATGATAGATTTGATCACGCTCCGACCGAAATTATCACCTCATAATATTCAAAGAATGATTCCTTATTACTTATATTTATATAATTTTAAACCATCTTACGATTAAATATTTAAATATGAATAAGCAAACCCCGCTGGCGCCTCAATTTGGCTTTATGTGTTATATAGTACAAAATCGATACGTAGTGTTATCACAGGCAAAGACACAGGAAAATGTAAATATTAGAAATTGAAATACGAAGACAATGTGGCTGTCTATCATATATTTTTAATGAGAGTCATACTTAAAAGATTGATCTGTGCACCAACACTTATGTTACAATAAAAACTGGATGAAAATATATCATGAAATGGAAACGTTATTTGAATCTTGGAAAAAAAGAAAACTAACAATATTTGGAAAATGCACAATAATAAACACATTAGCAATCTCTAAACTTATATATGTAGCTAGCATTTTGGAAATACCCGACAATGATTTCATAAAAAATGTAAAAGGCTTATATTTAATTTCATGTGGAATTAAACTGATAGGATCAAAAGAAATACCATCATAGGTGAAGTATATGAGGGAGGAATAGGTCTTGTTGATATAGAATCTAAATTTACGGCCCTAAAAGCAATGTGGATTCCACGTTTACTTAGTACAGAACACAATATTAAATATTTTTTTAACAGTTTCTGTAAGGATACAAAAATTGATATTGAATATCTGATGAAAACAAATGAGACGGTTGCCAAAGACTATGGTATAATAAACAACTTCCCAGAGTTATACAAGCAAGCTTTTGTATGCTATAATTTATGTAAAGATGATACCCAAACCAAAATACCTGCCTTTTCTACCGAAGCTTTTTTATTACAACCTATTTGGTCAAATAAAATATTCAATTTTAAAGGTAAGACAATCTGCTTTGAAAATTGGATTAAAAGCGGAATTCTATATGTAAAAGATATTTTTGAAGAGAATGGAACTTTAAAAAGTTCGTCGGATATATTCGATACATTACGCAAAAGAACAAACTGGTTATGTGAATACAAAATAATAAAACAAATTTTTACCAAATTTGAACTCAAATACGATTTTTCAAAAATTCCATACTTACAAACAAAACAAATACAAATAATTTCCGATCAACACAACACCAAAACGTTTTATATAAAATCAATAAAAGAATTTGAAAAAAAAAAACCACTTATGTTATTGATATGCGAAGTTTTAGTCCATTTGATGAAACGGTATTTTTGTTACCCCTTTTTAAAAACAACATGTTTTGTCACCACGGCGCATGGTAACGTTCAAAACACGACGTCAAGATTAAACACGCACAGGTTATAGATATACCCCAATTTTTCAAATCACGCTTAGTCTCTTGTGCCTTTCTCCTTACAATTTAAAATGGCACCGAACCACTAAACATCTTACTTGCACACATCTGTTCGAGAATCATAAGTTAGTTCTTCAAAGTTTTTATTTTCTAACCGTGTATCTATTAGTTTACAGCAAGGATAACCCTAGAAGTCGGTTGACGTTACTTATTTTTTTTTTTACCAAATATTTACAGATATTCTACTCTCTTTCGGACTGTTTTATATTTAAAATACAATTATCACCACCCCCACAAAATTTATAACAGTTAAACACAAACTTGCAAATAATTGTTGACTTATTTTTTGCACCATTGAGCATTTTCACAGCTTGTGTCGGCTTTTTCCTGGGTTAAATCCATTTTGTTTGTACCTCTCGTTGCGCCGTGACGTCCGGTTACGTCGATGTTTTTAGTCAATTTTAAAGAGGACTATCTGTCTTTAGTTACTAATATCTGTTCGACAAAACAATATATCCTGTCATTGTTTGGAACTAAGAATACCAAGATAAAACTTAATTTGAGGTTTCAATATCATTTGTTTTTAAGCCCAATATAGAGATATTACTTTCAACATTATATGGATTATTGTTGACATTACACAAATTTTGACCTGCGCCGTGACCTCATTTTTGCAGGATTAAATTCTAAAAAATTCTTAGAATTAAAGGAATTTATTAACTTTTTTTCTTGAAAACTGTTTGAAACTGTTGATAAATTATGTCTACCAAATTTAGTAATGATATGACGTTAAGTAATATAGCTATGACAAAAGTCTTCGTATTTTTGATTGACCCTCGTCATTCATCAATAAGAATTTCATATGATTTATTTCAATTTTTTTTATTTGGTTATTGATTTTCTTATTTGCCATTGTGATTTCGACAGTCATCAAGAGTCAGTTGGTGTAATCCAGATGTGCTGCACATGGCAAGGGTGAATTTACAGCTGAAATGAAACATGAATTTGTAAGGAGGAATGCGACAGCAAAATTTCATTCAATTGAGAATTAATTAGAATTTGCTGTTATCTAATACATAATTTGTCGTTAACCTATAAAACATAAAGAGCAAGGAGATTATTTTTTGAAATGCAGCATTCCACATTAAAGATCTAGAACTATTCTGCGATAAAACGTTTTATGTCAGAAAAATTCATATTCGTTACTTGATCCAGAGGGTCGAATCACGTCGAGTTGCCAGGAGCGGATCATCAGATCAAACAAATACCGAAGCGTCAAGTTTGATCTGATGTCAGAAACTGGCAGCAATACGTGATCCGGCTCTTTGGATCAAGTTACTGTAATAATGATAAGTTCATTATATACCCTTGTTAATTTAAAAATTTTAATTACAAAACTTTGTTTTTAAAATCAACTGTATGGCGTTTACTTATATAACAATGCTATTTTTGAAACGAAGTCTTTTAAACGAGCTAAAATACAGACTTTATCTAATGCGTACTACGTCATCAGTTTCTGAGAGTGGTGTTACGGAATCGATCGGAAAACCACAGTGTAGTGATGCGGAAAATTAGATCACACTCTATAAAATTGACAGTATCAAGCTTTAAGAAGGAAAAATTGATGGCTGTATAATAAAACGGAGATATTTAAAACCAAATACAAAAAAAATCAGTAGAAAAAATAAATTTAAGAGAATTATGGCATAATATATGTATTTTTAATTTTGTGACAAGCATTTATATTACCTGTTTTGGTAAAGCTTGTAATCACTCCCACAGATTAGACTTATTTCGCTGGTACACGTGATGAGGGCAGCATTGGCACACACCAGCTGCATCTGGTAGTCCATGGTGGTGGTAGTGGTTGGGACTGTGGTGGTGACATGAGGTGGGTGGGTGGTGACGTGAGGTGGGTGGGTGGTGCCAGTGTGACAGTGACCCACCTTCATGATGTCTATGGTGGGGTCAACACATCGGGCTTGACCAAACATACAGCTTTTAAAATTGAATAAAGATGTAAGTATTCAAAACCAACTCTCTTTAAATACCGAATTCTGTAGTTTTCTTCTCATTTCCTCATTCAATTTTCACTGATTTCCTTGGTGTAACTGCCAGATTTTGGTAATAAGAATAAAGAATGGTACAATGATATGTGATAAAAGAATACTTAGTGATAATCTTTCAAAACCTCGATGAAACTTGAATATTTGTACACCTTTCTTCGTTTTCACCATAATACTTGTTTAAACATTGATTAGCCCACATTACATCATCTTTAGTCTAAGTCACCACGTTAACCAGTTTTTTTCACATCAGTTTTTTTATTGGGTACTTTTCTTGATAAAAAAAAAATGAAAATATTGTTTAATTCAGTTCAATTTTTATGTAAAAATATAAAAGGTTTTTTGCAAATTATACATTTTAAGCCATATGCTAGACACAATACTATGTATATAGTTTTAATTTACAAAAACAAAAATGCAAACATTTTCAATAACTTCGCATACATTAATATTGCTCGCATGATACATGTAATAATTTCGGTTTCTTAACAGCGGTTAATCAGAGATAGTTATGACAAAAATACAAAACTATTAACTTCACGTATTCCATTTGTACCAGAGATGTCATACATGTACGATGTAATGATAAAGAAAAAATGCGAGATAGACACAAGATTTTGATTTTAAAAACACGTGATTATGCTTGCTGCTTTCTCCTGCGTTCGTGCGAAGAGTAACTGTTGACGCAATGTATTGTTCAAATACACAAAAACTTCAAATATAATTGAAACTTATCACTAATGAGATATGTGTTTATTGGAGTCAATTTTCGATGAAAAATAGACCTTTGATACACTGTATACATAACTTACAGAACTATAACGTTTGTAATCTGACTCAACAAGTACAACGTGGAATCAATGGTATTTTCTTCATATGAAAACACCCTTTCGAAAACTTATATGTTCCGATCACGTTATAAATAGGACTTTATATAAGTAGAACTCACTAGTTGTCGTAATGAACCCCATCAGTGCCACAGACGGATTCGTCATTCTCGATCGGTGTGTAATTAGTACAGTCGAGACTGAGTAGCTGGGTACAGATGGCCTGTGGGTCCACACTGTCCGTGGAGACCAAGAGCACACCTGTGTAGACATCAAAATCTCAGTATTGAAATACACGTGCATATATAAAAAGAAATGGGCGGTCTTTCTCGTCACCATCAATTGAATTCAATGGAATAATTGATCTAACTTATATATATATATATGGAATAGTAATGATTCATATTTTAAAAAAAAAATAATTTTGTAATTGATTATAACAGTTTAAAGCGGTATAAACTAGGTGTTTTTATCAGTTAATGCGGTTATGTTAATTTTATTGTCAACTCATGATTGACACCGTGTTATGACTGGTATTCTTTTGTTTTGTGAAAATACCTTGATTTTGTTTATCTAAGAAATAAAGTACACGTTTTCGTATATATGGTGCAGTTCAAACTTCAAGCTTTAGAAATATTGGTTGAAATATAAAAGCTTACACGTTGGCTGTTCAAACAACACGATGAGACCAGGGATGTTATCTTTTTACGATAAGAAGAAATTTATTTCTTTTCCATTAATATTCATTTTTGGGAGTTGATTTTAATCAACTCTCCTATGCAGTTACTCAGACAAACCGAAAGTGAAACAGTGTTTGGACCGCAGCACAAATCATCGTTGCTGACAAGACTTAGCCCTTGAACATAATTGATAAATTCGATGTAATGTATGCTTAAGAATTGTTTTTCAAGGAAACTTATTTATAAATACCTTGAAAATAGTCAGATTTTAAATGGTACGAACAATTTAGATATTTTTTGTAGTCTTATGTATTCCTACGCCAGAGTTCAATATAGTCTCGTTCAGCTCGACGCTCGGCTGTCTCCGTAAATCTCCGACAATCAGAGAGTCTCTCTTGCTTGTCGGAGATTTACGGTGTCAGCCGAGCGTTTGGTTGAACGAGACTAGGGTTCAATATTGCTTGGATCCATACAATTTTCAAGAAATATTTCTATTACGGATACAAAGTTTGATTGAATTAATTTTATCTTTAAATATTATATAAGATGATTCATCTGGGGGTTTCTCGACATTCTTGTCGAAAAAGTCCAAAAATTCATATGATAAAAATGTGCGTAATTCAAATACAAATTAGAAACTACATGAACTTATCATAAATAATATAAAATAACAAAATAACATATAATTGATTTTAAAATAAATAAACATCGTCAAAATCAACTCCTGTCAGTTCTTCAGTACTTTGATTAAACTCATGTTACTTTCTAAAGACAACTTATTAAGATTCCAAATGATTTCAGTTGGTCTAGTGTATTTTCGCTAAATGTCATTGGTCACGCAACGTTTCGATAACCATAATGGTTGTTAGAGTTTAAGCTTCGAATTCATGGTATTTCTATTAATATTTAGTATTTTCAGTTTATGTATCGAATGCAATTGTACCCTCGAGTCGTAGTTTTTCGTGGGAAAGGTTGTGATATCAATGAAGTGCTTCAAAATAGGGGGAAAAATTTCTTTACAAGTCATACACGCATACAACTATTTTCCTAATTTAAGATCATTTTTTGTTAAATATCATTTTGAATTTTCTCGGAAAATATAATGTAACTGTTTTAAAAATCTTCCCTTTGATATTCACTTTTTAGAATGTTTCGTTTTCTTCATTTTTGTCGTCTATCGAATAAGCGAATTATGTTATGTATTTTTATCACTGAACAAAAACATGATACATTGTAGAGAAATAGACCGCTTTGGAACATGTGATTGCTAAATAAAATCATGTCATGTGGGTTTTTTTTGCAAATGATACAAGTAAGCAAGTGTATGACAACAACTAAGAAAATTCCTGGTTTACGAATGGTGTTCCTATTATGGTCGTTAGCATTCGTGTCGTCACCGCTCACGATTATAAAGATAACAGATAGTAAAGGCTTTACGAAATAAGAGTTGACTGTTTTATGTTCCCTCAATATCAAAAACAAATGTATTTAGTCATTAGGAGGGTGTAACAAGAACGTGAACAGTGATACTCATTTCATGTCAAGCAATGGTTACTAGAACAAGTATAAACAACTTACCAAAGAATATTACAGAGACCTTTGAGAAGAACATGGTAGAACGGAGCGCTATCTTATCTTAGTGACCACTCACTGCGAAGCGACAATGGAAATGTGTCATACTATCACGAAATGAGAGCGAACTGTTGGTCGTACTTTCAAAATTATACAACACTGTCACAAACATAAGAAAAAGTACTGAATGGGTAAAGTTAAAAACATGAGTTAAAAAAGAACCACGGCGAATAATATAATTGATGGCATCTCTCAAGTGTGCGTCTTTTAAAATGAAATAAAATAATTGGTTAAATAAGTTTAGTTTAATCTTATAAGTTGTATTGTGTAATTTTATTAAAATCTATTTAAGAAATCAAGCTGTTCTCAGTCTTATCGTTGATGCTCATTTGAAGCTTTCATTTAGTTGTATAAAACATTCAACACACTGTTGTATGATATTTTTTTTTTATTTTACTACATTTCAAAACAAGAATAATTGAAAATTAAACATTGGTGACATTTTACAAGTAAAACACAACTATCTATTATGATCATGATATTACGAAATCCAATTGATCTGTTGTCATATATCAAAGTAATACTGTAAAGGATTGTGCTATGTACAAAAATGATTTTCTCCCTTCTATAATATACATTTTGAAATATCGAATATAGTAAAGATTACGATATTCAATCTGAAAAAAAAATCTAATTAAAAGATAAAAATGATAAACAACAATAATTAAAGTTATATCTGCCGGTATGGATAGATGTTTAGTGAGAGCGTGTTTTAATCAAGTTTTAAGTAATCAATCTATATTTATATCCACGTAGTATTTTTAATTGTTTCTTTAAGAAATCAATTGTAATTCGTATAGAGACTGAAATATCTAAAATTGAATACCATGTAAACTTTCATTCATATAATTATATAGATACTGGCTTTTTTGTACTTAGGGTGTCGAGTTTACGAGGGTAATTTCTTGATCGATCGAAACTAAAGTTTCATTGAGAATGCAAACTCTGCAACCCTGCACGGACTGACCTCGAAATTCCAAGGAAGTGCTGTACCATGGCAATTTTTTCATATAACAAATTGGCTGTCCTTTTAGTGTAACGTACTTAATAGCAAAAATAATAAATAACGTACTTTAAAATCATTCATGCAATTGATTGCATGATTCGGAGATACGGTATATATTAATAAACTATGTAAACAAAGTACTGAAATATTGACGGGATTGTTTTTTGTTAACTATTATTGATTTTAAAATCAACAATATATAATTTCGCATGTGTTTGAATAACAAGATTCGACAAGAGCTGTAGACGGAAAACTCCATATGATTCATTTTGTGTAATATTCAAGGATAGTAGAATGATAGTAGAATGAACGGCATCAAACCCTTCGATGCATTATGTATCAGTATTAGAAATATTTTTTTGTATAAATTGTAATCCAAGCAATTAATTAACAAACAAACAATAATGAAGTCTAGGCATCGGCTTACTTGATCTATCTTAAGTTTGGATAGTCTAAAGATTGGATTCCAAACGTCACCGCTGTAGAAATGGCGCTTTGGTAATCAATGAGAGCGAAACAGATTTGTTGAACACTAACGGGGGAAAACGTACATGCACGACTACAAAAAATATCTAAATTGTTCGTACCATTTTTAAAAATATCTTACTATTTTCAAGGTATTTTTAATTAAATTATCTTGAAATAAATGCTTCTGAAAACATTACATCAAATTTATCCATTATTTTCAAGTACAAAGTTTTGTCAGCAGTGATAGATTTCCATTAATGATTTGTGCTTCGGTCCAAACACTGTTTCACCTCCGTTAGGTCAGAATAACTTCTTGGGGAATCAACTCTCAAAAACTGCAAATGCTTTGTTTTGTGATTCAAAAGGGCTATGAACGTTTCAATCGTAAATGTGTTCTGCATACTAGCAACCTTTGTACCGATTTGATACACAAACGAAAGCGTTTTATTGTTCAAATGAGTTTTGAACTATACAAAATATATGCAATTCAGCTCAATCATATTTTGAAGTTATCAAAATAGCGGCCTGTGAATTTAATTTTTTATTTTCCTAGTCCGATATTTTGGCAACTCAGTGCATATTGTGATGTTTTTTTCATTTAATTGGAAAGCAATCGACCGTAACTCTCTCGACCGGAAGATATACCTCTACCCATGTAGCGGTGCTTAATACATGTACATGCTAAAAATAAAAAGTCTACGAGGTTTTTCCATTGCCAAGGAGATGAAGACGCCCGGATGATAACGTTGAAAAATTGCGCGAGGTGTCCCGAGTACTTCCGAATGGAGAAAAGATGTCAACATTCCCCATTATAAATCTCCGTAGGAAATCTGTTTTCGTTCCTGTGAATTTTTACGAGGGAAAAATGATAATGTGTGAATGAAGTTATCTTGGGAATTTTCCCTTTCATCGATTTTAATTGCACTTCAGTCACAGGTATGTGTATTTTTATTAAAAATCGTTCAAATATGCTGCATAAATATCTTGGGACAGACTATAGTAAATGATTCCAGATTGGCGTTTTGGTGCTAGAACCAATATGACGTCATAATTGATATGAAAAATCTTTTTCCCGTACTTTACGGCTTTAAAAGAATTATGTAGAAAATTAAATAATTTCTTGACGTTCTATGTTAAATCACGGGAAAAGTAATCCTGATACCTGTATTCAATTTGACATCATTTTAAAAAGGAGGTCTAGAGCTTGTTTTTGGGGAGACTGTATGCATTCTAGATATATTTCATTAGTCAAAAATGGACAAAACTCTGAAATTTGTTCCCCAATTCATTCATATTTCATTGAAAATGACAGTTTAAAACATGATTTTTCATTGTGTTAACCAAAAATTTTAGCCCCGATACACCCTATCAAACAAAGCTATTGTTATAAGGCATCATTTAAAGAATTTATATCTTAAATTTTCTGAACCTGTAGGCACCTTTCATTTACTAGATCTTGACCTTAAGTTACGTGCGTCGAACTGATATTTTTTATGAAAAACTATATTAATCATATATCAAATATATATTGTTGGCAATATAACGAAAATTACCAATATTTACCGCTATTTTTTTTTTTACTTTTTATCAAAGATTATTGTTAAATATGCTAAAAATGATACTGTGTCAAATAATTACTTGTTATCAAAAACAAAAATGTATCGCATCTAACAGTTTGCGTTAGTATATGAATTATTATCTATACACCTGAGTCAGCTATTTTTGATTATTTATCAAGGATTATTGTTTAATGTGTTATAAATAATACTGTGTCAAATAATTACTTGTTTTCACAAACAGTTTGCTTTAACATATGAATTAATATCCACACATCTAAGTTATGTAATTTTACGTTTTACATCAGGTTATTGTTAATTGCAAATACTGTATAGCAATTATTGAAGCCTTTGGGTACCGACGCTCACTCTGTTCTTATTGCAATTATATGTCCATGCACGGAGCCAGATATTTCTTTCAAGATAGAAAGTGGTTCGAGGGTTAATTTTTTTCCGGAAGGAATGAGGGTATTTTTTCATTAATAGTTCTACGTCAATGAAATAAGTTTGATATTGTCCGGGGGTAGGGGGGCAGACCTCCCGTCTTTCTAGATTTCACATTTTGTTTGTTAGTCATCGAAATTGTCATCGCCATTGTTATTTTGAGCTGTTGTACCAGGCTCTTATTCAATATTTTGGCACTAACTGATGAAATAACGTAGATAATTCATGAAGTAATTGCATCATAAATCCTTCACCCATCCCTTTCCCTGGATAGTTTTTTTTTCCATCGTGAAAACGGACTGGTTAAGATTGTTCATACTTGGGGGATAAGTGCCACTAAAAATCTAAATCAGGTAAGAGATTCCATTGGCGGAAAAAAAGCTCCCTGCATAGATTTCTTCCTCCTATTACTGGATTGCATCCAAATTTGACAATTTTTTTTTGTCAGTTTAATTAAAAATAACGAGACAATGAAGAGATAAAAAAGTGTGCGTTTTGATTATAACAGCAAATCTGCCGTGATATGTAAATCTGTATTGATTACATGTCTTACGGTCTAGCAAGAGCGCATGTTGTTGATCCATGAATGGCTTTTTAAAACTTCTGCTTTATTCGATAAACAAACATCGTATTTTTTGATTACTTTTTTTTTGGCATTTCATTCTACTTTCTAATACTTCCCTACTCTAAAACTGGTTTTTAGCAGTTTGATAAAACACAATTGTGAGTGCAAATTTGCAAGCGTATGAACAGATTGAAATTCAATTGGCGAAATAAACCTCAGCGAATAAGACAATTGTTAAAGGCTCATAAATTTTTTTGGTTATCTCCATTGTTTATTCAACTGTTCATAATTAATCATAATTGGTGTTGTTTGCTCTTTTATTCCTGAGATTCGACCTCAGCACTCATGCAAAACTGCCCTTTAAAGTATTTTTGAAAAATAAACGCCGTCAAACTAAGTGTTTAATTCTTCGTGGAAGCAAAATATTTGATATAGTCAACTACCAAGTATTACTGCAAAACTATTATTTTGAATATACAACAATACAACAGTTACTAACTGGTTAAAATCTTACTTGACAAATATACAGTGTATATGGTGGTGTGGACTTAACAGAAAATTAAAATTTCAATGGTGTACTTATGTATGAAGATTTGACCTTTATTTCATCCTTTTAAATAATGATTAACCATACTGTCGACATTATTCATCAGCTTACTTGTATGCAAGAAATACCACTAAAGATTTTTAAGATAAATGTATTCATATTACTAAATATATATTACATAGAGATCTGAACAAATCTTAAGAATGGATGATAAAAACTAAGTTTACAATCAGTCTTACGAAAAAGAAAATTATACAATGTTGTTTTTTTTTTTAAAATAAAGGCTTAAAAATTGTAAAGATTTTTCTATACAGTATTATCATTGAAAATGTGTCGTGTTCAAAACTCTTTGATGTTTACTTTGATAGAGGACAGTCTGTAAGTAAAATATGTATGCTGTTTGGACTATGTTCATATTAATTGTATAAACAAAAGTTGACAATTTTTAATACATTTTTTTACATTTTATATTACTGTATCTATATTTAGGGATACATCAGAACAGAACCGGTTTTAACAAACTGTGTAAAATTCAAATACGAGCTGTCTAAGACAGTGTTGTTGTTTTTTTTAAAATAAAGGCTTAAAAGATTTAATAAAATACATCTAAGACAGGTGTTCAGTGTTTCATTAGCTCTTTATCACTAAAGTGACCAATAAAGTTGCATCATCTATTATTGAATAAAAATTGTTCCTAATTCACTATTTATGTTATAAAGGTCTAGTAGTTCTTTCAAGGGAGAAATTGTCTTTCACGCAAAATTTTTAGATAAATGCTACAAATAGTCGAAAACCTCTTGTTATTGACGCTGTGATTATTCCAATCGGACGTGTCACTATACATGTCTTCAAATGTCTCATAGAGATAGTTCTATAAGCTGTAATGTATAAAGATGATTTTTTAGTGATTTTGGTCCAGTGTGATTTTTTTATTTCTAAGTTCTTTAGAATGTGATACTGATGGTGTATTTTCATAGCACGTTCTTGTTTTCATATATTTAAATGTATCAAGTAGTCTCAAGATGAAATTCCTTTGATATTTGTTCACTACAGTAATTGTAGTGATCGACGATGAACAGCGAAAAGGAATGTCTTGTACGATTTTTAAAGCAAATCTTGTGTTTCAAATTCATTCTTATTCAACAATGGTTCTAACTGACGGACACTTGAGTACTTAATTAATTAAACATATTTTATGGATAATTCAAAAGGATTGGGCAACAGGCTATGCCCATGTAAACTCTCTCCAAAATACAAAGTCAAGCAGTGGTTAGAATGAATAATATATAAAGTATAGTATTAATATGGATAATTGATTATCTTGAGTTTTTCCATACATAAATTGTAAGATTAATTGTTAGTTACCATATATGCTTCATACATTCACACCTACATTTACATTTACACCACCCCATTCATTCATAAAAAAAAAGTAGGTAAAGAAGAGTTCTTATAATTAGCTAAAAATATTATTATAATAACTGAATAAGTTAAAGCTATGAATCATAAGAAAGCCAAAACGCTTAAAAGCTCTAATATAACTCTATACATAAAAAATCACAATTTAAGTTGTATGAAAAGTCAGAACTACCGTAAAGAAAATAGTTAATACGAAAAGGCACACTGATGTCATCAAGTTGCTTAAAAAGTTGATCTCTTTGTTGAGTGTTTCTTGGACACAAAATGCATATCTCCTTTGGATTCAAATTCACAGTATGAACATGAACTCTCTTCAATCAAAAAACCCCAAAGTAAGTAAGCTTTAAATTCATAGTTTTAACCCGTAATTGACATGAAATAATATTTTCTTTCCTTTTGCCAAAACTGTAACTACAACTACAAAACTATCTAAATTTTAAAATCTGACTATATTCAAGATATTCGCAGATACGTTTTCCGAAAAAAAACAGTGCATCTGAATACATTACATAAAATGTATCGATTATTTTCAAGCATTAAGTTTTGTCAGCGATGATGATTTGCACTTAAGTGCAAACACCATTTCACTTCCGTTTTACCATTTTACCATAGTAACTGCATATTAAATTTGATTAAAATCATCTCCCAAAATCAATTTAAACTCAATATATAAATCAAGGCCTTTAATTATCTTTTAATGTTAATATGATTATCCTCGTAAATAAGTAATATCAGTTTCTTTGAAACATCATATTAAAAGTATTTGGAATTTCAAGTCCAATCAATTTTTCTCCAAGCCTGATATTATGACAATTTTTGCAAAATAGCTTTATATATGTTTTTATATATTTAAAAGAAATCAGTGCCAACTAAATACCTTTAAAGGAAAGCATTCAACCATCAACTTCGTTATACGTGCTCTACCCAATCAGCAACTGAGAGTCAATCAATTATATAATATGATGATCAAGCGCTAATTTGAATCTTAGTATGGGGCTCGATTCATAAAGAGGACAAAATTTTGGGCCTAACTTTAGTCTAGTCCGAGGACTTACACCGAAACTTAGTCGGGCGTATTTTGCATTTCATAAAGCGGCGTAACTAGAGGCGTAAACTTTAGACTATAACTTTATCATAAGTCCTTGACAACGCAGCACTGCACATGCATAAAATTGTTTCTATTACTCTGTTATATTAGGTTTATGTAGCATGTGAAAATATGATCAATTTTAGAGGAACTAGCAATTGTAATAATTTTAATTTAAAAATATTTAAGATTTGATAAATTCTTGTTTCACACAAAGGTTAAAATTTTTAAATAATATTCCCTTTCCTTCAACAATTTACCGGACAAAAAACACATAATATTAAATTAATTATACAAATAGATAAAACATTAAACGGAAAACCAAAACACTGTCAAAAACTGTGAAGTGTATATGATTTTCTGGAATACCAGCGCAAGGAGTATCATTTTGAGACAAAAACACATGAAAATCTTAAATGAATTATCCGTATAATACATGTATAATGTTTAATTTAAAGCGGGCTTACTCGGTATTATTTTAGTTGAAGTAAATGACTTGCGTAATTTGCTCAATAGAATTATCAATATATCACTTTAAGTAATAGGGTAGTCCAAAATATATATTAATATTATTTTTATCATATTGAAAATTTTGAATTTACTGGGTCGGTGTAAATTTACAAGTTGTCATATTGATGTTTACATCCAATTTTCTGACCTTTGTCGCTCTTTGTCATTGCTCATTTCAATTGAAATGAATTTTTTAGGGGTTATAAAACGAAATTAATGAATTTTCGTTTTCAATCATTTCGCGATGTTTTGTATTTTAGCGCAATATAATGTACTTTATACATGTACATGTAATATGATATGTTACACTTTCTGTATCCAGTATTTAGAAATAATAATTTGTATTTATCAAATCAGTTTGAATTGCAAACTTGTCTAAACTCTATAATGTGTCATCATTCCTGTAGTTAAAAACCATGTATCAATAACATATCTTCACTTTAAATAGAGAAACACAAATTAAGTTTATGATTGTGCATTAGTATCAGTGAGTTTAATCGGCTTCGATTTTCAGTATTAGTTGCATTCAATATTCCGTGTGCACATTAATTCCGAAGAAACTCATTGGCATTCAAAGTCCAGAATTAAGAATGTAAATCGTTCTTTCTCAGTATCTGAATGTGACAATCCATTAAATCGCATTAGTGATAATATACAATCGTCGATTCATTTTATATATGTATATATATATATATATGCTTACTTATGTTTACGTCCGAACTTACGCCTACCAAAGAGTGGACGAAAATTTTGGCTTAACTTTAGTTGGACGTAAAAGTGCGCTGTATATTGAAACGCATATATTCGAACTAGTCCCGTATTAACACCGGCGCAGCGCTAAGCCAGGACGTACGACCCTTTATGAAACGAGCCCCAGATGTCTTGCATATGTCCAATACAGACTTTAGTACCAACGAAGTGACGATAGAGCTAGATATGCTAATATTTACCGCTACTGTAGCTAATACATGAATGATCATTGATATATATCTTTATATCATCATCTGATAAATTATTGTGTTTTTATAATGACCTTTTATCATAAACAGAGAAGATAGCTCACATAACAGTTTGCCTTTATGTTGGAATTAAAGGGACTTGGACACGATTTGACTTAAACATTTCAAATTTTATTTTTCCATTTTCAATGTTTATACTGATAAATATAGACGTTTATAATGCCATGTCAAAATTTGAAACTCAAATATCAATTTATAAGCAAGATACAGAGTTTATAATTCTTTGTTTGTAAACAAAACTTGAATATTGTCATTTTTTACATATTCGTTGTATTGGTGTAAATTTCAATCCAATGTAACTTTCTTTTGTTGAAAATATTATTTAAGAAGATATTGAATTAGTTTAAATTGTTATTTACATGCCATTTTGTCTAAGAAATGGTAATTCTCTACATTCCTTTTTAGTAAACAACTATAAGACTCGAGCTTTGTTTACATAACAATCAATTCTTACCTCGTTATCTCTCTTGTAACTTGACTTTAACATTTAATATTTTGGTCAATCAGTTAAAATGCACCAATAAACCATTTTATACATAAAAAATAAAAATATAATTTTTGATCTCAAATCGTGTCCAAGTCCCTTTAATACTGGTCAATAAAGTAATAGAAATGCATGAAAACGATATCCATAATTGGATTTTTTATTGTCCCTGATTAAGTATATTTATTAGTTATATATGTGAAGATCTTCATTCGAAAAACATGTCTTCAACACAGATCATTACCACAAACGCTACAAATGTTCCAAAACCTCTGATTACTGACGCTGTGCTTATTCCTATTGGGTGTTTGTTAGTCATTTAGTTATGCATGAAATGTTATTGATAAATATCACACTCATACAGTAATAGATAATGGTGTGTTTATATTAAGCTTCATTATAAACAGAAAAGATCGCCCACCTAACAGTTTGCCTTCATGTTTGAATTAATACTGGTCAATACATCTTATTGAAGTGTTTTCATCTTGTTCGTTATCATGACAGTGCATTGAAATGGTATCCATTTTTAATATACTTATTGTCCCTGATTCAGTATATAAGATATAATTACGTGTAGAACTAGCTTCCTTCAGGAAATAAGATGTCTTCAACACCGAACTTTACCACAAACGCTACAAATATTCCACAACCTTTGATTACTGACGCTGTGCTTATTCCGATTGGATGTATGTTAGTCATCGAAAATGTCATCGCTATTGTCATTATGTACCGTTGTACCCGACTTAATTTTCAGATCCGACTCCTGTCCATTAATTTGGCTGTGACTGATTTAATGACGGGGGTCATGTTAAGCATGCCTCTACATCTTTTGAGATATGGCGAGGACAATTGTGAATTCAAGAAGTACTTCTCGTTTCTGTTCGTTAATACTTCTCTATTAACAATCACTATGTTCAATTTGGACCGTTGTTTTGTGTTTTGGTTTGCTATGAGGTACTATACTTACATCACCAAACGCCTCGTTGTGAAATTGTGCTTTTTCATGTGGTGTGCAAGTTTGCTTATAACTTACTTGATGTTCTTCAACTTCAATGGACCCTTGGGAGTCCAGTGCAGTTTTATGTACAGACTAGAAAAAAATATCGTAAACAACTTAGGGAAATCCTTGGTTTTGTTTTTTATCTTATCGAATTTAATAATGTATGGGTACCTTCTGTTTTACCTCAAACATCGTATGAAAAAGATTTTTGGTGTAAACTCTGCCGGCGGTCAGACACCAAACAACCAATCACAGGTGGTTTTAAAGCTCTCTGTCATCACCGGGACCTTCCTGGCCATGTTTACTCCGTTCATCATTACGCTAACTTTTCCAATTTTGGACTACTCCAAAAGCTCTGGAATACTTGTTCACAATCTGACTGCCAGTTTACTGGTTTTAAACAGTGCAGTCAATCCGATTCTTTACGTATGGCGGTTTAAGGAACCGAGATACCTTTTGCAGAGGATGTTTTGTTTCTTCAACCCAAAATATTTGATCAAATTGAATGAACACTATAACGAAAATACTGCTACGTATAGCTTAAGATCTTACGAGAAGGCATAAGGTTAAATTGTACATGCATGCCTTACAACTGCCGCTAGAGTTCGACATAGAAACAATAAATGTTAATCTGAACTTGTTTTCATATGTAAAAAATATTTTGCATTCCCAACGTTTTTACCATTATTCATATTATTTACTTTTAAGCACGTTTTTAGCATGTTTTAACGAAAACTTTAAGCCTGGACTTATTTATGTAAGTATTTTCTTTGCATTTAATTATGATACAAAATAATTTAAACGTTTTACTTTAATCACCACATTAATGAAATTGCAATGCATCAAAATCACGTTAAAAGCAAATTTTAACGAAAATTTTAACCCTGAACCTATATACGTAAGTATTTTTTTTTTTTGCATTTCAGTTAAATACAAAATGAGTAAACTTTTAAATTTTATTACCAAGTTAATGAAATTGCAAAGTATCAAAATCTCTTAAATGTTTCGAATGAAAAAAACTATTCCCTACATCAGAATAATGTTACATATAGTTATATTTGCATTTTAAAAGCAAAGACAAAAATGAGGCCCCCCCACACGAAAAAAAAAAAGAAGAAAAAAATAAACTTTCAATCGCCATTTTGAAATGACATAGCACTCAATCTCCTCCTTGACAAGTCAAGCTCAATTAATTTCTGTTGTTAAGTTTCTATTTGTACTGTGAATAATTTCATTTGTTTTGTATAACTGTATATTTGTATCTTTTAATTTGATTGCTTTGAAAACTTTTGTTTTTAAATTAGCATTGCATAATTTATATTTGTATGTTTAAATCTCACATTTGAATGTACATTTTTTTGGTCATTTATCTTACATCTAAGGAATTGTTTACTTTGATTTGTTTTGAAGTAGGTAAGTGGTTAAGCATTATCATATATTGAACATGCTGTTTTTTGCAAACAATTTGAATGGATTAAAATGACTTTATCAACGATGATTCATCAAATTATGATAAAAAGTAACGATTGCCCGGCCAATCATGGTTGTGCTAGTACATGTATTTTATACTTTTATGGAAATCTGATTGAGTTGATACCTGTAGAATTAGAATAACATGCTATGATTTTTTTTACAATGAAATTTTAATTTTATGTTTCCTGTTGATATGAAGATAGCGAGAATTGCAACCAGTACATAAATTGCGTTTAAGTCAATTAATACCCATAATAATACAATATTAAAGACAAATTTTACAATGAAAATATTGATTTATAAAGTGGGGAAAATATACAGTACAAAAATATAATTAATTGACTATTTAAACGAAAAGTATAGAATACAAAGGAAATCTATGCTATGAAATTTGATACTTTAATTATTAAAATGTTTTACATTCTTTACTCCCCGGTTAAATCTTTTGGATGGTTTTGTTCACGTATATATGGGTCAATACTTGGTTAGAAATCAAATTTTTACGATATAAGCCATTCATTTTTAAAATAAGAAACCGCATTATGTTCCCCTATGTTCAATATTTTTATATCCTTTTATTTTTAATCTAAATCATAAGAAACGCCCAAAAAATATTTTTGCTATCATTATTTCAACGATTGGCTATTTAGACTGTTTTAGAAGGCAAATGAACCTTCACTGTGTGACGGCAGTTTCAAAATTATCTAAAGAGACAGTACGGCGCATCTTATTAAATACCGACATGACAAAAATTTCCCCGTCGGGTTTGATATTTTGTATTTCTCCTAAATGAATAAGCTTTCAGAAAATTACAAATTTCCTAATGAAATCAATCTAATTCTTTCATTAAGATTAATAATTATAATAGTAACTCACAAATATATAAATCGCAAAGTGGTACGGGGTTCCGCCTTCTTTACTATTACGCATGCGTATTTACTACATGTATATGAACGAAACATACAGGGCTCGGACAGGTTTGTTTGTAGAAATAAGTCTTTTCTACTTCTCACAGGTAATATTTGTTATTGTTATACTTTCATGTTATATACTGAAATCTGATTGGTTAAGACGCAGTTAATAATATTTACTATTACCCTCAGCGTTAGCAACGCACTTGGCAACGGATAACATTAAAAAATATTACATGCGCGAAAATTATGCGCGTACGGTTCGCTGTAGAATTCACGTTATTCCTATATAAAAGCAGTAAAATTTTCTTAAAAATTTTAAAAAAGACATTCAGTATAACAAAATAAATAGTGCCTGTTTGGGAGGGTAACAGTTGAAATTGACACCCCTCGAAAACCATTGTCAACCTCCGCTTCGCGTCGGTTGACAATGGTTTTCTCGGGGTGTCAATTTCAACTGTTACCCTCCCAAACAGGCACTATTTATATAAAAGTTTTTAAAATAACCAGAATAAATATTTTGTAAGTATGTATTTTGCGTTTTTATCACAGGAGCTGCTACAACCTAAATTCATTTTGTGAGTGAGGTCCCTTGAGGGGTTATTTGACATATTGATGTCTGTTCATTTTCAGTTATCGAGAAAGTATGTTTAATCTAGAGAGCCCTTTTTACCTCGTATTCCAAGAACGTAGTCGAGCGAAGATCTTGTAGTTTTCAGCACGTGTCAATAACTGTGGTACGAATAAAAAATAGACGATATAAGATTTATTCGGTTTGTACCACCCTTTAATTTCCGGAAGCTCATATTTACATTAATTAGGTATCTGAGAGGGATTTTTATGTGCTTCAACTGCCACAATCAACGTTATTTCTTATTTCCAACTGATACAATGGGTACATCTATAGTTAAACACGCATGTTTTTTTTCAGCTGTACTGTTTTACAAATGTCACAATAAGCTTCAATGAACAGATAAAGTGTTAAAAAAAAACATGATAACAGTCCACTCCTCCAATTTTAATATTGCTTGCATCCTTAAAATCACTTGCCATTTAAGTGTTTATTATTATAAGTCTTACGAACTCATTATGAAAAAAATGTTAATCGTGTTTTCGGAGTCAATCAATAATGTCACATTGATCTACACAGAACATATAAAGTTGTTGGTTTTTTTTTTTAAAAACCTGATAGCAGTTAAGTTCACCAATTACATGATAACCCAAACTCTCTGCAATAAAATACTCATCAGCTCACATGTATGCAAAGATCCAACTCAAGAAGTATCAGATGAAAGCATTGATGTTATTAAATGCAAATTACATAGAGATATCAATGTGAATAAATCAGGTCCCTTGATTCCCTCACGTAGATCGCTATCAAAGGATCTGATTTAATTCAGATTCATTGAGATATGACTTCATTCTTTAGAATTAATGAACAAAAGTAAGCTTACAATTTATCCTTAAAAAAACCCAGAATGTTTATTGGTACGGATAAAAAGGTAATAAATTGTAGAAGTTTATCTACACAAGTTGTGTTACATTTACAAAATTCACACTTGGTTAGAACATGTCGATTTTTTATCCAAACAAAACTTCGATAAAATAAGTGTAGATGCATATATGTCATCTGAATTAGTGTTGAAAATATTTAACATAATTCTTTTTTAATTTTAGTTACTGTTGTACTCTCTGGAGAAAAATGAGGAGAAAAAACGATCTTGATAAAGTATGTCTTCGTCAAAAGCGAGCCGCTAGGACGAATTTAAACAAACATTTTCTTACATGTACATCAGGAATGCTTCAGCAACTAAATCGGATGCCTCTTATAGATTACGTTGTGTACAGAACTATATGTTTTATTCAACGGGCGACTGTTTATATTCACCGCGAAATTTACGGCATGTTGCAAACAACGACTATTGGTTTTCAGATTGAACAACTATGAATATAACTAGAACTTTTTTTGGTCTTCAACAAAAAGTAAGGGCTTTTCGACACCCCCTTTCCCTTTTTTGATTGTAAATGTCAGGTAAAATCGTATCTATTTTTTTTTTAATTTGCAAATTCTTCACCGCCTCGATATAATCAGTTGCCTAAATATAACCTTATTAATAATGCAATGTCAAAAAAAAGATAACTTCAAAACTTCAAATTTAAAGTAAATTAAAAATCAAAATTGAAAATTAAAAATTATTCTAAAAGAATATTTTCAAAATGTTATTAAAAAGTAAGTATTCCTTTCTCGAGTATAAAACATGGTATGCCTAGAGTATTAATGTTCTACGTTCATTGAGCAAAGCGAGATAACTCTTTCTAAATCACTTTTTTCAACTTTTAAAAAGTTGCAATATTCACGCCCTTAAAACTCCTGTAAAAAGTAAAAATGATCCTACGGACCATAATTTTTAAATTGTACTATTTACTTAAAACTTAAAACCGAAAAGATTTTAGAAATCGGATGAAAAATAAAAAAAGATACAGCTAAAGGGCTGTTTTCAGCTTTGACCCCTGTAGATCCCTTATCTTTCAAAATTTTGATCCCAAAACCTTTTCAGGTCTGCAAATTAGGTCCCTCAATATGAATATAAAATATGAAAATATTTACTTGAAAACTGTTTGAGAAAACGTGGCACGCGTAAAATCAGTATAACATTAAAACACCCATATACGATTTTTTATCAACTTATAAAACCGGAAGATCTCAATGGTTTCATACGAAACTTTAAATATATGATTATTATGACAGTTTAAACATTTTCCATTCCTCATTTTAAAAATTTGGTGGTTATTTCAATTTCTACTTTTTTCAACCCCCCCTTTTTTATAGTTTGAAGTCTAATATCTCGAAAACAGCGAGAGATAGAAAAAAAGTTGTCGCTTACGATTTTTTATATCATACTATGAAGTATCTAAATCCAAAATTTCTTGGGTTTTAGTCAAAAAATAAAATAAATACAAAGGTCCATTTAATATTTTGTTTTTTGCATGGGTACACCGGAAGTATATAAAACGGAAGCCCAAAAAGTGACATACGGGAGAAATAAACAATTGCTAAAAGAATCTAACATAAAATTTTTATTATTTGGTTCTGTTTTCAAAAAATCGCTGACGAAACTTTGTCGAGAAGAATAATAATAACTAGAACTTTTTTTGTCTTCAACAAAAAGTAAGGGCTTTTCGACATCCCCTTTCCCTTTTTTGATCGTAAATGTCAGGTAAAATCGTATCTATTTTTTATTTAAAAATTCTTCACCGCCTTGGTATAATCAGTTGCCTATTAGAATATAACATTACAAATAATGCAATGTCAAGAAAAAGATAACTTCAGATCTTTAAAACTAAATATACTTTTAATTTCTAAAAGAATATTTCCAAAAAATCATGAAAAAGTAATCATTCCTTTCGCAATTAGAAAACGTGGTATGCATAGAGTATAAATGTTCTACGTTCATTAAGCAAAGCGAGATAACTTTTTCTAAATCACTTCTTCAACTTTTAAAAAGTTGCAATATTCACGCCCTTAAAACTCCTATAAGAAGTCAAAAAATTGCCCTACGGACCATATTTTTTTAATTGTTCTCTTTACTCAAAACTTTAAACCGAAAAGATTTTAAAAATCGGATGAATAATAAAAAAGATACAGCTAAAGGGTTGTTTTTAGCTTTTACCCCTCTAAATCCCTTATTTTTCATATTTTTATCCCAAAACATTTTCCGGTCTGCAAATTAAATCCCTCAATATAAATATTAAATATGAAAATATTTACTTGAAAACTGTTTGAGAAAAAGTGGCACGCGTGAATTCAGTTTAACATTAAAACACCCATAGACGATTTTTTATCAACTTATAAAACTGGAAGTTCCCAATGGTTTCAAACGAAACTTTAAATATATGATAATTATGACAGTTTTAACATTTTCTATTCGTCATTTTAAAAATTTGGTGGTTATTTCAATTTTTATTTTTTTCATCCCCCCTTTTTTCATTGTTTGAAGTCCAATATCTCGAAAATAGCAAGAGATAGAAAAAAGTTGTCGCTTACGATTTTGTAATATCATACTATGAGGTATCTAAATCCAAAATTTCTTAGTTTATAATCAAAAAATAAAATAGATACAAAGTTCCTTTTAATAGTTTGTTTTTTGCATGTGTAAACTGGAAGTAAATAGACCGGAAGTCCAAAAAGGGACATACGGGAGAACTAAACAATTGCTAAAAGAATCTAACATTACATTTTTATTTTTCTGCTCCGTTTTCAAAAAATCGCTGACAAAACTTTGTCGAGAAGAAAAATAACTAGAGTTTTTTTTTTTGTCTTCAACAAAAAGTAAGGGCTTTTCGACAGCCCCATTATCCTTTTTTTATTCAAATGTTCAAAAAAATTAATCTTTAAATTTTTTCCCAATTTTTTTAACGTCTTGGTATAACCAGTTACTTAGATAGGAACTTATGAGTAGTTCAATGTGAATAGAAAGATAACTCCAGAACTTTACAGGTAGCTACACTTCTAATTTCTAGAAGAATATTTCTCAAAAAATCATATTGAAGTAAGTATTTCTTCCTCGGACACAAAATTTGGTATGCTTACAGTATTTATGATCTTTTTTCTAAGAGCAAAGCAGGATAACTCTTTTTATTTTTTTTTTAATTTAAACAATTGCAAGTTCTGATCTTTAGGCCTTTCAAACCCGTATAAGGAGTCAAAATGTGGCCCCTCAGACCAAAATTTTTAGACTGTACTCTTTATTCTAAACAATAAACCGAAAAGATTTTGGAAATTGGACAAAAAATAAAACAAGTTACAGCTAAAGGGCTGTTTTGAACGTTTGCCCCTGCAGATCCCTAATTTTTTAAAATTGTTTACCCAAAACTTTTTCCGGTCTGCGCATTGTGTGTGATATTATACTAGTGAAATATTGTAATGTTTACTTGAAAACTTTTTGAGAAAACGTGGAACGCGTGATTTCAATTTAACATTGAAACTCCCATAGACGATTTTCATCAACGCATAAAACCGGAAGTACTCGATATTTTTTGTTGAGACTTAGAGCGTATGATAAATACTTGTACATTAACAATATCTAAGCGTCAAATTAAGTTTCTAAGGTCATTTGAACTTTTTTGTCTTTTTATCGCCCCTTTTCTCAAGTTTGAAGTCTAATAACTCAAAAACGGTAAGATATAGAAACACTTTTACCTGACAGTTTTGTACAGATTGACAAGATACATCTTATTCTAAAAGTTGATTGCTCTAACTCGAAAAAAAATAAGATATTGCGTTTCATTTTGTTTTTAGTAATATCCTTGTAGAAACCAAAAGTAACGGAACCGGAAGTCCAAAACCTTACATACGCGTGTCATCAACAATTGCTCTAAGAAAGTTGCATAATTGTTTTAATATTCTTTCCTGTTTTTAAAAAATTGCTGACACAAATTCTGTCGAGAATAATAATAAAAAAAGACAAAAACAATAGGTCTTTTCGACCGAAAGTCGAAAAGCCCTAATAAAACAGAACGAAAACAATAGGTCTTTACGACCGAAAGTCGAAAAGCCCTAATTATTCAGCTAAATGTACATATATATGTAATTTTTGAACAACAACATCTAAATATCTGTACTTGTACAATATTTAATAAACTGCAACTTTACAACATTAAATTCTACTGCGACCCGTTTGTGTCAACTAAAACGCTGAGTAAACGTAATCCTTAAAGTGATCATAAAGTCCCATACTTTTTTTTGTAGTCTGACATTATGGCAGTTCTTCTTGCAAATTATTTTATTCATATATTCATACGTATAATAGAAATCCATGCAATCGAATTCCTTGATTGAAAAGCAATCAACTGTAACTCTATCGATTGTTATGCATGCTCTTTCCAAGTAGAAACTGAACGTCAATGAAATATGATATTTGGTGACAAAACGCTTATAAGGATTTAAGTAAAATGTTTGGCATATATCCAATACATACCAAAGGAGTGACGAAGTACCTAAATAGACTAATGATATACTATTGTACTTTTTGATAATAAACAGAAAAGACTAGTCAAATATTATTGCCGTTCTTGCAAATCAGCTTTATTCGTATATTTATACTTGTAATTGAAATCCACGCAATCAGAATTCCTTGATCTGATAGCAATCAACAGCAAGCATCCCTCGATCGTTAAATATTCTGTAGTCAAAGAGCAAAACCGTCAATTAGATATGAGATATGACAAACGACCAAACGCTTTTATATATATATATATATATATATATATATATATATATATATATATATATATATATATATATATATATATATATATATATATCCAATACAGACTTTGGTACCAAATGAGTGACGATATAGCAAAATGTACTAATATTTATGCATGAAATGTTGTTGATAAATATCACTATCATACAGTAATAGATAATGGTGTGTTTATATTAAGCTTTATCATAAACAGAAAAGATCGCCCATCTAACAGTTTGCCTTCATGTTTGAATTAATACTGGTCAATACATCTTATTGAAGTGTTTTCATCTTGTTCGTTATCATGACAGTGCATTGAAATGGTATCCATTTTTAATATACTTATTGTCCCTGATTCAGTATATATAAGATATAATTACGTGTAGGACTAGCTTCCTTCAGGAAAAAAGATGTCTTCAACACAGAACTTTACCACAAACGCTACAAATGTTCCACAACCTTTGATTACTGACGCTGTGATTATTCCGATTGGGTGTTTGTTAGTCGTCGAAAATATCATCGCTATTGTCATTCTATACCGTTGTACCCGACTTAATTTTCAGATCCGACTACTGTCCATTAATTTGGCCGTGACTGATTTAATGACGGGGGTCATGTTAAGCATGCCACTAAATCTTCTAAGATTTGGCGAGGATAATTGTGAATTCAAGAAATACTTCTCGTTTCTATTCGTTAATACTTCTCTATTAACAATCACTATGTTCAATTTGGACCGTTGTTTTGTGTTTTGGTTTGCTATGAGGTACTATACTTACATCACTAAACGCTTCGTTGTGAGATTGTGCATTTCCATGTGGTGTGCGAGTTTCCTCGTAACTTACTTGATGTTCTTCAACTTCGGTGGACCCTTGGGAATTCAGTGCAGTTTTATGTACAAGCTAGAAAAGAATATCGTAAACAACTTAGGAAAATCCTTGATTTTGTTATTTATCCTATCGAATTTGATCATGTATGGGTATCTTCTGTTTTACTTTAAACAACATATGAAAAAGATTTTTGACAAAAACTCTGCAGGCGGCCAGACACCAAACAACCAATCACAGGTGGTTTTAAAGCTCTCTGTCATCACCGGGACCTTCCTGGCCATGTTTACCCCGTTCATCATTACGCTGACTTTTCCTATTTTGGACTACTCCAAAAGCTCTGGAATACTTGTTCACAACCTGACTGCCAGTTTAATGGTTCTGAATAGTGCAGTCAATCCGATTCTTTACGTATGGCGGTTTAAGGAACCAAGATACCTCTTACAAAGGATGTTATGTTTCTTTAACACAAATTTTCTTACCAATCTGAATGAGCGCTATAACCAACGCATCGCCTCATATAACATGAAATCAACCCAGAAGACATGATTTTTAGACGGGGTCACGTGACCCCGTCTAATGGTTTACTATCAGCCGAAGTCTCAAACCGGAAGGCACGCGTAGAACACATGAATTGAGTCTACGCGTAAGAAAATAGTGCAGAAAGTTTTCATGCATTTCAGTAAATATGTATTATAAAAACACGCATTAAATCTTTTTAAGTCCTCTGTGTATAAACAAAATTCTATTTAGAAAATAAACAAATAATTTTATCGATCAAAATATTCCTCCTCGGGTTCAAATGTGGGATGAGTTACGTAACTGAAAGCACAGTGCCGTTGACGATTCAGTTGGTGTACGAGCTCATTAATCAACAGAAGAGTTTGATGGTGGAATCGAAATTAAAGTTCCCAAACGCAATGTTCCATTTTTGAAAAGTTGTGAATTTTATTTTGACAATCTTTCACCTTAATACTACCAAACTTCATGCGCAAGCCGAAGTTAAAATCGGGACGGGTTATACACAGATGTTTTACACGCGAAAAGTCAACAAGTTTTAGAAAAGTAATATAAAAACTAAATAAAGAGTTTTTGTAAATATTTCATAAATAAAACATGCTTAAAATATTTAAGGGTTCATGTTCACTATCAGGTTCAAATTTGATGACTTATAAAAGATTTCTGTTGCACTTGTAGTTCTCAAAGTAAGGTTGGTCCCGTAACATTTACACGCTAATGGCGGAGTTGACAATCTCTGTTATTTATGTCTCTGTATTCGGAGTATGATTTTTAATGAAAGGTACGGTTGTATCGTAATTCGTATAGGTGATGCACGAGTTTACACAAAAAAAGTAAGTGGCGAACGGATTTATTTTTACCTATTAATTTTGCATGAATCTCAAATGAAGAAAATCGTGTCAGATAAGTCGGTCTTAAAAATCAAAATGGCGACCGTGACAAATCTTTTTATTGTCAAAGTTCTTGGAATCTTATTGTAAAAAAAATATTTCTAACGTCAGGTGCCTGTGCTTGTTATCGGTATACAAATGTTAACTTTGTTTGTTAATTCAGTAGTTTCAGAGTTTTCGGGGTTTTCATAAAACTTTTATTACGGATACCGTCCGACTTGTTGATTTTCCCTTGGATCACAAAATTGAATAAATCTAATGATTAAAATTATCTACTTTGATATAGTTGTTTGATTTTCCCGGTTAGTAGTAATTTTTAAAATTTTTCCTTGGGGTCTTAATTTACATAATATACCGTTGTGTCAATTTTCTACAATTATGAAGGCCGGGATTGAGTAAAATTTAGACAAAGTGTCAGAAAGTTGCAAAAAAGCCGAATTAACATAGATGTAACAACTAATTCAAACTCATAAATTTTGGAAGCATAATCGAGGAAATCCAGGACAATTTCAAATTCAAACTTTCAAGACCCCGTCTTTCAGTACTCTCAGTACTTTGAAATTATATACATTCATGTTTTAAAACTGCCGCTAGAGTTCGGACCTTGTTCACGATAAGTAATAATCTGCATTTTGAATTTTTTTTTTTCAGTTTTTTTCGAAATGAATATTTATGTAAAGCACGTTTATATGACGATAATTTTAGGCCTTATCTTGTGCACATCAGTATTTCTTTTTCATATCCAACGTTTTCCAGTACATGTATTATTCAATATTACTTAAAGGAACTTGATTTTAGCTCAAATTTATAAAAATATTTTATCAATCTTTAGTGTCAAAGTGGTTTTTATCTGTAGTTTGTTACCTCGTCAAAATTTGAAAGTCAAATATTGAATTACAAGCAAGATAAAGAGATTGGCAATTAATTTTTTTGTAAACAAAGCTTGAGTCTTGATTTTGTTTGAATATATTTTATTGGTATGAGTTTTATTAAAAGGACTATTTTACCTAGATCTAATGTATGCTACATTAAGTTTCCATGTATCATATTGTAAAAAGCAAATAAATTTCTTGCTCGTTTCTTCTTTTTTGTGCTTCGTTATCAATTTTATGAATATTTGTTTATCCATCAGATCCTCTTAATTTATGTTGCTATCTGCAGAAAAATAAACAAGAAAAAAGCTAGATGTGATCTTATTGCGAGTAACGAGTAGGTATTCCGTTTAATTTCTTGAAATGATAAGATGCAATACTGTTAAAATACCGACCCCCTTCTTCCGAACTTTCTGATAATGTATAAGATCACCAATATCTTTTACAATGCTTAACAAAGTGATTTTCATTTTTTACATATGTGTCACATTACGTACGATTTTAGTGCCCGAAATATCCCAATTTACGTAATAATTGGGCTTTGATTTTTTTTTCAAATTGTTAGTGTCACAATAAACTACTTTGTTTCTTGTATGCATTACAAAATCATTATCTATTGTACGCGTTTTAGAGTTTTTTTTCTCCTTGCCTCTTATTTTAGGGCCAAGACCCTTTTTATTCAGAAATTCTGCAAGTTAGATTGAATACTTATCTTTTTTAATTTTACACCTATATAAAATTGTTTTTATTTTTTGAGATATAAGAGATTGAATAGTATAGGGGCCAGCCCTCTAGATCCTTAATTTGGACAGACATCTGTGTTTCGATTGAAGGAATCGATAAGAATCATTGATGCAAACGTACCTTTTGTTACAATATACAACTTAGTTAATAATGTATAACTGAATCTTGATTGTTCTTAAATTATTTGTAATATACTTTACAATTCTATTCATCCCTTCTTTAAGGGGTCAGTCCCTTTTTCTTGATATCATACGAAATGTCTCTTTAATACTTGCATGTTGTTCATTCACCTATCTGAAATTGTTGTCTTTTTTTATATACAAAATACGGAGTATTGAAGTGACCAGTCTTGTAGATCCCTAATGATACATATATTGGTGTTTTGATCACCCCAATCGATTAAATTATCAATTCAAACATGTTCTCTTCTACAATGCTTCACAAAATAAAATCTTCTCACCGATATTGCGTCAAAGTTTACAGACCCTTAAAAATTCCTTAGTATGTAATAAATGGATGAGGCAATGAGTTTTTCATATAGTTATTGTTACAAGTAACAAGGCTGCTTTTAAAATGCATTACAAATTTTTGATCGTTTTTTAGTTCTTTTTAAAATCTTTTACGGGTCTCTTTGCCCATAATCAAAGGGGCCAGCCACTTTTTTTATTGAACTTTTACATATTCACATATCAGAGTATAAGCAAAGCGCATGAACATAAGTATATACATGTAGATAGATTGCATAGATATACATTTAAAGTATCTCATTGATTTGTACATTTAATGATGAAATATTATGTAGGTTTATATTTACATATTTCGCCCTAGAAAAGTTATAATGTAATTCAAAAAGGTGGTGGTATATGTGAAATATATGAAAATGTTTTTTAAATGGAGAGAAAAAAATAAAGTTTCTGAATGTTTCAAATGTTGAAAAATAACTAGCTCCTTTTATCACTTCATAGGAAAGATTTTTTTCTTTGCCACTTGTGTTACATATGTCTTCACAAAATATCGATTAATAAAAAGATACAGACCAAATCTCAGAAATCTTAGATTAAAAATTTGTACCCAGTGTTCCGGCCTTAGCGAGCTACAAAGAATGGCGCCATTGGCGTAAAACAACTACATTCTCTCTTGATACAAAACCGTTCCGAAAAAATAAAGTACAACTAAACAAATTTTGAATTCTTTTAGATACGAGTTAATTAAACTTTGAACGATTTTACACCCCGAAATCGTCGCAAAGCATCGTCCAATTTTAAAACATATTAAATTTCAAAGTTGCTCAAAATTTTTTGAAAATTAAAAATCATTTCTAGTTTCGACCAGAAGTGACGGATTGCAGTATTTTGTCAAAAACCCAAGTAATTTGACTAATTTACAATATATATATATATATATATATATATATATATATATATATATATATATATATATATATATATATATATATATATATATATATATAAAAGCTTTGAGGGACAAATATTTCATATGATCATAAAAATCGATTTTTTTTAGTGGTAAAGTCTAAAAGGAGTCAGAAGGAAAAGGAAAAACAATGAAATGAAAAGAACCCGTAGAATAACAAGAGGGTCTTCTGTTGGAAACGGAAGACACTAATAAAAATAAACAGTATGAAATTATAACGTCTTCCGTTAGAACATAAACCTTAATAATAAGAAACACAGTACAAAAACTTTTATAAACAAATTTTTAAATTATATGATTGTTCAATACTTTGTATTGTTTAATTTGTATTATAAAGAACCTCATTTGTTTGCCTAATTTTTCATTTGTATGGTAATTTTTCGTTTCATTTTGTTTCATTTTCATTTGTATTGTCAAATAACATTTGTATTGAATAATTTTATTTGTAATTTTTCCAACTTTTATTTGTATTGAATTATTTTTTTTATTGGAATTGAATATTTATATTCATTTTAATTTTTAAAGTTGATATCTTTTTGTTTTGTAAATATTTCAATTGTATTTTATATATTTTCTGTATTCTATCTTAGTATCTGGTAAATTTGGTTTCTATTGAGAAAATTATATGGTCTAATCTTATCTTATATGAAACAGGATATTGCGTGGGATTTTCCAGATGGTTTACAGAAGGTCATGAGTCTAAGCCATTGGGGTTTTTTTCGCAGGAAATCGGAACGAATTTAAATGAATTCATTAACAATAGTTCATCAAATGATAATGAAAAGTTAAGGAATGTCCGGTTATTCGAGACTGTGTTGGTGTTTTGTTTTGTTTTGTTTTTTCGTTTTTGTTTGTTTGTTTTTGTATGTTTTGTTTTGTTTGTTTGTTGTTTTGTATTTTGTATTTAAGCAGAAAGTTGATTGCGATGATATCTGCACAATTACAGTAACAAGTAATGCAATTCAATTAGGAAACCGTACAATGTTGTTTCTTCAAAATGTCATTAATAATTCGAATTATGATTAACAAAAGCAATATGCTTTTGACTTTTGGTGACAAACTTCTCTATAGTGATTTTTTTATTTGATATCTACTTGAATTATTTAAATTTACATGTATATTGCTTGTTTTGGACTCCATTTGCACAGTTCATAGATAAGTTTCATTTTCTCACATTTTATGTAAATAAATTACGTCTAAATTAGTGACAGTGATTGTATATATTAACATCAAATAAAAAAGAATAGTAGAGTTATGTGCATGCTAACGAATGTATCGAAATTTATTTAGTGCAATAACCACAGACGAATGGACCAAACAATTTTAATAAATCGTAGCATATTACATAATAAATTTTCCATAATGCCTATATAAATGATGTTTCTAAGAAAAAAAACAGGTCGGATATTTTTTCTTAACGGTTGAATGTGTTAATTTTAGTTATATTATTTAATGAGATGAAGAATCAACATTTTTACTAACCTCATTCAGAAAATCTCTATATGAATAGGGGGCTTAAGGACTAATTCAAGGGGAATAACTAGAATTGTTAGGTTAAATGAGTGAGCGGATTTAGATATTGACGTGAAATAAATAGGGGATAATGCTGCATACTTTCTTTGAAATAAAAACCTGTGATATTATTTATAAAATAAGTTTCTCCCACTCATTTTATAAGTCGTATGACGTATTGTTTAGTATAAAGCCAGCAGGCACTGTTGTATGAATTTTTTCCAAATATTGATTACATTTATATCAAAACCGAATGATTGTACTATGAATATGAGTATGGTGTTTAGAGCTCAAATTGATCCGTTGTCGTAAGAACACTTAGGAATCAAAATAGTACTGTATAAAATCAAAATATGTAATGTGTTCTTGTATAATTAAATAAATGGGGAAGGATTAAACAGGCCTCATTTTTGGCCACAACCAAACCTGGTTATAAGGTTTCGACATGCTATTTTTCACTTGAACCAACATTGAAGATTATACTCTAAGAAAAATACTTTCGTTTTGAGAGGTAAATCATTTTCTAAATATACAATCGACACCTTTATGCAAAGAAGTCATGAATTTTGACCACTTTAAAAAAAAAATTCTTAAAACCCTGAGCAAGTTAATTATTATAATGAAACAAACACTAGTGTCTCTTTAGATGTCAGGTAGAAATGATTGACTCTATGTGATTTTGATCCAATGTGATTTCTTAATTTCTAAGTACTGTGATACTGCCACAGTACTACTATTACGATGACACGTGGTTTCAATGTACTGCTGTCAGTATTGAACAATAAAATGTACTAATTTCTTTTTACTTTCAATAATATTAATTGACACAAAATGTGTTGCTTTGTTAAAATTACACACTGTATGGAAAAAAAGTATACCACACTGACGAAAAATTGTTTCCTAAACATACAATCAACACAGCAATCACGCAGGTCACTCTAATCAAGAAACGATGCTTAATTACCATAGCTGAATCGATCTATCGGAGAAGGCAGTTTCACATTCATTCTCATTAGATGACATTAAATCAAACCGTGTTAAATATTAATTAGTACTACAGGTAATAAATCTGACCTCAGTGTACTAGCTTAGCGACAGAAGATGTGAGGAATATTTGGACTTCGTATAACTGTGCTGACAGGTAATGCAAACACACTGGTATTCTAATATCCTAACTTCGGGAATAAGACACCTTCGTTTAGTACTATGAAGTGATCAAATACGGTCGGGAGAGATAAAATCCAATAAAGCTTTGGGCTTTATGATAGACCAATATAGATCACTTCATGATATTCAAAGAATGATTCCTTATAACTTACATAACTTATATTTATATAATTTTCAGCAACTGTACGACTAAATGCCGTACGATTAAATTAGTCATTCATGAACTACCGGTATATTGGGCAATACAATACAAAATCGATTTGTAGTCTTATCTGGGACAAAAAACCTAAAAAATGTATGACTGTATATATACCGGTATATAGGGGTAAAAATGTTGTGCTATGCTGAAGCTGTTCTTATTTACTGTATGTCATTGAAAATGGCATCGCTATTGCCATTCTCTACCGTTTTACCCGACTTAATTTTCAAATCCGGCTTCTCCAGTTCATTGATTTGGCTATGACTGATTTAATGACATGTGGACATGTTAATCAAGCAAGCCATTAACGTTTCTAACATATCTTGAGGACCAACTGCGAATTGAAGAAATACTGGTACCTTTCATGCTTCTCTGTTAACAATCACTCCGTTGTTTTATTTTGGTTTGCAATGAGATACAATACTTATACATGCATTGCCAAATGCCTTGTGATGCTAGTTTCTCCATAGCATACTCAATGTTTTACTTCAGTGGACCCATGGGAATCCAGTGCAGTTTTATGTACAGACAAAAAAAGAATATAATAAACAACTTAGGGAAATCCTTGATTTTGTTTTTTATCCTATCGAAATTAATCATGTATGGGTATCTTTTGTTTTACTTAAAACATCGTATGAAAAAGATTTTTGACGTACACTCTGCCGGCGCTCAGACACTAAGCAACCAATCAGCGGGTGGTTTTAAAGCTCTCTATCATCACTCAGACCTTCCTAGCCATGTTTACCCCGTTTATCTTTACGCTGACTTTCCCTGCATTGGATTACTCAAAAAGCGCTTCATGTAAGATGCTTGTACAAGACCCAACGTTTTCAATAGCGGTGTTAATCCGGTTATACCTAGCGGCTTAATGAACTGCGATATCTAGTTGTTTCTTTAACATAAAATTTCTTACCAAATTGCATGAGCTATTATAATAGTGAAAACACTGTTTCTTATAACTAAAAATCTTTTAATAAGCCGTGATGATGTTCAGTAATTTTTTCGCATTTCCAACCAGTGTTATTTATAATTACTTACCTGTGTATTAGCCAGTTTTACCAGTTTTTTTAACGGCAAGTGCTTAAAGTTGTTAAAAACGTTAACCTTTCATTGTTCTTTGTGTATTCAAATAATATTAATGTTCTTCGATTATTAATCTAAACTTTTGAAGCATATCATTGGACAAAAGACCATAAAAAAGAATAGATAATTTTTTCTGCAAGTCCTGGTACCATTACGGCCTGTGCAAACATGTAGAAGCATTTTATTGTTTACACTACAAATAGATTTATTTATGATGGTAAAATTAGACATGATAACAAAACGATGTTCGACGATACTGTAGATTCCTAATTAACCGCGAGGAATTAATATCCGCGTAAAATCGCGAGAAGCACCCTTCGCGGATTTTAAAACCTCGCTATTATTTTCTAAGAGTTCAAAACTATAAGAAATAAGGATGGAAATTCCATGTTCGCGATTTTATATTCTCGCGATTTGATCCGAAACCACCAGATCGCGGAATTAAGTACTCGCGTAATATAAGGAATTTACAAAATGATAAAAAAATATTGTGCAAGCCATGAAGAGTGCAGACAACATATTTCTCAATGAAAATAAGATTTATTGTAATTAATAATTCAAGTAAATTAATTTTTCGCAATTGTTAGTCCATTGCAACTGGCATTTTCTTACAACAGACATTTATTTACAGTGATGCATTGGTTAAAATATAGATTAAGATAAATCTTAATCAATTTATTCAATGAAAAAAAATTCAATTTTGAAATCGTAATTAAATAATAGTAGATAAATCAATATGCGTTACTGTCGTACGATAGAAATATGATGTTCTCAGGCAAATAGTTTTTATTTAAAAGCAATATGAAACCCTTTGTTGATTTGTTAACTTCAGACATCTCCAATCAATTTATTCAATAAAAAATATCCAATTTTGAAAAGATAAATAAATTTTATCAGATAATTCAATATGCATTTCAATAGTACGATAGTAATATGATGTTTTGAGGCAAATATGATTTTAAGCATTATGATAAACAGTGTTGATTTGTTTACTTTAGATAACGGAGCTGTTTTGAGAAGTTTTCCCAATCGAGGCTTAGTAGAAAAAAATCGATACAGCTATTTTATTTTTAATCATTCCTGAAATGATTTGGAGGGATACGGATGTAAGAATGATTTGGAAAACTCTGTTGCTGATCTTTTTTATGAACGTATTTCCTCCTAATAAATGGGGTATGTATTTATATTATTTAGTTATTTGACGCGATAAAAAAAAAAAGTACATTCTTGGTCTTAAACAAACGCAAAAAGCTTTTTTTTTTATTTTCCCAAAATGAAATACATTGTACTATTACTTCTGTCTATTTTTCTGACAATGATCAGTTTCTTCACAAACGTTCCCTACAGGAAATTCCTTGCGCTATCAACATTGGGCCTATCAACGTAATACGAGGACATCCTTGGCCACTGGATCTACACCAATAACGTCGAGCTCGGTATCGAAACTTTCCGAATGTTGGGACCTCTGCGGAGCGACTCCGGCGTGTTCAGCATTTTCATACGACGAAAACGCATCTATTTGTTTTATTTTTGAAAATACTGATGATGTGGTAAACGTTACAAAAAATCAGAAATATTTCGTCGTTCAAACGAGAGTGCAGTATTCAGATGCGCTAAGTAAGACATTTTGATTATCAAGTGTAATTATTTTAAAATTCATCCAATTAATCCGATTGTTTTCAATTGCATGATTTAAATATTAATTATTTTGGTGTGGTACACACATGCTCTCTCTCTCTCTCTCTCTCTCTCTCTCTCTCTCTCTCTCTCTCTCTCTCTCTCTCTCTCTGAAATTGGCCTGTATTGTTTTTCAGAGCAAGCAGAATTGGTTTGCGAGGCAAACAACTTGGGGTTTCGGTTTAATTATCTTATTCCAACGTGTTACATGATAGACACCACACCGAGAACAAAACAAAACGCCATTACTTTCTGCGAGCAGTTTAATGGATACCTCTTACGGATAAATAATTACAGGAAACAGAGATTTGTTGAAGAGTTGAATCTGAACAGTACAGGTAAAACAATTATTTTAACTACCTTTAAACTTAAATTATTTTAACTACGCTTTAAATCCTATTCCATGAGTAATACAGGTTGCAAATATTGAGGTAAGTAATCATATTTATATATACATATGGTTATAATTTACATTCTTTCTTCTTGTAAGAATTAATGACCCTCGTATTTATTCCTCGTAAAATATGTATTTTAAAGATCTGATTACGAAATATCGTGTTGATGGAATCTACACTGGAGGTGTGTGGAAATTCTCAAATGGGCAGCGTATTGCGGAATTTTACTGGTACCCTGGAGAACCAGCTAAAATTAGTACTCACACTTCAATTGGCCTCAGATATACGTATTTAGGCAAATGGGATGACATAGCAGAGACAGCATTGCACGGATGTATCTGTGAAAAGGAAATACTAATGCAATAATAAAGTCAATGTTTTAAGAAGATGTTTGATTGGTTTTATTGGTTCTGTTTTCTATTGTTCTGTGTTTGTTTTGGGGTTTTTTCGGGAGGGGGGGGGGTGTTGTGTTTGATTGTTTGTTTGGTTTCTTTCTGAGGGAGACTGATTATTGATGCATGTATCATGTCATCCGTTGGATCGGGTCAGGAAACATCTACTATTGATAGTATTCTTTACCCTTGGTCAAGATTTCATTGTTGCTGTACAGTTGTACCAGACTTCGGTTCTGTCGTCAGATGCAATCACTAGTCGTCGATTAACTTGATTTTTCAGGAAAAATAACCTTTCAAAATCCTGTTGTATAACTGTATAATTGTAACAAAATTGGCGACGAATTTCATGTTATTTTAGAATGTAAGGGATCAAGTAAATAACGAAGTCAGTTTTTAGCTACAGATTACTGTTCTTCTCCTAAAACTAAAACGTTTGATGAAGTCATGTCTTCTAAAAACTATGCTACAAAGAAAATTGTGTTTGTTTATTTAAAAATGTAATGAAATTGTTTGCTCACATCATTTACTATTTTTTCCTTCACAACTTTACTGTATATATGTAAACAATATGTTACATACTGGATATGTGAAATTTTCTTGATGTTCCTCATGTACCATTATATAATTTTGAGTGAAAATAAACTAAGATAACACAATTAAAACAATTATTTATTCATTGCTTTGTGTATCCAAAACACCACAGTACATTTCAATGAAAAAAAGAAAGGTTTACATTTGATTTACTGCGGGTGTGGCAATTTTAATTTGGTCGAAGGCACGTGGCATCGATTTCTTCAATTCAGTTTTACAGAATATTCTCTTTCGAAAAAATTGAACGGGGTGGGGGTTGGGTGGGGCAGAACCCCTGCTTCCCCTCCTTAATAATACGTACCTAAGCCGCACATGTTTTTTTATTATCCTAGCACACAGCTGAAACATGAAACAGCAAGGAGAGTGGAGAATCACAAACACTTGACGTTTAAAACTTTTCATTTTGTATGCGTGGATGAACATTTTACTTTATCATTGCTGTTTTCGGTGGGTTTTTTAATCAATTGAATAACATTCATTCTTTATTGTCAAAACACTAACAAATTACATCTACAATGTTTCTTCCTTTTTTACTGTTATGCAACACTGGCACTATCATCATATGCAATTAGTTGATTGACTTGATTTTGCAGGAAAGATGACCGTTTGCCTTTCATAGTCAGTATTCTATTGCATAGACTAATGGTATAATTCTAAACCAATTCATTATTCTTAGATTTGCGTATCTAAAACACCACAGTTTTGACAAAACCAGGCCGCACCGTCACCAAAATTTTTAAATCCCTCAGCGCAGTCCTCAACTCAAATCCTTAAAGGAAAAGTGCATGAATTTGAGGTAAAAACTCAGACTTGAGGCTGAGTAATGACTTGAGGAAAGTTGGTGACGGCGGGGCCTGAGGATAACTAATTCAACAGAATGAGAAAGGTTTTAAGTGAAAATCAATACGAAACTTTCCGTTCTGTTAATATCCATTCAGTTTTATCGAGGTAATTCAATCACGAATTGACATTTCATATCAACGAAATAAAACGTATTTTCCATATTAAGCAAATGAAACAAACAGGAGAATGAAAATATTTATATTTTTTCCTTACTATAAATGACTTGTAGTGAAAGTAGTTGTAATTTTTTTGATATGTTAACAATGAATTCTATTTAAACAAAATTAATGGTGCATTGTTCAATTAAATCCCGTATCAGATAACTGCGCCATTTGTTGTCCCAAAACACACATCATTAAACAGTTTCGTGATGAAATAAGTGAAACCATTGATTTCCTTTTAACAAAGCTCTAGAAAAACTCACAAAGCAATTCATTATAAGTATATTTATGATAGAAGAATTAATGTTTTTTAGTCTTGAATTACCTTTGTGTAACCATACGGACTAAAAAGAGAGTTAAAAAACTAATTTCAACCACTAGGAAGGCTATGATAATATATTGAGAATATTGTTCTTTTACGATATGAAGGCGAAAAAATCTACTTTTAATACTGCGGATGAGGCAGTTGTGCTTTGGTCGCAGGCACGTAGCATCGATTTCTTACAAACTTTAATTTCTATATGTAAAATGAGAAAAACATTCTGTTTCGAAAAAAAATTGGACCCGTGTGGGCGGGGATGGGGGCTAGAAGAGCAGACCCCTGTCTCCTCCCTTTCTTTAATGCTACGTACACTGTACCTAAGTCGCACATGTTTGTTTCTGGGTATCGAGTTGGTTTAGTTTCCATTGACATACGTAATCGCATACAACTGAAACAACAGGAAGACTGAGAGACAAGCAATTGACGTTTAAACCTTTAATTATAGGATGATAACTTCTTGTTAAACAATGATATAAATATTTAATCCACGGCAAACAATCTACCTATAATTTTATTTTGTCTTATATAGAGAATGATACAAAGTCATTATCGAGTTGTATAAACAAATAACCATCTTATATGCATGGATGAAAACTTTACCATATAGATATTGTTCGGCGGGTCTTAACCGATTGTATCATATTTATTCTTTGTTGTAGAAAAACTTGCAAATTACCTAAATGTTTCATCCTCTTGTCAGATAATTGTGATTGAACGATGATTTAACAAAATATTAGATGAAGATATCCTCCGTCAATATTTTTTTTTGCATTTTTTTTAAAATAAAAATCTTTTACAAGGTGGTGAGGGGACTTGAAAAACAGTTCATTACACAATGATGATAATTAATAGTTTAAACTATAAATATTTATTTGATTCAACTTCATACTCTGTTAAAATCATAATTAAATGAAAGTTTAACCTATAAATATTTATCTGATTCCTTAAATATAAGGAATACTTGTATATGTCTTAATTTATAATCATAGAAAATCTTAACATATGCTCTTGTGTTCATTATGTACTGGCATTTGAAGCCACCAGTAAAGCAAGGTTTTTAAAACTTTGACCAAAACATTACTTTTGTAGAAACTACATGTGTTCAGCTTTATACTGTATTAAAATCATAATTAAATAATTTTTTAAACTATAAATATTTATTTAATTTCTTCAAATAATAAAGGAACACTTGTATATAACAGAAGAGTAAACCGATGGGGCCGATATTGGTTTTTGTGTTTCCAAAAAGCATATCAATTTCCGTTCAACTTTTTGATTTCTTCTAATAATAAAGGAACACTTGTATATAACAGAAGAGTTGACCGATGGGGCCGGTGTTATATAGTGCATTTTCCCCCTAGCCATCTTTCCCCCCGGAAAAATGGCTATATAGCAGTTCTTCTCCCCGGAAAAATGGCTATATAGCAGTTTTACCCCCAGGGAAAGCTGACTATATAGTGGGCTTTCCCCCTTTTTATAGCCAGATTACCCCCACGGAAAACCTACTATATAGTGGATTTTCCCCCTTTTTTTACATTCCGGCCATTTATATGGTGGACCATTCGTGGTAATAATTTGCAATAATTGATATGATATTAATTTTTCATAGAAAAGGATAATTATGGCATTTATTAATACATAGAATAAAATAGTATTTCATGGTGTTTTAACCCCAAATATGAACTAAGGCACGCGCCTCCATAACATTCATGTGTCATCATCGTTTATTTCACCTGTTTTTACACCTTTTTGGAACACCTTTTACACGGATTTCGGAATACTTCGAATCTTTTTCATCTAATCGATGCTTATCTACAGTTTCGACTTCGACGTTAAGAACACGTGAGAACACATTTGAGTAAAAATACGCTGGTTTGGAACTTTAATTTTCCAATGTATTACCATCTCTGTATAAGCTTCTCCGAGGGAACTAACTGTACAATCTAAACTTTATTTTGTAGAGGAAGGGAATAAAAAGTGAAAATGTATTACTCCCTTCGTCCAAAAGGCTATCAATTTTAAATTAATACCGCTCGAATTAAAAACAATTATATATTTCTTCTTCTAAATATCAAACAGGGTGCAATGAAATGATGAGAACTGAAATGTTTTAGTTTTATTTTGATTGATGGTGTTCTAAATCATGGGTAAGGGGTATTTTAATTGATTATATATTAAAAACATGTGAAAAGTTAGTGTTTTCAATTTTGTTTTAAAGTTACGCATATTCATATTTTTAGCACATTTTTTACGAAACGCGAGATTCTATGATGTAAACATTTTGTTTCAAAAAAGGAAATGTCTTCACAACCAGAACAATGTCGGTACCTTTGCTGGTTACTTTGGAAAATGTGAAATGGAGCCTG
Organism: Magallana gigas; assembly: GCF_963853765.1. NCBI lineage: Eukaryota > Metazoa > Mollusca > Bivalvia > Ostreida > Ostreidae > Magallana > Magallana gigas. Next base: position 15,202,157 of record NC_088854.1, on the reverse strand, counting down.
AACTAACCTTATGTATATATTTACACTCAGTAATTGCTAATTTTCCACTTTTAAGTTTGCAACGTGATTTATAAATATACAATTTTGAAAACGATGCCATATAAATCAAGATATACGATTCACTTACCTAAAAATCGTATATTACTATTTGTTTCATATTTTTGCAATAAAGATTTACTTGTGTACCATATTATTTCTTCGAACAATGAAACAAGGGTAATTAAAAAAAAAAAGACACCCCCCCCCCAAAAAAAAAACCCCATAACATCTATTGTGATGAGGTGATGAGCTGACTTATCAACTAACAAGTTAAAAAAGTCGTATACATGTATGCGCTTAGGTTGGTTATTTATTTTTTATTTTCGGTTGCTCCTTTTATGAATAAAAGTTTATTGATTTATTTATCTAGTTATTTATTATATCATTAGTCATCTTATGAATTGATTAAATGTTTTGAAGAATAATGAATTTACCTGCGTACCTTTTTAACATAATTTGTTCGTAAACTTTGGACTGTATATGATATGGGCGCCTTAGATGGCCCCCTAAAATGAACATCATCGTTTTACTTCAATTCTTTTTTTCTTTGTACAGATATATATGTTATGTTTATACATTATGTTCATTTTGATTCTAGTGCTCACATTTAAGAAATATGACATCGTAAAGACAACCTTTTCCCGCCATTTTTGCAATTTTAGCATAAACAGCTTGTTTTCAAGCAGTTTTTCTTTCAGAAAACATAGAGCGCGTGCTTGAACAAACAAAATATTTTAATCAGAGATATATATAGCCAAGACTAATAAGTAACAAAAAAATATCTTTGTTCAAGCATGCGCTCTATATTCCCCATTCATAAACGGATAAGAAAAATGTCAATTTTTGACCGATTTTGATTGAATTGTAGTAATAGCGTTACTTCTGACGTCATATACTGCAAGTGAGTGCAAATAAACCAAATGAATAGGTAAAAAATATATTTTAAATCAACTCTTCTAAAAAATAATATAACATTTTACTGTACCCGAAACACTTTAAAAAATTGCGAATTATGGGGGCCAAATTTAAATCATATTATATATAGTTCTTAAAAAAGAAAAGCAGAATCGTTATTTTCAATCAATTTGATAAGGAAATATATGTATTTTTAAATGATGTTTTTACTTTTAAATGACCGTATAAATATGTTCATGTGGCCATCTTTAGTTTTTGAGATATGGGGCCCTTAAAAAATACATTTTCTTTATAATTGGATTTCAAACATCGGGCTCGAAAACAACAAAGGCCCCTACCCTGCATGGGGGCTAAAATTTTCAGTGTCATCTACTAGTGGTATAACACTATCACTGTGAAAATATGGTTAAGTGGTCATCTCTAGAATATGAGATTCGGATCCCTACTTATAGAACACTATTCAATCATTATAATGGGGTTTTAAACATCGAGCCCTGAAACATCAATGGTCCCTACCCTGAGGGCTGAAATTTTCAGAGTCATCTACAAGTGGTAAACCACTGCCACTATGAAAATATGGTGATATGGTCATCTCTAGTTTATGAGACATTGGACCCTTAAAAATATGCACTATAATCATTATAATAGGATTTTAAAAATCGGGCTCTGAAACATTGGAAACAAAATCTCTTTAAAACAGAGGTTTAGCCTGGATGAAATTTTCAAAAACAGACAGACAGTCTGATAGATTTATCAAAAAATTCTTAAAACATTCTCGCTTAGTACAATTTCAGAACACAGAATTCTGCATATAAGTGTATAACTTGTAAAACCAAGTATTTTTTTTCAATTAATTACCTAAATGTGTAATTCCATTACACACATGTTCAATTTTCAGCATAGTCTATAAAAATAATAAATTGGCAAAACGAAACTTAGCCTTTATAGATGAATGCAGTTGTACATGTATGCAACCTGGGAGTGTAGAAACATTAATTTTAATCCTTACTGGATTTCCATCAATATTTTTTATAAAATCTGAACCAAAAACGTGAGGGAGAAACCCTACTATGGGGGAAAAGCTACTATATAGTAGCTTTTCCCCCCAGGGGGAAAGGCTACTATATAGTAGGTCTTCCGGGGGGAGAAGCTACTATGGGGGAAAAACTGCTATACAACACCGGTATTGGTTTCTGTGTTTCCAAAAAGCATATCAATTTCCGTTCAACTTTTTGATTTTAGGCCATACAGTAAATTCTTAGGTTCTAGTTCTCATAATGTATAGTGATTGAAAAAAAAAGTTTCACAATGTCCGAGCAGTATGAGTTAATAATTTTTTTATAATTCTGTTTGTTTAAAGTCTATCATACGATACACGTTCATTATATGCGTTTTGACATATAAGCAACTATCGAAAGTCTCGCGTGACGCGATTTCAAAGGTCGCAAACCTTTTGACTCTGTGAGACAAATAATGCACATCGCCTTAGTGTTTCCAAAAGAAATAGCAGGAGGAGTGATGTTTGTAGTCGTAAAGAAGGATTTTTACAAGGGTTCGAACACTATTATCATTCACTGTACATTCAGCTGAACTCTTTTCCGTATTATCAGCTGCATCATTTGTATAACGAGACGTACTTGTTGCCGGAATGGCAAGGGGACGGGAAACTCTAACTGATTATGACCCATTCCCATTATTTTCTAATCTATAAACCTTCTTTCTGCATGACTGGCTTAAAATGTCATCAATGCACACATTCTTTGCAAAGAACGAACTGCATCTACTTTGCAGTACTTCTCCCACAATTGTACCATTTCATATAGATGTTCTGGAAAAGCAAACGCAACAATTTTTGCTTGGCTTGATTCCTCAAACAAAGCGTGCTTACATTTGGGGTTTAGGTTCCGGATGATTGCTTTTACAATAACTAAAGTATATATACTTTTTCCATCGATACAAATGTTCATTTAAGGAATAAGATCGAAGTTTAATATACAAAACGCACAATTCTGTATAAAAAAAAAATAAAACGGTGTTTATGAATGCCGTATATTAAAAAAAAGTATGCCCGCAGATGGAATCAAACCAGGGCACAAAAAACAGCAGTTTAACCTTCCGGGCAGTCCGAACTTACATTTTTAGATGTAAATATAGACAACTATGATAGAAACCAGTTTCCCAAATTTTTGTCGTTTTTTTCCCGCAAAATTCGACCCCAGGGCCGGGTTGCCCTAAGAAAATTCTAAATTCTATCTTAATTTATTCCTTTGAACAAAACCCACCAAAATATCTAAGATTTTTTTTATGGGCAGGCCGGTCCTGAAAGATATCTAGACCAGAAACCGCCAATTGAAACCATGCAGAAATATACCATTTTACTGAAAAATGCTGTTTAGCCAATATTGAAGATTAATAATAAAATTGCAAAAGCAATATGATAAGTTCAAAATGCAAATACGAAAAATTAAAAAACATATGCGATAGAATAAAGCAAAAAAAAATACTTTGATTATCAGAAGTTATTTATCCGGGAAATCCATCTCCTCTATTGATCAATTCTTTTGTAATTTGCAGTAGATCCTTTCCAGGAAAAATTGTCATTTCCTTTTTGGGCCCATGTTTAAAAAAAAATGGAATGCGACATGGGTCACAAAATGAATGGAGATTTTAAGTTCCATTGGCATAACTTGTATTTCAGGTGCCAACATCGGATTCCTTAAAAGATAAATTTAAAGTTAGATTTTAAAGACTTTTCTAAACATATTCTTAAATTCTGCTCTAAAATTTGACGCTAATTTGTAACGTGGCGGTGTTGAATATCTATATTCCAAATATATCGTTGAAAGTTTTGAACACATACAAAACTGTTGTTTCCAGATTCATAACTCGGAGAAACTGGGGTACAGTCAAGGATAGGCCGAAAACGAAGTGCTAACCAAGCAGCAAGCAGGGAACCTTCTCACTTGTTATAATATCGTAATAAATGCCTGCACTGGGGACAAGGTCTTGAAGTTGGTTTGGCCAATCTGCTGAGTTAGGCCTACCAAATCATCAGATTGCCTATTATGATCATCATTGTTGAGCTTAGGTTCCATCTTATATAAGCTCTTAAGAGTCAAGTACTAAGAACTCATTCAGGGAACATCTCATGTGATCAGAGAGAATGGAAGTCAGGAGCATAAACAGGAAAAATTGTGATAGCAGAATATGTTTTGTGTTAGAAAGACATGAAGGACTTGACACCACATAACAAGTTTGTATAGTTGTAACTCCGCTCTGGAACCATCAACTTAGTTTTTTGTTTTATTTTGAAAAAAAGGTCGAAAAATACAATGATAGGTGGAAACAGTAGCGGAAATTACTGAGGTACATAGCAATAGTCAGTTGCAGATACAGGCAAGTAGCATCGTTTAAAGTGGGGGGGGGGGGGGGGGGCGACTCATCCAAAAAATCTTAACAACCCAAAACAAAAAATAAGTTTCCAAAATCTTCAAAATTCTTATCCGGGGGGGGGGGGGGGGCGTAGTATATATAACTTCAATTTCACTCTTCATTTCCGTATTTTCATTCCATTTTTTTTTTTTACATACTCCCCAGAAAGGAGGGGGGCAACTTCATGATAATTCAATTTTTTATACGTAAATTTAAGAATATTTGTTGCTGCGAGAAAGCCCCCCCCCACCCCCCGATACCACATGCATGAGATATACCGGTATGCAGCAAGGTTGAACAGTCGGAGTACTAGTCTAGTTAAGGGAACCGGGGCCAAGCCCGTTTTGACATTAATTTCAATGTAACCATAAATAAAGGGCTTGTCCCTTGTGGTAAAGGGGGTCATGCAGGCAGTTTTCCTTGCAGTAGCACAGTACCATTTATATATCTGTAAGTTATGAAAAAATGAACTCCAATATCCTAACCTATGGACATACAGTCGACTGTTTGTCATATGTATCTGTGTTTGTATATGTTTCAGTACAACTAATAGCGGGGTACGTTTCCCCAACTTATTATTTATGCTTGAATCTATATGTATTTTGTACGTAAAGCTACATGTATGTGCAGGCACGTAGCATCGTTTTTGAAAGTGGGGGGGGCCAGACCCATCCAAAAATTTTGACAAGCAAAAAAAAAAAAGGGGAAAATTTAAAGTTTCCAAAAATCTTCAAAATCCTAATCCGTGGGGGGGGGGGGGGGGGGGGGGGGGTAGGCTAAACTATACTTCCAAAAAAAAATTCTTCCCTGCCAAAAATTTGACTACTCATTTCCTTATTTTCATATCAATTTTTTACTAACTTCCAAAAAAGTGGGGGGGCCAACTCCATTATAATACAGTTTTTTATATGCAAATTTTAAAAAAATTGTTGCTGCGAGAAAAAGTGGGGGGGCCAGGCCCCCCCTGGCCCCCCCTGATGCTACGTGCCTGATGTGTACCGCTATCTTTTTAAAAAATACTTGAACATTATTCTATAGCAGAAAGTGTGAAGACTTGATTACATGACCCAACCCCTTAACTCACGTCGCCGCATCGTCGCTGCATATCGTAATCATGCTATTGACAGTTTAAAAATTAAAGTTTTGACGGTAAACTAAATTTTCCCGCCAATTGAATACGACAACTTCCGGGGCTACAGAACTTGTTTACATTGGAGATTTACTTCCCTTTGTCGGAAAGCTGAATGTCCTGGGAAGTTTCCAAATCGGTTAGTCATATACCTCGACGATTATGTTACAAAGTGTTGGTAAGTAATATAAAATGTGTATCTGAATGTTTCTCCCAGGGACAACTTACTTAAAATGTCAAAATTTATCCGTGCTGATAAAATGTCATCTCGAATTTCCTCTGATCATATGTACTGTTATAAAATTTAGAACAAACTCTGTGGTAACTTGTCTTATAATTTTTTATCCAATATTGTGACTCGCAGCAATAAAGTGATAATTGACTGAGTGTGCTTACAAATTTGTCGATATCAGTCATTCCTGTGGGTTTTTTTGAAACTTTATATGGACATTTTTTTTATGCATAACGTACGTTACAGAAATGTCAACAGCAGGTTTAGTATGCCATGGCTAGTGGACAAGGGCCAAGTAGACGAGACACTAGACCGCACAGTTTGTCCAAGGACGAGGCTTATGCAAGACAGCTGCAGGAAGAGGAGAATGCTGCTGCAAGAGAGGTGAATCAGAAAAAACATAACCATCTCATGATCTCGGATCTCAAAGACATGTCAATCAACATAATTTTTAATGTTGACAAATCTGCCTGACATTAGATGGACCCTACCCTTACCCTTCTTACCTTCCCCATTACCTCTCCTGGAAACACTGCAATTTATTTTTTTTTTATTTATATTCTGTGAAAAAAATTAAAACCAATAAATTCTCCATCCAATTTACTACTGATATCATCTCTGAACTTGCCTCTGATAATCTTTTAAACACCATCACCAGCCCCGCAAAGTGAAGTGGTGCAGTTTGTTTACATGTAAAAATGACGACTCACGATATGTAAATTCAACATTCTTAATTTTCTGAGGTAGGTAACGTGCTTCGAAAAAAGTCTTAAGCAAGTAAAGAGATGATAGCAGTAGTAAATTGCATGAAGAATTTAATGGTAATAATTGTTTTCAAAGAAGTTGCTTATAAATAATAAATAAGAGTAATCAGTCCAAAACTAGAGCAGATTTTTGTGCGCAATAAATACACAATTTTTTCAGTGGGTGGCACTGTAGCTCCCAGGTCATCCATCCAAATTTTTTCAGACTGGGAGATACAGACCTGCAGCTAGGTATTTTTAGGTGAAATTTGATTGGAAAAAAACCAAACAATAACAGATAATATGTTAAATACCTGGTGAATCCCAAAACACAAGAGGATAGAAAATTTAGCAGTTAAAATTTGGTATGAATTATATTTTCTCTTTAATTCTACATCCTTGGAGATCCTGTATGTGATATTTCTGATCAAAGCTGTATAACAGAAGCTGTTCTTAAGAACAAAATACTGTTATATTTAAAAAAGATTCATTCACAATTACTAGGAGGACGAACAAATAGCAAGAAGAATGCACAGAAATATCAACATTATGCCAATGCCCATGATGAGGCTAAGAGGAAATGGAGATCATCCTCCACCATCACACCTCAGATCCATGACTCCGATTACTCAACTATTCGCAGATCTAGTGGTCCATGCTGGCAGAAATAATCGAAGAGATCCAGCAGCTGTCTCAGTAAGTACTTAGTACCTATCACTTGTTGGCAAGTATTCTTCAATTAATTATTTTGAAAGTTATGCATTGTAATAAGAACCATTTTAACAAAAGCTTGGTCTTTGGGTAGTTGTCTTAAACAAGTGTGACGCAGGTCTGTCTATTTCATTGCTGGCCACTCAGCCGTGGCTCTTTGAAATCAACAAGATTTGTCTGGCTTTTAAGTTAAGACTATGCAATCTGTGCATAATTTGCTTGAAACAACTTCATTTTTAACCTGTTTTGACACAAGAAATAGATAGTTACGTCCCACCGAAAGTCCTAGGTCTTGTTAAAATGGTTCTATTAAATTGTTTTTCAGTTTACTTTTAGTTTGTGTATTAATTGAACTTCACAATATGTTTGATTAGGACAGTGAAGAAGAGGATTCGGACACAGGATCAGACAGCACTGTAGAAGAAAATTCTCCCAATGCAAGTCCTGTAGCTCAGGCCAGGGGCCAGAGTGGGAGAGGGGGAAGGGGAGCAGTACCAATAAATCCCAGGAGATCTGTACATGGTATGAGGCCAACAGAGACAGGGGTTGTTTCCACACCCTCTCCCTCAACGAACCCAACCCGCAGAGGTAACGAACAGATCTCATTTAATATCCATAAGTTTGTCTTATATAATTCATTCATAAGTTTTTTTCACCATCATTCATAAGGTTTTAATTAGAGACTAACATTTCCAGTGTATTAGATTCAAAAGCTTTTTCTTTGAACCAATGGGAGATTTGACAAAATAAATTTTCAGAGCAATTTTTTAAGGAGTCTTTTGAATATGCGATTTTGAGCTGGTAAATTTTAGGAACTACCAGGGGAAGAGGTCGAGGAAGAATTACAGCAAGGAGAGGCAGGGGTACTGGAAGGGGAACCGCCCGAAGACAGTCAACAAATGACTCCTCAGATATGGAACCTGGAACAATGGAAGCCAGTGGTATGTAATTTCATTGTATATTCCTTACCTTTCATATACTGGTAATTATGTATATGCCTATACATTGTATCTTTAATACCTCCTGCTAATTTGTAAGAAAATAATATATATATATATTAAAACTCCTGTAAAATCTTCATTGTTCTTGGGGGACCAATGTTTGTGGCTTTCGTTGGTAGCCCTTGCCAACAAATATACATCCCCACGAACTTATATACAATGATTTGTTTTATATTTATTAAAATTATCCTGATTACACTACCAACGAAATAACATCCCAACGAACCAGGAAAATTTTGGCTACCCACCAACGTTGACCCCCAAGAATAAAAATGATTTCACAGTACATGTATTTGTTACCTGTAGTCACATGAAGACTTTATACATTCCATATAGAGGCACAGTTCAAGGGATACTATAAAAATATGCTTGACTTGATATTAAGTAAATTTAAAAAATGCACATATTTTTCTTTTGAATTTTCTTTTCACTATATTTAAGTTAAATAAATTTTTTGGTTGATATGATCTTTGAGCAATTGAACAAAATCTCATCCTGTAACTCAGGAAAACTTCATTTTTACAGTAAAATATTAAATACTAACGAGTACAAGTTGCAAGATTACTTAAAGTTCTCCTTGAAAAAGCATGAAAGATCCCAGCTAAAAAGATTAAGAATAAGTTCACATTCACTATTCATTGAAACAGGTAAATATTGTAAACCAATTATCCCAAAGGAAAATTGTTTATGCTATGCTTGTAAATTATTAGTCGAAAATGAAAAACATTTTGTACTTTACTGTCCTGTGTATGACAATCTTCGATTTCATTATTGTGATATTTTCAATGATAAATTGTACTGTGGTATTGATCCCATAAAAGAAATTGTTAATCCATGTTATTATAATACTACACAACGTCTATGGATCTACTTGGATAAAAGTAATGTTTTATGCAAAGAAATCGGTTCAGGGACTATGAAGTATTGTATAAAACTGTCTTGCATGCTGTAGCCTTTATGTTATAATTTTCTTTTGTCTGTCATTTGATTTTATTTTGACTGTATGCCAACATGGTGATGTCAGTAAACCATTGAATTGAATAAACAATGTACTTTAAATAAAAGATCAGTGCTATCTTCTCTTATATTTCCTCACCCAGCATTGATTTAAGAGATGGAAAGGGGGGAATAGAGCACAATTTATTGATATGGTAGCCTGCAGGTTAAATAAAGTCATGATATTAAAAATGAATTTTTATGTCTTCAGCCCCACCTTTGTCCTTGGCTTTGAATCGTCCAGAACTTCCCAGGGGGGAGACGGAACCTGAGATTATGCTGTTAAACAATAGACAAGCTAACTCCACTTCGGATGACCGATTCATTCACATCATGGTAAAATTTTGGCATTTGTATCAAATATATTGGGTTGGAAAATGGTACAGTCATGATTTTAAGATCTAATGCTTTAATGTACATGTATACTTCAAAATAACGACTTGTGTTTTAAATGTATGAATATATATTACAAGCTAATAATTAATAAAAACCAAAATTTTTTACGAATATGAGTAATGAATTTGATTGAATAAATTTTGGGGTTTCCTTCCACAGAGAGATCCCATGTTACTGATATTGTTCCTAATGGGACGTAGACCTGAAATGCTTGTTCCTGATGATGTAGACCCAAATGATTATGAGGTACAGAGTTAATTACTATTTCGCATATTAGAAACATTGACATAAGCATTGCTCTGAGTTTAATCGTTGAGTGTAGATTGTAATAAGATTAAATGGTCAATGTCACATCAATTACTAACATCCTATTTCATCATGAAAAATTAAGTCCAATTTGTTTTACCTTTTTTACAAGAATTCCAAAAATAACCCATGTATTTCTATGCAGTCTTTATGGGAATTGGCCGAAAGAATCGGGGAAGTGAAAAACCGAGGCATGGAGGAAAAGGAAATAAAGGCTCTGCCAGTGAAGACGTACAACTCCAAAACCAAAGTCTACACGGAGGATCACGAGGGACCAGGGTGTAGGGTGTGTCTATCTTCATTCAAAAGCGGGGACAAGCTTTGTACTCTGCCCTGTAAACATGACTACCATGCCGCCTGTGTCAAAGAGTGGCTGAAGGTAGGGCTTACATCAAGCTATTAAGTAATTGAATTTATTTTATCATTGAAGATCAAATAAGTACTCAGTTGGTTTCCTCAAGTCTGTATCTGAATACTGTATGCCAGGAAATATTTGCCCCCGATTTATTTCGCCCTCATTGTCAGCGGGAGAATTTGACCGCGCCAATTCAAATGTCACATATCTCTCTCAAAACAAAATTGTGTATGGGCAAATTTAAAGCTGGGTGAAACCATTTGCAAGTGTAGAAGGGTAAAAAATAACCATGTATTTAGAAGCGATTTCAATCAGTATTTTTTCATTCTCCTGCCCTAGTCTTAAGTTATTTTTAATATAGTGGAATTAACCCTGGACTATACAGTGTTTTCGTACTTTTCATTTTTTAATCTTTTTTGTTAACTCTATTTACAGAGAAATGCAAGCTGTCCTATTTGCAGGCATGACATGAAACCTAGTTAAGAAGAGAAGGTTTTTACTGATGCAAAATGGATGAGAAGGGATTTTACACTTAATCAAAGGAGGAGTGTAGAGAATTGTCCCCTAAATGCCAGTTTTAATGTATGGTACATAGATTTTTTTTATAGAAAATATTTTTATGTTTTTATTTTAAAAACCATTGTTCTAGAGTGATATTTTTAAGATGCGATACATATTTCATTTGTTATTTATTATCTTTTTGGGGATGTATGGTAATTATTCCATGCATTTTATATAAGTTTGATTTTTTTCCTCATGCCAACATTCCGAAAATATCCACTTGAGCCAATATAATCTTATTTACAGTTGTATTTGAATCATGTTTTGATAATCTGTTTATCTATTAAAAATTTGTATAGGAAATATTAAAACATGATAAGAAATTTATTTCAAGAATTTAAATACTGGTTTATGGATCAACACATTTATGTACATTATATCAATATTTTTTACATATGCTAGTTGCACCATTTTAATTTTCTTACATTATGTTTATTTAAATCGTGGAAGGTGTCAAATACATGTACATGTATACATTTTGAATTTAAACCCAGATATCGAAGTAACGGGTAAATTGTTTATTGGCAGTAGTTTTAACCTCCTGACTATTTTACCCTCCTTTTGTTAACTAGACTATATTATAACAACGTAAGATAAATAGCATCTAGTTTACAGTTAAGCTTAACTGTATTTCTGAGATTGGTTGATGCCAGATTTATATGAGAAATAGAGCGAACACTCACATCTTGTTGTGTATTTTGTTTATTGTGATGATATTTTCTTTGTACATGTATTACATTTCCACTCCATTAGTAACGAATGTACTATGTGCAGAAAGCTAATTTTTTTAATTGTAAATTGTTGCATTTTTAGATTTTAACACAATGAGAACTTTATTTACCAATTTTTTATCTGGCCAGCACCAATAATGTTGTCTGTGTGTTAGGTGGCATTTTGTTCACTGGTTTGAAGTTATGGTAACAATGAGAGGTTATGGAATTTGCTTGAACAGATTCAAACTGATGTAGTGGATTGGTTTTCTAGTGTTGTTTAGATAAGTCATCGCTCAAGTACATCTACATGTATGTATGCACTAGTTGGTCTATAATCTAGTCATAAGATTCAGTCTGTACGAAATAGTTAAAGGGTAGAAAAAAATCACATTTGATGAATATGTTATATAAAATCTTTAGTTTGTGATTGTTAAAATGATTTTTCTCATTTTAGAGAAAATACTGGATTATGGATATACATGTATATTTATTTTTTTCTCATTATACATGAGTAAATATGACTCATTGATTTCGCTTATTTTTAAATGTTTTCATGTGATAAAATTCCTTTTTATTGTTTTTAATTTTATGGCATATCCGTCCAATATATGTATACTATGTACTAAAATAGTCCCATTTGACACGAGTGATCCTGATTGTGATGTTTTCTTTTACATTATAAACATATTTGTATACTGTGTTAATAGTTTGATAGCTATTGATTTATTTCTATTTGTCGTTGTATTGAACTTTGCACAATAAAATCAGTCTGTCTGTCTGTCTGTCTGTCTGTCTTCCTGGTTTGCATTAATCCAGCTTAAGAGCTTTTAAACAAGTTCACCTATTACACTCTATTCCTTTCAAAAACTTTAGTTCAAAGTGGTTTGAAAAGAAGCTATATTCCCTTTAAAACTTCAATTCAAAGTGGATTGAAAAGAAGTCAATAATGATGCTTCAAATTTTAATAAACGGACAACTACCGGTAATAGCTTTATATTATTGATTTTTAAAAGTCAATTTAAACAAAAGGCTGATCCTTAGATCATTGCATGGTTATTTTTTTTTCAAATCTTTGAAAATGCTGAAATACCAAAAACTTTTTCTCAGCACAACGACTTACTTACAATAGAAAATGAAGTGTAACCACTATCTTAGAGAAAATATATTCGAATTAGGAGAGACAAGAACAAAACATATAAAACAAATCAAACAATTTTAAAATCTTTCGATTGCAAGTTACAACAAGAGGCCCATGGGCCACATCGCTCACCTGAGGAACAATAGGAATGATAAAGTCAGCTTAATGGAGTCGTAATACAAACAATCTGGACAATGTACAATAATACATGTAGATCCTGTATAAATAAAATCCATTTTTCCTCCTTGGAACTCGGATACCCTGATTGCTGCCAATATTTACTAGAGCAGACTTTAATCACCGCTCCTGCACATATATAGGGACTCAACGTTACGCAGGCAGGGATGACCGCACACCTACGCAACTCAACAGGTACCAATATTAACGCAAGCAGAGATGATCGCACACTTGCGCCAACAGCTGAACCTAATGCAAGCAGGGAGTGCCGCACACTTGCGCTAGAAAGGCCAGAACACCAAGAGGGATGCCCATACACTAGTGCTCCGCCGCAATAACCACGAGCAGGTATGACCACACACTCGTATTAATGCGATACAGGGCAGGAATGACCGCACACTCTGTATCATAGGTTAGAAAACACGAAAATTAGAGAGAGCATGGGGTGTCCACACACTCAATCTTATCCATACCTGTTCAAGTTTAACCCCAAACAGTCGCTCATTGTAAAGCAATAGACACTGTCCCTATATATGTGCCGGTGTAATGAAGAATAATGACCCCCGTAGAATAATGACCGGGGGTCATTTTTCGACGTAGAATAATGACCCCCCTAGCTGAAGAATAATTGGATTTTTCTGAAGAAAAAAGACCCAGGGGTTATTTTTCTTCATGTTAAACATGAAGAAAAATGACCCCCATAGAAAAAAAGACCCCCCCCCCCATGTAAACATGAATAGAAATTGGTTACACCGTATCCAAGATATGACTTTGAAATTACTTAATTTTTCACTATGTTCAACTGATTTTGAAGTTATAAACACCGAATTTGTAAATAAATCGCTGTATATAGTTTTTCATATCCGTAGCAGGCACACACAAAACACTCTTACATTGCCACAAAATGACTGTTAACAGTAACGTCACTTCTCTCATCGACATACGGCGGGAAATGGTGCAAATACAGAAAGATTCATACACAATGAGGATATTGTGTGATAATTAACGAACAATAATCATGAAAGAATAATTGTTGTATTAATATAAGCAATATTCATTGGTGAATGAATTGTCAATCTTAGAATGATACATGTATATATCTTTATGGAAAAAGACTAAGGGGACAGGTAACGTGGGAATATGAATTCTTCTTATTAACATTTCTTGAGGAAAGTGATTTTTAAAAAATCATTTTGCGTTAGTTTTTTTTTTCTTCTACGTAATACATGGGCATCAAAATTCTAAACATTTGTTGTAATGTTGTATTTGTGATCATGAATAGATTTTATTCTTTTCGAGCAAATGTGTGAAGAGTACCTGACTATAGTTAATCTTAATAGATAATAAACACTGATCGATTATAATAAGAGAATATTGTTTTTAAAAGCGTTGATAAGAGGTTAGGGCCCATGTAAGGGGTTTATATCCCCCTTGATTTTGATCACACGATCTTTATTGTATCCAAAGTTACCAATGCTCATACAAACTATTGATGCATTAATCATCTTGATATTAACTAAACTTACTAAAGTATGCCGACGGTAAAGTAAAATATATTTTCTGTATGGGTACTCTCAGTACTTTGACGATTTTTTTTATTGGCCGTTAACCTCTACTGGCATAATGGCTGCAGTCAGTGCCTACTAACTTCAGCTTGGTTATAATGCCTAACTGTGGAGTAAACTTTTCATAATTTTGGTTCCATCATTAATTCCGCGTGATGCACTTGCATACCCAGCAGTTTGTAATAGTGGAAATCCTCAATGCAAGTATAATTCATGAACAATATGAAGAATATAAACAAGTGAAAAGCTGTCAATGTGACAGCAAACCGGGTTTTCTTTTATGTAAACTGTATCCATAATCCATGTCAACCCTTATCCAGTGAAATGGAGTACCCTACATGTTTATGCAACATTTTGCCAAAAAATGACTAAGTTCAAAAGCTAGTATTTTTTTCATAAATTATCGGAAATCAAAATCCTAGCAATATGCACACCTCTGATATATGTACAATTGATCTGCAAAAGAACAACTTCCCATCTTGAGAACTGTAGGACAAGTTATCCGTACAATGAGGGTACCCTATATGCAATATTTTGCCAAAAAATGACTAAGTTCAAAAGCTGGTATTTTTTCGATAAATTATCAGAAATCAAAATCCTAGCAATATGCACACCTCTGATATATGTACAATTGATCTGCAAAAGAACAACTTCCTATCTTGAGAACTGTAGGAGGAGTTATCCGTACAATGAGGGTACCCTATATGCAACATTTTGCCAAAAAATGACTAAGTTCAAAAGCTGGTATTTTTTCGATAAATTATCGGAAATCAAAATCCTAGCAATATGCACACCTCTGATATATGTACAATTGATCTGCAGAAGAACAACCTCCTATCTTGAGAACTGTAGGAGGAGTTATCCGTACAATGAGGGTACCCTATATGCAACATTTTGCCAAAAAATGACTAAGTTCAAAAGCTGGTATTTTTCGATAAATTATCGGAAATCAAAATCCTAGCAATATGCACACCTCTGATATATGTACAATTGATCTGCAAAAGAACAACTTCCTATCTTGAAAACTGTAGGAGGAGTTATCCGTACAATGAGGGTACCCTTTTGGCAGCCGCCCGCCCGCCAATCCGCCCGCCCGCCCGCCATTTTCACCATTTTAATAACCGGATTTTTCCGTTGGAAAACCCGGTTAAAGATGCGACGGCGAAGCGCGAAGATACGAAGATGAAAGTGCTAAGTTGCTAAGGCGAAGAAGTGATACTACTATCGCTTCTTCGCCTTTGCAACTTCGCACTCTCGCCTTCGAATCTTCGCGCTTTCGCCTTTTTAGCTCACCGAGATGAAATCAAGTGGAGCTTATGCTATACTCCCGGCGTCGGCGTCCGAAGCTGGTGAAAGTTTTTGGTGTAGGTCCTGTATCTGAGCTATTACTTGTCCTATCTTCACCAAACTTGTTAACTTCACCTAATCGAATGGATGGTGAGTCTTATGATACAGATGCACCTGACAGGCATGGATGCTGAATCAGAGCCATCGGTTGGGGATGCTTGAGGAGGTAAAGGTTTTAATTGCTGGTGCCCTCTGATGATGATATCTTAGTTATTACTGGTCCTAACTTCACCAAACTTGGATGGTGCGTCTTATGATACTGATGCACCTGACAGGCTTATATGCTGAATCTGAGCCATACGTTTATGATGCTATTGAGGTTTAGTTTTTCGCAACAGGTCACGTGTTTTATAGATGATAGCTTGCATAGTTTATTTAACTATATTATAAATGAAACGCAGAGGTTGCTTCAGATGCAGAGCCTGATCTCCATTATCAAGGTTGCTAAAGAAATATCCTACCTTACCCAAACCTGCTTGATAGATAGATGTGGTTGTTGTTAAATGATATAACATGATTCCTATGATATATTATTGTATGATATGAAAAACTATTATTAAATAGGACACAATATAATACCATATGTTATATTGTAAAACGTTATATGATACAATATAATATTGTATCATTTTATTTGATATTTTATGATATGATATTGTATCATGATATTGTTCTGTATAGTATTGTATATTATGATACAATATTGTATAATATCATATTGTTTTATTAATTATTTAATCACATGATACTATGAAATATGATATTGCAATATATAATATTGCATCCTATGATATAATATTGTATATTCTATGATATTGTATCCTACAGTATTGTATAATATGATATTTGTTTCTGTAATATAGAATTATATCAAATTAAATTGTATATATGATATTGTTATATTATAAAATATCGTATCATATGATATTGTATAATATGATATTGGTTTATATGACATATTATAATATCACATGAAATTGTATTTTATGATGTTGTAATATATATTATTGTATCATATGATACAATATGTATAATATAATTGTATTATATAATATTTTATATTACTCCTATGAAATTGTATCATTTGATATGATACAATGTTGTATAAAATTATATTGTATCATATAATACAATATCATATTATCTATCAAATATGATACAGTATCATACAATACAATATCATACTATATTATACAATATAATAACACATGTTTCAATGTTATACATGTAATGTATTATTGAAAAATGATATTGTTTCATATAATATTTTGTTTTCCCTTGGACTGAAATGTCACATTCTCATTGGTTTAAACATAGCACGTGATTTCCTCATATATCTCTATATTGTTCTGTGAAAAATAATATTAGGCAATATGGCCGTCATTGGTCGACGCTTCGCTTACTCATTTCGACATTTCATAGTATTTTAGACATAAACTGCATGCCGTAAGTTCTTAAAGTATTTGGAGTAGTTGCCCTTTGCAATTCTTTAAAATTAGAGTAGTTGCCCTTAGAATATTGACGTCACATTGTTTTGTCTGGAGCAGAACAAAATGGCAGCGTCGAAATTTGCTCAAATCTCTGCAGAGGAAAGGGAGAAAACATTTAAAATTGAATAGCAACAAAACATTGTAAGTAAACATGGGTGAAGCAAAGATTTTGAAAGAGTATTTGTTAGGTGAGATTGAAATTTTTGGAGAGTTTAAATGAGTTAACGATGAGATGTAAGGCATTTTGTACATGGCTTTGCGTAGATTATCGATATTTGTGAATAAATATGTCGCTTGATAGTCCTCAAGAAAACAAAACACTTATTAGGTTAGTTCGCCTCGCCATCTATGAGATTGATCAACCCAATATATTTCCGTAGTGAGTCAGTAACTAACCTAATAAGTAATAATATTGTAATATGTTTTATGATATTGTATTATTTGATCAAATACAATAATGTATAACACAATACAATGCCATATCATACGTTACAATATCATATTTCACAATTTTTGTATGGTATTTTATGGTATTATATGATATATATTGTAAGTATGATAGGATGCAATTTCTAATTTTATATCATTGTATTGATTAACATATGATCATATAATTATTATACAATTTTTAAACAGATGATATACGATAATGTGTAAAAACAGAATCCATAAATATTCAAGATCATAAAGGATGGTTTTCATTTAATATGATAGGTGATCTCATAAAGGTGATGCCTCATAAAGGTGATGCCTCGTCTCGGTGAGCTTTGTAATCTGTGATTACCTATGTTTTATAATTGCGGAGCTCTCTATTGTTTAAGGGTTCCGAGGCATATTTTGGAAATTTTATTTTTTATAAAATTAATAAAATTAAATTATCCAGGGGGATAGGGTCCGGATCCCCTCTCCCCTTTTACTACGTGAAATTATTAATATTGAATTTTCCCTGGGACACCCTCTCCCCCCTCTAGATCCATGCATGAGCAAGGAGTGTCGCATAATGAAATTAGAATGTTACTGTGTTTGGTCCACGGTAAACAGGTGGAAGTGCATATGTACACATTATGGTGGACATTAAATTTTGTGTGGAGTATATAATGATTAGGCATAGCCAGCACTGGTAAACATATATGTCACATGTACTCATTAAAATATTTATAAACAGCATAGTAAGCGCGATGGCCTAGCGCATGCGTACCAATAATAGCCTGGACTAATCGAAAAACCTTGGCGAGTACGGTGCCTGCATTAAATTCTATGTAATCGACCGAGACTTGCTGAATGCAATCAAAAACGGCGAAGGCGAAAGTGCGAAGATGCGAAGGTTAGAGTGCGAAGTTGGGAAGGGGCGAAAGTAGTATCGCTCCTTCGCCTTCGCACTGTCGCACTTTAGGAATCACATCTTCGCGCTTCGTCGTCGTATCTTCGCACGTTTGGTCCTTTGCCTTCGCACTATCGTCTTTACACCCTAAGGTCGGAGTGGCCCTATCGGAACACCATAGATATATGAAAATGTAATTGTTAAAGGGGCATGGTCACGATTTTGATCAAATTCTATTTTTCTGTTTTCATTATTTACAATGCTTAAGGAAAGCATTTTTACTGAAATTTGAGGGTCAATTGTAAAGTTATAAGCAAGATGCAGGGCTCACAATTCTTTGTCATGTAAACAAGGCTCGTTCCCTGTTGTTGTTTACATAGGTTCAATATACCAGTAAAAAATCTTTTTCAAGCTGATTTGTCTATCTTCTTATTCATTTTAAGCATAAATAAACAGTTCCTTACGTTTAACACATTCATTAGGTCTAAAATTAGAATGTTCACTACATCATTCAAAATGTAAACAAAAGCTTTGTTTACATAGCGAAGAATTGCAAGCTCTATAACTTGCTTATAACTCAACAAATGACACTCAAATTTGGTTGCCTATTAAAAATGCCTTACTAAAGCATTGTGAATATTAAGATCGGAAAATGTTTTTGACTAAAATCGTGACCATGCCCCTTTAAGATGTTAACCATTCCCAGATGCAATACGTCAATGTCTTGTTATAACGGAAGGATTTTTATTTTCTAAGCTATACCCCTTCTTTCACTTTGAGTTTATTTAAATATAGATTATAATTTTTGTTACTTTCTGTAAACTGCAGCAGTAAAAATTACAATAGTGTAAAGACTATTTCACAAATACTAAAAAACATACTGAAAAACTTAAATCTACAAGGGGGTCATTATTCTACAGGGGTCACTTTTCTTCATGTGGAGTGTGTTCATTTTTATGAAATTGACACTTATTCTTCAGGCAAAGGGGTCATTTTTCTACGTAGAATAATGACCGGGGGGTCATTTTTCTGCGTAGAATAATGACCGGGGGGTCATTATTCTACGTCGAAAAATGACCCCCGGTCATTATTCTACGGGGGTCATTATTCTTCATTACACCGGCCTAAAATAATTCATAGTATCTAAAAATTGGAAATCAAAAATAAACAAACTAATCCGGCCTAACCCAAAACTACTTATGCAGAACAACTTATATACATTGAATATTTATTATTGTATAAAAATAATCATCACAACTAGTAGGCTAATTGTTCGAGAACAATTAGAGGTCTTTCCACCTAATATTTTTAATGAATTGCTAGATTGCTCAATAAGGTATACAAAACATTATTATACCTATGATACATGTTGTACTATAAAATGGGAAAACCACGAAGCCATTAATTGATAAATGGTTTTTAAAGATTATTATCAAGCCATTTCTTTAAGAATTCCATGTTGTATATATCGTAAAGATTTATTAAATTACTTTTCTGAATTTTTTTCCACTTACTATGAACAAAACTGAGCCAAGTGAATATTCTTTACACAATCATATAAACAGTAAACCTAACAATAGAAGAGAGTGTTCTAGAGGCTAGCTGTCTTTGTACAAAATGAATGGGTTGACTTTAAAAACAAGTTCCACTTGAGTAACCACAGGACTTAATGTGATACCTGGCTGACCCAATTTAATACCTTATTGCGCAATCCAGCAAGCTATTGAAACCCTTACTATAACTCTGTATTTCAAATAATATGAAATTTCATCAATTAACAGACTTCCAAATGACGTTGACCTTTGACCTTTATGTCATTTTGTTTGGCCAAGGTAGAGGCTTCTATTCCAAGTGGTCCGAACTCTCTATGATAGATAGTAAAAAAGTTGGAAATGATTTTATGGAAGTTTCAATACTTTCAGGGGCAATAATTGCTATAAGGGGGCCTCAGATCCTTTCGGTATGAATAGATTGAAGAACCCTCAAGTGTACTGAAGACAATGGTAAAAGTTCAATATTTCTATCTCTTATGGTTTTAGAGGAGTAGCGATAACAAGCATTTCGTACAAAAGGGGCTATAACTCTGTAATTATTCAAAGGTATGAGCCAAGGGGCTATATTTTAAAATGGCTGAAGATGTCCTACTACATCCATAAAAAAGTTTTTCTCCACCACCCTAAACAAAAGAGATATAAAAACTCATTAATTAACAGCTTCTCAAATGACCTTGATCTTTGACCTTTATGTCATTTTGTTCGGCCAAGGTAGACGCTTCCATCCCAAGTTGTCCGAAATCTCTATGATAAATAATAAAAAAGTTGGAAGTGATTTTATGGAAATTTAAATACTTTCAGGGGCAATAACTACTACAAGGGGGGCTCAGATCCTTTTGGTATGAATAGATTGAAGAACCCTCTAAGTGTAATGAAGACATTGGTAAAAGTTCCCAATCTCTATCTCTTATTGTTTCAGAGGAGTAGCGATAACAAGCATTTCCTTCTCAAAGGGCAATAACTCTGCAAGTTCTGGGAGTTCTTTGACACAGGGTCAATTGGTACCATAACTTTTAATGTGCAATTACATAAAGTTTAAATTATTTGGATAACTCTAATAATAAAAAAGTCACCCCGAGCTAAATAGAAAAAAAGAAGAAGAAGAAGAAGAAACTAGTAGGCTAATTGTTCGAGAACAATTAGAGGTCTTTCCACCTACTATTTTTAATGAATTGCTAGATTGCTCAATAAGGTATACAAAACATTATTATACCTATGATACATGTTTTACTATAAAATGGGAAAACCACGAAGCCATTAATTGATAAATGGTTTTTAAAGATTATTATCAAGCCATTTCTTTAAGAATTCCATGTTGTATATAACGTAAAGATTTATTAAATTACTTTTCTGAATTTTTTTCCACTTACTATGAACAAAACTGAGCCAAGTGAATATTCTTTACACAGCATATAAACAGTAAACCTAACAATAGAAGAGAGTGTTCTAGAGGCTAGCTGTCTTTGTACAAAATGAATGGGTTGACAGTAAAAACAAGTTCCACTTGAGTAACCACAGGACTTAATGTGATACCTGGCTGACCCAATTTAATACCTTATTGCGCAATCCAGCAAGCTATTGAAACCCTTACTATAATTCTGTATTTCAAATAATATGAAATTTCATCAATTAACAGACTTCCAAATGACGTTGACCTTTGACCTTTATGTCATTTTGTTCGGCCAAGGTAGACGCTTCTATTCCAAGTGGTCCGAACTCTATATGATAGATAGTAAAAAAGTTGGAAATGATTTTATGGAAGTTTCAATACTTTCAGGGGCAATAACTGCTATAAGGGGGCCTCAGATCCTTTCGGTATGAATAGATTGAAGAACCCTCCAAGTGTACTAGAGACAATGGTAAAAGTTCAATATTTCTATCTCTTATGGTTTTAGAGGAGTAGCGATAACAAGCATTTCGTACAAAAGGGGCTATAACTCTGTAATTATTCAAAGGTATGAGCCAAGGGGCTATATTTTAAAATGGCTTAAGATGTCCTACTACATCCATAAAAAAGTTTTTCTCCACCACCCTAAACAAAAGAGATATAAAAACTCATTAATTAACAGCTTCTCAAATGACCTTGATCTTTGACCTTTATGTCATTTTGTTCGGCCAAGGTAGACGCTTCCATCCCAAGTGGTCCGAAGTCTCTATGATAAATAATAAAAAAAGTTGGAAGTGATTTTATGGAAATTTAAATACTTTCAGGGGCAATAACTACTACAAGGGGGGCTCAGATCCTTTTGGTATGAATAGATTGAAGAACCCTCTAAGTGTAATGAAGACATTGGTAAAAGTTCCCAATCTCTATCTCTTATGGTTTCAGAGGAGTAGCGATAACAAGCATTTCCTTCTCAAAGGGCAATAACTCTGCAAGTTCTGGGAGTTCTTTGACACAGGGTCAATTGGTACCATAACTTTTAATGTGCAATTACATAAAGTTTAAATTGTTTGGATAACTCTAATAATAAAAAAGTCACCCCGAGCTAAATAGAAAAAAAGAAGAAGAAGAAGAAAAAACATAAAGAAAACAAGAGGTCTTTCACCTGAAAGGTGGAAAGACCTAAAAACATAAAGAAAACAAGAGGTCTTTCACCTGAAAGGTGGAAAGACCTAATAATTGGTTAACAGTGGATGCATTAATTAAAATAATCCAGAATCAATAAATCAACGGCAATAACTCAATACAGTAATACAAAAAGATTCTAATGAAAAAATAGCTGCCTGCTTCAATTTTATAGTCATATCACATGTTGAGTATTGCAGTTCTCAAAAAGATCCTTTACAATTGTTTATATATGGGATATTTAGCTGCATAAAACTCTGAACCTTCTTGTGAGGCCAAGGAATTGTCCTGGAGCCAATTATAAAGAATCATCTTGCTGATTAGTTTCTGAGAAGATTTTTAAAGATTTACTCTATATATTCCTATGTAAAACTTTAACAAACACCCCCCCCCAATGTGGCCTCACCCTACCCCCAGGGATCATGATTTTCACAACTTTGAATCTACACTACCTGAGGATACTTCCACACAAGTTTCAGCTTTCCTGGCTAATTAGTTTCTGAGAAGAAGATTTTTAAATATTTACTCTATATATTCCTATGTAAAACTTCGACCCCCCATTGTGCCCCACCCTACCATCAGGGATCATGATTTTCACAACTTTGAATCTACACTGCCTGAGGATGCTTCCACACAAGTTTCAGCTTTCCTGGCTGATTAGTTTCTGAGAAGATTTTTAAAGATTTTCTCTATATATTTCTATGTAAAATTTTAACACGCCCCCCAAATGTGGCCTCACCCTACCCCCAGGGATCATGATTTTCACAACTTTGAATTTACACTACCTGAGGATGCTTCCACACATGTTTCAGCTTTCCTGGCTGATTAGTTTCTGAGAAGAAGATTTTTAAATATTTACTCTATATTTTCCTATGTAAAACTTCGACCCCCCATTGTGGCCCCACCCTACCCCCGGGGGTCATGATTTTCACAACTTTGAATCTACACTACCTGAGGATGCTTCCACACAAGTTTCAGCTTTCCTGGCTGTTTAGTTTCTGAGAAGAAGATTTTTAAATATTTACTCTATATATTCCTTTGTAAAATTTCGACCCCCCATTGTGGCCCCACCCTACCCCCGGGGGTCATGAATTTCACAACTTTGAATCTACACTACCTGACGATGCTTCCACACAAGTTTCAGCTTTCCTGGCTGTTTAGTTTCTGAGAAGAAGATTTTTAAAGATTTACTCTATATATTCCTATGTAAAACTTCGACCCCCCCCCCCCCCCATTGTTGCCCCACCCTACCCCCGGGGGTCATGAATTTCACAACTTTTAATCTACACTACCTGAGGATGCTTCCACACAAGTTTCAGCTTTCCTGGCTTTCTGGTTCTTGAGAAGAAGATTTTTGAAAATTTCTCGAAATTCTTCATTAATTTCTATTTATCTCCCCTTGAAAACGGGTGTGACCCTTAATTTTCACAACTTTGAATCCCCTTTGCCTAAGGATGATTTGTGCCACGTTTGGTTGAAATTGGCCTAGTAGTTCTTGAGAAGATGTTGAAAATGTGAGAAGTTTACGGACAGACGGACAGACGGACGGACGGACGGACGGACGGACGACAGACAAAATGTGATCAGAATAGCTCACTTGAGCTTTCAGCTCAGGTGAGCTAAAATTGATTGCGTTCTTGTTTACATACTAGTATTTCTATTATCTGTGATTCTCCCTCTACAAAATACAATTACAAGTACCAATATTAAACTGGGTAATTATTTATTGATGACTAATTAAGTATTAGTTCATCAGTACTTGAATAGTACTCGGAGTCTGTGGACTTTTTTGCTCCTTTCTGGCCATCAATTCCGAAACCTGTAGAAATAAAAGAAATACGAATTAAGAAATAAAAGGACTGTAATTGTCTGAAAAAAATTCTCCGGTAGTTTATAAGTAGCAATAATTGCAGAATAAATACAAAACCAGCGTCAAGCGGTTAATTTCTATTTTGCAATGATTGCTACCCTCATATATAGCCCCCATGAATAACATTATGATATTTTTTTTTTTGTTAAAGAAGGCATTTAAATTCTATCTCATCTTACATATTTACATTAACAATTAACTTTGCTTCGTTTTTGTCAATAGTAGTACATGTATAAACACAATCAGATTCCCTAAGAAATAGAAGGAAAAAAAACTTCTTGTAAATATATGATTATGAATGAAAGTGAAGAAAATAGAAAACAGTTCTTATGTTTTAACATTTTAACGGCCTGTGAACTACCCCGATTCAACTTTAGGTAAGGTATGGGTTTTTACCTTGCGCAATCCAAGTGCCATCGACAATCATAGTTTTACTTCTACTATTCCGATGAATGACATCAACCTGAGAGCGAGAGGGAACCTTCCGTCTCTCTACATGCACAAGGCCCTTTAGATGGTCTAACGACATTATAGACGTTGTACGTTTTTGGGAAACATCAACATGAACAATGCCATACGGGGTTTTCACCTTCTTAACGAGCGTTTTGTTGGGTTTTTTCTTCTTTTTAGGTTTGAGTGGGGGATACGTGGATCTCAGGGACTGCACAAATGACTTCTCGTCCGCGGGTGTAGGGTTTGGCATCATTTTTTCTGCCACCCTCCATGACTTTGTATTTTCTCTCATTAATTTCGATTTTGCCCGCGACATCACTTGTTCTCTTGGCGTCTTTGCCTTGCGACTCCCTTTTATATTTGTTGGTATACTATCATGGTGCATTCGCGACTTATTCCTAGTTATTAAAATTCGAGATTTTGAATCAAAGCGACGAGATAAACTGTGTCGAGACTTTGCTCGCTCTTTGTTGATCGAAATCGCAGTTTTCGATCGAATAGGTTTCATGTAATTTGGCGTTGGTTTACGTGGTACTTCTTTTATAGCCGTCAATTCTCTTGACAAGCTTTTCTCAGTAAGAGACTTCACCTTGGCATAAACGTTCGACTCCGATTTAAACTGGTTCCCTGCAGCAGTTAGACTTCTATTGAGATCCAGTGCTGATCTGGAGTACTTCCGATTTTTGGGGTGCATGGATCCAAATTCAGATGAGGCGGTACTTTGCTTTGATTGTAGTGTTGTATAGCTCCTACTGGTCTTAGAACCTGGTTTGGATGGAAATCCCCTTTCTAAGGAATATTCCATAATATTTGCGCTTCTCCCAGTTTTCCACGGCATGTGTTCAGTGCGCTTTCCCGGGGCGGATAAGAGGTCGGAAATCTTGTCTTTATTCCTGTGTGTCTCTACATGAAAGGATTTCTCTCTCATGGGATTTTCCAATCTTTGTTCCAGGTGGGTCGCAAAAGAATCTGAAATAGAATGGCGTCTAAATTACGATCACTGTAACCGAAATAAAAGGTATAGTAATCTGTATCATATACCTGTATTGCCTTCTAAAGGCTACATAAACACACCTGTCTCTGCAGGATCTTTTTGATTCCTCTGGGAGAGTTTCGTCCCACTGGAGGAAGACTTTAGCACAGGCAGTTCGGGGTTATCAGATTGACTGCAGTCCAATTTCATAGACGTTTCGTTGAGAAAATCGTCATCATAGAAATCTGGATAAAAACTCTATATACTACTTGTATATGCTCGTAATATATAGAAAAAATCAAAGCAAAAATATTATGCAAAAAGTTCAATTATTAAGAAGCATATTTAAAATCAACTCAGACAATATACCGTCTTCAGTGCTTCTAATTTTCCATATTTTCATTCTTTTGTCTATGATCTCTTGCTTTCGCCGCTTAATCTTGTGGTGTCGAATACACAACAGGATGACAATGATGGCGATGAGAACAATGGCACCGATGATTCCTCCGATAATGGGGGCCAAATCAACGCCATCACTGTTATCAACGGTGGGGGTGAGGGCTGAAATGTTCGAAATCGCAGAGGTCAAGTTAGTGATGCTGCTAATTTGATTGGTAATGGTAGAGGTTGTTTTCAGTGGCAATACCACGTGACAGTAACACGTGTTCGAAAAAGTGGGTGGACTCTTTTGCTTGAAATGGTGAAAGGTAAATTTTGTCGTCACATCCAATACGGTTTGCTTAAAAATATCTAAGAATTCTTTGAATCTCTATCCTATATAACTGGGATGCCCATATTACAAACATACAGTGTGTATATCTGTGATACAAAAGAGACACCTTTTAGAAAACAAAAACCAAGTGCTCAGTGCAATTGAAGTAGAAAGGCGTTGATAGTGCTATGTCAGGCCTCTACTAAAGGTGCATGTATTGATCTCAATAATTTAACTTAGATTATACCGAATAAATTCTATGTATTTTAAGTGTTTTAAAAACATTTACTCATTAAAACCAAAAATATATAAAAATGTGTAATGATTTTAAATTGCACATTTTTTCTATCAAATGAATATAAATAAAATCTATAAAGCATAAATTTTATTTCTAAAATGACAAAATACGACCTTCCAAAGTTGTTCAAAAGTGTATTCTTTTAGTGAAATAACATATTTAAGTGTGATTGTGGGGTACATTTGGTCATATATAACCAAATGTACCCCACAATCACACTTAAATATGCCCTATGGTCAGAAAACCACGCATATAGCATACATACCGCATGTACCTAGAAACAGAAAAAATAATGTATCGCTTAATTTAAAAAAGGCAAACACATCTAAAATCTATTGGGTTTTTTGTTTTGTTTTTTTGTTTGTTTGGTTTTTTTTTTTTTGGTTTTTTTATGTTTTTTTTTTGCTTCGTCTTTTACGAATTAACATGTTTCAACTCCCATAACAAACGGGCTCTTGAAAAATGCTTATAAATAGAAGATAATTTGAATGACTGGTTAACATTCATAAATTGTGGACTTACTATTAGCCACCAGAGTGAATATCCCGCCACTAGCCGGCATGACCGTGGGGCTCTGGGAGGCGGTACATGATTTAGGGAGGATGGTGGCGCTCACATGGGCCCCAGAGGTAGCGGCCGCCTGAAAGAGAGACCAGAGTTGTTTTTGTCTTCTATTAAACAATAAAATATCAACAACGAAATAATAAATTAAAAGAAAATCAAAATTTTGTAGACGTCCTCCACTACTTAATTAAAATTTTTTAATGAGTCCTTTGGTCCATGACGGTTACAAATTGTTAATTAGTAAAAGAGATATTTAGCACTCTTACAATGCAGGTAAACCTAAAAGTATCGACGCCGTCAACCGTACTGTCAAAGTTGTACACGGTGGTGTAGTACGTGGAACCCGATACGATGGTGGCCACTGATCCTAGCACGCCCCCGCCTAAACAAGTATACACGTAGAAAAATATGCGTTTATCTAATATCTTTACAGTCACGTAAAAGAGTTAGACTTATACCGTATTTTAATAATCAACGGATCGCAAGAATCTTTTCATTGGTCCAAACGAAAATAATATTCAATATCACTGAGTTTTCTTCATTAACACATTTAATATAGGCTTACTAGAGTACATCATTAAGTCGCTGCATTTGGTGTAGTCGAACGTGAGCGTCTGTCTGTCCGTACAGATGGTCAGCATGCTTTGGGAGGTCCCGGTACCGCATTTGTCCGACACACCGTCATTGTACAGGTAATGGAAGTTGGCAAACATCACCTCCCCGATGTTAGTTTTTGCGTTCAGTTCTTGCCCTGTTTTAAAATCATGAAAATTCTATATGAAAAAGTTACTCCCGGAGAATGCAAAATATTTTTTATTAATGAAATAAAAAAATGTTCAGTCAGCGAATTCAATCTTATTATACCACTTTGCACCATGACGTTATACTCGGCTGCTGACGGTACGTTAACGTTTCTACAAACGTCATCGGAAGTTACGGTAGTTCCTGTTGTATATGCCACAATGCGTTCATTTCCAAAGAGACTCTCGGCGGCTGAAACGAAGAGGCTAAATTACATGTGTGTATATGTGTTTGCTGAGATAATCGAAAAGCTTGAAGTGCATAGCATTTTGAATGGTCATGATCAGTTGTAAATTATGCACTTACGTGTGTTTTGGTAATAGTAGTAGGAATACGCATTTACAGAGGTGAAAACAAAACATGTGTAGACGTAGTGGGGTGTTCCACCGGTATTCAGGGTAATCGTAATATTAGTTCTAAAAATGGAATAAAAATAGTAAAGATTAACCTTGTAAATGTATTTGATTTTTTTTCTCTCAAATTTGAATTATTTTGAATTGCCATACTTTGCAACATATCTATTTCCAGAGTTTAAATAACACTCCCACCCGCTACCGACAATCGATGTGCCGGTAAACATTAAACCGGATATGTAAAGACCAGAACTGGAAAACACCATGCTGTCATAGTTACTGCTGTGCCAAGTACCACTAAAGGGAAACGAACAAGTTCCTTCGCCTACAATTCAGAGATTCTTTATGTTACTACATGTAAATCGGCACATTTAATTTAAATTTAATTTTTTAATAATGCCCTCAAAAAGCTATTAGAAAAAAAGTTTGGTTTTAAAAATGATCAAGAATTTCTTGTATCTGTACTTACCACTACCGATTAACCAAATCATAATAACCCAAAATACGTTAAAATTCTTCATCCTTTTCCAGTACATTGGACACTCATTCTTCAGTACAAGTCAATCCGCTTTCTCAATCGTTTCTAATGCGACAAACATTTTGACGAGTCGAAATAATAGAACTCATGATCCGCTTCAGATGTTTCAAAGGAATTCAAATACACAATATAAAAACAAAGTGTGAAATAATGCATTTGACATGGGCTTTAATAAAGACTTTTTAAAAATACTA